>NC_138077.1:128636911-129267120 GCF_964212035.1 Myotis nattereri | reverse complement strand
TAAGTCTCTTGAAGAGCAGTAGTACTCAAACTTTCAAATGTATGAGAATCACCTGGAGGGCTTGCTAAAGCAGATTTTTTGACCTACTCTCAAAGTTTCTCATTCAGTGATTTTAGGTTGGGGTCCAAGAATTTTCATTAATAACAGTTTTCTGGATGATGTTGGTGTTGTGATATTATAAATTTGGGAATCACAATTTGATATCCTTTGTGTTTATTCTTGTTAACTACTTCCATACCCCAGTCTTCGATAGTCTCTAACAAGTCGTAGCAGAAGACATGGAAGGTCTTGGGATATTTATGGGTCAGGCCTGGAAGTGGCATATCTGACTCTGCCCACATTCCACTGGTATTCCACTGTACGGCCCCTGCCTAGGTGCACACAAAGGGGGTTGAAAGTAGCAAGATGCCAAGGAAAGTGAAAACTTACAAATGTTAGTGAGTGTTAACATTCTTAGTCACAACTGGTGTGTACACATCATTAAATTATTTATAATGATAAAAGCAATTTATTAAGGTTTTCTTTAGTATTGATATAACCAGGGAAGAAATCTAAATTATACAGCTATTTCACTGTCATTAGAATTCATTTATCATCTATTAGGCAAGGGAATAATAAATTAGAAATGTCATTGACTCCCCGAGGAAGCACATTGATAACATTGATTGAAAACTGTGATGCTAATGCTTGTCGATTTTTAAATATTCTTTAAGATTAAAAATAAATTTAAAGAAAGGTAAAGAAAAGAAATTGCACTTAAGTGTCAATAAGAAAATAGTACAACTCAAATTCAGTAGTTCCCTCAAGTGACTTTCATGACAGAGAGATCCGTGTGTGAAATTAAACAGCATGTGCCATTTGTTGAGGATTTTTCCATGGGTTGTATTTTTCTTAGTGTAATCTGAGCTTTTCAACCAAGTTTTCACTGCTCCATTTATAATTTTTCCTATATTTATTTACTCAAATATATTATTCTTCATGTCATAGTGCCAAGAAATCTGGTTAGTAAAAATGCCAGATTCTTTTATTTGATTTTATTTGATTTCATTAGGGACCATCCGCCTAGCTGCTTAAGTGCCTGACTACCGTTTGCAGTTAAACATTCATTAAGGAATCCCCAGTGGGTTCATTTGTTTCACTGAGGTCCAATTACAGTGCCACAAAAGCAGTTTTTGTAGCAATTAGCTGATTTTTCCTGTTTATGTTCTGTCTCTTTAGGAAGAGGACTAGCTTGTGGAGGTCAGATTTTTAATTAGGCACGATTTAGGGCCAATAAGAAAACTGATAATTTACTAAATGGCTGTGGTGGACTTAACAGCTCAAGAAAGAGGTAAATAATGTAACAGGGACCCCAGGACTCTGTTTTCCTGGTGAGCAGAGCTCAGAGCCACACAATGTAAGGAATAGATTATGTGTTAAGTGGTTGTCATTGATGCTAATGTGCCATGCAGGGCAGGTGTCTTAACCTCACGTGCCATCAGGATTAGTCATTGGCAGTGGCTCTGTTCTTGGTAGCATTTCATGAAAGAGAGGAATTCGCTTTTATTCTATTTCCACAAATTTGGTCTGAGAAAGAAACATTTGATAACTAATGCAAGAATATATAATTATCAAAATGCTAGGGTATAATCTACAACAGTACCCTAAATTGACACTAACTGTGAGATTAGCATTCAAAGTGTTATATTTCATATGTGAATTCCTCCAGTACCTCAGAATGTGACTGTATTTGGACACAGGGTCTTTAAAGATGCAATTAAGGTTAAATGCGGTCATTTGGGGTATGGCCTAATCCAATAAGACTAAGGTCTTTATAAGAAGAGATTAGGACACAGATTCACACAGCCGGAAAACCATGTGAAGACATAGGGAGAAGAGAGCCATCTACAGGCCAAGAGAAAAGGTTTCAAGAAACCAACCCTTTTAACATCTCTTGATCTTGGCCTTGTAGCCTCCTGAACTGTGAGGAAAGCAATTTCTGTTGTTGAAGCTACCTAGTCTGTGGTACAGTAGTCTCCCTTCTTTGAGGGAGTTACGCTCCATGACCCCTAGTGGATGCCTGAAGCCACCAATGGTACGGAACCATCTAGGTATCTTTTTGGTCATTTCTTCCACCCACAAATTTAATGCCTTTTTCATTTTCACTAAGCACTTTTCATGCACTGTGGGGTAACGTTTGCAGTTTGAAGTGCTACAGCAAAACTAGCATAATGTCTTTTTTCTTGCTCCCAATTTAAGGGCTAGAAGATTTGAGCAACCTCCACATACCAATTTTTCCCCCTTTTCTTATTAAGTCAATAACTTTCACATTTTTACTTAAAGGAGACACTTTATGGATTCTCTTTGGCATATCCAAATTGCCAGAATTACTACTTTTGCACTTTGGGGCCATTGTTAAGTAAAATAAAGGTTACTTGAATACAGTACCATATTACTGTGACAGCTGATCTGACTACCAAGAGTGCCACCAAGTGACTAATGAGGAAGAAGCACAAACAGAAGATACACTAGCCCTGGCTGGTTTGGCTCAGGGGATAGAGCATTGACCCGCGAACTGAAGGGTCCCGGGTTCGGTTCTGGTCAAGGGCACATGCTGTGTTGTGGGGCTTGATCCCCGGTAGGGGGCATGCAGGAGGCGGGCAATCGATGTTTCTATCTCTCTCCCTCTCCCTTTCTCTCTAAAATCAATATACAGTGGGGCCTTGACTTACGAGTTTAATTTGTTCTATAATGGAGCTCGTAACTCAAAGACCTAATAGAGGAATTTGAGTAATCATATTTAGATAATAAACATATATTATTGTATGTATTCTCATTAATATCCCAAATCTATGGCATCACAGGATAGCTCCAAAAAAGATTGGTATTCAGATTTTCCTATCCAGTCATCTGGACAAGTCAATTTACAACTATTATTTCTGTAATCTTAAGAAAATCAACAATGCGTGAATCAAAGAAGTTCTACTAGCTATAGGTGCTTCTGCTCCAAATTGTGTTAAAGGACAATATTTTTTGGAAATTCAAGAAGGAAAAAACAAATTAAAAAATAGACAGTTGGGAAGATTTAGACAGGCATTAACTTGTAAGAAGATATATACATTATGATATATGCAATTATTAAAATGAAATACTAAAAACAGTGAATGATACTAGTGGCATATCTATTAAGTTAGTGTTAAGGCTACAGTGAAGCACATTTTTATTCACTAAAACCTTTTCTTTCCTATCTTTCTTATAATTTCAAAAACATGCTTGCAACTTTGTTTTACTTTATCAAGATAATATTCCTTCTTATGGATTCTTTTTCACTGTCCGAAAATTTGTCAAAATGTCTGTTGGGCCGAATCGGTTTGGCTCAGTGCATAGAGCATCGGACTGCGGACTGAAAGGTCCCAGGTTCGATTCCAGTCAAGGGCATGTACCTTGGTTGCGGGCACATACCCACTAGGGGGCGTGCAGGAGGCAGCTGATCGATCTCTCTCATCGATGTTTCTAACTCTCTATCCCTCTCCCTTCTTCTCTGTAAAAAATCAATAAAATATATTTTTTTAAAAAAATGTCTGTTAGATTTTATAATTTGGAGTTTTAATTTCCACATCCTGGTTCCTTGATCCTGAGACCGAGAGTAACTTTGATCTTTGAGAAGCTTTAAGGAGCTTCTATTTAATGTATTGGTCAAAGATGAGTAAGTAGTCCTCAAATATTTTATCAGGCCCTTGATAACTTCATGCTGAAGCCCCCTTCCCCCTCACAAGGCCTCTCCCACAGCCTCAGCCCACCCCTCCACAGGGAGACAGGCTGGACTTCCTCAGAGCTCTCTTCCCCAGACTTTACCACAGAGAAAAGATGCAAAAAGAGCTCCACCTCTGTCATGCCCTCTCATTACCTTTCTTTTTACTTACCAATAGTTCCTTTTACATAAGCCAGATATGACTTATTCTTGAACACCAACATTAAAACCCTACAGAGGAAGAATTGGCATATAACCTTAATGCTCACATGCAGGAATGCTAGTAGGATGACCTAAGTGAGTTTTAGTAAGAATGAATGTCTCTCTCATTCTCTCCTCCCCCCCCGCCGCCCCCCCCCCCACCCCCCACTTCTCCCTCCAGTCCTAACAGACAGAAATACCTCAAAATATTTTGGTTATTCCTTCCCCTGGCATGTGACACTGTTTCTGCTGAGTAGACTCTTCAAGAAAGAAATCTTGGCCTGTATTCTCAGGACAACATTGTTTCCTGGACACTCTTCTTTTCATGATGCAACCACACTGCAAACTGAAAGCATGATCATCTTTTCCAAAGAAATTAGAGAAGTAAAGTAATTATCCAATTGACTCAGAGGGATATAACAAAGAAGAATCCAGAATTCATGTACCTATTTACTCATGTACTAGTATTCTATTTATGAATCTTAACAAGCGTTACATGATCTACACTAATAAAAGAGAAAAATGGTAATTGTCGTACGGCGATACCGTTTTCATTGGCTAATCAGGGTTATATGCAAATTAACTGCCAACTAAGATTGGCAGTTAACTGCCAACAAGATGGCGGCTAATTTGCATATGTA
The DNA here is from genome assembly GCF_964212035.1 of Myotis nattereri. Classification (NCBI taxonomy): domain Eukaryota; kingdom Metazoa; phylum Chordata; class Mammalia; order Chiroptera; family Vespertilionidae; genus Myotis; species Myotis nattereri. The sequence goes on along the minus strand of NC_138077.1, from coordinate 129,262,548 downwards.
GGCACAATGCAGGGAGGCGAAAGGGAAAGCAGGAAGAAGCCCCCTGCCACTGACAGTGATCTGAAACCCAGGGGGGAGCTAAGAGCTGGGGGGCAGGGCAAAGGCGGCCCTGGGGCCGCCTTTGCCCTGCCCCCCAGCCATGATCAGAGAATCAGGCGCCTTTGCCACCCTGGCCAGTGATAGCAGGAAGTAGGGGTGGAGCCAGCGATGGGAGCTGGGCACGGTCGAAGCTGGCAGTCCCAGGAGCTAGGGGTCCCTTGCCTGGGCCTAAAGCGAAGCCCATGATCGCGGCGCCTCCCGCTGCCACTGCAGGTCCCCGCTGCCTGGGCCGGACGCCTAGGCCAGAGGCGTTAGGCCTGGGCAGGGGTGGAGCCTGCAACCGCGGGGAGCTGGGGGTCCCCGCCCAGGCCTGACACCTCTGCCGTAGGCCTCAGGCCTGGTCAAGGGGCCGATCCGGTGATTGGTGACCGGAGGGTGATGAGGGTCAACTCCTCTGGCCGAGGCATCAGGCCTGGGTGGGGGGCTGAGCCGGGGATTGGGGGGATATGATGGTCCCCTTGCCCAGGCCTGAAGCCTGGGTCAGAGGCGTCAGGCTTGGGCGGGGGGTGGAGCAAGCGATCAGAGGGAGATGGGGGTCCCCTGTCCAGGCATGATTCCTGGGCCAGAGGCCTCAGGCCTGGGCGGGGGCCAGAGCCAGTGATCGGGGGGAGATGGGGGTCCCCTGTCCAAGCCTGACACCTCTGGCGGAGGCGTCAGGCCTGGGCAAGGGGCCAATCAGGCAATCGGAGGGTGATGGGGGTCTACGCCTCTGGCCAAGGCATCAGGCCTGGGCAAGGGGCTGATCCTGCGATTGGAGGGTGATGGGAGTCTACGCCTGAGGGCTCCCAGTATGTGAAAGGGGGCAGGCTGGGCTGAGGGACACTCCCCTCCCCCCCCACCCAGTGCACGAATTTCATGCACCGGGCCCCTAGTTTAATATATTCCTGTAAGAGAAAGTCTTGAGGAGAAGGGATATCTGACAGATTTAAAAAAGTTTTTCTGAGAATAATAAACCACAGATTTAAACTAGATCTAATTCTTTTATCAGGTGACTATTGACACTAAAGAAATAATGATAAGAACACTTGGAAAACTTAACACCACTTAGAACAGTGTTAGAACTCAATAGATACTTATGGGATGGTTTAAAACGTTCCAACAGAAAAAAAGAAAGAAAGAAAAAAAGAAACTCATGAATATATCCATTAGGAATGACTGTTACTGGGAAATATAATTCATTAGACTGTCTCAGGAATAAAGCAAACCCAATTGATGCAGGATTCAAAAGAGCATTGTAAAGCTAGGAAATGGAGTTCCTATTTTGGAGCAGGATAGTGCAACCCAAATGAGCCCTCTATGCTATGTTTACTAAATTTGTACTTATGAAATAACCCACAACCGCTAAATTTTTCTTTTCTTTAATACTTACTGTGCCATTTTCCAGGGGTAGTTTTTCTGTTCATATTTCTCTAGTGGGCCGTCAACTGTTACTTATTAAGGAATCCATCCCATTCTATAAATTTGCAACTGTCGATCACCAGCCCCTGGATATTAAGGAAAGCAACAAAAAGATTACTCAAATTGTATCTAAAATAAGAGAAATTCTGTTCCGAATAAATAGTCCAATAGCCTCTCATAATAAGCTGTTTAAACCTTAGTATTTCACTTTTTCTTTATACTTTTGGGGTATTTGTAAGACTTTTTGTCTCTTGGTTCCCAATTGTTTCCTAATCTTCCCAAAACAATTTCAATTTATAGTCATTGACCTGCCATTTTTGGGGAACAATGCCATCTTTAATTTGTAAACACATAGCTGCTTATACAATAAATAATAAGCTCGTGGTGCTTATAGAAATTCTAGGTAAATGTCTGTCAGTCAGGTCAGGGAATTGTTTCCCTCTAACTATGGCTTCCATGGGGAAGCACGTGAGGGCCTGGCACCAAACAAGAGCCATCAACAGGATCTTCCCATTCAAGTGGAAAGGCTGGTACATATGTTAATTTTGAAACTGGAGCCCTTCTGACTTGAAATTCTTTCCGGAGGGTAATTAATAATCATCAGTCACAAAAGAAACTTTGTACAAACAATGAGTGGCACTACAGTCCCTACAGGCCCCACACAAACATATGGCTTTCAGAGAGCTCAGCTGACAAAGAAAAGGAGAGTGGGTCTCCCAAAGTTGTAGGTAGAATTTGAACCATCAGCCTCTGCCTTTTTTGTTGTTGTGGTTCAGTGCTTTCACGTCGGTAACTTCTATTATCACCAATATAGTAACTTTAGTTGGTTGGTCTTTTGGACACAAGTTTAACATTATCTGTAAACCAAGATGTTTTAGGTAGAATGCAACATTAGTAATCCTGCTCTTAAAAAGTAGTACAGAAAAGTCACAACTTTGACCTTTCCAACAATCTTTACAGGAAGTAAATATAAACACATTCAGATATATTTTATTGGTTTATCTAGGATACAAGCAATGCTCTTTTGAATCCTGGATCAATCTGGTTTGCTTTGTTCCTATAAGAGACAGCCCAGCCCTTGCCGGTTTGGCTCACTGGACTGAGCATCTGCCTGCAGACTGAAGGGTCCTGGGTTTGATTCCGGTCAAGGGCACATGCTGGGGTTGTGGGTTCGATCCCCAGTAGGGGGCATGCAGGAGGCAGCCGATCAATGATTCTCTCTCATCATTGGTGTTTCTATCTCTCTCTCCCTTCCTTTCTGATATCAATAAAAATATATTTTAAAAAAGAGAAAGCCCAATGAATTATATTTTCTAATCACAGTCATTCCTTGTAGAAATCTTCATTAACTTTCTTTCAACAAGTGTTAAAGCATACTTGAAGTCACATAGGCATGATATTAGGTCACAATATAGGTGAATGCTATTTAGTATTAAGTAGTACATGAAACCCATGCTTTAATATCTTATAGTTTATAATCATAATTTGTACCTTTGGAATACATCAAGTTTTGACAAGGTAGTATTTTTGTTATTAAGAAAAATTAGAGATATTTTAGACTTTTTGTAGAGATATTATTAAACTAGCAAATTAAATACAAATAGGCACTTTTTCAAGTCAAAATTATTTTATATTATACTATAAATTTTCAACTACCTGACAGTGAATGATGCAGTACAAATTTATATAGGAAGTGATCCTACCCCTTTTGAAAATATTGAACTCAGCAAAAGCAAACAGACTAAGGCTACTGTGTTGGTTTAACTCTTTCATTATTGTTGCAGGCCAGATTTTATTTTATTTTATTTTTATTATAGAAAGAGGACTCCAAGACCACAAATTACCAGTTCTATTATTTGCCTTAGATATCATGCCAAATTTAACATGTGATTTTTTTCTTTGTTACTTTCTTATAAATTTCAAATGGCCTAAATCATGTTTAAGAACGAAAGCCAAGAATTTCATTTAAAACAGATAGAACTTTGCATTAAAAATTGGAATGGAAAAAACAACCCATAAGCCAAAGTATCATATTCAAGGTGTCTACACATCAACAACCAGTCCTAGCTGGTTTCCAAGTTTGGATCAGAGGGAGCATTCTTACACCAGCAACCCTTTAATCTAAGACCTTTCATCACTCCCTAGGCCAGTGGTGGGCAAACTGGGGCTCGCGAGCCACATGTGGCTCTTTGGCCCCTTGAGTGTGGCTCTTCCACAAAATACCGACTTCTGCGCATGGGCCAGGAAGTTTCAATCACACTGTACATGCGCGCCCCCACGTGGTATTTTGTGGAAGAGCCACACTCAATGGGCCAAAGAGCCACATGTGCTTGCGAGCCGCAGTTTGCCGACCACTGCCTAGGCTACTGAGTCTGCCTCCAGGTTCTCCTGGTATCTACTCTGCCTCCCCCACTTCAGATAAGTTTTCTAATTGCTTCTAGAGTGGATTTTAAAATTTTAATTAGCTAAACTCTTTATTGGCTTCCTATGTTCCAGGGATAATGACTTAAACCTGGATTCACCTGAAAGATTGTAACTGCTTAACCTTTTTCTCACGCCACCTTTGCCTCATATCTGGTTTTCATCCATATCTTCCAGCTTCTAGTTCCTTCATTAAGCCAGATTTCCTCTACTTCTGGACCTGGCTCTTTCCTCTGACTGGTGGTTGAATAGAGGGGACCCCAGTTCTGGCAGCCTTTTGGGCTCTCTACTGCCGAAAGCTTGAAGATCTTTTTCCAAATGCTGTGCTACTGAACACTTGTGTGAGAGGCAATGCAGGGAGTAAAATTTCTCCCACATCCTCTGAGGTACAAGCCCAGCTCTGCTGTTTACTACTGATGTAATGGAATACTTACTTTGCCTCTCTGTACCTCAGGTTCAACAAATATAATGGTGATTATTACAGTACCTCACCCAGAGGATGGTGTGAGGATCAGGAGAGCTAATGGATGTAAAGCTCTTATATCCTGCCTGGTACAGAGTAGACATTTCATGTATGTCGATTCTTGTTATTGTTATTATTGTTGTCGTTAATATTACTTTAACCTAAACTCCAACCAAAACACATACCACCAAAAGGTTCATAGGCCCCAAAGACCAGGCCCAAAGACAAGTGTCTCATGTATAAGCCAGTTTTGATATTAATGCATAATGACATAGGGAAGGACCAATTTTGAACACACAGAAGAGAATGAGCAAAATTTAATAAAAAAAATGAATACTACACAAAAAAGGTGCTATCTCTCTGCATCACACCTGTCTCAGGGTTTCCCATTTCATTAGTGAGGTAAAAATATCAGACCATACCACCCACTGTTTTAATATCATCATAATGGTCTTTCTCATTATAATTCCTACTAGTGGCCCGATGCATGAAATTCATGCACATTAAAAGGGGGTTAATTAGAGGAAATGTTTTAATATTGCTATTTGCTCTTTCTCTGTAATAGAAGTGTCAGAGATAAAGGAAAATTAGTAAAATGTATATGAAAATCTCCCTCCTGTCAGAGTCTGGGGCACACCACGGGACCCAGAGTCAAGTCCCTGGCCATGTGCACTGCAAAATCGTGCGAGACCCAGACCCGGCTGGCTCCCCCACATTGGGCTAGATCCAGACCTGGCTGGTCCCACCCTTGTCAAACCCCGCCGGGTGGGGGTGCACAGCCTAAGATCCCCTGGCCTGGCGCCAGGAGGGGGACACAACCTCAGGTCCCCCTTCAAGCCCTGCCAGGCAGAGTGTACGGCCTGAGGTCCCCTGACCAAGGGTGAGGGGAGCAGCCTGAGGTCCCACGGCCCAGCACTGGGACAGGGCACACCTTGAGGTCCCCCATTAAGCCCTGCCAGGCAGAGGGCATAACCTGAGGTCTCCTGTCATGCCCGGCCAGGTGGGGGGCACAGCCTCAGGTTCCCCAGCCTGGCGCCAGGGTGGGGTCATGGCCTGAGGTCCCCTGGCCTGGCATCGGGGTGGGAGGAGCAGCCTGAGGTCCCCCAGCCCAGCACCAGGGCGGGGGGTGCACCTTGAGGTCCCCCACCAAGCCCCGCCAGGCGAGTGGTGCGGCCTCAGGTCCCCTGGCCCGGTGCCGGGGCAGGGGGCGTGGCCTGAGGTCCTCTGTCAAGCCCCATGGGGTTGGGGGGACACACAGTCTCAGGTCCCTGCTGATTGCTGATTAAGGCTCCTTAAGGGAACTCGGCCTCCGCTGTGGGTGCAGCCATTTTGTTTCACAGAAACCCCGCCTCTACTGTGGGCACCGCCAGCTTTGTGGCAGAGTGATAGTCAATTTGCATATTCCCTCTTTATTGTATAGGATAATATAAATATTCACACCAAGTAAACACTACCTGGTCCTGTTATTGTAGCCCTAGTTTGGTAACCCTTTATTTCTGCTTGGCTACAATCAACACTAATGCTCCCATATTCTGAGTTTCTTCATTGAAATACAGTCACGGAGAACCATTCCTACTATGGATTGTATTCCTGGAAAATGAATACAATAGTTAAAATGGATTTTTCTCCCAAGCACCTGGGTTCTTACCTGGACTGAAGATCTGGCCTACTTTTTAGCAGTGTCAATGGTGTGAACACACTGGTTTGCATGCCCACGTCTCTACCATCCATGACAGAGCAAAGCATTTGGCTGGTCATGATGATTTTTGAGTTGGAATTGGGCTTTCCTCTCATCCTTGTGAATCTAAGAAGATAGCTTTTAGCAACATCTTTATTTTATATATATTTTTAAATGCCCTCGGAAACCCTTTTCTATTCCAAGTACCTGCTTATGAAGTAGACCTTAAATCATCAGGCTGTTGTTGGTGCAACTAACAAAACAACTGTAAGCAAATAAGGGGAAGTGGAAGATGTGACAGTCACCACACTGAGCAGGCTACGGACCAGTGCAGCTCCAAAGGAGTGCCTCTGGTTTTCCTAGTGCAATGATGGCGAACCTATGACACACGTGTCAGAGGTGGCACATGAACTCATTTTTTTGGTTGGTTTTTCTTTGTTAAATGGCATTTAAATATATAAAATAAATACCAAAAATATAAGTCTTTGTTTTACTATGGTTGCAAATATCAAAAAATTTCTATATGTGACACGACACCAGAGTTAAGTTAGGGTTTTTCAAAATGCTGACACACTGAGCTCAAAAGGTTCACCATCACTGTCCTAGAGCTTGGACTAGACTTTTAACTGATCAACTTTGTTCTGGGATGTAACTGCTAGTCTCCTGAACACATCATGCATTGTAAGTACATGCAACTTAATTTTTAAAAAATATTCAGGCTGTGAATATAATGTATACAAGAATAAAGTAACATGAATACTTTTAAACACGTTTTTAATACTCATACTTAACATGAAGATTCCTAAAAATGGTTCATTTACGTAGAGAGGCTATACCTTTCCAAGTAGTGTAATTCCTCAAAATCTTTCTAAACTTCTTTCAGAACCCACCATGCAAAATGATGCTAATTCTTTGAAATTAAATATAATTCTTGAAAACATGCACATAAAAAAGAAAATATAGTAACTAATTTGTGGTAATGAAGCTATTTATTACTTCATTACCAGAATAGCAGGAACGACCAGTTGACCAGTCGCTATGACGTGCACTGACCACCAGGGTGCAGATGCTCAATGCAGGAGCTGCCCCCTAGTGGTTAGTGCACTCCCACAGGGGGAGCGCTGCTCAGCCAGAAGCCCGGCTCATGGCTGGTGAGCACTGCTGCTGAGGCTGGAGCATCTCCCATCTTTGTGGCAGCGCTACCCAGCAGCGATGGCAGGCACAGCAGGCTGGGATGAGCACAAGCAGCTCAGCACCTGGCCCCGGCTCGGGCTCCTCCCTGGCCGCCTGCCACTTGGTGCACTGCTACATCCCCAAAGGGGTCCCAGATTCCAAAAGGGCACAGGCCAAGCTGGGGGACCGCCCTGCCACCGCCCCCCCCCCCCCCCCCCGCTCCCCCGCCATGCACAAATCTAAAATTAGAATAGCAAAAATGGTTTGAACAGTGGCAAATCTAGCCCTTTAAGGAGACTTCAACGCAATTAAACAGATCATAAATGCCTAGTCATTTCTGAGCTAGGCGATGTGTCAGTGAAGATAATGGGTACATGTTAAGGTTAGCTGAATGGGTGTATACTTCTTGGTTGCTCATTTGTTCAGATTCCAATATACTTGTTTTATATTAGTGTTAATGCAATTTTGAATTATAAAGAATAGAGGAATCGCAGTGTGATGGTTAAGCACATGGACTCCAGACACAGGCAGGTGTGGATCTCTGTCTGCATGCAGTCACCAGTTGCTAGTCCTCTGCTTTTGGGGAATTAATCTCTTTGTACCTTGGTTTCTTCATATATAAAACATGAATATTGGCTGTATAGTTAAGTAAAATAATGTAACAAATAGCTTAATGAGGTATGTGGCACAATAATAAATTTTCATTAACATGTTAGTAATTAAATACTAACATGTTAGTTATTAAAATGCTTCTCTCACTTCATGTTTATGTCATATCATCATTAAAAAAATTCATTTCAACACATCTAAAAGAATAAAACAAACATGTCAGTACAGAAAAATCTAAGTTAACTTATTATTCAAGTTTAATTCCTGTAGACAGTTCAGTTATTAATATGTGTCATTAGCAAACAGCAGACACAAAACATGTGAACACACAGGTAATTCAATGCCAGATACAAACTCTCTTTAAGCCATAATTTTAATCTTTTATATTTTTAATTTGCTTTTTTAAATTGTTTCGATGTTGATTACTTTGGGTTTTATTGGGAGAATAGGTACAAGATTTTGTTGGGAGGAGAGAGGGTTAAAAAATTCTTTGAAGAGATTCCAAAATAGTCACCAAAGGAAGAGTTACTACAGGTACGATATTCCCGAATGTTTATTTTTCTTTCTTGCAGGTTTCAAATGGGTCAGCATTATCAGTAAAACAAGAAGTAAACAAAGACCAGTCTCAGATTACATAGGCTCCTGAGGCCATCTACAAAGTAAACATCAGTCACCCCATGAAAAAGACAACCATTCCCTGTTACTGGACACTCACAGGCCGGGCCTACCCACCACGTGGCACAGTTAATGAATCCACTTATTTCTAATACAAATAAACCAGAGAGGGGAAGTGGTCAGCCAAAGCTGAATGTAAAGGCAAGATGGGAAGATGGTTAATAAAAATGCTCAAGGCTGACATTTCCTTTTTATTTAAAACATGCTTTTCTTGAGAATGATATGATCTTATTGATATTGTTTAGTAAGCCTCAGCTGATGCAGGTTTTAAGGTCCTTTTAGAAGTGTTCTTTTTCTGAGTGGAAAAAATAATTCTAAAGGAAAAATTTAAAGTCCATCATGGTTCCACAGAACAAGGACTGAATGCAAGGAAACATAATTACTTTCTTCTTTAGTCACTGATTGCTTAAAAAATGTTGATGTTAATGTGTCTTTTCTGCAGAATGTTGAGATTTGTGAAAATCCTTAAAATTGTGCGAACCTTCTACTTAAGTAACTCTACTTGTAGAAGTTTAGAAAAAGAAAATAATCAAGAATGTGTTAAAATATATGCAAAAGGACTTCAGGAACACATCTTAATAATCACAAAATGGAATAATCTAAAGGTTTAAGAATAAATTGATTAAATAGAATACAGCATGTTCACATAATGGAATGTTATGATATTTTTGAGAGCATTACATGATGAATGGAAATTCCTACAATATAATAGTAAGTGAAAAAGATAATGTATGCTAAAATGGAAATTATTTATATATATTTTTTGTTTTGTCATTTCTGTGTTTTTTATCTTTATTAAATTATGTTGTTAAAACAAATATATAAATATTTTGACATATTTGCAGGAATAATAAATATATGATGATGACATGAATTCTTTTAGACTTTAGAGGAATAATATTAAAGGTGATTTTGTTTCTTATTTTTTACTCTTTCAAGTTTTTTGTAATGAACATATGTTTATAGGAACATTTGTGCATGGAATTTTTTGGTCAGGAAATTACATACTCAAATGTGAACATCATTTTTGAGTCCCAATAAATAGTATGCGTTAGTTTTTCATTTCCATAGTCATGTACCTATTTTCTTGGTGTCCAGTCTAAATTCTCCATATGCAATTTTAAATATTCCCCTCCTCCTTTGTTGACACAAATTAATAGCAAGATAATCCCTTTATATTGATCTTTTTCCTGCTCTTTTAATAATTTCTGTAGTACTACCCAAAACAATTCTGTCACTGAAAAATTTGAGAAAATCATGGGAAAAGGAATTGCAATAATATAATGCTTAACTAAACCATAAAAAGACCCACATTTCCCCTACATTCTTTTCCTTCATTTCTTTGAAATAATTAAAAAGAAATTAAGGCATTTATAATTTTATTGTTCTCTTTTAGATAAATAATAGCCCATATTATTTTTCATAATCAGGAAATTGTAAACTATGTTTTCAGTTAAACTGGGAATGTACACATTGTACTCAACCAATTTACAAATGTCTCAATAGAATAAATACAACCACATAGAATGTTTTTCAAAAGATATAGAGCCTCATGGTATTAAATACAGATTCTGAAAATCAATTCATTACATATATTGAATTCATTAATTCAATAAATCATTAAGAGCATCCTTATTAGGAACTTACATTATGTTAAATAGTTATGACTCATAAATGCTGACATATATTATTCTGTCATGTATTTTTTCTGTTTATTTGCTTTTTTAATATTTTGCTGTTAGTTCTCTTGTGCTTACTATATTCCAAGATATCTTTATGCTCTTCAACTGCTGTGTTTGTTTTTTTGTTAATCCTCACCTGAGGATACTTTTTCCATTGATTTCTAGAGAGACTGGAAGGGAGGGAGGAGAGAGAGAGACATAAACACATCAAGCTTTGCCTCCTACACACGCCCTGTATGGGACTGCGGAACCTGCAACCAAGGTAAGTGCCATTGACTAGGAATCGAATGTGAGACCCTTTTGTCCATGGGCCAACACTCTAGTCACTGAGCAAAAACCAGCTAGGGCTTCAACTGCTGTTTTTACCAGAATCAAGTATTAACCCGTGGTACAAAATATGAAACACTATTGTGACTGAATTTACATTTAAATATCCTATCTAATAAAAGAGAAACATGGTAATTAGCGTACGACCGCTACCCTTCCCATTGGCTAATCAGCGAGATATGCAAATTAACTGCCAGCCAAGATGGCGGCCGGCAGCCAGGCAGCTTGAAACTAACATGAGGCTTGCTTGCTTCAGTGACGGAGGACTCCAACGTTCCCCGCCTGCTGCTGCAGGCCTCTGAGCTGCAATTCTAAGCAACTATGTAACAAATATAGAAGCTAAACAAAACCCCAGAAACCTGCTTTAGTACACCGGGCTTCAGCCAGCAGGATCGCAACATTGTAAACAAAGGCCAGAAACATGCTTTCAGCAGTGGAGGCCTAAGCTAAAGCTGGCGCAGAATAAAAAAAAAAAAAGAAGAAGAAAAGGAGTAGTTGGGAGCTTCAGTCACTCGCCAGCCTGAAAACAGCCCTCAGCCCCTCACCCAGACTGGCCAGGCACCCCAGTGGGGACCCCCATCCTGATCCAGGGCACTCTTCAGGGCAAACGAGCCAGCCCCAACCCATGTACTAGGCCTCTATCCATATAGTAAAAGGGTAATATGCCTCCCAGTACCGGGATCAGCGGAGCCGAGAGGCCTCTAGGCACCGGGATCAGTGTGACAGGGGGCAGTGCCCAAACCCCCTGATCGCCCTGCGGCTCTGTGTGTGACAGGGTGTGGTGCCCCAACCCCCTGATCAGCCCTGCTCTATGCCTGATAGGGAGAGCTCCCCAAACCCTTGATTGCCCTGCATCTCTGTGTGTGACAGGGTGCGGTGCCCCAATCCCCTGATTGGCCCTGCTCTGTGTGTGACAAGGTGCGGTGTCCCAACCCCCTCCCCGCAAGGGCCCTGCTCTGTGTGTGACCGGGTAGAGCCATAACCTCCCCATTGGCCCTGCCCGGAGTGTGAGAGTGGCGGCGCCCCAACCCCCTGATTGGCCCTGCTCTGTGGGTGATAGAAGGCGGCGCCCCAACCCCCAACCCACGGGCCCTGCTCTGTGTGTGATGGGGTAGAGCCATAACCTCCCCATCGGCCCTGCCCTGAGTGTGACAGTGGCGGCGCCCCAACCCCCTGATAGGCCCTGCTCTGTGGGTGATAGGGGGCGGTGCCCTCACCCACTGATCCACCCTGCTCTGTGTGTGACAGGGGGTGGTGCCCCAACTCCCCTATCGGCTCTACTCTGTGAGTGACAGGGGGGAGCTCTTCAACCCCCTGATAGGCCCTGCTCTGTGCATGACAGGGGGAAATGCCCCAACCCCCTGATTGGCCCTGCTTTGTGCATGACAGGGGGTGGCGCTGCAACCTTCCCATCGACCCTGCCTTGAGTGTGACAGGGGGCGGTGCCCCAACCCCCCTATCGGCCCTTCTTTGAGCCCGACCAGGGGCTGCACCTAGGTATTGGGCCTGCCCTCTGCCACCCGGGAGCAGGCCTAAGCCAGCAGGTCGTTATCTCTCCAGGGGTCCCAGACTGCAAGAGGGCACAGGCTGGGTTGAGGGATCCCCTCTTCCTCCCCCTGAGTGCACAAATTTTTGTGCACCGGGCCTCTTGTATAGTATATAATTCACAATATATTGCATATAATAGCTTATCTACATATATCATTAAAGTATGAAACATTATATATACTTCAATATATTGTGCACATGCATATTTCTTACTTAAATATACATATACATTCTTTTCAATCACTTTAGTAAAATATGAAGGAATTTCTAAGACTCAAAATAAAGTAACATAATGTTAATGAATATGTTTTTTGCCACTGCAATTACTATGCTCCCATGCTTTACAAACAGTTTTCTACTAGGATGTAATTTAATTTATTGAGTTATTTTTTAATATATCTTTTTATTGAATCCAGAGAGCAAGGGAGAGAGAGAAATAGAAATATCAATGATGAGAGAGAATCATTGATCAGCTGCCTCCTGCCACCCCCTACTGGGGATCAAGTCCACAACCCAGGCATGTGCCCTGACTGAGATTGAACCAGTGACCTCCAGGTTCATAGGTTGATGCTCAACCACTGAGCAACACCAGCCCAGCAACATTTTAAATGTCTGTGAGAAAGTTCTTGAATTAGTATGAGAATAATGGGCACCTATCAATTACTTCTGCAAATGTAGTTCTTTTGCAACTATCAGTACAGGTATTGAGCACATTAATATTTACTATTTACTTGAAGTATGATTTAGCCAGATACCTTTATTATAGCTCAACTATATCTTACATCCAGTGGTTATATCATTCAGCATCTTATAGATTACTCGAAACATTTTAGATTCAGTGAAAAATAACTTCTAGTCCACATGCTTATGTTTTTTCTCTCTGGCCGTCATTCTACTTGGATATACTAGTAATTTTCTAACTTAACCTGTTGACGGAAAGTCCTTTTGCCCCAGATCCCACTTGATCTTCAGGGCAGTTTGGGGCTTAACTTGAGCTGCTAAAGGTGCAAAGGTTAATCTAATTTAGGGAAATGGTTCTTTGTTTCACCCTAATTAAAATTCTAGTCGTGCAGTATAATAAAAGGAGTCACAGTAGCAAGAAATGGCCTAGCCATGCATATAGTCGCAATGTCCAAGTCTGTTTTGAAATGTTTCCTTAATTAGAACATGTGAAAATGCAATTTCCCTTAATATATTGAAAAAACACACAAAATTACAGTATAACTCAGGAAGATATTTTGGGTTCTATACACCCTCTTACCAAAGATTACAAAATTATTACATTGAAGTGAGAATTAAAACTAACATTTTCCTATAATGTTATATTCAACATCATTTTATCCTAGATTTCCAACATTTTACTACATAGGGATCTTGGAGTTTAAAGTCAGATCTAGTTTTTAGTCATGGCTAATGAACATTGAGCAAGTTAATCTTAGGTTTTTTTTTTTTTTTATCAGAAAAACTGGTAGGGATATATGCTGGGGGTGAGAGGGGAATAACACATAATTCACAAGGTTGAAATCTGAGTTAAGTAAAATAACACATATAAACTGCCTAGCAAAAAAAGTGGCTTTAAAATAAATCTTTGCTGTTTTTTTTTTTCTTTCTTTCAGCTGAGTGCCCTTCTTGAGACATTCGTTTCATTACTTTAGCTATTGTCAATTAATATTTGCTTATAAGGGGCATTTTCTCAATTGATAATCAATACATTAACTTAAAAAAAAGACATAATCTCCTTTAAACATTTAATGGAAAATACCTGGGAAGTAATTGCTCGTTCTCACTCAAGGTATTATTCTCAAGATAATTGGAACAGAGACTCTTAAAAACTACTTACAATATGTTATGTGGTTATTAGAAGGGCTAATTTTGTTTCATTTTTAATTACAGAGTTGGGTGACATGAGATTTTTTAAAAATCAAAATATGTTGGTAGATAAATATGGTGTTAATAGATTTGGGCTTGAATATGCAGATAATTTCCTTATTTCTGTTATTAATTTTTAACTGTACGTAAAAACACCTTAAAATAAGACAATACAGATATTAGAAAGCTTTATCTAATAATTTTATTCAGCTTATTAACTAAAACAAAAATGTAATTTATCTGGGTGTTTGGAGTATTGTAAAAGTTTACTAAATGCTGTTATTTTTGTAGTTGCTATATTATGAATATCTTTCAAACAAAGGCCATATTTGGCAAGATGAATTGACATCAAAATCATAACTGGTCTTTCATGATAACCATAGGATAGGTTTCAATTAACTTGTCCAATTGCCTGGACTCTTTGCTAATGAGGATATTTTCAGTCCTGTGAGTTTGCCTCACTCTAGCCCAATTTACTTATTCCATGATGACTGACAGTAGTCCAAATCATGGCCATGATGCAAATGAAAATGAGGCCAGAGACTTGTCCCCTAACTAAGTTGGATAAGTAATGAGTATTCCACTGTTAGACACAAGTGGAAGTCATTTCAACTCAATCTCTTGAGAACTTATGAGCCAACTATTATGATAAATATAGAATTTAAATATGAATAAGCTCTGTTCTTTTACCTTGAGGTGTTTAATCAATTGAGAGACATGGATAAACAGATAGTGTGCTTTAAATAGTATGATGATGACCCATACAATATGCTGTGTAGAAAAGTATAGAAAAGGGCACACAACCCAGACAGGAGTATGTAATATAGGTGCGTGTGTGTGTGTATGTGTGTGTGTGTGTGTGTGTGCAGGCAGCTGATGGGGGATCAGGAAGGACTTCCTAGAGAAGATAAAACTATTCTCAAATGTTATCTTAGAGTGCACTACATTTTGTAGAACATAAGATAATAGCCCTGACCGGTTTGTCTCAGTGGATAGAGCATCGGCCTGCGGACTGAAAGGTCCCAGGTTCCATTCCAGCCAAGGGCATGTACCTTGGTTGCTGGCACATCTCCAGTGGGGGGTGTGCAGGAGGCAGCTGATAGATGTTTCTAACTCTCTATCCCTCTCCCTTCCTCTCTGTAAAAAACAAATAAAATATATTTAAAAAAGAAAATAAGATGATAATGTTTATGCACTAATAATTGTGAAATATATTTGTTCTCTTCCAATACAGTTTCTCAATATTTGAATTTTTCACATGTAATGCTT
Organism: Myotis nattereri; assembly: GCF_964212035.1. Classification (NCBI taxonomy): domain Eukaryota; kingdom Metazoa; phylum Chordata; class Mammalia; order Chiroptera; family Vespertilionidae; genus Myotis; species Myotis nattereri. The sequence goes on along the minus strand of NC_138077.1, from coordinate 129,247,337 downwards.
GTAAATTTATAAAATTTCATGGGCATTGCCAAAAATTTAAAGACAAACCCCATATTCTAAATTGTTTTTTTGCACAAATACAAAACAATACGATGCTCTGCATTTATGCTGGAATGAATGTCTGCGAGGTGAGCCCACTCCGAGGCATATATGTGCAGTTTTCCTGACCAAAGAGCCTGTCAACATGGGAACGCTAATGTATTTGAACAAATGTGTGTCAGTGAACAGTATAGCTATAATTGAAAATAAATAAAAGCAAAAGATTCCAGCATTATATACTAGGGCCTATCTTCACAACAAAAGAGACTTTATTGCAAACAATAATGTCATATTTGTTATAATTAACTTATTTCTTCTTAGTTTGACAAACATTTGTCCAGGCACCGTACAACATACAGGAGATTACCTGTTGAATCAGTTATATTCTCCCCCCTCAAGGAGGTCACTGTTGGTCAGGCTAAGCACTGAATGAACACATGTCCACGTAATTCAAAAGGCTGTGGTAAGAGAGACATCCAGGAACCACCTTTGTAACACCCTTCCTGTCTTCAGGAGGGAACATTAGAGGGTACCGTGCTCCTCCAAAGAGCTACTGCTTATGTAATCTGTGCCATCAATTTCTCCACCTCAGCTTGCTGGCCCTTGTTACTGGCCTATGGTCTGATAGTGCTCTGTTATGCCTGGCTTACATCAAGTACTCTGTTGATGTGCTATTGAGACATCTTTCAATGTAGATGAAAGATGTAGAAACAAATCTATTCAGGGAGATATGAGGTAATTGTGCAATTAGCAGACATGGACAAGTGCTGCATGTTGCCCAATTTCCATATTTCAACACTACTTGCTAACTGCAGACAATAACCACAAGCTATCACAGAGGATATTCAAAATAGAGACTGTATAGAGGTGGGAGTATTACTTGTACTACTATAAATGTTACTATGTGTAAAGATACCTCTATGTTTAAATATGAGGTTGTTCATTAAATTTTTTTCATATAAGTATATGCTGCAAGTTTCAAAAACAGATTTTACCCCCTACATACCTGTGTAGTTTTAAATAACTTGAAGTGCTATCCTATGTATGGGACATTTGGCTCAGATTAATAGGAAGGGAATTTTGGCTGAAATAGAGCAACACATTCTTTAAATGATCTTTAAACCCCATTGATGTGATAAGCAAACATATATTAGCTTCACTGATTATAGCGAGACCATATTAAAGCATTTTTCTTCATGAATTGGTTTGAAACTCATTTATGTGACCAATGTTTCCATTAAAAAAAGATATAGTTTAACTAACCAAAGTTCCTATAAGTCTATGGGAGCAGAAAACCAATGCTGGGAATCTAAGGATTTGCAAGTGTTGAGTATTTCCATCATCCCTGCTTCTCTCTCTGCAGCAGTTGTCAAAAATAATGGACTTCTCTTGAGTCACTAGGAAGAAGCAGTGCAATATTTAGAAAGAGGGAACAAAGCAGAATGGTAATCATTCAGGTGAGCTGAGGAAGCACATGTGATGAAATGAGTAAGGAGAGCAGTCAGGGAACAAGAGAAAAGGTGTTTGATTCCTAACTGGAATGACCCTGACATTAGAAAACCATCAAAGGAGCTTCTTCCACCAAAGTTTGCTTAATATGAATTATCTTTTTTTTCTTCTTTACATTCTTGAATTTGTTTTCCTTTCAATACTACAGGGATAAGTGATCTTTTTAATAAAAGTAGGAAGAATGAATGACCTGAACATGTTGACAATCTTTGAACACTAGCTTTAAAAACAATATTTATATGACTTCTTTCTAAACTTGGACACACTAAGGTTTTAGTTTAAAAGTAAAGAGTTTTTCACAGTATTAATTTAGCCTATCATTGTTCTTATTTGTTTACTTATTGGCCTCTTTCCCTCACTAAAATGTAAGCTCTGTGAGAAAAGATACCCTGTCTGTCTTGTTCCTTAAAAAATATTTAGATAAAACAGCACCTTGCTCATAGGAGGACTCTCAATAAATAACTGTTGAATGGATGTGAGTAAATAAATGAATGACAAAATTAATTAATCCTTAATTTTGAAGCCTGTCCTCATTGTTTTTGTAATTGTTTTATATTTTTCCCCACAAAATATAGAAGGCACTACTGTACTAATAGAAGAATTCTTTTCTGGTATACATTGTAAATGTTCTGTGTGGGATTCTTATTGGTGTATTACATTTTAAAAGATATTTCAAAGTATTATGATTATAAACAAATATTTTGGTGGTCAAAACAGGGCTACATTTTGCACTTTTTATGCATTTCAAATGCAAATACTCATATTTGTTAGACATCAAGAGAAAGTACACTTGTAAATGTCAACATTAAAAAAATTATAAATTAAAAAAATAAAAAGAAAGTAATGCAAAATCATTCAAGAGCTTGTCAATTTTTAAAAGATTATCTAAGCAATTGAAGTATGAAACTAACTGCAAGTAAAACTGTTCAAAATGGCAGAATTTGCTATTTATCTCAGAGGTGAGAAAGGCATTTGCTAATCTTCTCCTTCCCCTGAGCTCACCTCTCTCCTGTCTTTGATTTAAGTTGATAGTTGCACATAGGGCACAACTTTTCTTTCTTGTATATATCTTGAGGATTCATACCCAAGAATCATTCAGAATACCAGTTTGGATTTCAGGGAAAAAAATCCACGCATAGTCTGGAGATACGCAGGCCATGATTCTAGAATTAATTAAAAATTAACTATGAATGAGGCCTAAATGTCACAAAGGCCTGCTAAGCAACAATTCACAATACCTTAATCAACACAGAAAAATAAAATGCTTTACATTGAAGCAGAAAAATGTTTTGGGTGAGTCCATGATTCTAAGGGAATCATCTTGAAGGAGGTGAGCTGAGATAAACAAGTAGTTCTCCCAAATGGTGACTCAGGAAGAAGGAAAGGGAGGGACCTAAGACAGGCAGTTAATGCTGGGGTTCTGAGCGTTGCTGGGCCTGCCTATCAAGAAAAATTTCCCAGTTCTGACTCCCGTGAGGATACACACTTGTTTGTTGTCACTAGATGTCACTTATATGAAATTGGCGTGTGTGAAGGGCCCAGGGTCTGCATGATATAAGTTTCTCCTAATTCTCTACTGCTTGGAATCGGTCCTGCCTGGGACATCTGACATTGCAGTTTTCCTTGAAGATTCCTGCTAATTACTATGAAGGAGCAAAACTTCTTCCGACAGAGGATTTTCAAACCCCATTCACATGTTTGGCTTGGTTCTTCTTAACCAGATTTCTCTTCAGAATCCCTGTGGAGGGTGTATAAACACAGCCACCTCTGAAGATTCTGGCTCAGTAAATTTGAGGAAGAAACTCATGGATGGTTGAGAAATATTGCTTTATCTAAACATAGCTATATCTCACAGAGATAATGACCATCATTTTAAGATGAGAAGATAAGACCTGGTGAGATAGACAGTGTGATAGTGAAGAGAAAGTTTTATTTACAGAGTGATTCATATTAATTATTGTTACTCATAATAATTCCTACCACATAATTGTCAACTGATGTTTGTTGGTGCCAATTCAACACCAACAGGAATCCCCAATTTAGGGTGCAGTGAAGAAGGAAACTTTATTCAGTGCAAAACAGCTCAATGTAATACAGCACAGCTGTGAGAAGAGCACAGCGGTGAGGCGTCCCTGGGACCCAGTCTCTCTTCAGTTTGACAGCTCTGCTCTGCTCCTCTCTGGTATGCTCTATTCTGTGCCAGTCTGCTCTGGCCCCACTGACCTGTTCTGGTCCCAGCTGACCTGTTCTGGTTCAGAGAGACATCTTCCAGACATCTTTGGTGTTTGAGTTTCAGCCAGGAAAATGCAGTCTTCAGTGGAAAGGGAACTTGCTCCCAGAGCCAGAAGGGAGCTGACTCACATAGACAAAAGTCCCAGCTCCTGGTGTCTGATTGCTCCATCCTCATGCAAATAAGGGCTCCAAATCCTCATAGTTTGATTGATCCAAAACTTCCCATTAGAATGGAGTTACTCTGGTTGCTGGGTAAAGATGTTGATGGGGATATAGCTATGCAGTTCCAATTGGATTTGAAAGTCTCAGCCTCAATGGTTGAAATAAGATTTCAGAGACTCATCATTTTATAAATCAGATTCCAGAGGCAGGTAGTTCAGTGAGACTTCTTCCTGAATTGCAGTTTGCATGATTGGCCCCTGTGTAGCAATGGCTGCTAGGCTCTGTTTTGATTTGTTGTGTATTTGTGTTGTGTTGTTTTTTGTTTTTTTCCCAGTTAGCCAACAGGATCCCTTTATGGTAGGTATTTTCTTTCTCAGTGTCTACATAATGAACACCCATTAAGTGTTAAGGACCAAGACTAGTCATGAATGCTTAATCTCATGTAAACATTATTTTAGTGAGAGGAAGAAGTATTAGCTTTATTTCATATAGGAAGAGATTAAATGACTTGGTTAGGAAAAAAAATCTAGTAAGTGCTGAAAATAGATTCCGGGGCAAGTGTGCCTGCACTTAAAACAAGGCAAACCCTCTTTTCACTATGCACACATCCTCCCAGTGTATCTCCCCAGAGAGGAACAAAGTCAGCAAAGAACAGGCTTATACCAAGGACATATCTGAGTTAAGAAACAAGTGATACATTAATTAATAGGTATGTGTACAGGGGCCATTTTTTCTCAACCAAAAATTGGGTCACTTTTACAGAAAATAGGACAAAAAGCTTTAAAGCAGACAACTGTGAACATTCTAGGGCACACGGGCAGCATAAATCAGTACATGATAAATAAATTGCACAGGGGAGGAAGAGACAATGTACAGAAGAGAAACCAGTGGATAAAGAGAACATTCTAAGTTGATGGTTTGTCAGGGTCATAGGAGAGATGGGAGGCAGACTGGTTTGAAATACTTTGACATCCTACAGTCTTCCAGTACTCTCTAGTTAGGCCAGAAACATAGAACAACATGCAAGACTTTTTCCCATATGCCATTAAATTTTTTCATATAAAATTCCCTAAGAGCATTTAAAGAGCAAAATATGATTCAGATATCCTGAGCTAACATGGTGTGGAAATCTAAGCAAGGCAAAGAGTGTTATGCTAAAATTGGATTGCTTTAAAATGATGAAATGCATTTTATATCAAACAAAGCTGTTTTGAAAACAACATAAGAATGCAATTTTCTACTAAGTTGTCTGTGGTATGAAGTGATATGGAAAATGGATATCACATAACCTTATTCTGTTTATCAATACATAATTATGAAGTAATTTACAATAATGCTGTTATCGATTTAGCTTCACCCATGTGCCTTCAGAGGATATTTATACTTTAGGAATGAAATTTAACTAAATTATTGGATGAAAATTGCCACTAAGCAATCCTAATTAGAAAACAGGTGCTGAGGTAAAGATCATGTTTTATCTTGGGACTCCCCTAATCCCAATATAGTTGCCTTTTTAATAGATTGATGTTGCTGTGGCATAACAATTGGGAATAGTTCCTATCAATTCTATTTAGGTGAGCCTCATGCTTCAGCATATGGTAAATAGAAAAACATTTATAGTCCCCTGAAATACTCTGATGTCTGACAAAACATAAGAGTAGCAGAGTTAACAGCTGGACTGCTAGGTTAGAAGTTGTAGAGGTATATATGTGACCTTGCCTCATCATGGACTCACTCAAAAAATATTTGTGAAAGAACCAGAAAAATAAGGAGGGAAAGAAGGAGGGAAGTATTGGAGAAACGAAGTGAAGAAAGAAGATACAAAGAAAAAAAAAAACCTATTGAAAAACAATCTGGCATATGTAGTCATATCTCACTTTGAATAATAATAAAATCAAGATAATATTACAGCCATTATTGGATTATTTCCAAGTGCAAATATCTCCTTGTTATGTGCTAATTTATTTACTCTTTGAGGGAGGTATTATTACCCCTCTCTTGCACATGAGATGACATAGACTTGGAGGGATTAAAAATATAAAGCCATAATTTGAACCCAGGCAGTGTGGCTGTAGATTCCGTGCTCACAAACACTGTACACCTGACTATACTTTCAAATTTACTTAAATAGAAGTATAAATAAGAATAAAATGGAGGGACATAGCAGAAATTCCATTCCAAATTACTCCTGTGTTGAGGAGGGTAGCTGGCAGACAGGACTTGAGATTTGCAGCCCAACTATTCTTTGCCCTTTCTGTCTTTATATGCAATGATTTCACAAGTTATCCAGCAGAAAACAGGCTTGATGACTGACCTAAAGTGAAATAAACAAAATAATTTATCTTTACAAGTTGATAACAACCATGCTTTGGGTGTAGTACTCTACAGTCCATGATAAAGATTCCAATAAGCAAAGCTAAAATTTAGGCTTAAAGATGTAATTAGTTATAACTTAACTGACTCTCTAGAATTGCAAAACCAAATGTTAGCCCTGGGAACATCAATACCAAATGAAAGAATCTAGCCAAGTAGCCTTCTGAATTTAATTTTGTTATTTACCTAAAATTTTGTTGTCACATTTTTGTTGTATACATGAAAACTCAGTTTCATAAAGTGAGATCAGAACTATTCAGTGACAGAAGTTATCTTATACATCACCAGAAATGATGAGCTATAGAAGTTCTTATGATAAATATATAGGGGCTTTTGAAATCAGAGGACTTAACAATTATGCTTTCCAAATATGGAACTTTGGAAAATTAACACAGCCATGTTAAGCCTCAGTTTATTTAGATGAAAAATGGGGAAGCATAATAACAATATATAAGATTATGTGAGATAAAAATAGGTTCTCACATTTGAAAGCACGTTTTCAGGTGGTTGATAAACTATCTAATAAAAGAGAAACAGGGTAATTAACTGTACCTCCACTACCCTTCCCTTTGGCTAATCAGGGCGATGTGCAAATTAATTGCCAGCCAAGATGGCGACCGGCAGCCAGGCAGCCTGAAGCGAACATGAGGCTTGCCTGCTTCAGTGACAGAGGACTCCAACGTTCCCCGCCTGCTGCTGCCAGCCTCTGAGCTTGCAGTCTGAAACATTGTTACAAATATAGAAGCTAAACAAAACCCCAGAAACCTGCTTTCAGCCAGCCGGGATCTCAGAGCTGGAGTTGAAACAGTGTTTCCATTATAGAACACAATCAAACCAGGTACCTGCTTTCAGCATCCAAGGCCTAAGAGCTAGAGCCAAGCCTCAGAGCTAAAGCTGGCCCAGAATAAAAAAAGAAAAAAAAGAAAAAAAAGAGCAGTTGGGAGCTTCAGTCACCTGCCAGCCTGAAAACAGCCCTCAGCCCCTCGCCCAAACTGGCCAGGCACCCCAGAGGGGACCCCCACCCTGAAGGGTGTTTGACCAGCTGCAAACAGCCATCATCCTCTCACCCAGGCTGGCCAGGCTCCCCAGTGGAGACCCCCACCTTGATCCAGGACACCCTTCAGGGCAAACCAGCCGGCCCCCACCCATGCACCAGGCCTCTATTCTATATAGTAAAAGGGTAATATGCCTCCCAGCACCAGGATCAGCATGACAGGGGGCAGCGGCCAAATCCCCTGATTGCCCTGCGGCTCTGTGTGTGACAGGGTGCGGCACCCCAACCCTCCCCCCAGCCCCCACGGGCCCTGCTCTGTGTGTGACGGGGTAGAGCCATAACCTCCGCTTTGGCCCTGCCCTGAGTGTGACAGGGGGCGGTGCCCCAACTCCCCTATCGGCCCTGCTCTGTGAGTGACAGGTGGCAGCGCCCCGACCCCCTGATTGGCCCTGCTCTGTGCATGACAGGGGTTGGTGCCGCAACATCCCCATCAACCCTGCCTTGAGTGTGACAGGGGGTGGTGCCCCAACCCCCCAATTGGCCCTACCCTGCGTGTGACTGAGGGTGGCATCGTAACCTCCTGATCCGCCCTGCTCTGTGCATGACAGGGGGTGGCGCCCCAACTCCCCAATCGGCCCTGCTCTGAGCCCTACCAGGAGCTGCACCTAGGGATTGGGTAAAGTTCAACTTAAAAATATATTGTTAAGTGAAAGAAGCTAGGCTGAAAAGGCTGTACAGTGGATGAATTCAACCTTATGCCATTGTGGAAAAGCCAAAACCATGAAGGCAGTAAAGATATCAGTGGCTGTCAGGGACTCATGGGGAAAAAGGATGAACAGGTGGAACACAGGGGACTTTAAAGCCATGAAACTATTCTGCATATTTGTGTGATGCTGGATACATGAGGTTAAGCACTGGCAAAATCTATAAAAAGGTACAACACAAGAGCAAACCCTGATGCAACCTATGAACTATCCTATCTAATAAAAGAGAAACATGGTAATTAGCGTATGTCCGCTAGCCTTCCCATTGGCTAATCAGGGCGATATGCAAATTAACTGCCAGCCAAGATGGCGGCTGGCAGCCAGGCAGCTTGAAACTAACATGAGGCTTGCTTGCTTCAGTGATGGAAGACTCCAACATTCCCCGCCTGCTGCTGCTGGCCTCTGAGATTGCAGTTTGAAACATAGTTACAAATATAGAAGCTAAACAAAACCCCAGAAACCTGCTTTCAGCCAGCTGGTATCTCAGAGCTGGAGTTGAAACAGTGTTTCGATTATAGAACACAAACAAACCAGATACCTGCTTTCAGTAGCAGAGGTCTCAGAGCTGGAGTCAGAACTAAAGCTGGCCCAGAATTAAAAAAGAAAAAAGAAAAAATGGAGCGGTTAGAGCTTAAGTCATGTGTCAGCTTGAAAACAGCCCTCAGCCCCTCACCCAGACTGGCCAGGCACCCCAGTGGGAACCCCCACCCTGAAGAGTGTGTGACCAGCTGCAAACAGCCATCATCCCCTCACCCAGGCTGGCCAGGCACCCCAGTGGGGACCCCCACCCTGATCCAGGACACCCTTCAGGGCAAACCAGCCAGCCTCCACCCATGCATCAGGCCTCTATCCTATATAGAAAAAGGGTAATATGCCTCCCAGCACCGGGATCAGCGGAGCTGCGAGGTCTCCCAGCACCGGGATCAGCATGACAGGGGGCAGCGCCCAAACCCCCTGATCACCCTGCAGCTCTGTGTGTGACAAGGGGGCGGCCACAACTTCCCTATCTGCCCTGCTCTGTTTCATGACAGGGGAAGGCGCCCCAACCCGCTGATCAGCCCTGCTCTGTGCCTGATAAGGGGGAGCTCCCCAACCCCCTGATCACCCTGCGGCTCTGTGTGACAGGGTGTGGCACCCCAACCCCCTGATTTGCCCTGCTCTGTGCGTGACAGGGGGTGGCGCCGCAACCTCCCCATCGACCCTGCCTTGAGTGTGACTTGGGGCAGCACCCCAACACCCCAATCGACCCTACCCTGAGCATGACTGAGAGTCGCATCGCAACCTCCCAATCCGCCCTACTCTGTGCATGACAGGGGGCGGCGCCCCAACTCCCCAATCAACCCTGCTTTGAGCCTGACCAGGGGCTGCACCTAGGGATTGGGCCTGCCCTCTGCCACCCAGGAGCAGGCCTAAGCCAGCAGGTCATTATCTCCCAAGGGGTCCCAGACTGCGAGAGGGCACAGGCGGGGCGGAGGGACCCCCCCTCCCCCCCGAATGCACAAATTTTTGTGCACCAGCCCTCTAGTATTTAATAATAAAATATCAATATTGGTCCATTAATTGTAACAAATTAATTGGTTACTTTCATTCTTAGATTCAATTGTGATAGATATATATGAAATTTGTGCACATTAAAAAGAAATTAATTAGAGGAAATATTTTAATATTGCTATTTGCCCTTTCTCTATAATAGAAGTGTCAGAGATGAAAGAAAATTAGTAAATTGTATCTGAAAATCTCCCTCCTGTCAGAGTCTGACATGAATATAAAATGTTAATAATCATAACAGGGGAAAGAGTACAGGGGAACTGTCTGTACTATCTACTCAGATTTCTGGAAATCTAAATCTGTTCTAAAAATAAAATCTACTTCCCTAGCTGTGCTATAGATTCAGCCCACAGTACATGTCATGTGGAGGTGGTTAAGAAAGCAGTTTTGGGTGGAATTCAGTTCTGCCAATAAGTTGCTATGAGCCTGTTTTCTTGATGTAGAATGAGAATAATACCACGTTTAGTGTAGGGTTATTGTTAAACTAGAGGCCTGGTGCACAAAAATTTGTGCACTCTGGGGGGTCCCTCAGCTCAGCCTATGCGCTCTTGCAGTCTGGGACCCCTCGGAGGATGTCCACCTGCTGGATTAGGCCAGCTCCCCAGAGGATCAGGCCCAAGCTGGCAGTCAGACATCCCTCTGGCAGCCCAGCAGCCCTTGGGGGATGTTCATTTGCCAGCGGGGAGCAGGCCTAAGCTGCAGTCGGACACCCTTAGCGTTGCTGAGGAGGTGGTAGAAGCTCCCACCACCACCGCTGTGCTGGCAGCCGGCAGCCTGGCTCTTGGCTGAGCAGAGCTCCCCATGTGGGAGCACACTGACCACCAGGGGGCAGCTCCTGCATTGAGCGTCTGCTCCCTGGTGGTCAGTGTGTGTCATAGTGACCTGTCATTCCCAGTCGTTCTGCTGTTAGAGTCAGTTTGCATATTACCCTTTTATTATATAGGATAGAGGCCTGGTGCATGGTGGGGGCCAGGTGGTTTGCCCTGAAGGGTGTCCCAGATCAGGGTGGGGGTCCCGCTGGGGTGCCTGTCCAGCCTGGGTGAGGGGCTAATGGCTGTTTGCAGGCTGGTCACACCCCCTTCAGTGTGGGGGTCCCCACGGGGGTGCCTTGCCAGCCTGAGTGAGGGTGTGATGGTTGTTTGCAGCTGGTCATATCTCCTTCAGGGTGGAGGTCTCCACTGGGGTGCTTGACCAGTCTGGGTGAGGGGCTGATGGCTGTTTTCAGGCTGGTCACACCCCCTTTAGGGTTGGGGGGGTCTCCACTGGGGTGCCTGGCCAGTCTGTGTGAGGGTTTGAGGGCAGTTTTCAGGCTGGCCAAGCCCCGCGATGGAAGCTCCCAGCCTCTCCTTTTTTTTTCTTTGTTTATTCTGGGATTTATTTACCTTCTATAATTGAAACTTTGTAGCTTTGAGAGGGGCTCAGAGTGGGCCAGGGCAGGTGGGAGGGAAGCCGCTGCGGCAAGGGGGAAACTTGGTTTCCTCCATCATTGGGACAACCAAGCCTCCTACTTGCTCCAGCTCCATAGCTGCCAACCGCCATCTTGGTTGGGTTAATTTGCATACACTCGCTCTGATTGGCTGGTGGGCGTGGCTTAAGGCATAGCAAAGGTATGGTCAATTTTCATGTTTGTCTTTTATTAGTGTAGTTGAGATAATGTTGCATACAGTAACTGGCATATAATAAGTGTACAACAAATAGTAGCTACTAGTTGGATCCTAAAAGACTTTAGAGATTTGAAAGATGGAAAAGTAAAGTTCATACACATGACATTATTTGTGAAGATCATAAAGTAATGTCATTTGAAGAGCACTAGTTGTGTTTTACAGAGCACTGTATTAGGCATTTATTGGAATAAAAAAAAAAATCATGCTTTTTCCCATGAATTAAGACTGACTTAAAAAGTTGTGATTTAAAATCTAACCGACAGACGAATTTTCTCTATATTGGTTTTTGTTCTCCCATGATTTCTTTTTTTCCTACTATTGCAACATTTAAGGAAGGAGAAGATGGAAAGAAAAGAATAACAAAAATATCCTTGCAAACTGTAATGGGTGATCCAAGTACTTTCTCGGCACAGGGAATGACCCCAGGCTGCTCCTTTTCAGTTTCACTCAAATGGAGGCGCTGCAGCATCGATCAGGAAACAGTCTGCATTGTGGCTTATTCTATCCCTGCTAGGTATCCTAGGTCTCCATCCTGAATTTCATGGAAATATGTGGATCTTGAGCACAGAAAGGAGGGCTGCTTTATGAGACTATTTAAGATTAGGCTTCAAATTTGTTCTATGGAAGACATGTTGACCACTAAGTCATTCAACAAACTAAACTTAGCCTAGGTAGAAATGGGTCTTAGAGAACAGCAATTCCTTTATCATCTTAATAACCATCCTGCAATGTGCAACACAGATAGAGATTATTTTACACCCAAACTCATCCAAGTTCATGGGTAAAAAAATCACTAGACTAAAGTTGTAGGTAAGCAAGAGGACTTTAGATTGCAAAGATTTCTTCTAGCCAATGTACCTAGCTCATTCTCATCCTTCAGTTTACTGCTGAAATGTAAGATTCTAGAAAGTCCCATTTAAACATAACCTCCCTTTCTCTACTCCCTGATACCAGTCAAATATGCTATCACTCTATTTGCTGGTTTCCATCTTTGTACTTACTAAAATTGACAGTTATACATTTATTTGTGCATTTTTTGTTTGTTATTGCTGTTTTACAATAATTGTCAAACTCCATGAAAGTAAGGGTTGTGTTTTATTCACCAAAATATGCATAGTTCTTTTCATTTTACCTGATTCCAAATGGCACTCAAAAATATCTACTAATTGATTAACTTAAGCAATGAACGAACTTGGAATAGTTACATGTCCAATGATCTCCATGTTAGAGAACATATATGTCTCTCAGCTCAGCACTCAGATTAACTTAAATAACTAACTTCTGATTTATTTTAAAAAGCTGGTATAGTCATTTTCTCTGCTTACAATTTGTCTAATCATATTTCTTTTAAATCACAAGTTACTGATGGCTAGAACACAGTGAAGATCATAATAAAGTCATCTTTCCACACTTATAGGGCAAAACAAAACTTGAATACAAATATAAACTAAAAAATATTGACAATTCAGTGTATTCTTTTCCTTGGACACTTCAAGAAGCAAATCTGTAAAAATGAAGCTAAAATTATTTACCAATTAGGTTCCATTCAGCTAACAAATACTGTGGCACAGATAAGTTAATATAATAAAATATAATACAGCTTGATGTAAAGGTTAGAGTGGTTGATATATGAATGTTACAAGACATTATTATTGGAAATTGAGTTTCTTAAAATTAAAACAAAAAGGTTTGGGATATTAGTAATATTTGTAGTCAATAGTAAGCAGATAAAAGTTTCATAATGACATATTAGTCAAGAATTCTCTTTTTCTAAAAGACCAATGCGTCATGTAGTAAAAAAAGAGTATTTTTTATGATTAACTATTGCAGAAGCATTTTATCTGAAATCATTTGCTATTATTTAATATAGAAACCCCTCTGATACTATAAGGAAAAGCTGACAATGGCTTCAGGGGTTTGAAAGATTATTTTTAATATTTGGCATAATAGTCTGTAATGGTTCCTATGACTCTGATCACTCAAAAATGGAATAAAAAAGCAAAGGTAGTTGAATCTTCTCACGTTGCCCTAATAATAATTAACATGCATGTGGTACTTTTATAGCTGGGATTTCAGCTGATACTTGGTTTATCTTTCAAAAATTTCCCATTTGTTTTAGATTGCTAAAATACCATAGTTATTATTTGGATAAATGTTTCCTAACTTGTTAAATAAATAAAATTAAAACTCCTGAGATCATAAAAACTGTCAACCAGACTATAAACTTATGGAAGGAAAGTGCTTGCTTGCAGAATGAATGCAAGGGGCCTTGTGATTATGAATGAAACTATGAGCAAAGGTCAGAGGTTGAAATTAGAAAATTAGTGTGTTCTTTTGGTGGATATTAAGGAAATAGGATAAAATGAACTGATGGCAGCAGTATGAAATAAACTGAGAGAATTAAATGATAAAATAATAAAGCTAAAGCCTTTAGAAATAAAAGAACAACAGAATGGGTAAAAATAGGGGTAAACATAATAGAGTACTCTACACCACTCTTCACCCCATGAATTTCTTAAAGCATTTTTTATGATTGAAACAAAAATTACAATACCATCTGATGTGGTGCTCAATGGATCTACAGGAATAACCTGGTTGTATTTTAAAAGTGACAGGGAAAGGAACATCAAGGAAAGTAGGTTTTCTATACTTGGCGCGAAGTGATCAAACTAGTAAGCTGTGGTAAGTTACACATGTATATTGCGACACCTAGAGCAAACAATTATGCTAAGAAAGCTATCCTCAAAACCACTAAAAAGAAAAAAAAATAGAATTTTAAAACTATATTCAAGTAACATACAGGAAGGCAAGACAAAAGAAATGGAGCAATGGGAAGCAGAGAGCACAGATAAGAAACAAAACAAATGCCACAATGGAATACTTATACTCTATCAAATCAATAATTATTTTTAAAATATATATATAAATGCACCAATTAAAAGACAGATATTGACAGAGTGCATTAAAAAGGAAAAATCTAAAAACCATTATCTGACTGTGTAAAAGAAACTCACTTCAAACCTAATATAAATAGAATGAAAGCAAAGGATGGAAAAATACATATTGTGCAAAAATAATTTTAATAAATGTCAGGAGTGGCTATATTAATATCAGAGAAAGTAGGTTTCTGAGGAAAGATAATTAACAAGGACAAATTAGAATTTTACATATTAATAAAAGTATCAATCCACCAAATAGATAAGGCGATCATAAATGTGTATGCATCAAACAACAGATCTCCAAAGTACATGATGCAAAATTGATAGAGCTGAAAGAAGAATAGATAAACCCAAAGTTATAATTGGAGACTTCATTATCCACTTTCAGCAATTGTTAGAGCTACTAGACAGAAATTATAGATATAAAATAGCTTAACCACATTATCAATCCATAAAATCTGATTGACATTTATAGAACACAAGATCTGACAAAATCAGAATATATACTCTTTTTAATTATCCATGGAACAGTCACCAAGATAGACCATATCCTGGGTCATAAAATAAACCTTAACAAATTCAAAGAAATTAAAGTCATGCAGATTATATCACTAGTCATAGTAGAATCATATTAGAATCAAAACCAGAAAGACAACAGAAAGATCTTCTAGCACACTAAAATTAAATAGCACACTATGAAATAATGCATGGGTCAAAATGGAAGTCTCAGAAAAAAATTAAAAATGCATGTATAACTACAGGAAAATTAAAATACAGGGATTAGCAAATGTAGGTTTACAGTTATTCATATGGAAAATAATACTATAACTAATAAAAAATAATATAAAAATAAACTGTGTTTCACATGCTGAAAACTGTAAACCTGTAAAACCTGCATTTGTCCACCCCTAACACTGAAATCTGTGAGGTGTGGCTATAGTGCTAAGAGGAAAGTTTATAACATTAAATGCTTTCATTTAAAAAATAAAGATATTGACTCAATAACCCAAGTTCTTGCCTTAAGAGACAAGAAAAAGAAGAGCATTACAAGCAGAAGGAAGGACATGATAAAGCTAAGAGCATAAATAAAAAAAATAAAATTAGAAAAAAAACAACCAAAATTTAATAAAACAAAAAGATTATTCTCTAACAAGTCAATACACTTCTAGCAATTGATAAAAATAAATTGATAAACCTTCATTTATCAATAAATTGATAGAAGGAGAGAAGAGGAATACCCAATGTCAGAGATAGAACAGGCTATATTTTAACAAATCCTACAGTCATTAAAAAGATAATAAGGGAATACTACAAACAAATTTGTACTAATAAATAGAATGGCTTTGAAGAAAGGACAAATATTTTGTAAACCACATGCTATTGAAACTCATTCAAGATGAAAAAGATGACCAGAATAATCTTAAAACTACTAAGGAAGCTGAATTTTTTAATTTATAAAAATCTCTTTTAAAGAATAAATTTACAGGTTCTTATGCTTTCACTAGACATTGTGTTAAACAATTAAAGGAATAATTAATACCAATTTTAAACAATCATTTACATAAAATAAAAGAAGAGAGAATGCTTTCTAACTCATATTATGAGGCTAATATTACCTGATATCAAAACCAAACAGAGACAGCACACAAAAAAATCTATACTAATAAAAGGGTAATATGCAAATTGGTCAGGATGACCTCACAGTAACAACTGAACAGCAGGCTGCATGGGGCAACAAGGCCAGCAGGGGGGTGAGTGAGGGACGACCAAACGACTGAACAGCAGGCTGAGTGGGACTATCATGCCAGCGGGGGGGTGGGCAGTGAGGGATGACCAGGCTGGCAGAGGGGGGCAGTTGGGGGCGACCAGGATGGCAGGGGGGTAGATGGGGGATACCAGGCTGGCAGGGAAGGGCAGTTGGGGGCAACCAGGCCAGCAGACAGAGGTTGGCAGGGGGTGCAGTTAGGGGAGATCAGGCAGGCAGGCAGGTGACCAGTTAGGGGCCAGTGGTCCCAGATTGTGAAGGGGATGTCTGACTGCCAGTGTAGGCCTGATCCCTGGGATTGGGCCTAAACTGGCACTCGAACATCCCCCAAGGGGTCCTGGATTGGAAAGGGTGCAGGCTGGGCTGAGGGAACCCCCCCCCCACTTGTGTATGAATTTCATGCACCGGGCCTCTAGTAAATAAATAAAGGAAGAAAAAAAGAGAAAACTATAGATAAATATTTCTCATAAACTGAAATGCAAAAAAACTCCCAAAATAATAAAATTCAATCCATCACAAATAATATACTGCAACCACATGAGATTGAGTCCAAATATGCAAGTCTGGTTCAACATTTAAGAAACAATCAAAGGCTAAAGAAAAGTTATAATATGATTATGGGTGGTACATTGAACTAATTTGAACACTCATTCATAATAAAAACTTTCAGCAAGCTAGGAATAGAGGGGGGCTTGTCAGCTCATAAGAGTATCTACAAAAGAATCTACAGTTAACATTGTAAATTTTGTAAGACTTAAAGCTTTCCTTCTAAGATCTGGGACAGATAAGAAGACCTGCTCCCACAAATCTTATTCAATAGAAGTTCTAGACAGTATAAAAGGCAAGAAAAAGAAATAAAATGAAATCAAATTGGTAAAAAAAACAACAAAAAAAAAAACAAAGCCATCTCCATTTGCAGAAAACGAAAACATGATCTTCTATGTAAAACATTCTAAGAAATCAACAAAAAGTTCTTAAAACCAATAAGTAAATTTAGTAAGTTAATTGGATATAAGCTCCACACTCAAAAAAATAAATTGCACTTTTGTGTATTAACAATGACCAAGTGGAAGTCAACATTTAAAAACACAATACTCTTTACTGTTTTGAAGAAAATAAAATACTTAGGTATAAATATTTTAAAAGTTATCTACAGAACCTATATACTGAAAATTGCAAAATGGTGATGAAAGAAACTAAAGAAGATTTAAATACCTAGAGATATTCTATGTTTATGGATTGAAACTTTCAACATAGCAAATTTGTCAGTTCTCCCTAAATTGATCTATAGAAAAGGAAAGAAGAGATGGAAGGAAGGACGGAAGGAAGGAAGGAAGGAAGGAAGGAAGGAAGGAAGGAAGGAAGGAAGGAAGGAAGGAAGGAAAAATGTAAGAAGAAAGGATGGAGGGAGGGAGGTAGAGAGGAAGGGAAGGAAGGAAGGATGAAACGAAGGGAAAGAAGAAGTGAGGGAGAGACAGAGGAAGGCAAAGAACCTAAGTCTACAACATATATACTATAAAAAATTTAACTCAAAAGTAGTATAAACTTAAATATAAAACTTTAATATGTAAAACTTTTAGGAGAAAAAAGTAGGAGGGACTCTTCTGTACCCAGGACCAGACAAAGAATTTTTACTTCATACTAAAAGTATAGCCCATAAAAGAAAAAGTTGATAAATTGTACTTTGTCAAATTTATAAACTTTTGCTCTACAAAACGCCCTGCTATGAGAATAAAAAGACAAGTTGTAATATAATCACCAGTACATACCTACTGAATGATTCAAATAACAAATTGTGATTACACTAATGCTGGTAGACACGCAGAAAAACTAGATCATTCATACACAAGTGGTGGAATAACACAATGCTAGCCTTAGTTCTGCCACCACTGTGCTAGATGAGCTTGGAAAAAATGCCCCTTCATGAAGTTCCCTTTATGACAATGATATGGGCTAAGTTAGCGCTTTGCAAACTGTTTTGTTCACCAAGGAACATTTTGTTAGACTGAAATCTTATGAGAGACAAGAATGTAAGCGTTAGAGACCAGGCCCTGGGGAGGAAGTAGGGTTAGAGGCCGGAGCTCGCCTTTGCCCTCTCCCTACGCTGGACCCACACTGCCAAGGTTCCTCAGAGCACAGTTCACCGGCCTCTGGATCAGCTGATCTCTAAGAACCCTTAACAGTTTCAGATTGTAAGGGTGACTGTTTAGAGAAGAGGTAAAAAAAGAGTGTTTCTCAAGGAAATGCACGGAACTTCCGTTAAAGCTCTAGAGTAGAACTGGGAGCCTAGCTGCTGGCGATGAGAAGAAGGAAATGATGGGCAGTGGGCCAAACTGCACTCACTTCTCTGTGGTCTGGAACTGTTTTGTGCTGGTCGCATGGCATCAGCCACAGAGAGTGACTCACATGCTAGCACAGCTTGGATAGCACCTTGAGGAGCACCAGCTTGTCATGATCGGGCAGAAGGAACACTACAGATGGAGAGAAGGTGGAGACAAGCAGATGCTAGGATGGCCTTTGTCTACACTCCGTGGAAAAGCCCTCAAGAAGGAGGTCAGAGTGCTAATAATAAGGCACTGGATACTAAAGAGAAGAAAAGCTTTTGCTACAGCTATCACCTAAATAGTGCCCGACGCACTGGGGCCGAGGGCAGCTCTCCCACCACATGGTGCTGACTGTTAAAAGACTACTGCATCTGTCCAAACCAGGAGGCTCTGAGGCAGGAGGAGGAAACATTGGCCAGTGACAACCATCTGGTGTTTAAAGCTGAGGATGGCCTTGGCAACATAATTTAATTCAGCCTTACACTGAAATAAGACATTATCTACTAGCAGATACAACTTTGCCATCAGGAATTTGCTAGCTTTTGACTTTGACAATAAAATAGTAGAGGACAGCAATGATACCTGGATTATTCAGTTCTTCTGAGAGAATATTTCTGTTGGACAAAGAGATCCTTCTCCAAAAAGTTGAAAGACAGGGTTTATGAGAAAATTCTTTTTTTTTAAATATATTTTATTGATTTTTTACAGAGAGGAAGGGAGAGAGAGAGAGTTAGAAACATCGATGAGAGAGAAACATCGATCAGCGGCCTCCTGCACATCTCCCACTGGGGACATGCCCGCAACCCAGGTACACGCCCTTGACCGGAATCGAATCAGGGACCCTTCAGTCCGCAGGCCGACACTCTATCCACTGAGCCAAACCGGTTTCGGCGAGAAAATTCTTAATATTTAGGAGATGAAGGACTGAAGTTCAGTGATAAATATTTTGTGACAACAAAGGCCATGCTTTTTACTTTACTGGTAATTATAAATACACCTTTGACTGTATAACCATTTTAAATTCAAAAACAGCCTGCATATGTTGAATTTTAAAAGTCTTCCATTTTCAAAATGTGTTTGACGGAGCATTTACAAGTCCAAATGCTTCTAATGCTGATGGTCACCTCACTATGAAAAATTTTCATTTTCACTTTTGGTATTATGTGGCCAAGGAATTTTGCAAAAGAGAAAAAAGTCCTAGTGTAATAGAGTGAAAATTAAAGCAAAGATTATAAGACACGATGTTCACATAGATGAATTATGGAAACGATCTCTGGCCAGCAACCTTTTTAAAGAATGCTGTCTCATGCCAGGAAAATACTATTTACCTTGTGAATGTTGATTTTTCTAAGGTCTCCAAATATTGATATGAGAAATCTATTATGGTTGCTCTCTGTCAACATCTTTTTTTTAATTTAAAATTTCTGGTAAGGAGTGACAGAATAACAATTAAGCTGTGGGTCACCTATGGTTAGATTTGGTTACATCAACCAAAAATCGAACAAATAAAACCAGTAGCTTAAACAAGAAAGAAGTCTGTTTCTCTCTCATGGAAAATAAGTCTGCCACTAGACAGCATAGGATCATGTCATGGCTCTAAAACCTGCAAAAATTCATCCCCTATCACCTTGTGTTTTTGCTGTCCATAGCATGAAACTCCCACTTCATGTTTCAAGGTGTTTACTTAGCTCCAGAGCTTCACATCCTTAGCCATGTCCTCAGGGATAAAAAGGAAAGTTTAAGGGTGTGTCTTCTATCTTTAAAAAAAATATATATTTTATTGATTTTTTTTTTTTTTTTTTTTTTTTTTTTTACAGAGAGGAAGGGAGAGGGATAGAGAGTTAGAAACATCGATCAGCTGCCTCCTGCACACCTCCTACTGGGGAGGTGCCCACAACCAAGGTACATGCCCTTGACGGGAATCGAACCTAGGGCCCTTGAGTCCGCAGGCCGGCACTCTATCTACTGAGCCAAACTGGTCAGGGTGTGTCTTCCATCTTTTAAAGATACTTTCTAAAGTTGCACATCATATATTCTCTTACATGTCTTTATACAAAATGTAATGATATGAGCACAGCTGGCTTCTACATAGGCTAAGAAATATTATTCTTCTCCTGGGTGATCACGATCAATTACCTGGAAAAAGTCTGGATTTTTCTAAAAAGGAAAATGAGAGAACAGATATCAGCATAGCAACTAGTAATCTTACTCAAAAGGTAATTAAAAGGTAGACTTCATTTTAAAAATTATTTCAGAGGTGCATGTAAATGTAATAAATATATATGTACAAAACCTATTTTCCAGGTCTTCATCAAATCAAGACTTTACCTTTTAAAATAAAATTTAAAGCAATACTTTTAAATGTTTTAACTTCATACTTGACATCATAAAAGTCAGTTCCCTTAAGGATAGTTGACTAGTTCAACTGTCATTTTCTGATAATTGACAATACAATCTCAAAAAATTAATGATATATTTATAGAAATGCAAATTAATATACAACATTTTAATTAGCTATTTTATAAGAGGGTATTAACACTGTATCATCTTATCTAAAACATTCTGAAGGAGCCAATATAATTTTTAAACTCTTATTTTAGGCTATTAATAACTGCCATCTTATTAGTACTATTTTCATTTCTTTTAAAATTACTAAGAGAAACCCTTAATAGTTCCTGAAAAAAAAATACATTCATTATTATCTGATGTGGAAAACAATAATTCTTAATCAATTGCTTTGTAAATATAAAATGAGCATGTTTTATTTATTTGTTTTAGTAGAAGTGATTTAGAAAATAAATAAATTAAAATAAGTGAAAAATTTGTTAGCTTTAGAGGTTATTCTCCTATGTGTTAAGGCTAATAAAACACAGGTTGTGGTAGTACTGTAAACTGACATTAATTTTTGAATTGTAGAAGATTTTCATTTCAGTTTTAGGAAATTTAAGCGGGCATAAATTTTGTCCTCATTAGTTTTCATAGTTGTCTATAATTGGCAATAGGTTGATAGTAAAAAGAGCTTTCTGAATATGTTAAATAATGCCTTGTTTATTTATGACTCCCACATATACTGAAATGTTAACTTACTAAAAGATATTACAGAATCTATGGTCTCACCAATCTAGACAGCTTAAATATTTCTCTAATGGTCTTTCTTTTGAAATTTAGTGTATCATAGACCACTGAAATATGATAATAGCAGATTAAAATTACCTTTCCCTAAAGCTGGCTTGGGTGTAATTTTTAATATTAGACTATTTTATTTTCTTTGTTTTCAGTGCAAATGAAATCCAAAAATGCAAATCAAAAGCAAATTTATGGTAGATGTGATTGTTATAGAATTTTAAAAGCAAAGTATATAAAAAATATCTAAATGAATCAAATAGAGATTACCTCACAGAGAGAAATATTTTATTCCTTAAGAGGCTTCTGTTTATTCACTTATTTGAGTAATTTATACCTGTGGGGTTTACTTGTTTTTTGTAAAGCAAGAAAGTTAGAAAATTCTATTTTTTTTCATGTTCTAAATTGAACCAATATTAAAGGTATTTGCTATAAAATGTTAATGTACTAATACAAATAACAATAGACAAAAACAATATATTTGCATTATATTCAATATGCCTTTTATACCAAAACAATATGCTTTGTAGTTTTCAAAATATAGAAATATAGAAAAGTATAAAGAAAAAAAAATCCCCTATCCTTTCATCTATAGATTATATAGGCAATAAATAAATGTTAACTCAATATCATCACTGGTGATGCTATTTTCATATTAGCAGTTCTTGTAAATTTTCAATAATTTACTTATTTATTTGGATAATGAAATATGATTTTAAAAATTAAAGGCCTTTGATAATTTCTAGATAATCTTGTTTTCATCACTACTCTATCACTGACTACTCGATGCCTCTCTGCCCATGTGCAGCAGGCTGGGAGTGCCGGCCAGTTAGTACCCCTGACACAGCCGTCTGCAGAGAACTGGCAGAGTGGGTGTATAACTCCACACCCTTCATGTGAGATAACTCTCAGTCATGTGTTTTACACTGATTTCCAGATTTCTCCACCAAATATCCCCCAGTGTTCCACTGCGGCCTTTACTGCATGTGTTCCCTATCCCCTGCTGATGTTTCCTGCATTTCTCAAATCAACCACTTGCACTCGAAGCCCTGGCTCAGTCTATTTCAGGGGGTATAGAAACTAAGACAAACTTTCTAAAACCAGAATATAATGCATCACCATATTATAACCCAAACAAGCTTTATATTTAATAAATTCACATTAATATATTCATGAACGTTACTTCATATCAAGTACTTTAACAAAACCATCTCATAAGTTATGTGACAAATGTACATGTAAACACTGCCAGGCATGAGGAAGAGTACCAGCCAGCAATAACAGAGGATAAACAATAGCTCTGAGAGCACCCTCTCCTACTAGGCAGGTGCAGAAGCACAAGCATCCTCATCATGCTTAAAACCTTCCAGAGAGGCACAGAATTACAGACTATGCAAAGCAGTTGAAAGGAATTTTTTTTTTTTTAATTCTGTGAGCAGCCCCAAAGATTATGAAAAGGCCAAGACAGATTTTTCAAAAATATTATTCACTTCTTCCTCTGAGATGTGTGTTCTTTTATTTGTCATTATTTCATTTTATTATTGTGCTTGGATTTCTCTGAGATTAATTTGTTTCTTATTTTTAGTAACCCTATCCTCCCCCCCCCCATTGTAAATTGATCAGTAAACCATCATTTCCTAAGTCACACATGAATCTTAAAAACAAACAACAAACAAACAAAAAAAACAACTCTAAAGATTTATCCATAACTTAATTTTATCAGTAAAGAAAACATTTACTTTAATCATTGACAATATGAAGACAGGATTTTCAGTGATTTCCTCATATGGACAAAATTGTTTTTAGGTGTTGTTTCCATCTTTTTCTAGAACTTTATTTTTAAATTTATTTTTAATTTTTTTCTTTATTGATTAAGGCCGTGGTTGACAAACTGCGGCTCGCGAGCCACATGCAGCTCTTTGGCCCCTTGAGTGTGGCTTTTCCTAAGACTTAGGAGTACCCTAATTAAGTTAATAACAATGTACCTACCTATATAGTTTAAGTTTAAAAAATTTGGCTCTCAAAAGAAATTTCAATCGTGGTACTGTTGCTATTTGGCTCTGTTGACTAATGAGTTTGCCAACCACTGGATTAAGGTATTACATATGTGTCCTTATCCCCCCATTGCACCCCAACCCCGCTTGTGCCCTCACCCCCCGACCCCCCCGGTGTCTGTGTCCCTTGGTTATGCTTATATGCATGCATACAAGTCCTTTGGTTGATCTCTCCTCCTTCCCCCGCACCCTTCCCTACCTTCCCTCTTAGGTTTGATGGTCTGATCAATGCTATCTTTTTCTAGAACTTTAGATCAATTAAGTCAAACATCATGAAGGACTTGTTTCATCCTTGAGATTTTTATTAGTAGATACACTTTAACGAAATTATGTAAAGAATCTTAGAACCTGAAAAATAAGGTTTTTTTAATTTGATCAAGAAGTGGAGACCTCAGAGAGGGTGAAGATGAAGTTTGCTGCTGTCTTTGACAAAACTTACTAAGCTAACATCTGGATTAGATGCTGCATTTTCTGGGTTCCTTTCCCCTGCGTCCTTCCCCCTAATCAGTTTTGTATTAGACCTTTATGTTTTCATTATAACCTGGCAGCAAGAGTTCCCTTAAATAGAAAGAGTGAATGAAGGCAATTTTTTCCATTAACAATATATTTCCCTTTGGGGTCTGTTGTGCGTTATTGTTCTTCTTTTATAGAAGGAGCAAAACCCCCAAGAAAACTGTCTTTGGTTGTGAAGCATTATTATTGATCCTATATGAAAGCTTTGGGTTTTGTTTTCTTCTTATGAAAACATACTAAAATATCCTCATAAATGAATACAGTTCTGAGCAAACATCTACACAGAGATGAGCAAGTGTTGAGTTAAAAAAACCTTTTAAAGAGCACATTTCCCTAAATAGCCAATATGGAAAAAAAAACTGAAGTTTCAAAGTAGGGTAAATTATTACTTAAACACATTGGAAATACTGCATTCTTTCTTGGAATCCACAAATGTTACAGATAATAGCCCAGTTGTATCTATTGTATTGTTTTTTGTTTGTGCTTTAACACACACAGACACACACACACACACCGACACTAATAAAAGAGAAAGATGCAAATTGACCATACCTCCATGACACCCACCAGCCAATCAGGAGTGAGTATGCAAATTAACCCTACAAAGATGGGCAACATGCATGCAGGTGGAGAGAGCTACAGGAGCGGCACTCTGGCTGGAGCAAAGACTGAAGGCTCTGGCCACAGCGAAGGCTCCAGCCTAAGTGAAGACAGAAGGCGGCGGCCAGAGCGAAGGCCTGGGTCCCGAGTGCCAGAGAAAAACAGGTGCCAGCAGCCAGGGGAAGAAAGGCCTACTGCACGAATCTTCATGCAACGGGCCTCTAGTACACATACAATGTTGATATACATACATAATGTAGATGAATGTTCTAAGGTTATATATAATATGTAGTCTATTACAATATAAATAATAGTCTAAAAATATTAATCTATTTTACAACTCAGTAACACATTTTAATATACCTATCCATATAAAAATGGAAGCTAGTCTATCTTTCAATTTATTTCCTTCAGTGTTTTAATTTCTTGATTCCAATTTCTTTTGGGAAGAGATGGTAGAGCTACAAGGCAAAGAGAGGAACTGTTATTAATGGTGGACTTAATATCTGCAAGGATTTCCCACATGGGTTCCTCCTTTAGCCCTGAAAATAATCCTGATGGGTAGATAAAATTCTTCCTGTATCCATTGTGATGCTTTTGGCTCCAAGTAATATAAACCCACCTAGAACTGTCATGTACACAATACATAATTTCATTGGCTCACATAACTGCAAGTCCAGAGATTAGGCATGGGATTGAGGGGACCTATGATCTGTGTAGGATTCAGGAGAGATATGGCCAAGGCTGGAGCTTCTTTTCTCTGTGATCCACCCAGGTCTAATCTTTAGGAAATTTCTGCTTTGTCTTCTGGTTGTCTTCCTTCATGGGTCACAAGATGCCTAGGGTGGCAACTGGGACAGCATGCCTAGATTTATGTATAAGTGAGAGCCTAGGTTCTGAAGAAGAACTAAAATGACTAGCTCAGAAATCTCCAGAAATGTTTTACTGCATCTCTTTGACGATTATTAGGTCACATGCTTGTTACAGAAAAAAAAGGGGATAGGATACCTCTTTGGGCAATCAGATCCTCCCTTACCTTACGTGAAGTTTCCAAACTATTACCAGTAGGGCAAGGATGCCATAGATTCTGCACTTCCATCTGCAGTGCTCATTGCAAATCCTACTCTACTGAAGAAAAAGGACTCTGGCTTTTGACATGATTTGCCCACAGCCAGGAGTGAGAAAACAGCAGAGACAGGGTCTGTACCCAGCATTTCTTCTCATAAGCCCAATATTCTTTCCACTATACCCGGTGAAACTATATTACTATATTTTGTGTTATGTTTTTTAAACCATTGAATGTAATTATAAGTATGCAATTGATAGGTGAAGCATGAAAACCAGCAATATTCTATGCCTATATTACAAAATAATACCACAATTTCTATTAGAAAGTTAAATGTGGGTGTGAAAATAACCTCTCAATACAGTCTTAGCTCTAAAAGGTCCCCTTCACAATATGGAAACACTAGTGTGAGCTTTCTATGTAGAGTACCACTCAAACTCAACAGTGGCTAAAAGTTTAAAAAAATGCCTATTTGCATTTAGCATCCTGGTCAGTGACAGCAACATGGATGAAAAATATTATGTGGTTAATCTATTACTTTAAAGAAAAGGCCAATTCCTCTTTTGCTATTTTAGTTTACTTTTTAAATTCTCTTGACAGGTCATAAACTCATTATTTATTTTGATGAAGGCATAGAGAAACAGGAAGAAAGGGTGACAAAGAAGCAACTCTCAATATTACACTCAGCTTAAAATAAAAAATAACTGTTAGAAGTATTTTACAAACTTATACTTTGGATCTTCACTTAGCTTATTGGTAATTCTGAGCAAGAAAACATATAAACAAACACTATGAATACATATATCAAAAGGGCTCTGTGTCTTACCAGAGATCTCAAAAGGAAACTGCTATGGCTTAGCTTTTCCTGACCCTGTCACTTCCTGCTAGGCCAGGGTCTGTCAGCTCATCGAGGGACAGCCTGCAGACATGGAGGTAAATGTTCAGAAATAAACACATTCCAGTAAAGGTTACTTAATGGATTTCAAAATCACTTTCCAACTATGCAGGACCGAAAAAAAAATTCTGATAATTTATGTTACCCAGATGTTAAGAAACCCAACAGCTTTCACTACTCATAAATTTAACAGCATTAAACACCTGCTGGCTCCAAGCAACAATTCCTGCCAAGAAGGAAGGAAGGAGCTTTGTGATACACTAATAGGCTCCTTCCCTTGCCATCCAAGCTGAGTTCAGGTCCCAGTCCTGTCGCTTCACACCCTCCCCATCTCCCACAGAGAGATCCTGAGGCTCCGCACACCAAGAGCAGCAGCAACCTACTCTGCCAATTCTACACTGGACGCAGGAAGTGGGAATTGGAGTTGAGATATGGCTGTTTCTAAATCTCAAGGAACTCTAGCTGTTAGTGAAATTAGTAAACAAGAGAGGCATTAGAGTGAATTTAGAATAACGAACACTAAAGCTTTAAGAGTAGAATAAAATAGTAAAGGTTAATTCTGATTTTCTCTCATTGTGAGAGCCTTTAAACACATGTAAAACTTTAAAAATTTAGCCCAGAGTTTTACCTTTCTCTTCTGCCAAACCCATTAAAACATGCTAAAATGGTTAGAATTAGGTTGCACTCCTTCTTATTTTCTATTTCCCTTCTTTGATGGAAGTGTTAATGAGCATCAGAATGGCAGTAACATGGGCATATGAGAGGGATTGGATCTGAAACATATTAAAGACCAGGACTAGTGCTAACTGATTCTTATTAAAGTAGATATGGACCAAACCCACCAAAGGAAGTTGCAGATCTATAATAATTCACTTGTCTGTAGGCCTTTCATTTATGTAAGTACCAGACCTAAGCCTGACTCTCTGTCACTTAGTGAGTCAAGTCTAGCCCAAGACTCCAGTAGATATATTTCATCAACTTGAACTTTTTGTGGCAGTTCTGAGTCTTTCCATAAGGTTGGAAGGGAACTATTAGTGGTCACCATATATCTGCTCCCTCTAAGAAAGCACCAATAGGATTGATCCATTTCCCTAGTGAAGATGTGCATTATTCCATGACGGGGATCACCATCTGATATAAATGTTTGAATGAGTTTGTAACTTAAAAACATTTTTTTTCCTTAGAGACTCTAGGGATCAAATTGTATCTCCTTCCTACTGTGCCATCATCATTTGTTCATCGATGGAGAACAATATATGAAGTTCCTGCTAGTCAACCTGGAGATACAGGTATTAATCTCTAGCTGCCTGGTTTTAAAAGTATAGTTGGAGAAGCAGAAAAATAACTTTTACATGTATAGGCTGAGTGTAGTGAAAACTGTTCTAGGGGTAAAAATGCAATGCAATGGGGTAATGAGAAAATTTTAAAAGATGCAATTACTTTTGGGAGAAAATAGATTCAATCATTTTTATTGGAAAGATTGTCAATGTATTCATTTATCATAAGAACCAATATATTTAAATGCTTACATTGTGCTGGGTAGCAGAAAAAATACTTCATACGCATTATATTTGTTAATCCTTATACCAGTGCTATCAAGAATCAGGCCTGAAACTTGAGTAGTTTGCCCAAAAGCATATGGTTGAATTGAGATCTGAACCAATCTGTTATCTCTAGTGACTACTTGATACTGCCTGTGTGAACAGGGAAAATATAGTCAGTATGCACATCTATTAAAATACTTTCTTTTACCTATTACATTTCTTCAAAGATACAACTTGAAATATTTTCAGTTGGTTAAAGTAGCTACATTTGTTCCAAGTATTGCTCTCAACTGTAATGAAATATGTTGTACTAGCAATGTTGTTAGTTAATGTGATTTTCAGCAGAAGATTTGTATAAATTATTATCATTAATCATTCATGGAAAAATGCACACTGAGTGGGTGAAGTTTTAAGAAAGCATTATCTTGGGTTATTAAAATGTAAGATAATTTGTATGCACAGGAGTTACAGGGGTTGGGGAGAGAAGTATAAACTTAAGCAGAAAACAAAATCCAAATTAAATGAGTATTTCTAGTGTACTCCAGGAAAGAGTTCAATATTCAATATTAAATAGACCTTGGAAGATTATGCATTCTAAAGATTAGAATTTTAATCAAAGGAATAGGAAAACATAAATCCAATTAATAATAATAGAAAGCATTTCATCCCAGATATATCTATTACCTCATCTAACTCACTATTACAGATTAAGATAAGCCATTATATCTCTGAAGCACAGAAAGCTTATAGTAAAAAAGTACTAATAATCAGAAGGAAAATAAGACAGAATTTGTATAAATTAAAAATATCCTATATAATAAAAGCCTAATATGTTAAATATCCAGTTGTCCAGTTGGTGGTTCAACCAATCAAAGCATAATATGCTAATGATATGCTAAGGCCGCTCACTATGATGTGCACTGACCACCAGGGGGCAGACACCCCAACTGGTAGGTTAGCTTGCTGCTGGGGTCTGGCTAATCAGGACTGAGCAGGACAGGCCAGACATGCCCTGGAGCCCTTCCGTAGTCCCTCCCTGGCTAGCCAACCTCCCTTGTCCCTCCCCGGCCCCGATCATGCACTGGTGGGGTTCCTTGGTCTGGCCTGTGCCCTCTCGCAATCCAGGACCCCTCAGGGGATGTCGGAGAGCTGGTTTTGGCCTGATCTCTCAGGCCAGGGCGAGAAACTCCACTGGTGCATGAATTCATGCACCAGGCCTCTAGTATATGTATAAAAGTCAACAGAAATTCAGTGTATATACAGATCATAAAATGACTAAATATAATTTTGCAGAATTCTGAGAGAAATACAATTGGTTAGAATTGTATTTACCTCTTGGATGGAAAAGTGCATAGATTAGCACTCAAGAAATTCAACATTTCTACAGTATAATGTTAAAAAGAGTAGAAAGACATTAAAGTAATGGAAATAAAGTCATAATGGGAGGAATTTTCCCAGAATTGAACATTGTTATGAATTAGTCACAAGAGTGAGTCACTTCTCTGAGTTGCTCAGCAGGATCCACAATAAACAATCTGTGTTTGGATACATTCCAGTGAAATTGCAAACATGAAGAGTATATAAAAAAATTTAAAAACTTTAAAAGGATAAATATAGTTTACTTACAGAGAACTAAGTTTCACATTGTCATTAGATTTTGCAAGAGTGACACTAGTTACTAGACATAATGCCTTCAAATTTCCAGGAAAATACCATTAACTTGTACTCAGAATTCTGTAGCCAAATAATCAAATGCAATCTCTCTCTCTCTCTCTCTCTCTCTCTCTCTCTCTCTCTCTCTATATATATATATATATATATATATATATATATATATATATATATATATAAAGGCTAATATACTAAGTGTCCCTCCAACCATCTGACTGGTTGCTATTATGCACACTGACCACCAGGGGGCAGATTCTCAATCCAGGAGCTGCTGTGACATGCACTTGCCATTTACAAAGAAAAGGCACCGCAGACCTGGGGCCCACACATGAACACTCGGCTTCCCCCAAGTGGGACACAGGCCCTGCCACCACCCCAGAGCAACAGCCCAGCAAATCACAGCCAACACTACCAAGACCCCCTGGCACAAAATGCGGTCCACAGCCCAGCCAAGAAACAGTCCCTGGGGCGCCAGGTAATGACATCATGTAGCAACACCTGACTTGCTCTCCCTAGCAACTAGCCTCCTTGGAGTTTCTTCAGCTCAGGAACACGACTTGCTTTACAGCCAGGTGCAAACATTTTACACTTTAATTAAATGTCTGTGAAGTGTTTTCCCATGCCTCATCTCATTTGATCCTCACAGAAGTCCTGGAGTAGATAGACAGGAGACTCAGTAGAATCCCATTTTCTTTTCATTAGCAGGAAAATGGAGATTTAGAAAGTTTAGAAACTTAACCTGACTGAAAAGAAATAAGAAATGGTGACCCTTTAAAATCATTTCAGGTTTTCTCACTATGCAGAATATAGTTAAACACTGCTGCAGTTAAGTATTTACCCTTTGTTCTCCCTGGGTGATCTACAATAATAATCTTCTTTGTGTTGATATTTACTGCTGTGTTGATGACAATTACTTGAAAGAGAAGTTGAGGTGCTTCACTGGGCTGGAAAAAGTTTATCTAAATCAGAAAGCTGGTCTGATTAAGCAAGTTTATTCTATATCTATAAAAGGCTAAGTTGAGTCATGCATGTGCAATACATAGAAAGCTCTCACTGGCGCCAGTTGCATAGGTGTGTTTCTATCTGTCATTGTTGATCATGAATTTGGTTGACACTTCTATTATAGAAAAAGGATGAATAGCAATATTAAAATATTTCTTCTAATTAATTTCCTTTCAATGTGCATGAATCTGTGCACCAGGACACTAGTATAAAACCAAAGGCTAAAATGTAATAACTTGGAATTTAATCTCCTGCTATTCCTTTTTAGAGGAATAAATTAAAAATGTTCTCTTAAAATGGACAAGAATTTTTTATTGATTATTTGATTTGTATACCTGCATTATTACTATAATAATTTTAAAAATGATACTGAAAGAAGAGGGAAATTAAATAAATCATGTTCACAAAAATAGGACATGCGAGAGAGATGTAAACCATGGGTGTCAGTCTGAGTCCTTCAGGAAACGGAGATTTACTGGGGAGTGATGCTTGTGATAGGTAAAAAGAGGAAACAAGAGTGGGCATGGAGAGTCTTCAGGCAGCAGTGCCCTTCTGATACTGTGAAAGGAAAACAGATATTAAAAAGGACTGGGTAGGCAGGGTCTCTGACTATGATATAATTTGGAGAAGTTCTCAGTCAGACCACTGTAGGCCCCAAAGAAAACTCATGGAGAGGTTCTGAATTGACTGGAAATGGCCGGTGCTAATTTGCCACCATGTTTAGTCATTGGTTGAGAGCTGCCCAGCAAAAGCATGGCCTGAGCTTGAATGTGCTGCAGATCCCCCAAACATTGAGGCTGGAGGCTGTCAGCTAACTGCATTCCTCAAAGTAAGCCTGTGGGAGAGAGGTCTGAGCAACACAACCCCAGACTACGTTGGCTTGCTTGCTCTATAGTCCATATTCTCAACCACTGTCCTATGGGTAACCATTCCAAATAGTCTGATTAGAGAATCAATATGAAGTGAATGAAGATTACATTTATTTATTTCTCCTAGAATTCCTAAAATTTCTTGATTAGAGATTAGGTAAAATAATATCTTATCCTAGAAAAGATTAGCAGTATTCTATAAAATATGGCATTACAGAAGGGGGGAGGGGAGGGAGAGAGAGAGAGAGAGAGAGAGAGAGAGAGAGAGAGAGAGAGAGAGAGAGAGAGAGAATTAGAAACTACCAGAATTTCAAGTACTTCAATTTCAATTGTGATAAGGGCTATCTGAAGGAACTCTTAATTCCCTAATAATCATTCAAATTTTGATTTCCATTCCTTAGCTTTTCAATACACTTGTAGACTTAAATAATAATCCTTGGGAAGGTTAGGCTTTCTGAGTCCCTCACACAGAAAGAAGGGAACCTGGAGAATCATCAGGAGTATATTCAACCCTGATCATATGACCTATCTCATTTAATTGTTCTTTGGGTAAGACACTTTTTCTGTGTTCACTCACCAGCTTTGTTCCCCCAACAATTAATTTGTTCTCCCAAACCATCAATATGAGTATCATAAAATAGAATTTATAAGAGTTCATCCTCATATGGGGAAATAGATAAAGCATTATTTTAAAGAACCTGAGATTTCCCTTGCTGAATTTTTAATTAATAACAAATCTACAGTAGGAGCTCAAGGGCCTTAAGAGTCAGAGCTCTGCTCTAGTTTGCCTTCAGATTGGAGCAGAGACATCTGGCAAATGTCTGGCTGAAAAGGTGTTTTGCTTTTCCTGTTCAAGTAAGTCTAGAAGTTTAAGATGATTTTTCCCTCTGATTGGAACTACTTAGTCGGGGCACACATCAGCTGTGCCTAGTCTGCACATGTTCCCAGTGAATCAGAAACAATCAGATCTATGGGGTGGTCTGATGAACAAAGGATGCATACTCTCGGGGCTTGTATGCTGGGTACCTGTAAGAGAAGCACATTGCAGTTTACAGTTGGAGCCTCATCAAGTGTCTTATTTGGGGGAAAGAACCTCTGTCTCAGCATGGCATGCCTAGTCTGTTGGAGCAAGAAAACTATTACCACTTGGACAGAAAAAGTCATCTCTTACCCTCTCTTCACTTGATTGCCAGTTCACAGCCACAGTAATCTCCACTGCTGTGGAATGCTCCTGGTCTCCCAAAGGACTGGAAGCAGCAACCAGGTTGCTAAAGATCATGCACCTAAAAGCTAGAAGCTAGGCCAGCCACTCATGTGAAATATATATATATATATATATATATATATATATATATATATATATATATATATATATATTCACACACACACACACACACACACACACACACACACACACGAGGCCCAGGGCATGAAATTCATGCACGGGGTGAGGGGGTCCCCTCAGCCCAGCCTGCATTCTCTCCAATCTGGGACCCCTCAGGGGATGTCCGACTGCCGATTTAGGCCCAATCAGGCCTAAACCGGCAGTCGGACATCCCTCTCACAATCCGGGACCACTGGCTCCTAACTGCTCACCTGCCTGCCTGCCTGATCACCCCTAACTGCCCCCACCCCTGCCAGCCTGATAACCCCTAATCGCCTCTGCCTACTGGCCTGATCGCTCCTAATTGCCCCCCATGCAGGCCTGGTCACCCCCAACTGTCCCACCTGCCGGGCTGGTGGCCCCATACAGCCTGTTATTCAGTCATTTGGTTGTCCCTCACTAACCCTCCTGCAGGCCTGGTAGCCCTATGCAGCTTGCTGTTCAATATCTGTCTGGTTGTTTTGTTTTGGTCATGACAGCCCCTGGCTTTTTTTGTATTAGGATATATATATATATATATATATATATATATATATATATATATATATATATTAGAGGCCCAGTGCACAAAATTCGTGCACGGGGGGGAGGGGTGGTCCCTCAGCCCAGCCTGCACCTTCTCCAATTCAGGACCTCTCAAGGAATGTCTGGCTGCTAGTTTAGGCCTGATCCCACTGGCAGTCGGACATCCCTCTCATAATCCAGGACTGCTGGCTCCTAACCGCTCGCCTGCCTGCCTGCCTGATTGGCCCTAACCACTCTGCCTGCCAGCCTGATGCCCCTAACTTCTCTCCTGCCAGCCTGATCACCCCTAACCACCTCTGCCTGCTGGCCTGGTTGCCCCTAACTGCCCTCCCCTGCCAACCTGATTGCCCCTAACTGCTCTCCCCTGTCAGCCTGATTGCCCCTAACCACCTCTGCCTCAGCTCCCGCCACCATGGCTTTGTCTGGAAGGACGTCCAGAAGACTTCCAGTCTAATTAGCATATTACCCTTTTATTAATATAGATATTAGGATATATATATAAAAATATAGGATATATATATATATATATATATATATATATATATATATACATATGGAAAGTCCTATGTCTTTTGAATTTGGAATAAAAAAAATCTAACATAACCATTATGGGAATTTCTACTGCTCTCTTGAATTTTTAGGGTTTATTCAGGCACCAAAGATACCGAGACCCAGGCTGGTTCCAGCTATCAGAAAACTTAGCTTTCCATTAGGAAAAACCCACAGATGAACACAATCATATATACACACACATGCACAGACACATACATATATGCACACACACACTTGTTTTTCATATAATATTCCAGAAAAAAAAAGAATAAACTATTTGAGAAAAATTCTTTGAAGACCTATATTTCAATTTTAAAATGTAGCATTTCCAGAGTTTTCCACAATAAGCCAAAGAGCTACGTTATTTACAGATAAGAACTGGTAAAACTGATTCTTCTATAAAACATATCTTTTTAAAAAGTGCTGTCAGTTTACCCACCAATATGACATAGGGTTTCCATAAAACAAATTAATTTTTTCTTGAATTATGTGTTTCTGAAACACATTGCATTTAGAGTTCTAACACATTTCAGCATATATTTTTTTGAGACAGGACACTCATCTTTATGTTTTCACCCTGAAAAGCCAACAAAATGCAAGCAATAGAGCTAATTTGAAGCCAATTAGTATGTTAGTTGAAGGTTGCAAGGGTGGGGGGGGGAGGGGGGAGTGTGAACAGTGTTAACTCTGACTTTGCAAACTCAATTATTGACTAGTTTCTGTTTACAACATAAGTATATATCTCTCTGAGTTTTTACCTGAGTTAGGGATGAACCTGTAGGTATATGTGTTTGTGGTGTGTGTGTGTGTGTGTGTGTGTGTGTGTGTGTGTGTGTAGATGTGGAGAGAGAGAGAGAGAGAGAGAGAGAGAGAGAGAGAGAGAGAGAGAGAGAGAGAGAGAGAATGAGAGGATATGAAAGAGAGAGAGAAAAATATATGGTATTTTATTTAGTGTTCTGTCAGATTTCAGTTTCTCAGAAGATTGGGCTTCCTACACAAGTGAGGCTGGGTTCTTCAAGCCAAACTTAGCTGAAAGTTCAGATATGCATTTATCATAACACTTGAAATCCAATCTCTGTCCCTTTTCCTTTTTCTTTGTAAGAAGTCATTACCAAACATATTGACTTCAAACCCCAGGGACTGAGAACCAGCAAAATTTGGAGCAAGGATAATAGATAACAGGTTTTTGAGAGTTTGCTTCCCTCTTAGTAATAAAGAAAATGAAGAGAATGAGATTTAAAAAAAGAAAAAATGGTGAGCAAAAGCCCAAGACCGATGACCTCATCATTCTACAAATTAGTCCTGCATACTCTCTTTAACGGAAAGTGTCTTAGAATTTCCAGAGACATCAGTATCTTCTTTTATAGATAAGAAATATTCATCATTCACAACAAAGGGCAGTTATTTTCTGTGATGCTCTGTGCTAGACAAATAACAACTGAATTCACAATGGGGGGGGGTGTTAAATGATAGGTAATGATTTTTATTTGAGAAATGTGAACTAATATCACTGAACTGAGCACTAAAGAGAACTTAGTAAATTTAGCTGCCTTCCTAGTTCGTGCCACTGCTGTGGGATCATATTAGTGCGGGCATAGTCAGGCAGCGCCAGCCCAGCACATTCCCTGCCCCCTTTATGGGGTATTAAGAGATGCCATCCATCAGTCATTTACAAGAAGTATTAGCTTTCTGTTTTAGTTTGCACTGGGCTGCACTCTTCCAGAGGGAAGTAGCAAAGAGGGATGCAAGTGTGCAAAAACTGAAACTGCGTGAGGGACTTCAAGGCAGGCAGCAGAAACTACCCAGACCAGTCAGTGAGGCGTCCATAATGCCCCCGGTTCACGGTTCATATTTCCAGGTTTTTCCAATATGAGATATTATGGCTACTGGTAATTTTCTTCATGTCACCATGCACAGTTTTGTGTGTGTGTGTGTGTGTGTGTGTGTGTGTGTGTGTGTGTGTGTTGCAATTTAGCTGTTCACATAGGCTGGGGGGAATGTTTATGCAGTGGCATTTGAAGTGCAACCAAAAACTTTCATAATCAAATATTTTACTCCTAGGAGATACTCAAATTCAATCACTCAGAGATAAATGCTGAGAAAGCCATGTTTAAACATCATTCTTTGCTTGCCTATAGAATATAATCTTTTTTAAGGCTCATTGTTACACTGGGAAAAAATTCCCCGTCACCCATAAACACAACAGCTGCATATAAATCAAGTAAACTAGTTTATCTAAATGAATTGTATGGCATGACACTGGAAGGAAGAGAGATAAGATTTAAAATAGGTGAAAATAGTTTCTGTTTTGATTTAAGCACTGCTCTTCTCTACTGCTTCTACCCTATATCTGCAAGTTCTCAAATCGTATGCATGCTTTATCATTTTACATCAGGTATAAAAGATATCTGCAATGATGTCAGATATGGCATTTATTACATGAGAACTCATGCATCTAATATATATATTTTTAAGTTTGGGAGTTTTTTGTTAGTGTAATGGCGATTCCTAAGGATTTGTCCATCACTTATTATTTGTTTCCTGTTATTTTAAATCAAGACACCAAAAATGTCTTAATGGCCCAATGAAGGTAGCACGGTTGGATTTCAATATATTCTTCCAAATGATCTAACTTCTTGAATTATATTTGGGCATTATCATTCATTACTTTGGTTTCCTATTCTATTCTATCTAAGTACCTGCAATAAAAATGTAAAGTAAAAATTTTGATTGCCAAAGTAGTAGCAATGATATAATTTACTGAATTATTTAAAAAAATTAATGATTCTCTAGATGGAAAGAAAGAAAGAAAAAGAAAGAGGGAGATGGGGAAGGATGGAGGAAAGAAAGTAGGAAATGCACACTTATTAGAGAAAAATCTATTTAGTAGTTTGAAGTGTAGAAGTCTTATTTTATCGAATAGGAAACAAACTTCCTACATTAAAAAATTTGTATGGAAGTATTTTTCTTTGCTTTAAAAAAATAACATGCTAACATAAGACTAACTTTGCAGAAAATACAGAATTTTGTAAATGTCTTCTTATGATATATCCTCTTATTATCCATATTTCTGGCCATCAGTAAAATATTTTTCTTGATCTGAGGAAATATCATTTAAAAAAATTACTGGAGTTTTAAGGTTACATTAGCTACTCAATTAATTATAGTCACTATTAATTTTCCTAGAATTTAAAATAATAACTCAAAATGTTCTGTTTTTTTTATGAATGCGTGGTTTGGGTACCTCAAGTTTTTTTTTTTTTTTTTTAAGAGTCTTAATAACCTGCCTAGGATAAGCAGTTTCTATTTGAAAATCAATAGAGGCTGTTTGCATGTATACTATTGTTTTATAATAGAAATCTTGCTCTTCATTAAGGAGGATAAGAAGCTACCTGCACCACTGACTGCCTGAAATGAAAGAATAAGGTACGATTATACTCAGAGTAAATTAAGATGTCTTAAGAGCATGGAGCTTTAGGTAATAGTTAAATTAGGGTTCTCAGGTATGCATTTAATTAAGATATTTGATTTGAAATGTCTGTGATTTCCTTTAATTCCAATTGATCATTAAAAATAGATTTCTTTATTAAAAGAAATTAAAAGGTGAGTCGAGGATGACACGGAGTAAATGACATCAAACATTTATTCAGGACACTGCAATGATCAAAACAATGCAGCGCTGTCTGCGCCCACTCAGAAAGTTCTTCCTGTGACCTGATGCAGCCAGGCTCATGCAAAAGAAGTCAGATTCTAGAGTCCCCCCTCCTCCCACCTCCCTTAGTCACCTCCTAGAACTCCATGTACTCAGAGAAGAAAAGATGACTATGGGGAAGCATACAGACACATTTTAGTGGTAGACACATAAAGACAGCGGTGGAAGAAATGGCCCAGTACAAATCATGTTCCAAGGAGTTAGTAAGAAGATACAGTTATAAGTATAGGCCAGGGCCAAGGTGAAGACTTCAAAAGGCACTTCAGGTTGTACAGCTTTTGTCTGAAGGCCGTGGGGAGTCACTAAGATTCTCTCGTTTGTGCAGACAGGATGAAAGCAGTCCATCCACAGCTTGTTCTGGCAGGGAAGAGAGAATGATTAGATCCTACCTGGATGCTAACACCCATCAATTATTTGTTACGGGCACTCCATTTAGCTTGAAGTTCTTTTCTACATCAATGACATCTATGACACCAGGATTTTAATTTTTTTTTTTCTTGATCCATTATTTTTCTCTTTATATTCTGAATGAATGACAAAACCATACTTGGGTTATTTCTTCTCTGAAAAAGGGAGATGGTGTTGGGTCTCAGAAGACTGAAAATCTGGGTTAAAATCTGGATATCAGTACTTTGTTGTTTTTTGTTTGTATTTAATTTATCTTTATTGTTGAAAGTATTACAGATGAACTCCTCCACCCCCCACTTGACCCTCCCAGGCCCTCACCTGACTATTGCCTGTGCCCATGGGCTATGCATATATGCATGTACACGTTTCCCTGATTAATCTCTCTCCCCCTCCCACAGTCCCTCTGAAACTCATTAGTGAGCATTAGTTAACCCTTCTATTCATCAGTGTTTTTTACAAAAATCAGGAAAACTATAAAATGATAGTCTTAATGGTGAAATGAAAATATGTGAGTGTTTAAACATTGTAAAGACCTATCCTATCTAATAAAAGAGTAATATGCAAATTACTGCCACTCCCTCACTCCATCACTCCGTCACAAAGATGGTGGCGGCCACAGAGCTGGAGTGAGCAGGAGGCTTGGGTTGCCCCTGGCGATGGAGGAAGCCAAGCTTCCTGCCTGCCTTGCTGGCCCTGAGCTCCACTCAAGGCTACAAAGTTTCAATTATAGAAGATAAATAAATCCCAGATACCTGCTTCTAGCCCACGAGCGTAGCCAGCCTGAAAACGGCCAGCAGCACCTCACCCAGACTGGCCAGGCACCCCAGTGAGGAGCCCCACCCTGATCCAGGACACCCTTCAGGGCAAAAAAGCCAGGCTCCACCCATGCACCAGGCCTCTATCTACACTAATAAAAGACAAAGATGGTAATTGACCATACCTTCGCTATGCCCAAGCCAAGCCCACCAGCCAAGCAGAGCGACTATATGCAAATTAACCTAACCAAGACGGCTGCTGGCAGCCACAGAGCTGGAGCAAGCAGGAGGCTTGGTTGCCCAGGCAATGGAGGAAGCCAAGCTTCCCACCTGCTCTGGCTGGCTGTGGCCTCCGCAAAAGGTAACAAAGTTTCAATTATAGAAGCTAAGTAAATCCCAGATACCTGCTTCCAGCCAGCCTCCACTGGGAGCTTGGGTGGCTGGGGGCTGTGGCCAGCCTGCAAACAGTCATCAGCTCCTCACCCAGGTGGGCCAGGCACCCCAGGGGGGACCCCCACCGTGAAGGGGCTGTGGCCAACCTGCAAACATCCATCAGCCCATCATCCAGACTGACTAGGCACCCCAGCGGGGACCCCCACCCTGAAGGGACTGTAGCCAGCCTCCAAACAGCCATCAGCCACTCACCCAGGCTGGCCAGGCACCCTAGTAGGACCCCCCTCCATGAAGGGGATGTGGCCAGCCTGAAAACGGCCCTCAGCCCCTCACCCACGCTGGCCAGGCACCCCAGCAGGACTCCCACCCTGATCCAGGACACCCTACAGGGCAAACCAGCCAGTCCCCCACCCATGCACCAGGCCTCTATCCTATATAATAAAAGGGTAATATGCAAATTGACCCCAACAGCAGAGTGACTGGGAATCACTGGTCACTATGACACACACTGACCACCAAGGGCAGACACTCAATGCAGGAGCTGCCCCCTGGTGGTCAGTGTGCTCCCACAGGGGGAACTCTGCTCAGCCACACGCCAGGCTTATGGCTGCCAGTACAGCAGTGGTGGTGGAAGCCTCTCCCGCCTCCTCAGCAGCGCTAAGGATGTCAGACTGCAGCTAGGCCTGCTCCCTGCTGGCAAGTGGACATCCCCTGAGGACTCCCAGGCTGCCAGAGGAATGTCTGACTGCCAGCTTAGGCCTAATCCCCTAGGGAGCGGGCCTAAGCCAGCAGGTGGTCATTCCCCGAGGTGTCCCAGAATGTGAGAGGGCACAGGCCAGGCTGAGGGACCCTCCAGAATGCACAGATTTTTGTGCACCGGGTCTCTAGTCCTATATAATAAAAGGGTAATATGCAAATTGAGCCTAACAGCAGAACGATTGGAAATGACTGGTCACTATGACACACACTGACCCCCAGGGGGCAGATGCTCAATGCAGGAAATGTCCCCTGGTGGTCAGTGTGCTCCCACAGGGGGAGCTCTGCTCAGCCATAAGCCAGGCTGCCAGCTGCCAGCACAGTGGTGGTGGCGGCAGCCTCTCCTGCCTCCTCAGCAGCACTAAGGATGTCAGACTGCAGCTAGGCCTGCTCCCCAGTGGCAAGTAGACATCCCCCGAGGGCTGCTGGGCTGCCAGAGGGATGTCTTACTGCCAGCTTAAGCCTGATCCCCTGGGGAGAGGGCCTAAGCCGGCAGGATGACATCCCCTGAGGGGTCCCAGACTGTGAGAGGGCACAGGTAGGGCTGAGGGACCCCCACGGGTGCCTCTAGTCTATATATATAAAAGCCTAATCAAATGGCCAATAGGTCGACTGGCTGACCGCCAGGTAGTAGACGCTCAATGCAGGAGCTATTGAGTGACAGCAACTTTGCAGAGTGCCATCTCACACTCTGGGACCCCTCAGGGGATGTCAGACTGCCGGTTTCAGCCTGATCCCTGCAGGCCAGGCCTAGGGAGCCCACCAGTGCATGAACCCATGCACCGGGTCTCTAGTCTGACAATAACAGCCAGCAGTGGTTTGCTGCTTAATGTGTGGCAGGAGCTGAGCTGAGTAGTAGATCTACCCAAGGATATTGATTTCAGGCACTTACCTAAGTACACACAGGTATGTATGGCAAGGAGTATCAATGAGGCATGTTCTTTCCCTAGCCTCGGTGAGCAAGTAAAAGGTAGAGCAGGGTTTTGACTACAATTTGGTCTCATTCTGAAGACTACAATCCTGTCTATTATACCAGATAGCGTCTTCATTATTGACTGGTTGTTAGGACTTTATTCTCCAAACAGCCTCTCTTTGACAGTGACTACCTGCATACTGTACATTTTATTCATAACACAACTGCTTCACATTTTATTGTCTCCAACAGCTTCCTCTGCACTAAGTACTTTATCTGGCTCCAGATTATTCTTCTGAAATTGCTGTGTTGCTCATGTCATTCCACTGCTTAAAATCTTTAATTGACTTCCTGCTTCCCATTACCTGTAGAACAGCACAGAAATCCCTTCACATGATTGTCAAGGTCCTCAAATAGATTGGTTCGTTTTCATAGCTGTGTCTCTCTATACCTGTGGACACAAACCTCCTCTGCATTAACCAGTTTTCTACTTCACTGCTTCAATATGCCTGAAACTTTCTTATCAATAAGTCTTACTTGTGCCATTTCTACCCCCAGGCATATCTCCTATCGTTGGCCATATCTATCAAATGCCAGAGGAACATAGGTACCAAATGCATCAAGCCCTTTTATAAAAGTGATCAAGACATTCCCACTAGACTAGAAGATCCATTAGGGCAGTGGATGAGTTTGTCTTGGTTACCGCCACTATATTCCTAGTATCTAGCCTGGCCCATAATAAGATATACACACACATGCACAGATATATATCTATATTTGTATCTATATCTATATAATCTATAGCTATCTATATCATATATTTAATCCAATCTATCTATATTTATGCCTTCATAGTTGACCCTGTAACAACATGGGTTTAACTGTACCAGTCAACTTATATGCATTTTTTTTCAATAAATACAGGAAATATATTTTGTCTTCCTTATGATTTTCTTAATAACATTTTCTGTTTTATAGATTGCTTTATTGTAAGAATAGAGTATATAATACATATAACATAAAATATGTGCTAATTAACTGTGTGTTATTGTGAGGCTTCTGTTCCATAGTAGGCTATTAGTAGTCAAATTTAGGTGTAGTGAAAAGTTATATGCAGATTTTCTACTTTTCAGGGTCATCACCACCAACCCAGTGTGGGTCAACTGTATACACACACACACACACACACACACACACATGTGCGCACACACATGTGCATGCAAGAACTTTCCCCCCTGTATCCTCAGCTAATTTTATGCCTGAACATGTAAACAAGGCTTCCTTCATGTTCCTTGTTATCACAGCTACTGTTTCCATTCACCACCATTCCACCCAAGTCCACAGCAGCTATCACTCAGAAAGTATCAGATTGATGGCCTAGGGGAGCTCACTGAGCTTACTAATATCCTTGTCACCTTTCAGAGACTCCTAGGAGGCAAAGCCAGACCATGTTGCATGACGCTAGGCAATGGGTTGAGATCTCTGAAGATTGAGATATGAAGCAATTATTCCTTCAGTTTACCTTCTCGATGACAAACTAAAGGATAAGAACCTGCTAGGAACACAAGGACCTGTAAGAGCCTTTTAGACAGAGCAGAAATGTCATGTTAATCCTGATATTGTTTGGGGATACAAGCAGGCTTTAATATAATAAAGGAAAAAATACATGTGAAATTATGGAGACAATACAAAATGGTTCAAGAAGTAGGTCAATCAAACAGACCCAATGTGGAAAGTCAGCGAGCACCCAGGAGGTAACAGTGTAGCAGGTGGCTCAGCGGAAGATATAAACAGCTGACCATCCAAGGCAGAGGCCACTGAGCATTTGACAAAAGGTGCTGATGTTTTGTACAACAAAAATCCATTAAGGACACTGGGAGCGAGAGAGAGTGCGAGAGAGAGAGGAGGAGGAGGAGGAGGGCAGCTCACTGGCAGGCACAAACATAATTACAGCTATTACATTTTTTCCTAAAGTAGTTATTTGTGGTGACTCCAAACTCTAATGTGTTTTTATGTTGCAGCCTGTTGTGATTGGGGCAGGCTGCTTGACATTTGCAAGGTTCCATTGCTATTAAAAAGAATGATGTTATCAAGAGGAAAGCGAGGCGACAAAGCAAAATTAATTAATGCCACCATCTAACAAAGCAAAATAAATTAAACGATGGTTGACTTGCATTGTGTACTTCTAAATGGTTACTGAGGGAAAACCAAAGCTTTTAACCCCCTCCGCTCTGAGCTTAGCACTGAGGCAGACTGGGCTCCAGTGCATTGAAGGACGCTCTGTGCTCCCTGCTTGCAGGCAGGCAAGCAGATGGGTGAGCCACTCATATCCTCCAATAATAAAACTGCTGTTTTTGCCTTCCACGTAGAGGGCAGCAGATGGAAAACAGTAGGGGATGTCTTCCCAAAATTTTTTATTTCCGCCAAGCACACTTAAAAGAAATATTATTAGTTTTGCCACACGTTGAACACAGTTACAAAGCAGCTGATAAATTTTAAAACAATTGGAGTCCACTATGCTCTCAGATTCCTTGGGTTCTGTGGTCACAGTGATCTGTCACTTTGCACATGCCAGTGTACCACTAATGGCTTGAACAAGTTGCTTGGAGCTACCACAAAAATAAATAAATAAATAAATAAATAAATAAATAAATAAATAAATAAAACACATTGGCTTTCTAGAAAAACCCTATGTGGCGACATAGAAATGAATTATGTTATAAGTCA
Source organism: Myotis nattereri (assembly GCF_964212035.1). Classification (NCBI taxonomy): domain Eukaryota; kingdom Metazoa; phylum Chordata; class Mammalia; order Chiroptera; family Vespertilionidae; genus Myotis; species Myotis nattereri. The sequence continues at coordinate 129,203,562 of NC_138077.1, read as the reverse complement.
GTCATTGAATGGGAATGTATTGAATGTGTTCTCAGTGACCAGAACTGTTTTACATATGGAGAGGGACATAAGGGAAGTATAAGCCACAGCACATGGGAGCTTACCACTTGGTTACAATGCTGAGATAAGGATAGGTGCAACAAACAGAACAAATGGTCACATATATAAATACTAGAGGCCTGATGCACAGAATTTGTGCAAGGGGCTCAGCCCTCACAGCCCTGGCTGCCTCACGGCCCCGCGGCCCCACGGCCCCACCTCCTGCCCACTGGTCATTCCAGAAGGTTGTTCCAATGTCTGGTTTAATTAGCATATTAGCTCTTTATTATATAGAAAAGATGATATATACAATTTTATTAATGTATTTATAGAGAAATCATCTGTAATCTTATTAACCAACTAGGGGCCCGGTGCACGAAATTCGTGCACTGGGTGGGGGGGGGGGGAGTGTCCCTCAGCCCAGCCTGCCCCCTCTCACATACTGGGAGCCCTCAGGCGTTGACCCCCATCACCCTCCGATCGCCTGATCGGCCCCTTGCCCAGGCCTGACGCCTCCGCCAGAGGTGTCAGGCTTGGACAGGGGACCCCCATCTACCCCCGATCACTGGCTCTGGCCCACGTGAAGGCCTGAGGCCTCTGGCCCAGGAATCATGCCTGGGCAGGGGACCCCCATCTCCCTCTGATCGCTTGCTCCACCCCCCGCCCAAGCCTGACGCCTCTGACCCAGGCTTCAGGCCTGGGCAAGGGGACCATCATATCCCCCCAATCCCTGGCTCCGCCCCCTACCCAGGCCTGATGCCTCGGCCAGAGGAGTTGACCCTCATCACCCTCCGATCACCAATCACCGGATCGGACCCTTGACCAGGTCTGAGGCCACCGGCAGAGGTGTCAGGCCTGGGCAGGGGACCCCCAGCTCCCTGCGGTTGCAGGCTCTGCCCCTGCCCAGGCCTAACCCCTCTGGCCTAGGCGTCCGGCCCAGGCAGAGGGGACCTGCAGTGGCAGCGCGTGGTGCCGCGATCGTGGGCTTCGCTTTAGGCCCAGGCAAGGGACCCCTAGCTCCTGGGACTGCCAGCTTCGACCTTGCCCAGGTCCCATCACTGGCTCCACCCCTACTTCCTGCTATCACTGGCCAGGGCGGCAAAGGGGCCTGATTCTCCGATCATGGTTGGGGGGCAGGGCAAAGGCGGCCCCAGGGCCGCCTTTGCCCTGCCCCCCAGCTCTTAGCTCCCCCCTGGGTTTCAGATCACTGTCAGTGGCAGGAGGCTTCTTCCTGCTTTCCCTTTTGCCTCCCTGCATTGTGCCTGCATATGCAAATTAGCCGCCATCTTGTTGGCAGTTAACTGCCAATCTTAGTTGGCAGTTAACTGCCAATCTTAGTTGGCAGTTAACTGCCAATCTTAGTTGGCAGTTAATTTGCATATAGCCCTGATTAGCCAATGAAAAAGGTATCGCCATGCGCCAATTACCATTTTTCTCTTTTATTAGTGTAGATGTCACCCCAATAAATTTAATTACAAATTTTAAATGTCAATGAGAAGAAGGAGATCAGTATAAGTTGACAACATCAGGGCATTTTACAGAGGAGAAACACAAGGTATTTTTGGTAGCAGACACAAGTAAAGGTAAAATCTTTCCTGGCCCTGGGTTCTATCCTTGGGGAACCACTCTGATCAGATATAACCATCTGCTCCTTACAATGATTTTGTGTATTTCATCAGACATAACAGGTGCTCCTTTTTAAAATTAGTCATAAAATAGCTATTTGTTATTTAATAGGTACGTATAAAATTCCCAGAAAATAAATTTCCAAGTAAAAATGTAATGGTAAATATTTGCACATTAATAAGAATGAGTTTTTCCTAACGTCCATCAAATAATCTCAAGCCAAAGATCAATAATGTCTCTATTCCTCAAGATATTTCAGTGCCAGTAGTTTACTTATCCATTGTACCTCTAGCCAAATAACATTACCTTTTGGAGGAACTTATTCCAAAGTCTATCATGCAAAGCTATAAAAATTCTATTGTCCTATTGGAAAATTTCCAGAGCTTATTTATAAAAAAAATATATTTCTTATGTTTATTGCAATAATGAAAAAAATAGATGCAAAATACCTCCAAGTGTGTAGGAATTTTACCTATCATCAAGTCAATTATTGATCAAAGAGAACAAACAGGGGTAAGAAAATATGATTATTTATATGCAGGTTATTACTAGACGGCACTCATTAAGTTAAAAACCCCTGACGCAGTATATTTTAGAAGTTATAAAATATAGGCTATGCTTTCCAGGAATTTGTTTCCTAGTGTGTGTATGTGTGTGTGTGTTTCTTATATCTTTGCTCTTTCAAGTCTATTTTGGTCTTTATATCTCATTTTCTTATCTTACAGAGCAGACATTATTTGTGCTAATTTTTTTTAAGCTTATCCAGTTATTAAAATTGTTTAAGGAGATACAATGATTCTGCAGTATCCTCTTTGTCAAACAAGTCTCTCTTTGTCATATGGGTGTTAAAATTGAAGATAAGTGTGACCTAGTTTTGACACGTTTAGTTCCTAATTTAGAAATGGAAATGCCTTAGTTGCACTACCTATGAAATGGAAATAAGTATTTAAAGAATTCCTTAGAGTTTTATATATGAAACATGTATATATCCTCACAGACAAATGTAGGATAATAATACAAAGCATCCACCACTCTAATGCCCCTTATGTGTGTCTGATTTTTTTTTCATATTCTCAAATGGAAAACAGTACCTATTTGTTTCTCTGTATTTCATATTTCTCTATTTTTGTTTCATTGAAAACATTATGTAATAGTCTGATCATTATTTAATTTTATAATTATATTCGACTTAGCTAAAGTTAAAATCCACTTGTTTTATTTGAATATAGAGAAAGTGCCTGAAGAACAATCATTCATTGGGGAGATAATTTAAAAAGTATTTACCAAATAGCCGACCAAATAGAGGTCTGGCTTGTGCTTAGCCATGCTTTATTTTTATACAATTAGCCACAAGTAGCCCAACATCCCCTCATATGTGAACCCATTCAGATATATATATATATATACCTTCTTGCTTAACTCTATGTCAACAACAACAACAAAAACACAGAAAACACAATAATAACATTATAAATATTGATTTTAAAATATTTTGGGACCTCTGTATTTGTAAATTTGGAGACATGAAGAAAGAGGAATAGATTTGATGAAGGAATTATAATTTCTGATTTGTGAGGGCAAAGAAATTTAATATACAAATAAAATTATACTGTGTAATTATATTCACTCACTCACTCATTTACCCATCATGCATTCGAGAGCCTATTATGAATTAACTGTGACTTGCATGGTGTGTAAGTTTCCCAGGACTGGTGTAATAAACTGTCACTAACTTTGACAGCGTAAGACAACAGGACATAATTTTTTTTCAGTTCTGGGGGCTAGAAATCCAAACTCAAGATGTCAGCAGAGCCATGTTTCCACTGAGACTCTGGATAAAACCCTTCCCTGCCTTTTTCTAGCATCTAGTGGTGGCCATCAGCGGTGGGTGTTTCTTGGTTTTCAGTTGCCTCACTTCAATATCTCTGTTATTGCATAGTAATGTCATTGAGTGTCTCTGTCTTCATGTGGGATTTTCTTCTTATAGAGACACAGTCATATTCAAGTAGGGCCCTTCCTAATCAAGAATAATTACATCTTAACTTGATTACATCTGCATGAACAAATCCTAATTCCAAATAACATTGCATTTATAGATACCAGGGCGTTGGGATTTCAGCATATCTTTTTTTTTGCGGGGGGGTGGGGTGGGTGGCACACAATTCAATCAATTCAACCCACTGTCCATTGCAAGAAGATTAGATTGTATATAAGATTAACTTGTTTTCTGACCTGGCTGGTGTGACTCAGCTGGTTGAGCATCCTCTCATGCATCAAGACGTCACTGGTCTGATTCCTGGTCAGGGCACAAGCTCAGGTTGCAGGGTTCGATCCCCAATAGGGGGCATGCAGGAGGCAGCCTATCAATGATACTCTCTCATCATTGACGTTTCTATCTCTCTCTCCCTCTCCCTTCCTTCCTCTCCAAAATCAGTAAAAAAAGTGTATTAAAAAAAGAAACAGTGCTAACATTAAAAAATATTGAGTTTAAATATTTTAGCTATACTGTATGTATAAATTTGGAGACATAAATAAAGAGGAATATATTTGATGAAGGCATTACAATTTCTATTTGTGAGGATAGGAAAGTTTAATCAACATATGAATTTTCAAAATTCCTGAAGATGATGGTGGGGATATTTTCATGTATGATTGAGTTATGCTCTCCATGTGTGGTCTGTGATTTGAAAAGAAGTACGGAATCCATTACAACCAGTTTGCATGGCAAGGGGAGCCATGAAAAATGTTAGGAATTATATAAATAAGGATTATTTGCTCCAAGTTGGGGCAGCAGCAGAGTAAATTCTTTTTCTAAAGGAAATTCATGATATCTTTTTCATAATTTTTTCTATATTTTGTCATTTTTTTATTAATTTTGGGGGGTAACATTGATTAATAATCCTATATAATAAAAGCCTAATATGCAAATCAACTGAATGGCAGAATGACTGGTGGAATGACTGGTCGCTATGATGTACACTGTCCACCAGGGGGCAGACGCTCAATGCAGGAGCTGCCCCCAGCCCACAGGCCCAAGGCTAGCCAAGGTGAGAGCCAGTGGAGGGTGGGGGGTGGGGAGGGGGGCAATTGCCCCACCAGTCTCCCTGCAGATCAACCCTGATGCTGGCCAGGCTTAGGGACCCCATCCATGCACGAATTTCATGCATCAGGCCTCTAGTATTATATACATTTCAGGTGTATAACTTTATAATAGGACATCTGTATACTCTATTGTATCCTCACCACGCCAAGCCTGATCTTCCATCACCAGGCAGTCACTATGTATTTGATCCCCTTTATGCTCTTTATCTTCCCCTTCCCCTCTCCCCCTCTGGTAACCACCATTCTGTTGTGTGTATCTATGAGTTTGCTTTGTTTGTTTATTATTTTTTGTTTTTCAAAGTAAACATAGGTCCGAGGTTCTCAAAGCCTAGATTGTGCATGTGTACTAGCATAATACTGAAAACCTTTAATGATTCCCGCATATTTGCAAGATTTTTTTGCCCCTAACAAGTCTTAGGTAGGACTGCTTACTGAAATGGATATATTTCCAAATGTAGCCTATTGACTAACTGAGATTTTAAATACTTCCACTCTAAGTTTTCTGCCTTTCCCTGCTTGGATAAATACAAATTTGGACTGCTATAATAGTCACTGTTTTCAGGAATTGTCACTGAATACAGCATATGACAACTAAATTTGAAAACTATAGGATACTATACATACTTATGCAGGTATTATCTTGGTCCCATGCTTTTGTCTTTGTATATTCTTGCATCTTACTTTAAAATCAGATTAAACATTATTACTATGTCTTTAAAATTCCTCACTAAAGTATTTTAATGTTAATAGTTCATAAATGCATCTACTGAGATCTTTATTTTTAATGGCGCCTACCCAAATATTTCTCAAAAGTATTACAAGCTTAAAAATGCAGGCAACAGATATATTAATAATTGCCTCACTATCTCAGTTTAATCTCATACTTCAATTTCTAGTTTACTTTTTCAAAATGCTACTCCTTTGGAAAGCTAATTACAATCAATGATCAGTTTTTCCTGTATAAATTGTTTTCTATTTAGAGCATCTCTTGGATATGAAGAATGCTTATCCTCCATGAAAGCATATCTGTCCCTGGGACTTACTAAACAGGAAAATAAAGTTCCAAGCTCGGAGGAGACACATTTTTGAGGGGCCCTTTTGTTAATTGATTGATTTTGACAAAGTCTATTTGATTCACAGTTTAGTTCTATGTATTTTGGGAAGGGACTTCTCCTCCCTTCAAAATGCATGTGCACAGCTACCCTGTAGAGAGTTAGTGAAAGGTGTCCACTTATACACAGCAGAAAAGGGATGTAATGAATCAGAAAGGGATGTGTTTTATGCAGTAAGCACTTTCCACACTCTTTCCTGCACTGCTACATTTATGCTGAAACGGTCCATTTATTTTAATCCTAAATAGGGTCCCTAGACAAGAGCTGAGAATAGAATGAAGTAAAAGGAAAAAGAGAAGGATTTCTATTTCAGAACAAACTTAATTCAGAATAAGGAAAAAAACATAACACTCATTTAGCCCTTGGTAAAATTGAATTTTTATGGCACCTACTCTTTCCCACTATAGGAATTTGCTTTCAAAGCTCCTCCCTGACCCTCCAATCTTGATGGGCTTGCAACTAAATAAATCATCCCCGCTCTCTCATCACAAGTAGATCTAGAGTGCAGTTCTACATCTTGGAAGAATGATGGAAGGCCAAGTTAAAACCATATTTTTGAGGTACAGACCTTCAATTTTGGGTTCTAGAATGTGGGTATCAGCAGCACCTACAAAATAATCTTATATTTATCCCAATGGAGTCCATGCTCAGAGCTCACAGTACTTAATAAACCAGCCTAATTCACAATCAGAAAAGAAAGATTACTCCAGATAAAAATTCAGATGTTAGCACTGTAAGGTACCAGCCCTCTCTATACCAAATAGAAAAGTTTAAAAAAGTGTCCAGTTAATATTTATAGAAGTTAGACAGGTGGCATAACATAGAGGAGATTCAGGACATGGTAGCATATAATTACCATTATTAGGTAGACATACTTGTATCAAAGTTACAATAAATTGCCTCTCTAACTGCTACTCAGTGGTTAACTACTAAACTGTAGTAGTTGTGGTGGTTAATTTGGAAGGAAAGTAACTAATCTTTCTTACATTTATAACAGTATTTGTGCATGTAGTGGAAATTTGTCATTTTGGACTTCCCAGCACATGAACTCATTCCTATTTTGGAGGAATCTCCATTGTGAGAACCTTTGTGAAAGGAAGTCACACCTTCTTATACATCTCCACACCCCAGGCATGTGCCCCGGAAGAGACAATTAGATGCTTCCAGCTAAAACTCTGAAACTTAAGTAATATTAATATGAAGTCAGGGTTAGAATCCATTAATAGCTCCAGCACACAGCAGTCAGAGTGGTGAAGCAGTTTTGAGCAGTGGTAGCTGGAGTGTCCAGAAGGAGAAGAGGAAAAGTGCCAACAGTAGCAGCCTATTCAGGTGGTTTCTGTAGTAGAACCCTTCTGTTCTTACCACTTAGTCTTCCTTAGTTTCTGTTAATGTTATGGGCATTCTGTTGGTTTCTGTAAGCTACTAAATAATGTTCCAGCAAGTTAGTTTTCAGATTAACTTAGTATGGCTATGCTCTGTTGCATGCACTCATGAAACTACTGCATGATTTGTACAAAAGAAAACCTCAGAAACATGTAAGGATTACGACATTCGTTGTCTGTCCTAGCTGACACAAAAAGATATTCAAAGTCATCAATATTCCAGGATGGTAACATGAAGCCCAGGATACACAGTGGTTAAAAATAAGTAACTTGGAATCAAATTCCCTACAACCAAGACTTTGAGAAACCACATAATGGATTCAAAAAAGCTATAAAAAGAGTCTAAGGATTTAGGAACAACAAGGTAACAACTTAAAGAAAGAAAAGAACAATTTCAAGTCCCCATCCTTCACTAAAGCATAGAGCTTGCCCACATATCTTAAGTCTCATAACGTGTCTTACATTGCTGAAGCTAAACTCAATTACAGCAACTAGTTGCTGAATTACAACAATTGAATTCCACTTTACCATTTCTTGGTGAAAATAAGAGCACTGATTTAAGGTGAGTAGAACTTCTAGATTTTGAAAAGCATTTTGAAACCACAAAGCCCAAGAAAAGTATTTCCCTGAAAAGCATCCCCTTTTCTTATGTGGTTATTTTCCATTCGGAAGGAAGCCAGTGCTAATGTCCCAGCACCTTACTCATGTCCATATGTGTAATCAAACCCAAAGCCCAACATGCTCCAAGGAGCTAATTAAAAGCCAAATTGAGCCATAACCGGTTTAGCTCAGTGGATAGAGCGTCAGCCTGCGGACTGAAGGGTCCCAGGTTTGATTCCAGTCAAGGGCATGTACCTGGGTTGCGGGCACAACCCCACTAGGGGGCGTGCAGGAGGCAGCTGATCAATGTTTCTCTCTCATTGATATTTCTTTTCTTTTCTTTTTTTTAAAAATATATTTTATTGATTTTATACAGAGAGGAAGGGAGAGAGACAGAGAGTCATAAACATCGATGGGAGAGAAACATCGATCAGCTGCCTCCTGCACATCTCCTACTGGGGATGTGCCCGCAACCCAGATACATGCCCTTGACCGGAATCGAACCTGGGACCTTTCAGTCTGCAGGCCGACGCTCTATCCACTGAGCCAAACCGGTTTTTGCTCATTGGTATTTCTAACTCTCTATCCCTCTCCCTTCCTCTCTGTATAAAATCAATAAAATATATATTAAAAAAAAATTAAAAGCCAAATTGAGTAGGAGAAATCTTGTGTACATCGATGTATTCTTGTACTTGGCTGATTTAGATTATTGCAAAATTTACTAGTGGGAGTGTATTCTGAGGATGCCAAAAGTGGAATGTACAAATGTAACCCTAAACCCAAGACAGAGAGTGTCTGATGTGTAAGTGTGGTCCACACTAAGCAATATCACATAGCCCGTCCCAAGTAAAGGCAAAGTGTCAAAAATGTATTTGCTTGATATAGAGAAGAGAACTCACATGTAAGAGATAACATGCAGTATTTGTGTTTCTCCTTCTAGTTAATTTCACTTCGCATAATGCCCTCCAAGTTTACCCATGTTGTTGCAAATGGCAAGATTTACTTCCTTTTATGGCTGAATAATATATCACATATATAATATTTCATCCACTGATGGACACATGAACACTTAGGTTGTTTCCATATTATTTTGGCTATTGTGGATGATGTGGCAACAAACTTAGGAGAAATGGGAAGATGTAGGTCAAAGGAAACAATCTTTCAGTTATAAAATGAATAAGTTCTGAGGATCTGATGCACAGCATAATAACTATAGCTCATAATATGGAGCTGTATACTTGAAAAATGCTGAGAGTAGATTTTAGGCAATTTCATCACACATACACAAAAAAGAATGATGAAATAATCGGTATTAGACTCAGTAAGACTCTCATCAAGGAGAGAACCCCTTCTCAAATTGGGAAGTGATCTTATAAAATGCAATATATACTCAGACACCATAAACAATATATGGTGTTATTTTTCCATAGTCAGAATATAGGTTTCTAGGATTCAAGGGAGAGAAGTGTGAATATTCACTCTTAGGGAAGTGAGCCATTTACACACTTTTTTCATTCAGCTTTTTCTATGTTGAGCTCTTTGAAGTTTAGAGGTTTTAGCAATCAAGAGAGATTTCCACTGATACAAGATAATGCTTTAAGTTAGAATCTGAGACTGCTACTTAGACATTTCTGACACCCTAAACTCATGAGTACACCAGCACAACATAATAGTTGTTATATTGTTGTTTTCTGTTACTGATTTTGACTACATAAAATAATTAGAATTGCTTTGTACAATGCAGAGGGGCATGTAAATGGAATCTAGGTGAGCCTTTAGGGTTATTATCTTACTACTCTGCCCGGTGGCAAAAGATGTTGGACCATTACAATCCCATATTGAGAAGACCACCAAGGTTTGGGTTTCCACACTGGATAAAAAATCTGATCAAATGAGGTGCTAAGTAGATGCAATTGATGTGGAGAAAAGGGGAGGATGAAGTAACAGCTATCCCTCATTGTGTTCCATAACCTCTGGAGCTTTTTCTATAACTCCTCTTTTTGTTGTGCATATATGCTTTCATATACCTTAATTCCCATTTTTTTGTTTCTATCTCTATGCCCCACAGTTGTGTATAGAGATTGTTGGCTCTAGTTAACTTTACATGTTTCAAGGGTTTCAGAATGATCAGTATCATGGCAGAATAAGGAAAGGCATGACAATGACCTAGGAGATCATAACTTGGAGCCATAGCAAATATTGATGAGACATTGGGATATCTCTCCTTGGAAAGATAGATAAATATATTTAGTTCCCCATGGAGTTACAGTATATTGGGAAAGGTTTGTTTTAATATAATTGTGAGAAGAAATATGTATTTGAGAATTGGACAACTAAATAAGTTTACTATGGTTGACACTGGCTGCCTGCTAGAAACCCCCTTCCCATTGTGAGGAATTCCCCACTGGGTGAGTCCATTCACAGCCATAGCATTCAACACAAAGGGGCTGAGCAGTAATGGTAACATTAACTTCCAGCCTTGCCGAAGTATGCCTGCAGGGGTACTCGAAACAGAATGTAACCACAGGATTACCTCAGCTGTGTGCCAGGTTTCTAACCTCTCTGAATTCCTGTCCATTTCCTGGAACCAATTCTCCAATATCTCACTATTTATAAGGCTCACCTGATATACCTCCAGTCACCCATTATATTATGGGTTATCTGAAATTTATTTTCTGCTTAAATTAATAGGAGTTGCCTTCTATTGTCTGTATCTAAATCTCTTCACTATTACATAGGTATGTGTGTGAGATTCAGGATTCCTGTGTCTGCAGTGGTATACATTGGGAAGGAAAATATTCAGGGCTATGATGCTATGATTAGAGGGAAGATAAAAGTCATGTGTGTGTTTGTTTGTGTGTTTTAACTATCTAAAGAGATATTTCTTAAAGACAAGAAATATAATCAATTAAATTATTATTAGTGGATATCTGAAGTATATGTTTAATAAAATTATGGATAGCACAAAGCAAAATACAGGAAAGAGTGGGAATAGACTATGGATTACAGAACACAGTGAATAACTAAATCAGAATGAAATAGATTCACAATTGGCTTGAATCAAGGTCCAAACATAATAAGATGAAATATAGTATATATATATATGTGTGTATATATATATATATATATATATATATATATATATATATACACAAAGCAGCTACATAAGTATAATAGTATGGGAAGGAAAGAGGCAGGAGGTTTTGTCTAATCACAGTGGTTGTTTGTTTTTACATGGAGGTTGAATAATAATCCCTGAATGTGCCCACACCATACATGTTCCCTTCCCAAGTTGCTTGATGCTTGAATATCAGTTTTCTTAACCAGCTCCTCCAGTGACAGCCACTGAAAGGAAAGTGGAAAAGGCTATGTCTCCAGAGATTTTGCCTTAAGAAACACTCCTGCTCACTATTCATAGAATAGTAAGTCTCTTCCCACCTCTCTCTCTCTCTCTCTCTCTCTCTCTCTCTCTCTCTCTCTCTCTTTCTCTCTCGCCCCCGTATCTCTGTGGGCACTAATGACTTTCTGGTGTAGAATCCTGAGTATTCTTGACAGCAATTGTTGGGATTCTGTTATGCTGTTGCTTCTCATCCTGCTGGTTTGCATGCTGCTCTTCTCAGGAATGCCGAGCTGCCATGAGCTGCTTTCTTCAGAAGCCCTGGGCTCCTCTCCTCACTCTGTGACTCCATGGCAATCACTGGAGACTGTTTTCTCATGTTCCTTCTACTAAATGTCTATTCACTTCTAACAGAGCACAGTACTTCTAACATAGGCCTTAAAAAGTTCCAAGTGGGTTATTTCCATATTGGATAGGAAAAGTACCTTATCCTAATATATTATCTGTACTATCTCAATTTTGATAGAATCTAGCAAATTTTCAGTGTTTCTTTGTTCTATCCTTCCTTGTCACCACTCTGTCTCCCACCTTAAACCCATTTCTCAATGGGTATTTTTACTAAATAATATTGAATTTAACACTAAACTTTTATTTCCCATCTTCTGGTTCCTTGGGTGGGTTACTCAGAGATAAACTCTGAGAGGAAAATTTGGGCATAGGAGATTTATTGAATAGTACTCTCATGTGCACCATCCCAAAAGAAATGAGAAAGGCAAAATCTGTCAGAGAAAGTGGTCTGTGATGCATTTGCAACAGCGACCTCAGTGCATCACACAGGGTTGTGGGGCACCCTAAGCTGAGAGGATCCTCCAACGTTATCTCAGACTGAGGCAAGGCGGCTCAGCCTTTGTCCTCTCCCTACACTGAGCAGTTATCAGAAGCAGAGCATCTCAAGGAAGAGTATAACCTGAATAAGGCAACTCCCTTAAGCTGAGAGTAATTCCAAGAGAGGAACTGGACTTAAAACACGGGGAGCCATTGATGAATAAATGTCTCTGTACTGAAGGGGGCATACGAGCAGCACACTACGGCATCCACTACATCTAGAAAATATGACCCTAGTGCCCTGATGAAGAAATATTCGTTCTACAGCCATCTTGTCATAAGAGCGAGCCATACCCCTTCTCACCCCAGTGAAATTCATCATACTATTCACCCAAAGTACTCCTCTTCTTAGGATGATTCCATTTCCCTGAAAATTGTTTAATTATCCTAATGTTAGATATTTCCAGTCAGCTATCTCAGGTAGCTGTATGCAGTATGAAAGAACTGGAAAATGTATTAGTGTTTAACTCTATAAGGTGTCTGAGTAAAACTCAGCAGAGATGAACTTTCACTATGTATTTCACTGTTATATGTGTTTTTCTGTAAAAAAAGTTTAAGAAATGTCTCAGCTTTATTGTTTTTCTCAAGCTTCAGAAAACTCACAGCCAAGGTATATAACAGCAATAGAAGAACCTTAGAGATCACCGTGGCTGATCCATTTGTTTTCAGATGCTCAAAGATGAAACGCCTTACCAAAGGCCACACATCTACTTAGCACTAAAATCAAAACTATAACCCTAGTTGAGTGCTCTTTTTTCTTTCAGGAAACAATGGTGTGATGCTAGTGCTATAACATACAGCTCATTAAGTTCAGAGGTAAATGTCGTGTCTCCTCAGTGAGGCAGCAAGCTGAGACATTTCTTAAACTTTTTTTACAGAAAAACACATATAACAGTGAAATACATAGTGAAAGTTCATCTCTGCTGAGTTTTACTCAGACACCTTATAGAGTTAAACACTAATACATTTTCCAGTTCTTTCATACTGCACACTGGTGATTTTCTGGCTATAAGTTATAACAAAGTTTATCATTCAAATGGGCCCCTAAAGTGCAAGTTGTCTTAGAGGAATAAATAGTGTCTAATATATCTGTTTTTCTGGTAAAGGAGAGAAAAAAATAAAACAGAATAATATGAAAAAGAAACAGGAGGAAAAATTAAAAACACAAGTAGCAGTGGTTTTAGCCCCAGTGGAAAACATACATTTATTGGGAAGAATTCTCAGCAGAAACGGTAGAAATCTTACATTTTCTAGTTCAATTACAACATCAGGATCTTAGATATTGGTAAGAGGCTTGTTTCCAAGAACTTTGATGCTGAATCAATATAGTCCTAAGTGATGAATTAAAAGTACCGCAGAAAATGTCCTACCATTATTAATAAATTGTTCCATAACCTTCAATGTATTTTTTCTTACACATTTAGTCATTGTTTAAATTACTGTTTTACTGAAATTAAATCATGAATGTTGGGAATTTAGGAAAAATAATGTTGCAATTGTAAGCCAGCCAGTCTGGCTGTTCTGTCAACATATTTCTACAGAGGTATTAGGTGAACCACCAATTTATGATACACAATGGGTTCTTCTAGAAAATTCCAGGTCAGTCGTTTGTTATGAAAATATGCTGTCCTTTGAATTTAAATTTGAGAATACTATCCAGATATTAACTGAATATGCTTCTCTGTTGCTTTTAATGAGATTGCACTGCATCAGGCAACACTCTCCTGTGTTGAATGCCTTTGGCCTTTGGCAAATGAAAAGATCTATTCTGCTTACTACCAGCACATGAGAAAGTGCCTCTTAGACCTTTTTTGAATGCCTGATTTTTCTCCTGACATCAGCCATCTCTGAACTATGAAGTCAAGCTTTCACTCCATAGTTACAAATAAGGCTCAGAATCAAATGCCTCTGAGAGAAGAAGTTATTGGCATGAGTCTTCCAGGATACCTTTGAAGTAACATGGGGAAATGATGCAGCCCACTCTGGACTTTGAGCAGAGACAACATATGTTAAGTACTTTGACACAACATCTTGTATATTTAGTAGTAGGTATTGAAAAAAGTTCTCTTCAAATAATTAAAAAATTGAATATAGATAGGTATATTCATGTTTGCTCAAAATCTGTACTTAAAGAGTACTATGTAATGGAAAGATGTCACTGAGCAGGAACTCTCTGACATGTCACAGGAAATCTATATATTAGAGATTCAGACTTATTGTTTCTGGTAGACTATGTTTTAAAGGGATCCAGGATAGACCATTTAGTCATTATTCTCTCTTCTAGCAGCCTTTGACAGACAAGTTAATATGAATTTTACATTGTCACATAAAATTAACCTTAAAACGGAAAGTTAATAGTTTGGATACATAGACAGAGAGCCTGGTAAAGTTAATCTTATGGCTAGTTTGGCTTGGAGAAGTGAGGAGCATTAAAATTCTCTGCCTAGAATCCAAAAATATGGCCAAAAATATTATACCCTTTAAAGCAAAGTTTGATTCAAGATGGACTTGGTGTCAGAGAAAAGCACAAACCGAACTGACTTCTCTTTCCATGAACACAATCAGTTCTATTTAATTTGCAAAGACTCATAGAAGAAGAATTCTTTAGAGGCCACCTGTTTTGACTGCGTCATATCATGAATGAATGAACTGAGGTTCAGACTTATCAAAGATCGCACATCAGCCTAAGTGGGCATAGACACATTTATAATCTTACTTGGCACTAATTCACACCTACCGTTGCCTTTCAAGTTTCCTGTTTATAAGTAAAGCTTCTTTCCACTGGAGGGTGACAATGAATTAAGGGTAAATAAGTCAATTCTGAATTTATGTGTGAAGGACTAGAATGAAATCTTAAGCCTTGTATTTTATTTATACATTATCACCAAAGAACCAATGTTCAGAAACAACAGACAATAAAATATTCTGCAGGCCAGTTCTATTGGAGAAATAAGTGAGACCACTTAATGTTATCCACAGTGGATGAGAAGCAAATGGGCAAGGGTTATTAAGGATCTCAAAAGAAAAGAAAAATGATGGCATCTTGCTTTATTCTGCCCTATTCATACCTTGGGCCAAAATAATTTTCCAACTTAATTGTGTGTCAGTAAATTAGAAAGGTGTAATTATTTCCATTTTGCAGAGAATAAACTGAGGTAGTGGGAAGCAAGAGCATTTGTTTCTGGGGAGACATTACTCCGACAAGGTCAACAGAACACAGTGCTCTGAAACAAGAGAAAGTATACATGCTTCCGAGGACTCTCTCATAAGCCTCAGCCAGAAGTTTTCCTGGAAAGGGTAATGTGACCTTTAGAGGGAATTTCTGCCTCAAGTCCAAGAAGAGCAAGAAGTTCTCTGGCTTCAGAAAGACAACACGGATTTGTAGTGTGCTCTGAGAGAAATCCTATAGAAATGTGTTTGGGAATGAGATTCTTTGAAGAAAATTTTATGAGCAAAAGAGATGCTCCCTTGCCTTTGGGTTGTTAGCAATATAAGATTATGAGATGCCAGAACTGAACATTTTAATAATTCCCACAAATGTTAACTTTGTCACTTCCTTTTAACCTAACTTATAGTAAATTATTTCCTATCCTAATTGAACAATTTTTTTATATCTTCCATGTGTCAGATTTGTTTAGAATACTGAAGATTCAAAGATGCAAAGATCCCAGGCTTTGACAAACACACAGCCTAGCACCTCAAAATATGCTACAGGCTCCTGTAAACCAGTTGTTTAAACTTCTAACACTGGAAAAGGCGTAAACTGTGATGTGCAGCAGAGTTCTATGTCATTGTTACAAAAGTTAGGAATGGCCCTAGTTAAGAATGCAAAATAATGTCTCAGAAGCAACCTGATGAATTCGCAAGGGTGAATGAAATATCTCATGAGAAAAGAAGTTACGGCAAAATGGAAATAATTACACCTTTCTAATTTACTGGTTGATGGTAAAGGATCGTGGATCCTTCTGCTCATAGAGGTTTCAAGAGACCCACGTCCAGGGCTGTGAGAGAAGCTTTCGGTTCCTTGTTGCTTCTGTAATTTCAGATTTAGATGTTCCCTTTTTCTGAAACCCAAGCTACAGGTACATTTATAAATTACCTTCTCAGAGGAGGTAAATTTAGCCCTTTGAGGATGACAAGCAGAGTTTGCAAATCTTTTTCTTTCTTGCTTAATCCCTGGATTTTACCTATACTCTGAATGCAAGTAATGCACATTAGTCAATTAATAGGCTGTTAAATGACAACAGTTCCGGGCAATTTAATTACTGTTGGTAAAATAAGAAATGAATGATTGCATGTCAGTAACCAATTCCAGTTCCTTTCCTTGTAACAGATTAACTTTGAATCATGATAGTTTCTCTGGAAAATATTGATTGTTTCTGTGAACACATTGGTTGCCATGTCATGTATTACAGAAATTTGAGTTTTGGGGTGGTATTTCTTATCTAGATGGAATGTGGAACATTTATAACAACAACATTTTTAAAATAAAATAACACTAGCTACTTGAAAATAAATTACAATTGTTGGTAGAAAAGACAATGAGAGTCCTTTGACTTTCTGTCTAGTGTTTGTACCTCCCAAATCCCTGACAATTCCAGACCATTCTCTTGATTTTATTTTAAATAATTAAATAAAATCAAGAGAAATATCAAGGAGCACCAATCTGGGTTTTGGTGATTATTTCACTCATTTAACATTGTTGGTGGGGTCTGGTTTCCATATTTTTACGTTTGATTTGTTTAGTCTGTTTTCCCTCCCTGAGTCAAAATCTGATGAGGACAGTGACTTTATCTGTTTGGTTCACTGTTTATTTGAGGGTCTGGAATAGGGCCTGGCCCCAAACAGATGTTTAGAATATGTTTATTGAATGAATTGAGTAGAACAAAGAAAAGACAATGCATCAATAATTACCTATGGCTTTTAAAGTGAGCTCTGAATTGTATGGAGACTAGAGAAAAGTGAATATCTAAAACCACAACTTAGAAAAAGAAAATGGAAAATTCTACATCCTGCTAATGAAAGGAAGAATTGGATTGCATTATCTATAAAAGATAACTTGTATCTAACTAACGCTGTCAATCATCTGTTTCTACCCACCCAAAGATTAGAAGAGAATCACTTGCATCTCAGTTATCATGTAGGTTGATAAGTACACTTCGGCAGCAATTAGGTGTGTTAATACCTAGGTCTGAAGATACTTTTTTTTAGAGCAATCAAAATTTTGTAAATATATCCTTCCTCTACAATCCCCTATTATTAAATGTTCATGAAAAGCAAAGGAGATTTGTAGTTACATTTAGAAAGGATTATGGGTTTATAGTTAACTGGAACTAAACTGCATAATATCTATTTTTAATGATTGGATCAACTTGTCTTACAATTACTGTACTGCATTGACACCTGGAAGTAGAATTCTTGGATAAAGTGCCAATAAATTCACACGCATTCTCGTTCATTTTAACAGTCCTTTCATATAACATCCTATCACTGAAAGACCCCTGCATACTAGGTGTACTGCTGGATACTACACAGACAGATGTGAGTCCATCACTTCTGCCTTGGGGGGATCACTACAAAGACCTCATAACTGGTCCCTCTCTCTCCAGAAAAACCTTTGTCCAAAGTGTCCTCCCTATTTCAGAGAGTTCTCATTCTAAAATGCAGATCTGATTAGGACTCAAAATTATATCCTCGCATACTATTGGTGTAAAAATAAAATAAGTCCCTACATGTAAAGCCTTATAGAATAGTGCCTACTACTTAGTAAGTGGTCAGAAAATGTTAGTTGTTATCACTGTAATCATCTCCATTTTACAGATAAGGAAACTGAGGTTTAGAACAGTTAAATCACCTGCCAAATTTCATAAGGCTGACAGAACTTGGAAAAGAGCCACTCTGTCTAATTTTAACCACTGCCCTATATCAATATTAACATCCTCTTCTGTACCCCAGCCCCAAATCTTTTCTCAGACAATTCTGAGCCAAATGGTACACATGTATGTGTATAAGCAAAATCTCTGAAATCTGCCAGATGATATTTAGGTCATAAACGAAAAAAATTATATGTTGTTTACCTGAAATTCAAATCTGACTGATTGTCTCCTATTTGTATTTGTCAAACCTTGCCACACCACTATTTGTGTATGGTATGCTTGTGTGTGTGTGTGTGTGTGTGTGTAAAGTTGGTTGGGCTATAAAAAATATAACTCTAGGGGAGAGACAGTTCTCTGTGGTTACCTTATTGCTAGCTCTCTGGGGGTCAGCTTAAATTACAGGGCAAAGATGAAGGCAGCTATCCTGTTTCTCCCTTGTTCCAGGAGGTGCTCAGAGACGTCAGTGAGTATCGTTGATGCTAAATGAGGATAAATGGCAGAAGACACTGGTGCACACTAGCTGAAGATGGCTTAGCAAACCCATTCCAGAAAGAAGAGGTATCTGATTTCCTGAAAGTAGCTCGGGAATAACTTCAGCTCAAATGCATCATGTGGTTTTATGAGATTTCCTGTTGCAGAATATTTTAACAATGTTTATTTTTCCCTTGGCTTCCGAGATTTGATGTATGCTTATAAGTTGTGAAGAATGTGGTAACTTCTTGGTCTGCCCATTAAAACAATTTTTCCTGATGTTTATTGATTAAATGAAAGGTAACACCTTCCTAAAGTAATCTATACCCTCAAGTTCATGAACATTCTGACACTAGATTTATTTTTCGTTTCTTTCAGGGAACTCAGAGTTTTCCCAGATACCACATGAAACATCTAGACTGCTTTTATTGCAGAAGTATCATACAAAAATTTTACTTATACTAAACGGACATCCAGATATCCCACTGCTATATTCAGAAACCTAGACTCTAACAGAGAAGGTTGTTATTAGGTATGTCATATACATGTCAAAGAGTAGCATCCTTTTAAGATTTTGGGAAGAGTTTTGTAGGCTATTAAACACGATGTTTGCTTCAGAGTTCTCCCTAAGTTCTCACACTTGTTCTTCATCAGGTCAAAGATGCTGGTTCTTACTCTGAGCCTCACTAAGTGCTTCAGAACTTTATATTTTTACCTCTGCGTTCTACCTCTGCTCATTCCCTACCTGTGGGTTTCTTAGGATTCCTATTTCTTCTATTAGAGCACTTATAATGTGCTCCACAGGTGTAGAAATCTGAAGGTCCAGGCTCTTTTGGACTTCTAGCCGCCTGGCCTACCTTCTCAGGGCAGAGATTCTGCCCTCACAAGGAGAAGGGAGACCTCTCAGAGGAGAGAATGGCCATCAGAGCCGCTCTAAGCCTGGTGGTATTACCATAAAGAAGACAGACTGGTCACCTGGGTTTTCTCATTACTGCACTCAGCTGTTGTCATTGTTTTGGTCCAATTGGAAGGTATATCTGCTATTTACAAACAGTCTGATGTAAATTAACGGCAAATTATTGTTAACATTTGTATTGTACTATCTCTAGGATATCTAGTTAAGTATGATATTCTAAACAATTGCTTACTTTGAATTGTTTTAATATTTTAAAATTTTGTTTTTAAAGAAATCAAACCCAGCATCTAAGGCATGTGTGCAAATATGTAAGAAATTAATGAATAAAGTTAGGAAGGTTGCTTATTTCTCTTATCCTGTCATCTCTTACATTCTTCCATTTCAAATTCTCTGACTTAGCTTCCCTTTTTGTTACAAATTGGGTCTGAAACCTTTAATAACTGCTTTTCTTAGATAATGTTCTCTTCAGTTCCTTGGAACAGAGACTTACATCTTAGCTATCTTTTGTGAAGAACTGGTTTCCAATAATTTATTTGGGGACATTGAAATCTCAGGTCTCCTGAGTTACCCCTATTCTAGTCATAATGATGTTTTTCCCCAACTATATAAGCAAAACTTGGAAGGCTTCTCAAACAGTATCAAGCTACACAAAATAGAAGTTGGTGTTCAGCTGATAGCTGCTGACCCAATGTGAGTCATAATCATAGAGTAAAATGCAGTGGGCTCAATGGTGAGGACAACATAAAATTACCTTTTCTTGACAAGATAATGACTTTGCCTTTGCTGTGGTGTTCAGTTTGCTTCTGGCATCATGAATGGAGGAAAAGGGAAAGGATGTGTTAGGGGAGGGGGAGGAGCTGGGGGAGAACTGGGGAAAATAAGCCAGAAACATACTTTTTAAAATGCTTCAATAAAGAGCTGCTAAGGTCTTTTGATAAAGCAGGCCTAATTATTTCACTTTTATGCTTCAAGATCTCCATTAGGTCTTTTTTTTTTTTTTTTTTTTTTGGTAAAAGAAAAGTCCAAATACTTTGCATGGCTGATGAGGCACTTCAAAGCCCAGCCTGGGGCTACCTCTACAGTTGCATCTCCTCAGCCTCATCCATATGCCACTAGGCATCTTTTCCATAGAGCAGTGGTTCTCAACCTTCCTAATGCCTCGACCCTTTAATACAGTTCCTCATGTTGTGGTGACCCCCAATTTCATTGTTACAAATTGAACATAATTAAAGCACAGTGATTAATCACAAAAACAATATGTAATTATGTATGTGTTTTCCGATGGTCTTAGGCTAACCCTGAGAAAGGTTCGTTTGACCCCCAAAGGGGTCGCGACCCACAGGTTGAGAACCGATGCCATAGAGAGTCACCACTTCCCAGCTAAGATTTGGTTGACACCCCTGCTTCTTTACCTTCCACATTACAGACATTAGTGTAATTAGTGCCTTAACAATCTGTTTTCATGTCTGTTGTCCAGTGTAAACTGAAGAATATTTTCCAAAATCAAAGCAAGTTTCACTATCAATACCACTAAGAAACATATTGCCACACCCACTTCCGGCCACATTTTATTTGAATTCTGATTTCCTCATAACTAGAGCTGGGGCATGTTCATTTCCTATTGTTCATCTAGGGACAGACAGGCAGAACTTTCTTTAAAGTAGAACATTAATTCTGAGCCATGATCCTTCATTAGGCTGAGATCTTGCAGGAGCCTTCAGGATTGCTTCTGAAAATATTTCCTTAGAGATCATACCATATTTTTCAATTGTTCTTGTTTTTCTCTCTCCTCTAGTTATCATTAATAAGGTTCACCTAGTTTGTCAACTGGGCCACTTTGGTTTATTTTAGAGAAGTGGAAAAGGTACATTTTTAATTCAATATTTCAAAAAAAGATAAAATTAAATATTATATAAGTTTATTCACAATAACAACAATTATAATTAAAACTGACTTTTATCAAAAAGTGCAGGAATGTGGGGAGCCGGCACGGCCATGGAATACTCATGCCAGCTCAGCCTGGTTCGGTGACCCTGAGTGGGGGCGATGAAAGGCTTAGAAAAGATAGACAAGAGAATGAAAGCTGGGTCTCAGTGGGACACTGCCCCTCTGATGAACAGCGCCAGCACCCACAAGCCGTGTCTTTATTTTATAGCTGATGCCATGAGACAAAGTAAGGGTGTGATCAAGATGTTTACAACATTCTTATGGGTTTCAACCCTACTCAACTACATGCACCTGAACTCTATCACTCAGGCACGTGGGGCCACGTGTTCGGACCACAGGCTCGAGCTTATAACTCTAGCTGTTGGCTACAATTATGCTGGGAAGGCTCTGCCCTCCAAGCTGGGACTTGCACGTGGCAGTGAGAGGGCTATGCCCTCTCCTGAGTCCAAGGCTTGAACCTGTCCAAACACTGTAGCCGCGCCCCACATATCTCCCTTTACTTTTGTTTTTAAACACGTCTATTTACATTACCTAAAAACTCTAAACAAATTATTCAGCATAATCAGAACATCAAAACCAACTTCTGGCTATTAACAAAACCATAAGCACAGCAGTGTAAATACAGCAACAAGAGAGAACAAAACTCTGGTTAATAACAAAGCAATACTAATGCAAAACCAAACTTCATACATATTAACGTTTTCAGGATATCTTACTTAGAGTTCTTAGATTTAGCTCCGCAAGATTTTATAGAAAACTGGCAGTTCACCAACACTAGCATAGCTTCCACTTCTTGCTTTTCTAACATCTGCTTGGCCTCAGACGCCATCTTCTTCAGCTGTCTTCATGTTGATATGCCGCCGATGTGAAGATGTCCTTGATACGAAACTAGTCCCCTGGATCAGGCTGTTTGGATGGTTGGCCTTGGCACTGAGTCGGCACCAGTCCCAGTCAAATCAGCCCTGTCCACGCCGGGGGAAGTCTGGTCCCTTCACAGCTTCTTTCTTTAGCCACTGCTGCATGGAAACGAGCAGCCCTTAGTCCTGCAGAGCTGGAGACTTCCAACTCTGAGTCTGGCGTCTCACAAAGACCCAAAGTCCCAGGGAGCTATCACGTCACACACGCAAAAATAACCAAAGCCCAGAAACAAAACTGCTGCAAGGGCTTACAATCTAGGTCTAAAATAAAAGTTACTTCCTCAAACAAAATCAACCAAAGCCATTTTTTGCTTTACAGTAGCTTAAAAAAAACCTAGGAGATTTCTACCTTATTTTGTATCTCCTATTTTCTACTTTCTACCTATTTCTACCTCCTATTTCTACTACTTATTTCTACCGCTTATTTCTACCACTTATTTCTGTTTCTACTGCTTGCTTTCTGCTGCTTGCTTTCTACCACTTGTTTCCTACTTAATTTCTCCTTAAGAAATTTAAAAATGCTTCAATAAGCATTACTTTTAATGATCCCCTTCCTGGGATCCTGAATTTCCCAAGTTTTACACTGAGCTAATTTACCACACCTCTGCTCCCTACCTTACTTTCTTTTTACTTTTACTTTGCTTATCTTTACTTATTTCTCTATTTCTCTGCACGTGCCTCATTGGAGCCTCCTTTCACCTGACCACTTTTAATTTCCCCCTGAACTCAGGCCCTGTTCGGGCGCCATATGTGGGGAGCCCGAACTCAGGCCCTGTTCCTCATAACTCAGTCCCTGGTCCCAGAACTCAGTCCCTGGACCTAGAACTCAGTCCCTGTTCAGGTGCCATATGTGGGTAGCTGGCACGGCCATGGAATATTCATGCCAGCTCAGCCTGGTTCAGTGACCCTGAGTGGGGGCGATGAAAGGCTTAGAAAAGACAGACAAGAGAATGAAAGCTGGGTCTCAGTGGGACGCTGCCCCTCTGATGGACAGCACCGACACCCACAAGCCGTGTCTTTATTTTATAGCTGATGCCATGAGACAAAGTAGGGGCATGATCAAGATGTTTACAACATTCTTGTGGGTTTCAATCCCACTCCACTACATGCACCTGAACTCTATCACTCAGGCACGTGGGGCCACGTGTTCGGACCACAGGCTCGAGCTTATAACTCTAGCTGTTGGCTACAATTATGCTGGGAAGGCTCTGCCCTCCAAGCTGGGACTTGCACGTGGCAGTGAGAGGACTGTGCCCTCTCCTCAGTCCAAGGCTTGAACCTGTCCAAACACTGTAGCCGCGCCCCACACAGGAACCTTATGAAAAACATTGCAAAACTTTTTTGGATGGCGCAGCAATGACCTAGAATGAGGAGTGACAACCTTCATGAAAAAAAAAATCTACTAAGTAAAAAAATAATGTTGCTGTGAGGAAAATCAAGGTCCACAGGACTGGTTCTCTAGTGACAGGATAAAAGTTTTACAGGGGCAGGTCACACATCCACGCTGCTTCAGATTTACAGAATCGCCTTCTTTAAAAGTACTTTTCAGCTGAATGACACTTTATGTAAGATTTTTGTTCATTAAGAATATCATCCAACACCACAGAAAGTTTGACCATCATTTCAACTAAGAAACTAGTTGTGACACCCATCCCCTGATGCATTTTTTAATAGTATTTTTAAAATTCTTTATTGTTTAAAGTATTACATAAGTCTCCTTTTTCCCCCATTGACTTCTCCCTGGCTACTCCCACTCCCGAGCACATGCCCTCATCCCGCTACTGTCTGTGTCCATGGGCTATGCTTTATGCATGCATACAAGTCCTTTGATCTTACCCCCCTTCCCCTCCCTTGCCTTGCCTCTGAGGTGGGTTGGTCTGTTTGATGCTTCTGTGTCTCTGGATCTATTTTTGTTCACCAGTTTATGTTGTTCATTATATTCCACAAATGAGTGAGATCATGTGTTACAGTGGGGCCTTGACTTATGAGTTTAAATTGTTCCGTGACGGAGCTCGTAACTCAAATTACTCCTATGTCAAATCAAAAAGTGAACGAGTGAGACACGTGATGCTGGGCTGATGTTGTGGCGTTCACTGTGACGTTCGCTGCGCCAACTAGCATTGGGGTATCTGAACCTGGCTCGTAACCCAAATTTTAGCTCGCAACTCAATGCAAAAAATCGGCCTAGAGACGGCTCATATCTTGAAAAACTCGTTAGTCGGGACACTCGTAAGTCAAGGCCCCACTGCATTTGTCTTTCTCGAACTGGCTTATATAGCTTAGCATAGTGCTCTCCAGGTCCATCCATGCTGTTGCAAGTGGTAAGAGTTCCCTTTTCCTTTTTTACAGCAGTGTAGTATTCCATTGTGAGATGTACCACAGTTTGTTTGTTTTTAAATATATTTTATTGATTTTTTACAGAGAGGAAGGGAGAGGGGCAGACAGTTAGAAATATCGATGAAAGAGAAACATCGATCAGCTGCCTCCTGCATCCCCTACTGGGGATGTGCCCGCAACCAAGGTACATGCCCTTGATTGGAATTGAACCTGGGACCCTTTAGTCCGCATGCTGATGCTCTAACCACTGAGGCAAACTGATCAGGGCATACCACAGTTTTTTAATCCACTCATCTGTGGATGGGCACTTAGGCTGTTTCCAGATCTTAGCGATTGTAAATTGTGCTGCTATGAACATAGGGGTGCATATATCCTTTCTGATTGGTATTTCTGATTTCTTAGGATATATTCTTAGAAGTAGGATTACTGGATCAAATGGGAGTTCCATTTTTAATTTTTTGAGGAAACTCCATACTGTTTTCCACAGTGACTGTACCAGTCTGCATTCCCACCAACAGTGCACGAGGGTTCCTTTTTCTTCACATCCTCTCCAGCAGTTGTCATTTGTTGATGATAGCCATTTTGACAGGTGTGAGATGGTACCTCATTGTAATTTTGATTTGCATCTCTTGGATGATTAGTGACTTTGAGCATGTTTTCTTATGTCTCTTGGCCTTCTGTATGGCCTCTTTCAAAAAGTGTCTATTTAGGTTCTTTGACCATTTTTTGATTGGATCATTTATCTTCCTTTTGTTAAGTTGAATAAGTTCCCTATACATTTTGGAGATTAAGCACTTATCGAAAATAACGTTTAAATCTTAATTCTGATGTCTATAATTGTTTATTTTTTTACTGAAAGAATTGACCTTGTAAATGGGAGACCATAAACAAAACAGAGCTGTGTACCTCTCCATTTATTCTTTCAACAGATATTTACTGAATGCCAACAATACACCCTGCACAATTCCAATGTGAAGCAGTCAAAATTGTTTTTAACACCTCGGGTCTTTTTTGAATATCCAGTTACATGAACCCCACTAACCGATTTTGATTCCCAGAGCGAATCAGTCTCCCCTGCTCAAGAGTATCATCTTGCTCTTGAAGATGGTGTGGAAACCCAACACTGTGACTGCAGTTGGGACACAAATATTGCTGAAACTAGGAGGAAGCCAAATTATAGAGAGCATGTTCTTGTTGCTGCATCAATTCAGGTCTTTAACATGATTCAGCACAAGACACATGCTATTGAGATGTGCATTTTTGATGGAATTAATGAAATGTTGTACAGAGTTTTCAAAAAGTAAAAAAGCAGAAAACAAAAAGTATATTGTTTGAAATATGAGTAGAGAAGTAAAACGTGTGCCTCTAATTAAAAATTTGGGGATGAGACTGACATTATGCTTGTAGACTAAACCACAAATTATAAAATGATTAACTGTATATCAAACATACAATTCTCTGTGAATCAAGGTTGCAAGTCAAAATTTAGCAGGAAGTCTCCATATGCCTTCTCAGCTAAATATGCATAGGAAACATATAATGGGATTAATCGATAACTTCAAAAAGACTGTCATTAGGCAAAAAACACAAGACAACATCATCAAGTACAAAATACCTGCTCCAAACAGTAGAAATAATATGGGGAGAACAGAGGGTGAAGGAAGGCTGAGATTGTCAAAATGGCTTTGAAGAGGAGATGAGACTAATACAAAGGATGAATTGAGGGTTAAAAATGGGCATGAGACACCTAGGGCACTAAATAGGGAATCAGCCAGCTTGGAGAGAAAGCAGGAGTAAGAGCCTCTTACATAAAGGGCAGCCACATTCCAGAAAACCTTTTCAGTCAGCATTTGCCCTTTGGCATTTATACCTTTCTTGTCCTTTCACTGTCATATAAAAAATGCCAAATGCTGAAGGATATGAAAATGCATAGAATCAAGATTATGTTTTATATTAAAACCTGAAAGCTTCCATAGTAGAAACTGTTTACACTGGTTGCTATAGTTTTAATAAAAATAGCCCCCAAATTCTTTACACATGTCTGCTTGACACCTTTTGCCATGCCTTTTTAATGAATCTGATGTTTAGTTTACTTTCTCTCTGAGTTTGATACATTGTGGGGCATGAAATGAGGCTATTAACATTTATAATTTGGGGCCTATGAACTTGCATGGACAAAAGAGTACATTTTCATTTTCACTAATCTTTAACCAAAAGTTAGGATTCCCATTGATTATATTGGTAGACAAAAAAGTCACTTTAGTATGAGGTACACTGTGACTGCTGTATGTCAGCTGTGGAAATCACAGGGGTCTATTCCATTAGGTCGCTGAAGTTATCTTAAAATACTTCTTATATTTATCACTGCTTTGAATTGTTACTAGACTTCCCACATCGGTATTCCTGTTGGATGCATTAATGAAGTTACATATAACTATATAGTAATTTGTGAATATTGTTAACTATCTCAATAAAATTGATTTTCTTAGTAATCTTACCAAAGATGTATTTTATACTTTTAACATATGATTCTGAGAAGAATTCCAAGGGCCTCACCAGACTGCCCGAGGGAGCCATGCATAAGATGGGTTGAAGGCCCCCAACTTAGTCTATTATATGGGAGTGGTAGGGGTGCCTTCCTCAGAGGGTAGTCGTGATGATCAGATAAGCACCTACACATGAAGTACTCTGATAGTATAGCTAGTTGAGACATTGCTCATTACAACTGCTAATTATTATTATTATTATTATTATTATTATTATTATTATCTCAAGTAAAAATAAAGTCCTAATGTATCTAATGTCACTCTTTGAAAGACATAAGTATTGATTGAAATTCTTCGTCTTCCTTAGAAAGAAAGCTTAAAAGGGGACGTTGGCATGATGCCAGCTAGCTGATATGTGAAACTACTTAAATGACAATCAGGAGATAGTTTTCCATGCATCTTTTAAAAAGAAATCAACTTCTTAATCAATTTGCTCAAAACAATCCCTTTTCATTCTACCTAGTAGTGACAAAGCCTGTCAGACAAAGCAAGGTAATAAAAAGAATGTATAGTGCAATCATGAAAAGTGAGGATGCAATTTCTTTTATCTACCCTATTGTTTTTATAAAATTGAGTTAAGCTCTGTTTTTTTTTTTCCTGCTCATCTTTGTTGTCATACTTGAGAAATTTAGCATTTAGCTTAAAATGCTTCGCATGATGAATTATTAAAAATCTTTAACTGCTGGACAACCTTCCCATGGTATAAGGGTGTTTTGTTTTGTTTTGTTTCTTAAAAAAATTACCCTGTGTTTTTGCTGTGAGGGGAGACAGCTAATGAAAAATGGCCCAGAATTATTGTGAAACAATTGTCTGTAGTGTAATCAAGTCTGTTTCTGCCCTCCAACTACTCCAGGATATAATGACACATGTATCATTAAGCAGCTGCTATGGATGCCTGAGGAAACTGGTAGAAATTTGTACCTATTGTTTTCCTTTCTCCAGCCTCTCTTTCCCAGCATCACCCATATTCTCTCATCTCTCTTGTGCTTTTTGGAATATGACTGCGAAAATTTTGTAAAAAACAATCATGCATCTTCGCACATATAAATTCATGCATACACACAGGTATGTATATATTTTTCCTTTTCAAAAAGCAACAACACAATAAAACCATAGTTTTCTGGGAACTTTTTATAATTACGAAACGCATAAAGTAAGCTTTTTAGGGTGGTGCATTTTAACTCAGGAAGCAGCGATCAAGGGAGAGTGTGTGACTAATGTTCAATTAGAACAAGCTTCTAAAATAAAGCAATTATTTGTTTAATGGCTGCTAAATTTTGTGTAGCAGAAAGGCTCACACTTGATCTCTCCACTGGCTTCTCTCATGGTGTGTGTGTGTGTGTGTGTGTGAGAGAGAGAGAGAGAGAGAGAGAGAAAGAGAGAGAGAGAGAGAGAGAAAGAGAGAGATCAGGCAATTCTAAGTGTTTTTTTTTTTTTTTAATGGGGTTTAAGTCAGCATTTTTTTAATATATATTTTATTGATTTTTTACAGAGAGGAAGGAGAGGGAT
Organism: Myotis nattereri; assembly: GCF_964212035.1. Classification (NCBI taxonomy): domain Eukaryota; kingdom Metazoa; phylum Chordata; class Mammalia; order Chiroptera; family Vespertilionidae; genus Myotis; species Myotis nattereri. The sequence continues at coordinate 129,174,960 of NC_138077.1, read as the reverse complement.
AGAGAGTTAGAAACATCGATGAGAGCAAAACATCCATCAGCTGCCTCCTGCACACCCCCCCGGGGATGTGCCCGCAACCAAGGTACATGCCCTTGACCAGGATCGAACCTGGGACCTTTCAGTCCGCAGGCCGATGCTCTATCTACTGAGCCAAACCAGTTAGGGCTTAAGTCAGCATTTTTAATACTACAGTCTTCCAACCCAGAGTCATACAAAGTGGGACAGATTTACCCAACAATCTCTTGCATGATAATTATAAGTTAACATCATTGGGATTACAAGTGGCCACAGCTCTTTTTCATTTTCTGTGATGGTTCCCATGCTACCAAATGTTGTAGAAAGAAGCAACATGGGACAGAGAGGGAGACAAAGCAATTCCATTTGGAGTAGATTCCTCTTGACTAGGATATAGCACAGGATGTATACATCAAAAGATTTTTCATTGAATGTTTTATATTTTCCTATATTTTCATAATCATGATAGGTCCTGATTATAAGAAAGTAATATGTTTTTAATAACAAGATGAGCATGAAGAGCATTCAATGTGATATTTGTGCAAAATGTGTTTTGGGAAAATTCGAATTATCCTGGGACAGATTTACCTTGTGCATTTATATTTGTGTTTTGTCTCTACAGCTAAAGCACACCTACTATGTGTATACAAGTGCCTTTTCATTTCCGATACATGTGTGCCTAAACTAGCCTGATTCATCTTTCAGCGATGTAAACAGTTGCCCGTTTAAACCAGTCATTTAGAACTCTGCAGAGATGCACACTGAGACAATATGGGAAACAAGCAACCTTTTAAGTGATTTGTAAATTGCCCAAGGATTTTCAAATCTTTAGGTGGACAAATCTTCCTAAAATATAACTTAATTTTAATACAAAATTTAATGTAGAGAGTAGAGTGTAGGCAGCATTTTTCAGCAACATCCAGCTTAACTAAAATGTCTCCATGTGAGGTCCCATTTGAGAAAGGGTATCTATATATACAAAAGCCTATGCTACCGACAGACTGTTAAACCATCTGGTAGCTATGATGTGCAATGGCCACCAGGGGGCAGATGCTCAACACAGGAGCTGCCAACTATGGTGACTTGGCAGCTGAGGTTGTTGGGGTGACACACCAGGAACCAGAGAGGAGGAGACCGGTTCCAGGGTGCATCACCAAGAACTGCCCTCTCGCAATCTGGGACTCCTCAGGGGATGTCAAAGAGCCAGTTTCGGCCTGATCCCTGCAGACCAGGCGGAGGAACCCCACCAGGGCACGAATCCTTGAACCGGGCCTCTAATTATAATATATTCACACATTCAGTATTAAAAAATATTACAAGAAATGGTATTTCATTATTATTTTTGCAATGACATTCAGTAATAAGAAACCAAGGGACAACTAACCCAACCAAATAAATAGTTAGATTTTAAATATGCATGAGTTAGAATATCAGCTTTAGTACTTTTGGGAATCAGAGTGCTAAAGCATAAGGTACATTCTTTAAATTCTATTATGAAGACCAGAAAAGTAGGGGAGAACAGAGGCTGAAGTGGGAAATACTATCAGAAAAGTCTCTAATCCAAACCACAGTGCTCATGGTTCACAGAGATGTTCGTCTTCAGAGGAGATTCAGTGTACCATTCAATCACCTCCTGCCAAGTCAAGAGACCAAGTGAGCCTCCAGTACGGCTCAGCCATGCTCAGCACTTCCTGTGCAGCAGTGCCAGACGGCTCCAAGCAGCTGCCCCTTTAGCAGCTATTTCTCATGTGGAGTGATAATGGTTTCTCATATCCATACCTCCTCTGACTCACATTCAAGAAGCACTAGCCACCCTCCAAAAGCATGAGAAGAGATGCTAAAGCACCATCACTGATTTTTTTTTTTTAAATAAGTCTCTTATCCTCTTATTTCAGTGTCTTATCTCATTTGTCAGAACTGATTATCACTAGCTTTGAAATTTGAATTGGTATCTAGGCCTCTGAGAAACCATAAATGTGCTATATAATTAGAAGGTTCAAAAATACTATCATCTAAAGTAAAACAGAAGTTAACTTACTATATAGGAAATATAGTAGATGTAGTCACTATGTCTCAATATTTTTTTTGAAGTCAGGTCTTAGAATAAAACTGTTATATAGTCAAAGTTGAAACTTCAGGAAAAATGTATACCTTAGCTGGACTTTCAGCCAAAGGGACAGTTTGAACTTCAAATTTCACACTGTATGTAATGGACATTTTAGGAAAATCAAATCCCAAATTTATTCAAAACTTGATTCATCTGATGAATCAAGGGGCTTTATATAAGTAACAGGTTTGAGCCTTTATTGATGCAGTGAAGCTCTGAATCAAATACCGTAATAGCAAAAGAAAAAATATGAGGGGAGAACAGTCATTCCACCAATATCCTCTGGCATTATACCATATAACCAAATCATGGGAAAGAATACTGGGTCATGAACCCCACTAAATAAATATTTAATATGATAATTGAATTCAAGAATTTACTAAAACAATGGATTTCAATAGAAAGAATAATGCCTAAGTATACTAGTTGAAATATAGCCATATATTTTCTAAAATTACTGAATAGTAACAGAATTGGAATATATGTCCCAAACCAAACCTGAGCCAATCCTCTCTCTTATTCTTCCAAAATCGAGGTCTAGATTATAAAAGTAAAATAATTAAGGGCAGGCTTAATTATCCTCTCTCTCTCTTCCTCAAGCCTACTGAAAGAAGATGGAATGCTGTGTCGAAATAGCTGGAATGCCATTCAGATGTTAGTAGAGAGATCTTCTACAATACATCAACATTTAATCTTTTGTGGTTTGTGGGAATGGAAAAACAAACACCAAATAAGCCCTGGTATTTGGAAGATGGCAGCAGGGGACATTTAGAAAATTCTCTCATGAAGGCAATTTCACAAAGACCAAAGAGCACAGAGAACCTAGCCTGGGAACGGGGTACTTGTGGCAACGAGGGCCATCAGAAAGGTTTTGCTCTCATCATAGGATTCATTGCACATGGTCCCAAATGAAAAGCTGTATTTGTAGACAAATGATACATTTCAGAGAAATTACATCTACTATAGCTATGCAAGAGTTTCAATCTCACTCACCTAAGAAATCATGAATTTTAGTACTTTTTCACACAATCAATAAAAATTGTGGGAAGTGGAACTTGGGACTGCATATTAATCTTGCATCCAGCTCCTTGCTAGCTTTCAACAGCAACTATTCATCTTGTTGAGCTTATAGAAGTGATTTGTTTCATCTGCACACTCCATGCACAGCTAAATATAAAATCAACTTCTATTTAACCAAGTGGACTAACAGCATGAGGCCTATCAGGATAGCCTACAACCTTGGTGTAATAGTGCAAATGCCTGCAGCGTGTCAGCACTGAAGCCAAGCCATTAGAATGTTGTTTAATAATGAAGCCTTATTGATAGGTTGACTAATAGGAATTTTCCATCTTAAGTTGCTGACAGACCTGGCTTTGGTTTCTTTCCAAAATACTACAGCAACTATTCTGCTGTGTGTTAAAGTTGTTCAATGACTTAATCCACTTTTTGGAAATCAAGTTAAAATTATCCTTTAAGCAAATGACTCATTCTCATTGGCTAAATAAGGAGTGCAAATGGACTTCACCTTTCACAGAAAGTGAATGCTGCTATAGCACATGTTTTCCAGTCTTTATCTGCCCTGCTGTTACTGCCTTTAATAATGGCCTTAGACCCTTGACAAGTCTGAAAATAGATTGGGATGTTGAACACCTTCCTGGAAGACTCTATTTGACTTGATACGAACATTTTTTTTGCTACTTTCAACCCTGGAGAGAAAGAGTAGATCACAATGATTGTCACCTCTCAAAACTCATCTGGGTTTTGTAAACCCACCATGACTCTCACATTCTCTAATTTACAGTGTAAGCAGCTACTCTCACATGTATACTCACACGCATGCATGCATGCATGCACACATGCACATGCATGCACACAGACACACACACACACCACAGCCTTTATTTTTTCTCATTAAAAATATGGTGCTGTAGAAGCAGTTGTAATTGCCAGCTATGATCCAAAATAAATGAGGATTTGTGGAAGGAGAGATTGATTTCAGAGTGGTTCCCATAAGTAAATGTAAGGATATTTGCAACTCATATTACAAAGCAGATAAGCAGATCTATTTTGTGTGTTTCCTGGGCAGTTGCTCTGCTGGTTTTGCCTGGGCTCACTCATATGGCTATAGACAGCAGCTTGAGGATCAGTTGGGCTGGTAGGTCCAAGATGTTTATTCACATGCATAGCTGTTGGTGCACCTTGGTTACTTGTTCTACAAGAAGCTAGACTTGTTTCCTTATGTGGTGGATTAAAAGAGACAAAAGAGGTGAAAACTAAATGCATTTCTAAGGGTGTCCCAAGCCTAAGTTCTACCCTTGGAATTTGTACCATGTCATTTCTGCCACATTTTGTCTGCCAAAGCAGTTAAAGTCCAGTCTGGAATTAAGAGATGGAGCAATAAACTGCACCACTGGATGGAAGGAGCAGCAAAGACACATAACAAGGTGTGGGGAGGGGGAGTTCAGTCTAGAATTAAATAATTGTGGCCATAATTTTCAGTCCAGAGCAATATAGAAGTTGAAGTTGAGAGAACTGTTTCTTGGGTAAGATGAACTACCTGAACACCCTCCCTTGTGGTGCTACAGTGAAGTAGAGGATCAGCATTGTCCCTTGATATTTTTTGCTATGCGGTGGCTCCAATATACTTATTAGAGGTCTGGTGTGGTCTAAAGAGGAATTAAAGTACAATTATAACTTTGTAAGCCTGTCTTTGGTTTAGGGTAGGAACTGAGCACTTTGCACAGACCCTGCCACCTAGGGTGGGGCTTAGTATAGATTTGTTAAATAAACAAATAAAAAGAGTGATGAGGTCACCACAAGGATACCTTAGTGACCCTTTCTTTCTCTGGTAGTTTAAAATTTTCAAAAACAAGGATCATGTTTATCAGAATCAAATTCAACAAAAATGTATTATAGAACCAACATTTGTCCATTAAGTACATCATCCCACTTTTATCCAAAAGGCCAATGTGCCCAGTTCTATCATGTAATTAACATGAATGGAGACATCTGAGAGGAGGAGAAGTCTAAGAAAGCATTGTTCTGGTCTTGAATGCATTACATTCCCTCCAGTCTACTCATCTCAGCTTCAGACTGACTACCAAACCATCTCACCCAACACACAATTTGGATCAATTCCCAGGGCTAATTTTATGTTTGCATTTTATCTCTTTTTGTGTTAATAGATGAAGCATACTAAGTTTATCTTACTACATAAGCATTCTATGAAATCTTTTCTTTTATCTTGCCTTACATTTTTAAAAATTGATATTTATGTGATTTATATAAGATCATCATATTATGTTTAATCCTTGAAGATTTTCTTTCAAATCAGAAAAAGTAAAAAAAAAAAGAATTCAAGAGGGTTGCTACTCAACTCAGGGAAAAGTAAAATTAAAGAGCAAAATTTTGTGCGTTACTTAAGAGAAAATAAAACCTAGTACTAAAGGGGCTGAAGAGAGAGGAGAATACAGAGATAAGTTTTCTAAAAGAGAGGTTCACCAATGGAAAATTTAATAGGATTGTGCATGTGTCTGTGTGCTTGCTAAAGAACCTAACACAATATACAACTTTTTAAGAAAATAATTTATAATACATCAGTTATTCACTTTGATGTGTTTGTCTCAGGGAACTAGGAAACAGTACCATCAAACATTATCATTTGGAGAAAGTCATGTGAAAACAACACTGTCAAGAGATTTTAAAATGAAATGATGATTTGTATGCACTTGATTCACTTCAAACAGAGACTTATATTGAAATTTTCCTAATATTGTTTATATTTCTTAAAAATGTTTTTAAGAACTGGAAAATAAGAAGACCTTGAGGTGATTGAAATCAGCACCTTAAGTGATGCCTAAAAGTACACTTACAAAATTCTCTCCAAGACATGTGTTCTTTTATAACAGCTTACTTCATCATTCTGGAGTAACTGAAGGTTCCTGCTAGTTTTCTAGAGACACCCAAAGAGATGCAAGTTGTTTAATTAAGTTATTATATAATGAAAATCCACAGGCTATAGGTCTTAAGAAACAGCATAAAGATCTCAAAGGCAGGAGCAACTACAGTTGACTTATAACCAACCTCCTTGTTCAAAGGATAAGGTCAAGCTCACACATATCTACTGCTGATCTCAGGAAATTAACGTTTTTAGGGAGGCATTCTATAGATAAAACATTTACTTTCAATTGCAGATTCCATTAGTTTCCCTTCTGATGATGTCACCTAAAATTTTTAATGAAGGATTTTATAAAACTTTGGAACAAGGAGAAGAAATATGCCCTGACCTTTATTAAATATAAAATACATCAGTGTAGTAACAACTTGACTAAACAGTATGGCTCCTGGCCTAAGCAGCATCTCCCAAGCTTCCAGTTGATTCAAATCAGTCAGAGGCCTTGTTTACACAGTTCCTGGGCCACCACCCTAGAGTTTCTGGACTTGATATTCCTGGAATGGGGGCTGAAATTTGAAGTTTTCAACAAGTTTTCAGGTGATACTGATGCTATTGGTCCCAGACACAAACTTTTAGAGCTACTGAGCTAGTGCCCCCTATAACTCAAAAGTTTTCACTGTTGTGACATTAGAATCACCTAGGGGAATGTTAAAATTATAACATCTGGCCTGGCCAGTGTGGCTCAGTTGTTGAACATCTACCTATGAACCAGGAAGCCACATTTTTGATTCCCAGTCAAGGTACATGCCCAGGTTGGAGACTTCATCCCCATAGTGGTTGTGCAGGAGGCAGCCAATCAATGATTCTCTCTCCCTCTCCCTTCCTCTCTAAAATCAAAAATAAAAAGAACAAAAACTCTAACATCTGAACTCCAACCTGGAGTAAGTCAATGAGTACGCTGTTGGGTGCAGATAATGGCATGTTAATGATTTCTCCCTATGGCTCCAATATACACATAGGGAAGAAATTCACTGATATAACTCAAAGCTGTTTGTATGATTTTTTTTTTCAGTTGTTTTGAGCTTAGCACACAAAACATCTTGTTGCTTGTTTCATTGCTGTCCCATTACCATACTCCTTGTCCTCATATACCTGTCCACCTTTCTCTCCTCCCATTCTCAGCTTTCTCTCTTCTTTTTGTTGCTTTCCCTACTCTTATCTTTTGATTTGGTGGCTTCCCCATCCTTGGTTCCACTGCCCATGTATTCATTCGCCAATGCAGGGCACCAGCCTAGAAAAGGAAGGCACTACACCAAGCACTAAGGCGCTCAAACTCTAGCTTCAGCTTTGCTATCAAACACCTTAGAACATTTGGGGAACCTTTGCACAGTAGATTTTCAACCATATAAAAGGGTAGGTGGGTTTCTTTTAAAGTTATGTAATTATTTTTTAACAGTCCATCAACTGAGAAGCGAGTCAAGTGACCTTTGGTTCAGCAGGGAGGGAGAGCCAGGGCATTAGTGACTCAAGGAGCCCCTTCTCCCCCTGCCCTGTGCCAGTGTGGGAGGCCGAGGCCGGCTGCTTCCTCCTAACTCTGTTATTATCCTGCCTTTGGCTTAGAAATCTAACTTTAAACTCCTGGCTTAGAAATCTAACTTTAAACTCCTGGGTGCTTGTCTTCATTCTGGATTAGATCCTCTGCTTCATCTATAGTCAATGTGTGTGTGTGTGTGTGTGTGTGTGTGTGTGTGTGTGTGTGTAACCACAGTCTAATGACCTAACCTGACTCCAGATTGCTCTCTGTTCTTGGGCATTTTGTTGTGGCATTTTGACTCTCCAATAAACTAGCTTGTTTTTATTTATTTTATTTTTAATCATGAAACCTTATCATTAGGTGATGGATTTCCTTATATTTATCATTAAAACCTGGGTTAGAACTGGGCTGGAGCCATTTATTAGCTCATTCCTCCATTTCCTAAGCCACGATTTCTCATCTGGAAACCAGGGAGAATAGTATCCATAAAGTAGGACTATTATGAAGACTTACTGAGGCAACATAATATAAGATAAATGGAAGTATTTCTTGTATTGAACCTGATACAAGACGATACTTGTAAAAATATCAGAAGCTGATAAAACTCCCCCCCCCCAAAAAAAAAAAAAACTAAACACACACACACACACACACACACACACACACACACCTCTTTCTCTCCTTCCCATTGACCAAAATGGTTGTCAGCCTTCAGCTGGGGTGATCATTGTGGGTTCCAGGTAGGCTATAGAGTGGGAACAGCATTTAAGCTGTGTAAGAATGAATTGAATTTAGGGAAAAACAAACAAACGAAAAACATAAGAAAGACTCTATTACTGCTTAGGTTAGGGAAGAACATGAGCCAACATAGCAGAAGTGATGTGCACTGGAGGAGAAGTGTAACTGGCTTCTGAATGGTGGAGAGACCTGATTTTTAAAATATATTTTTATTGATTTCAGAGAGAAAGGGAGAGGGAGAGAGAGATAGAAACATCAATGATGAGAGTCATATTGATGGGCTGCCTCCTGCATGCCCCCTATTGGGGATCGAGCCTGCAACCCAGGCATGTGCCCTGACCAGAAACAAACCATGGCCTCCTGATTGATAGGTCAATGCTCAACCACTAAGCCATACCCAGCCAGGCTGGGGAGATCTGAATTTTAAGCAGATATGTATGCTAAGTATGTGGCTAAATTCCATTTAGCCCTCATTCTGTGCTTGGTAGCAGCATGCTAAAGAATTTACATATGTCACTTGAATTCAAGTCTCACTATACCCCATGAATTTTTCCCCATTGTGGAGAGAAAATCTAAGCTTACAAAGGTTATATGACTTGCTGCAGGTCAAAGAGTTAAAAAACTCAAGGTCAGTTTTTAACCCTCACCCTCACATTGAAAACCTGTGGGAGTTTATACTTGATATACTACTTGAAAGAGGGAGAGAGAGAGAGAGAGAGAGAGAGAGAGAGAGAGAGAGAGAGAGAGAGAGAGACTCTTTATTTAGAAAGCAATACAGTGAAAGCAGTAGTTAAAATGAGGAGCTAGTCTATATGGCTACCTAGTTCTAGTTGCCTCTTCTTGAGAGTAATAGTCACCTTTTCATCATTCTGCACTGAGTGGCTACTGTGACTTAATAAATCGATAGCTTCTCTCAAGGGTCTAGTAGGGGAGCTCAAAGTAAATAAGTAAACAAAGAAAATAAATAAAAACAGGTGATGTGATCTAGAGAGGAATGAGCAGGGTGATATCATAGAGAAAATGTCTGAGGAGGTAACAGTGAACTGAGTCACAAGGGTAGAAATGAATCAGAAATGGCAAAAGCTGGAAAAATAATTGTCCAGGTAGGAGGAAGAGCTGAGTAAGGAAAGGACTTATTTTGTTCCAGAAACAGAAGTGAGGGTCAGTGGATCACAAAGAGCAAGAAGTATGGTATGGAATGGCTTTGGAGAAATAAGGCAAGACCCAAATTACACACGATCTTGTAGACCTAACAGCAATGAAAAGTTTATATTAAAGAGTTTGAGCAGGGGAGTTATACCACCTCACTGTGTCAGAAAAAGATCACTCTGGCTGCTGTGTAGAGAGGGCTCAGGGGAGAGAAACCAAAGCAGTAGTCCAGACAAGAAATGAAATAAGCATTGAGGAGAAAAACTTGACAACTTAAGGAGGACCAAGGTTACAGAGGACTAGAGAGGTGGGTTGAGAGATGAATATAGTGAGAATCTAGGAGTGCAACAACTGTGGAAAATACTAGTGGATTGTCAGAAATTCTCCTAAGGTAGAATAGCCAGGAGACAAGAAGATGAACTAAGGGCTGTCCCTGAGGGAGAAGATTCATGGGACCCACACACTAAGAACCAGATGCTTCAGGCACATTATAAACAAGCCATAATATTTAATATTTATTAGCACATTCAAATTTACATATGTATTGCCTATTTGAATCCCCACAATACTTTGCAAAGTAGAGATGATATTTATCATTCTTGCTTATAGCTGAAAAAGAAAAAGACTGATTTAACAGAAGTATGATGCCCTAGACAATGGAAGGAATATCCCAACTATACCATGATCTAAAGATAGCTTTGTCCTATTTCTTTAACAAAATATTTGACATGTCTTAATCCCACTGATAGATTTACTCACTTTAATACAATAGTTTCTAAACCAGTAGTTGTTGTTGACGACGAACCTGAAAAACAGGGCTAAATTGGGGATAATCCTTTATAATTTTTTTTTTTGTTTGTTTGTTTTGTTGTTTTTTTTTTAATTTTTTTATTGCTTAAAGTATTACAAAGGGTATTACATATGTGTCCATTTTATCCCCCCGCCCTAGACAGTCCCCCAGCCTCCCCTATCCCCCAGTGTCTTATGTCCATTGGTTATGCTTATATGCATGCATACAAGTCCTTTAGTTGATCTCTTACCCCCCTACCTCCTGCCCCCCAACCCTCCCCGGCCTTCCCACTGCAGTCTGACAATCTGTTTGAGGCAGCTCTGCCTCTGAATCTATTATTGTTCAAAAGTTTATAATGGTCTCTATTATCCATGAATGAGTGAGATCATGTGGTATTTTTCCTTCATTGACTGGCTTATTTCACTTAGCATAATGCTCTCCAGTTCCATCCATGACGTTGCAAATGGTAAGAGTCCCTTCCTTTTTAGAGCAGCATAGTATTCCATCGTGTAGATGTACCACAGTTTTCTAATCCATTCATCTACTGATGGGCACTTAGGCTGTTTCCAAATCTTAGCTATGGTGAATTGTGCTGCTATGAACATAGGGGTGCATATATCTTTTCTGATTGGTGTTTCTGGTTTCTTGGGATATATTCCTAGAAGTGGGATCACAGGGTCAAATGGGAGTTCCATTTTCAGTTTTTTAAGGAAACTCCATACTGTCTTCCATAGTGGCTGCACCAGTCTGCATTCCCACCAGCAGTGCACAAGTGTTCCTTTTTCTCCACATCCTCTCCAGCACTTGTCGTTTGCTGATTTGTTGATGATAGCCAGTCTGACAGGTGTGAGATGGTACCTCATTGTTGTTTTGATTTGCATCTCTCGGATGATTAGTGACTTTGAGCATGTTTTCATATGTCTCTTGGCTTTCTGAATGTCCTCTTTTGTGAGGTGTCTATTTAGGTCCTTTGCCCATTTTTTGATTGGATTGTTTATCTTCCTTTTGTTAAGTTGTATGAGTTCCCTATAGATTTTGGAGATTAGGCCCTTATCAGATATGACATTGGCAAATATGTTTTCCCACACAGTGGGTTTTCTCGTTGTTTTGTTGATGGTTTCTTTTGCTGTGCAGAAGCTTTTTATTTTGATGTAGTCCCATTTGTTCATTTTCTCTTTAGTTTCAAGTGCCCTAGGAGCTGTATCAGTGAAGAAATTGCTTCGGCATATGTCTGAGATTTTGTTGCCTTTCGATTCTTCTAGAATTTTTATGGTTTCCTGTCGTACATTTAAGTCCTTTATCCATTTTGAGTTTATTTTTGTGTATGGTGTAAGTTGGTGGTCTAGTTTCATATTCTTGCATATATCTGTCCAATTTTCCCAACACCATTTATTGAAGAGACTATCTTGGCTCCATTGTATGTTCTTGCCTCCTTTGTCAAATATTAATTGAGCATATTGGTTCGGGCCGATTTCTGGGCTCTCTATTCTATTCCATTGATCTATATGCCTATTCTTGTGCCAGTACCAGGCAGTTTTGAGAACAGTGGCTTTGTAATACAACTTGATATCTGGTATTGAGATCCCACCTACTTTGTTCTTTTTCAGGATTGCTGCAGCTATTCGGGGTCTTTTTTTATTCCAGATGAATTTTTGGAGAGTTCGTTCTAGATCTCTGAAGTATGCTGTTGGTATTTTAATGGGAAGTGCATTGAATTTATAGATTGCTTTGGGTAGTATGGACATTTTAATGATGTTGATTCTACCAATCCATGAACACGGTATGTTCTTCCATCTGTTTATGTCTTCCTCTATATCTTTTTTCAACGTCCTGTAGTTTTCTGAGTAGAGGTCTTTTACCTCTTTAGTTAAGATTATTCCTAGGTAGCTTAGTTTTTTTGGTGCGATGGTAAACGGGATTGTTTTTATAATCTCTCTTTCTGAAAGTTCACTATTGGTGTATAGAAATGCCTCAGATTTCTTCGGGTTAATTTTGTATCCTGCTACATTGCCAAATTCATGTATTAAGTCTAGTAGCTTTTTGATGGAGTCTCTAGGGTTTTGTATGTATAATATCATGTCGTCTGCAAATAAGGACAGTTTTACTTCCTCTTTTCCAATTTGGATGCCTTTTATTTCTTCTTCTTGCCGAATTGCAATGGCTAACACTTCCAGTACTATGTTGAACAGGAGTGGTGAGAGGGGGCATCCCTGTCTTGTTCCTGTTCTTAGGGGAAATGGTGTAAGTTTTTGTCCATTGAGAATGATGTTGGCTGTGGGCCTGTCATATATGGCTTTTATTATGTTGAGGTATGATCCTCCTACTCCCACCTTGCTGAGAGTTTTTATCAAAAATGGGTGTTGAATTTTGTCAAATGCTTTTTCTGCATCAATTGATATGACCATGTGGTTTTTTTCTTTCAATTTGTTTATGTGATGTATCACGTTTATTGATTTGCGGATATTGTACCATCCTTGCATCCCTGGGATAAATCCTACTTGGTCATGGTGTATGATCTTTCTGATGTACTGCTGGATCCGATTTGCTAAGATTTTGTTGAGGATTTTGGCATCTATGTTCATGAGGGATATTGGCCTGTAATTCTCTTTCATTGTGTTGTCTTTACCTGGTTTTGGTATTAGGGTGATGCTGGCTTCATAGAATGAGCTTGGAAGTGTTCCTTCCTCTTGAATTTTTTGTAGTAGTCTGAGGAGGATAGGTTTTAGTTCTTCCTTGAATGTTTGGTAAAACTCCCCTGTGAAGCCGTCTGGTCCTGGGCTTTTGTTTGCTGGAAGCTTTTTGATGACTGCTTCAATTTCTTCCATAGTTATTGGCCTGTTGAGATTTTTAGATTCTTCCTGATTGAGTTTTGGAATGTTGTATTTTTCTAGGAATTTGTCCATTTCCTCCAGGTTGTCTAGTTTGTTGGAGTAGAGCTGTCCATAGTATTTTTTAACAATCATTTGTATTTCTGTGGGGTCTGTTGTTATTTCACCTCTTTCATTTCTGATTTTGTTTATTTGGGTCCTCTCTCTTTGCTTCTTGGTGAGTCTGGCTAGAGGTTTGTCAATCTTGTTTATCCTTTCGAAGAACCAGCTCTTGGTTTCATTGATTTTCTGTATTATTTTTTTGGTCTCTATGTTATTTATTTCTGCTCTAATCTTTATTATCTCCTTCCTTCTGCTCACTCTGGGGTTTTCTTGTTGCTCTCTTTCTAATTCTTTGAGTTGTAGAGTTAGCTGATTTACTACCATTTTTTCTTGTTTTTTGAGATAGGCCTGTAGAGCTATAAACTTCCCTCTCAGGACTGCTTTCATTGTGTCCCATAGGTTTTGGATTGTTGTGTTTTCATTGTCATTAGTTTCCAGGATGTTTTGAATTTCTTCTTTGATTTCATTGGTAACCCAATCAATATTTAATAGCATGCTATTCAGCTTCCAGGTGTTTGAGTATTTTGGGTTGTTTTTATTGCAGTTTATTTCTAATATTATGCCATCGTGGTCTGCGAAGACGCTTTTTATGATTTCAATCTTCTTGAATTTGGGGATACTTTGCTTGTGACCCAATATATGGTCTATTTTTGAATATGTGTCATGAGCACTTGAGTAGAATGTATATTCCGTGGCACTGGGGTGAAGTGTTCTGAAGATGTCTATTAAGTCCATCTGATCTAGTGAGTCATTTAGTATTGCTGTATCTTTGCTGATTGTTTGTCTAGAGGACTTATCCAGTGATGACAGTGGTGTATTAAAGTCCCCTACTATGATTGTATTGTTGTCGATCTCTCCTTTGATATCTTCCAGAAGATTTTTTATGTATTTGGGTGCTCCTGCATTGGGTGCATATATGTTTATCAGGGTTATATCTTCTTGTTGTATTGATCCTTTTAGTATTATGAAGTGGCCTTCCGTATCTCTTGTTATGGCCTTCACTTTGAGGTCTATTTTGTCCGATATAAGTATTGCTACCCCAGCTTTCTTTTCTTTTCCATTAGCCTGAAAGATAGTTTTCCATCCCTTCACTTTCAGTCTGTGTGAGTCCTTTCTAATGAGGTGGGTCTCTTGTAGACAGCAAATGTATGGGTCATGATTTTTTATCCATTCAGCCACTCGATATCTTTTGGTTGGAGCATTTAGCCCGTTTACATTTAAAGTTATTATTGAAAGGTACTTGTTTGTAGCCATTTCTTTTTTTGTGTGTGTGGCTGTTTTCTTTCTGGGATTTTTATTTCTTCTTTTTACACCAGTCCCTTTAGCATTTCTTGCATTGCTGGCTTGGTGGTGATAAACTCCCTTAGCCTTTTTTTGTCTGTGAAGCTTCTTATTTCCCCTTCAATTTTGAATGATAGCCTTGCTGGATAGAGTATTCTTGGATTCAGTCCTTTTCTTTGCATCACTTTGTAAATTTCCGTCCATTCTTTTCTGGCCTGATGTGTTTCTGTTGAGAAATCATTTGATAATCTAATGGGAGATCCCTTGTATGTAACTTTCCGTCTCTCTCTTGCAGCCTGTAAGATTCTCTCTTTGTCCTGAACATTTGCCATGGTAATTATGATGTGTCTTGGTGTGGGTCTTTTCGGGTTCACCTTGTTTGGGACTCTCTGGGCTTGTGTGACTTTTTTCTTCCCCACCTCAGGGAAGTTTTCTGATATTATTTCTTCCAATAGGTTTTCTAATCCTTGTTCCTCTTTCTGTTGTTCTGGCACCCCTATTATTCGTATGTTGTTTCGTTTCATGTTGTCCCAAAGCTCCCTTAGGCTCTCCTCCTGTCTTTTAATTTTTTTCTCCAACTGAAGTACAGTTTGGGTGTGTTTTGCTTCCCTGTCTTCTAATTCACTAATTCGGTCTTCCGCTTCTCCTAGTCTACTGTTGATACTTTCAATGGTGTTCTTTATTGCAGCTATATCGCACTTCATTTCTTCTTGGGTCTTAGTTAAGTTGTCGATTTTTTCATCTGTTTCTTCTTGCTTCTTGGATAAGTTGTCGATTTTTTCCTCCATCCGGTGTATGCACTCTAGGACCCTTATTCTGAATTCTTTTTCTGTCATGTTGTATGCCTCTGTATCACTTAGCTGCTTTTCTGGTGAGTCCTCCTTTTCTTTCCTTTGGGGATTTCTTTGTCTACCCATGTTTGATCTCACTGACGTATATAGATATTGAGTCGTTCAGTGGCTGCTCCCTAGGTGGCAGTGGCTCCTCGGGCTGTGGTTGCTCCTTGGGCGGTTGTGGTAGCAGCTGCTCCTCTGTTGTTAGCGGGTCTTCTGATGGGTGCTGTTCACAGCTGTTGTGGCTCTTCTGGCTGGTGGAGGGAGGCTTCACCCACAGCAGCTGTTCCTCAGACAGAGCGTGTGGAGATCAGGAGGCCGCTGTTGCTTGGATCTGCTTTCTGTGGGGAGAAGCCGAGTTCCTCTGAGTTCACGTAGTCGCGCTCAATCCTTTATAATTTAACTAGGAGTCCAGTGCATGAATTTGTGTACCTTGAAAGGAACTGTGGGCCACTAGGCTGTGGTGGGCACAGGAGCGGGTCTCCACCCATCCTCCGTGCCCCCGCCCGGCCCCTCCTGTAGTGGCCTCCAGTCCCTTGTCTGCCAGCGGCTCTGGTGCTGGCAGTGGGTGCAAGCGGGGCCGTCCCCGGCATCGGGTGTGAGCGCCTGGTGAGACCACAGAGAGCGGGAGCAAAGATTTTCCAGTAACCACCAGAGGGTCGCCCTGATTACAGCAACTGGTGTCCTGCCTTGGTCTGGCTCCCCACTCACTTGCTCCACCATCCTGCCATGGCTGATGCCTGCTATCTTCCACGTGTACTCCCTGGTGGTCAGTGCATGTAATAGTGGCTGGTTGTTTGGTTGTTCAGTTGATCCACTGTTTGGTCTATTTGTATATTAGGGTTATATATATATATATATATATATATATATATATATATATATATAGATGAAGGGATTGAATCTCAGTAACTTCTTTTCACTCTCTAGTCCAACAGATTCAAAGTGTGGATACTAGACTAGCGGCATAAGCATCACCTTGGAACTTGTTAAAATGCAGATTCTCAGGTTCTGCCCTCAACTTACTAAATAAGAATCTCGGGGGGGGGGGGGGCGGGGCAGCAATATGCATTTTAACCAGTCTTCCAGGTGGTTCTGATGTAGGCTCCAGTTTGAGAATCACTGCTTTTCTTCAACACTATTTCCTTGACAAGGACAAGGGAGATGCAAGAGGGATGGGAGATGAGAAAAGAAATGAAAGTGACAAGCTGAAAATGCAGACACCAGCACAAAGAGGTTCTAGAAGATATAAAAGAAAAAATAAAACAAAGGCTTTGGGGAGGAGATGGATTTCAAGAGACTTCTGTTCTTATGCAGCATTCCTGATTAGGCAAAGTGCAAATTTCCTGTTGCCTTTGGAATAGGCAGTTGCAACCTTTAAAAGAAAAAGAAAGGAAGAAAGATAAAATTTCATGCAACCATATATGTACCACATAACAATGCTCCTTCCATTTTTGACAAGGATTTGTTATTTAACTTGAACCTTGAACTACACCAATCAAATTATACATCTTAGAGTATAAGTTGGATTAAACACAAAGAAAAGTAGGTGGTCTTTCTTTTCCCTTGAACTAAGAGACCTAGTAAACTTGGTACCATAGCAGCCACTTAAACGATGTGTATGTACAGACACGGTTGGGTAAACAACCTCCCCATGGAGGGAGAAAAAGAAACTCAATGAATATTTAGAAAACAGAAATGTCATTAGTTGTGTGGGTCCTGTAACTTTTTTTTGTTTCTGGTTTCACCTCTTACCTGGATTCTGTGAGCTATTCTTGTAGAGTTCAAACAAACTCTCCATTTTTACTTGTTCAAATAGACTTTTACTACTGAAGTCCAAATCATTCCTGTTACCTGGGAGCTAAATAGCTGAAGTTTTACATCTATATTAACATTCATTTTAAAAGTCATGTTGAAGCCTGTGTTGATGAAAAATAAAAAACTCATATTGTTTTGTCAGACAAAAAGAAATAGGCACCCACATCTTTGTTCAGTTTTACATCAGTCTTGTGGGCACTAGTTATAAGAAAGAAATTCTAATAACTTTTCTCCATCTCTTATGCACATGAGTTGAAAATGGCCTAAGCTAATAATAAAGCTTCCAAATTTCCATTTCTTCAGCAGAACTTGAATGCACCTGGAACTCTCTTTCAAGTTAATAGGAGCCCTAAATGTAAGCTGGCTATGCAAAGCAGCACAGAAAGTTGGCACTCCATCACAAGTGTTCTCTGTGTGTGAGCCCTTGAAAGGTGTGGTAGAGGAAAGCAAGGTGTTAATGCTTAATGTTCAATTTCCTTCTTTAGTAGAGTCAAACTGTACACACATGGTCTCATAAAATGTTTAATTCAAATTTCTATGAAATTGAAAGGGCAAGATCCTTAATTATCTTACTTATGGAAAAACCTGTCTAAAACTATATATATATATTACATTAGAAAGATCAAGATTAGCATTTTTTAACAGAATATATATTTAGTAAAGTGTATCTCAGTGGTTTATTTTCCTAAAAATATTACAAGAGTCTTTTGGTGTGTTTCTGCTGTTAGAAGCTGGACACATCTGCCATGCATATAGCTAGACATCTAATGTATGTTGGCCCCATCAACAATAGCCTTCCTTTTCATGGAACTACAGAGTTTCTTCGTGGATAGAATGTCTAATTTCAAAACCCCTCAAAACAGGTGAATCTTGGGCACATGCAAATTTTGAAACATTCTATAACCTTTAAAACGCATCCTTCACTATAGTTATTCTTCATTCACTATATATTGTGACTTCTTTATTAAGCACCTATCCCATGCAAAGCATTGAGTTGGTTGAGCCTTTTATGCCCAGTGACAAAGAAAAATCTAAAAGTGCTTGAAGTTTAACAGAGTTATGGCAGCACTGATAGAGGAACAATGTAAGCACTTATTGGAATTAAAATGTGGAATGATGTATATTTTTATGACCAGCCCCTCTTAATCTTGTAGAATATTGGCACATTTGTTTGGCTGAGAATCTATGGTTTCCTCAGGAACTTGTGTGCTCTGATCCACTTAAGAGTATTCAGTCAGCACTTTAGTTTTTATCAATTTCCTTAAGAAAACAAATGTGAAATGACATACTATTCTACTTGGTAATTAGGATTGTATTTATTTTTAAATGGATGGCATTAGTAAACACTTGAAGTAGAAACAGTGAAATGAACAAAAACAGGAGGGAAGTTTGCATAGCAACTGTATGGACCAAAGACCAACTTATACAGCTTCAGCCTTCAAATGAGATGGTTTGGTTTCCAAGTCTAAGTCTGTGCATGTTGTGCTAAGCAGGACAGGGGGGAGTGGGAGAACAGCCTGTGCAGTCAGCTATCGGACACACAGGAACTGTTTATGGGAACATCGATTTACCCAAACACTTGGGGATTTAAATGTCATCCTATTTAGCATGATTCAGATAATATGTGAGACTTTACACTAAACCCAGCCTCTCTTGGGTGATTTGATTAACCTGATGCCACCTCCATCAACACACACACACACACACACACACACACACACACACACAGACATACACACTTGTAGGGTTTTTATGCAGAACAGTGGCATAACCACTAGGCCAGTGGTCGGCAAACTCATTAGTCAACAGAGCCAAATATCAACAGTACAACGATTGAAATTTCTTTTGAGAGCCAAATTTTTTAAACTTAAACTATATAGGTAGGTACGTTGTTATTAACTTAATTAGGGTACTCCTAAGGCTTAGGAAGAGCCACAGTCAAGGGGCCAAAGAGCCGCAGTTTGCTGACCATGGCACTAGGCTATCCTGGAAAGGCTAATCTGACTACTCACCACTGAGAGGAACTAAAGGGGACTGAGGCTAGAATTGTGTAGTAAATCATTTATTCATCTAGATTTGAGATGAAACAGACCTACACCTGGGAAGTGGCAGTGACTACAGCAAAGAAAAAAAATCCAGAGGACTTGAATTCAGAAACTGGAGGGATATGTAAAAAAAAAAACACACGCTAAAACTAATTCCAAGATGTGGGTTCTTTGGTTTCTTAACCCTTCCTAAAATCTTGGAAACCTGCCAGTTCCCAAGTTTGCTTGCAAAACTGCATTCAGTTTCTGCTCCCCTCCTTTCCTTCAGCTGGTTGATTCTGGCTCAGGGATCTGCCTACAAAACTTGCAGACCTTTGTTCATTGAGATTTGTTTAGAGAGGCTGTTGTGAAAGATCAGAACTTTGTTTTATATGTCTGGTGAAGAGGTCCTCCTGGACCTGGTGAGACTGGATGCCTTGTTCTTTCAGCAACCTTGGCTCAAAGAGCAAGAGAGAGTGTTCTGTTTTATTTCTCCCTGAGACAGAAGAAGCTGTTGGAGCACCAGGAGGAAGCATCGCGAAGGCTCTTTGTGGCCCTGACTAGGAGCCTCTGGATCACGTAGATGCGCAGAGCGGCTGAGGCAAAGCCTCGCCATGGGAGTGTTGGAGTTTTCCAGTGTGTGCAGCAGCTTGCAGCTTCCATAAAGCTTTCAGAGGGGAAACGCACTCGCTGCTATCCAAGTTGTCTTCTCGGGGGTAAATTCTCTGCTTAATGTACAATTTAAATATGCAGCTCACAGTTATGAATAAAGGAACAAGGTTGAAAGAGAGAAGGAAATGAGAAGATGTGCAGATAACTAGAGAGAACAGAAGCTTATATTTGCATGCATTAATTTAATAAGAAAATTGCCTTAGAGTGAGAGGTCACTAAACCTTCCATAGTTGCAACATTTTCTTTCTGCCAACAGATTTAGTGTTGGTTTTTTGAAGCTTTTTTCCATAGAGTAGCATGAAGCCATGTAAACCAAAACCATTGTGAATTATTCTAACAGGAGACAACTACTTGGGCTTTTTTTGGTGAAAAATGGTTGATATAATTAGGATCCATTTCTAGTTATTGGCATACAAGGCCAGGGGCAGAGGGCACTTTTCCAAGTGGGGAGAGAGGAAAAGCCAAAGGCAACTATTAGAAGAGACTATTATACAATTTTAAGCTAACATATGGAATCAATAGCCAACATGAGCAGCTGTGCTCGGCTATGGAAAAGCCTGAAACAGTGGAGTCGCACTGTAACCAATAAAACAAATTATTGACTAAAAGAGAAAGCGTGTGTGTGGAGAGACAGGGCTCCAAAGCAGAATTAAGGGATGCATTTACTCTCAAGAAGTAGAGTACTAGGAAACAAACTGTGTCATGGTTTGCCTCTTGATTGACAGTAGGAACATAGCAGAGCCAGTGTTGAGAAAAGGTCTGGACCAGAGTTCTGCGGTTAATTTCCTATTCCAAGTTCACTAGAGTGCAGAATGCTTCCCCTGCCAGAAAGCAGAAATAAGCACAACGAGACGTTGCTAACATACTATGCACCCTGGATATGTTCTACCACCCAACAGAAGTACTGAAACATCACAAAATATCTTAGTCATATAAGAAGGGGAAAGAAAAACAAAAAAGGGACATGCATTATCCCAAGATGGAGTACTCTCTTTCTTAAGAACTCAGATTTGACTATTGATACATTTCACTACTAAGGGAAAGCTACCCTTATTGATGCTGTCAAAACAAAACATTAGTTTTGTGTGTTCACATGAACATTTATTTGGTAATCATTTAGCTTGGATTATACTTCCTATGTGTGCCATGACTTCTGATGTATAGTATAATGCCCAAAAGCTTATTCAAATATAGGAAGCTATAGAAAGTTTATAAACATCTTAGGAGGGAATGAAATATACATTTCCAATATCATATATATTACTTCTAGGAAAAATAATGCATGCATACATCAGTATTCCACATTAAATAACTGCTATTCTTTTTTTAAAGAGTGCTTTTATTTTCTTTATTAGAGGGTTTAACATAATTTACATTCTTTATGCATAAGCTGATAGAGCATTCACATGACTAATTACTGCCTGAATGGGATATGCTGTGATTTAGTTATATTCTATGCCTTCTGAGCGAGACTCATGGCCATGGCAAGCCAAGAACTAACTGCATTTGTTTTTTACCAAATGGGGTACTTTCTGCGCTCAAACAAGTATAAACCTCTGCACCTGTGTTTAAAAACTCTGTAAAACTCAGAGGTTGTAATCACACTGGAGTGAAAAATATTGCCTATGCATCCTTGATCCTCTCCATCAATTTTCTGTTGGTTTCTTGCCTGAAGCTATCAATAAGGAACCAATAAGCCTGAAAAATACTAAACATCAGAAAATTGGTAAACAGGTTGTTAAAAAATCATTGAAACTTCTATTTCCACTGCCCATTCGGCAAGTTTATTTGCACATGATCACTCCTCATCATGCACCTCTGATGCATGGGCAGAGCACAGGTAATTAAAACATGGCCATAAAATAATAAATTACTTAAAGTGAAGGTGTGACTAGTCCAGGTCATAGAGAAGATTCTAATCCTCAGTTTCAGATTCTCATTCTTTTCCTGGAAACACACTATGCCTAGTTCTTCAGAGCCTCTGTGAGCTGCTAAATACTCTTCATCTTTGCTGTTAGAGTTAAGGATGCATTTCCAAGTTTGAAGTATTTGATCCCTTATTATGCAATGTCCACATGCTTCACTGCCCATAAGGACGAATGTACCTAAAGACAAGGCCCATCTCAATGGGTTCTCGCACTGGGACTGTGGAACAAAAAATCCCAAGCATTTGTCCAAGTATACAGTAATAACACATTCACAAAAGGCCCAAGCTATATTATTCTGCTATTTCTTTGCTATGAAAATAGTTGATGAGGGGAGGGCAGGGAGAAGGAACAGGCTAAGCTTCAGTAATTGTTTGTGTGGGACATTTTGTGTTGAGTTTACAAGCCTCCTAAGGGCTACTGATTTCCCTATTCAATTCACAAAATTTTGGTAGGTCCTCAGTTTATTTGGACTCTCAGAGAAGAAAAATTAGTCACAAAAAAATGTTTTAGTTGCTCAAACCTGATGTTATAAACTGATTATTTTTGTTCTTCTCAAATTCATGTGTTGAAATTAGGAGCTGAGGTTTTGAGAAGGTGATTAGATTATGAGGGTGGAGACCTCATGAATGGGATTAGTGCCCTTATAAAAGGAACCCCAGAGAGCTCTCTTTCCCCTTTTGCCATGTGAGGACACTGAAAAAAAAGGGGTCTATGAACTAGAAAGGGGGCTCTCACCAGACAATCGGTCAGCTCCTTGATCTTGGACTTCCAGGCTCCAGAATTGTGCAAAATAAATTTATTTTATAAATTTCTTTATTAACCACCTAATTTATGGTATTCTGTTATAGCAGCCTGAATGAACTAAGACACCTAATATAGTGTATTGTGTACAATAGAATTTCATTCATTTACATAATAAGTTCATATAATTGAGGGGTCACCTACCTGATGACAGTCACTATGCAGGAACAAATAATCCTATATAATAATAGACAAACATGGTAATTAACCATACCTCCAACATGCTTCCCATTGGCTAAGCAGGGTGATATGCAAATTAACTGACAACCAAGATGGCGGCTGGCAGTCAGGCAGCTGAAGCGAACAGGAGGCTTGCTTGCTCCAGTGATGGAGGAAGCCAAGGTTCACCGCCTGTGGCAGCCAGGCCCTGAGCTGCACTCTAAGCAACAATGTTGTAATTATAGAAGCTAAACAATCCCCAGATACCTGCTTTCAGCCAGCTGGCCTCAGAGCTAGAGCCGCAACAAAGTTTCAATTACAGAAGGTAAATAAATCCCAGAATAAAAAAATAAATAAAAAAAGGAGAGACTGGGAGCTTCAGTTGCAGGCTTGGCCCGCCTGAAAACAGCCCTCAGCCCCTCATCCAGGCTGGCCAGGCACCTCAGTGGGGACCCCCACCCTGAAGGGGGTGCGGGCAGCCTGAAAACAGCCCTCAGCCCCTCATCCAGGCTGGCCAGGCACCCCGGTGGGGACCCCCACCCTGATCCTGGACACCTTCAGGGCAAACCAGCCGGCCCCCACCCATGCACCAGGCCTCTATCCTATATAGTAAAAGGATAATATGCAAACTGACCCCAACAGCAGAAAGACTGGGAATAACTGGTCACTATGACACACATTGACCACCAGGGGGAAGACACTCAATGCAAGAGCTGCCCTCTGGTGGTCAGTGCGCTCCCACATGGGGAAGCTCTGCTTAGCCACAAGCCAGGCTGATGGCTGCCAGTACAGTGGTGGTGGTGGGAGCCTCTCCTGCCTCCTCAGCAGCGCTAAGGATGTCCGACTGCAGCTTAGATCTGCTCCCCGCTGGCAACTGGACATCCCCAAGGGCTGCCAGAGGGATGTCTGATTGCCAGCTTAGGCCCAATCCCCTAAGGAGCAGGCCTTGGCCAGCAGATGGTCATCCCCCAAGGGGTCCCAGACTGTGAGAGGGTACAGGCCGGGCTCAGCGCCCCCCCCCCCCCACCGAGTGCACAAATTTTTGTGTACCGGGCCTCTAGTCCATATAATAAAAGCCTAAGTGACTGTTACGGCAGAAGAACCAGAACAATCGGTCACTATGATGCACACTGACCACCAGGGGGCAAACGCTCAACACAGGAGCTGCCCCCTGGTGGTCAGTGCACTGCCATAGTGGGAGTGCCACTCAGCAAGAAGTCCGGCTCACATCTGGCAAGTGCAGTGGCAGTGGCGGGAGCCTCTCCAGCCTCTGCAGCAGCGCTAAGGAGTAGCCAGACGAGCAGTAAGTTGCAGCTAGCAGGCAGGCGGTAAAGAGTGAGGGATCCTGGACAGTGAGAGGGATGTCTGCCTTCAGGCTTAGTTCTGATTCCCGGGGGGATAGGGCCTAAGCCAGCAGGCGAACATCCCTCAAGTGGTCCTTGACTGTGTGAGGGTGCAGGCTGGGCTGAGGGACCCTCCTACCCAGTGCATGAATTTCATGCACCGGGCCTCTAGCAAAAAATATAAATTTCATCTCTGTCCTTGAGTAATTTATGAGCAAGTTGGGCTTGATCAATGTCTGAGATAATACCAATTTATATTTGATTAATTTGTTTTGGTTTTCATCAAATAGATACAGCAAATTTTGAGTGGGATGCCTTTTGAATATATACTTTAAGCAGTTAAAATTAAATACTAGTGTGTTTTTGTTTTGTTTTTGAAAAGCAGACTTTGGGCACTTGATACATATCTTACTTATTTTTTGAAGTGACTTTGATATCCTAAGGAATTGGGGATTGCTAAGTTAAGTGAATGCCTTTAGTCTGTGTCTTCTGCAAAGCCCTCTCAGCACATTCCATACCATCTGAAGCTATAACAACTTCCTAAAGAGCTTCCTTTTAAAAAAAATAATTATTTATTTATTTATTTATTTTCTTTATTGATTAAGGTATTATATATGTGACCTTATCCCTCCCATTGCCCCCTCACTCATGCCTTCACCCCCCTAGTGTCTGTGTCCATTGGTTATGCTTATATGCATGCATACAAGTCCTTTGGTTGATCTTCCCCTTCCTTCACCCTCCCCTGCCTCCCCTCTGCAGTTTGATGGTCTGATCAATGCTTCTCTGTCTTTGGATCTGTTTTGTTCATCAGTTTGTGTTGTTCATTATATTCAACAAATGATTGACATCATCTTATATTTATCTTTCTCCAACTGACTTATTTCGCTTAGCATAATGCTCTCCAGGTCTATCCATGCTGTTGCAAATGGTAAGAGTTTCTTCCTTTTTACAGCAGCATAGTATTCCATTGTGTAGATGTACCATAATTTTTTAATCCACTCATCTGCTGATGGGCACTTAGGCTGTTTCCAAATCTTAGCTATTGTAAATTGTGTCGCTATGAACACAGAGGTTCATATATCCTTTCCGATTGGTGTTTCTGGTTTCTTGGGATATATTCCTAGAAGTGGTATCACTGGGTCAAATGGGAGTTCTACTTTTAGGTTTTTGAGGAAACTCCATATTGTTCTCCACAATGGCTGCACCAGTCTGCATTCCCACCAGCAATGCATTAGGGTTCCTTTTTCTCTGCATCATAGCTAGGACTTGTGGTTTGTTGATTTGTTGATGATAGCCATTCTGACAGGTGTGAGATGGTACTTCATTGTTGTTTTGATTTGCATCTCTTGGATGGCTAGTGATTTTGAGCATGTTTTCATATGTCTCTTGGCCTTCTGTATGTCTTCTTTTGAAAATATCTATTTAGGTACGTTTAGAGAGCTTCTTGCTGGTCTTCCTACTTAGATTCTAAATCTTTTGAAATCAGAAACTCATTTGTTGATGTAACAGATATTTAATGAGTAGTTACTGTGTCATGTGTGATGCTGAGTGCTAGGGCTATACAAATGGACAAGGGAGCAACATAACCTGAAGTGCCTGGTTCATAATTCTCTACAGTTTTTGTAGTGTTAACACAAACTTAGTGTTTATTAATGATTGATAAGCTGAGTTGCAGTTAATTGAAAACCTTTGTAATTCCAGTCATGATATAAGACAAGAAGGGGAGATGGTGAGATTCCTAAGAGAAAAGTATTCTAGAGTTACTCCAGCACTACACTTGGAAGAAAATCTTCATCAACATCAACAAAAGGAGAGGATTTTGTCTCTAACTCTTTTGCCAGTCTCTGACTTCTAAGGTCAAAGAGTTACCCTGTTTGAAGCCCATATGTTGTACTTTCTTAACACTGTTAAGTAATGTAAGGGGTAGAGGGGAGGAACCTTACATTTTAAGACTAAATATGTTTTTAAAGATTTTAAATGATCTCAGTGAAAACTAGGTATGTCCTAATGTCACCATTTTACTGATTCTTAAAGCATTTTATAAACATACTAGAGGTCTGAAATTCATGCACAGTGGGTGGGGTAAGGGGGTGGTCCCCCAGCCAGGCTGCACCCTCTTCAATTGGGACCCCTCAGGGAATGTCCAACTGCCTCTCGCAATCCGGGACCACTGGCTCCTAACCACTCACCTGCCTGCCTGCCTGATTGTCCCTAACCCCTCTGCCTGCCTGCCTGATTGCCCCTAAACACCTCTGCCTGCCTGGCTGATCACCCCTAACTGCCCCCCTGCTGGCCTGATTGCCCCTAACTATCTCTGCCTTGCCCCAAACCTGGGACCCAGGATTCCCACCTCTGGCCAGTCACAGGCACCCAGGACCCTAGCTTCCCTCCATCTGGCCAGCTGCAGACACCCAGGACCTGGGCCGGCTTTGGCCTGGCTGGCCGCAGCAGCAGGGGGCCATGGGTGGGTGGCTTCGCCTGGACTGAAGCCACAGATGCCTGGGACTGCAGGGCAGGTGGCTTGTTCCCTCTCCTGGGCCACAGGTGCAGATGCAGCTGCTGGCACCTGGGACCACAGGGTGGGAAACTTGTCCCTCTCCCGGGCCTCAGGCTGGCTGGTCCCCATTCCTCTCTCATGAGCTCATTTGTGCCTGGCTGGTGCCCATTCCTCTCTCCCCAGTGTTGAGTGTCTGAGCCGTTAAGGCATGCCAGCATGAGGGAGTGATGACCATTTGCATATTAGCTCTTTATTATATAGGATATAAAAGTAAATTAAGTTCCATCTAAAAACTATATTAAAAGAAAATTAAAAAGAGAAACTATGTTGAACTTCTTCCTGCAAGAATACACCCTAGGTTTTTACCTGTGCTTCTTCATTTATAGATTTAGCAATAAAAGTATCTCTAGGGAGATGAAAATTATTTGTTATTTCATAGTACAGTTTTTTATATTTTAAATGTTTACATGTAAAGATAGTTCAACTGTTCTAAAATACAAGGACATTAAAAGATGATACTATCAACAATCAATAATTTGTTTGCTGTTTGTCCTACTTTTATTTCAATAGCAACAATAGAGTAAACCATGACAGCTGATCAATGTGGACTTTCCTAATGTCAGGCAACTGGGAAAGTCTTATCATTAAAAGATTATCATAATTTAATCCACAGTATTCTTGAATTGAGAATTTTTAAAGGTAGTCAGCCCTTTTAAATGTTCTATATTGTTTCCATTCTCTGTGGGATTACTGTAACAGAGTTATGTGTATCTTAAGCTCCTTTTGAAAGATCACCCAATTATTTTGTAACAGTATTGAACTACCAATCAGAAGACCAATTACACATGTGTACCAACTTGTTCATTCAGCAAATGGGTGCATACATGGTGAAAGGAATACAAAAATGAAAAAGATGTGCCTGCTGATCTAAAAAGCTCAAATATTAGTGGGTGATGGATATGTAAATTGATAATTAATATGCATGATATTAATTTGTGTAGGAACTCTACCAATATACACAGCCTCACTGTATAATATTTAAAAAATTAAAGGCTATCTTTTTTCATTAAAATTGTTACAAAACCTGGAAAATTATTAATTTAATAAAATTAGTTAATTATTTTGAAGGAAAAGAATTTATTTTAAGATATAGAATTTTCAATGATTCATTATTCTAATAAAATTTTCCTTTTGCATTATTTTAGTTCTACTTTTCATAAAAGACAATACGTATAAGAACAATACATGTAGTATCTTGAGAAATTTTTTTATTTTAATTCATTTAATTAATTTACTTTATTTTATTATTGGCCAAATCTCAGTTTAGTCTATTATAGGCTGAGGTTATATATGCATATTTATATACTTTTTTTCAGTACATTCTATTAAGTACTTGCTATGTACAAATTTCTGTGTTTAAAACTGTGACATACACATACAGAAAGTGAATATTGTCTACCTTCAAGAATTCCTTAAACTGTAAGAAGAAAGCACATTCACAGGCTTACAGTTAAAGGTGGATGATTACACACATAGATCTTATTTTGCTTTCTTGAAACTTCACTAAAATTATTGTAAAAAAGTTGTTTTTTGAAAGAATAGGAAAAATAAGAGAGAATCAAAAGAAAATAAAGAGGAAGCTAGAGATCAGATGATGAATAAATTCAACTTAGCTGAATCCTACACCAACAATGAAGGAAAATCTAAGAACTAGTAACATTTACAATAAATAATATCCAATATTTCAAGGGTTTTTAGTACCATGTGCTAAAAGGGGGTAAAGATTGTTCTAAAATAATAAAAAAATCACTAAATGCTTTTTAAGAAGCAGTTCCAGCCGTAAATACTCTTCTGCCAAATTTTGGTAGACTCTTCTCCCACTCAGCCCAGCAGAACCCTGGGAGTTATTCTTCAGAGAGGATGAAGTTGTTTTTCTGTTTGGATGATTAAGACCCAGTTGATAGTGGAGTTGACTATTGACAGCTGAAGTATAGCGTAAAAGTGAACATGTGCACATTGAATGCGTAGGCCCCAGGCAGGATTTTGTCTTCTAGGCTGGAGGCTGTCCTGGAGAATCCGGCTCTCAGAGTGGACAAGCTCCACCAGGGGATCATAGTTTCCAATTTAATCCTCATTTTAAGGACATTAAAATGAAATAAGGTCTAATAGATATTAGAGGAAAGTCACTGACATAAAATTTGGTGACTAATACAAACAGGGAACCAAAACACATAGGAAACTGAAATTGTGCAAGCAGAAGAAATCTTTTTCCAAAAAAAACATTGTTAATATCTTCAGAAAGATTTGTTTTTTCATTATAGCAACTGGAAATAAGAACAAAATACTATTAAAAAGGGACAATGAAAACAAAGAAACAACAACAACAAAAAGAGCTCTCAGAAATTTTACATTTATAAAAATTAATCAAAAGGAAAAAGGTCAACAAAAGAGTTATAAGATAGTTAAAGAGTTTCTACCAAAAATGAATAATAAGAGATGAGATGAATATAGAAGAATAAAAGATAAAAATATTAGATAGGCAGCTTAGGAAATTCAGTACTCCCCAAAATAGAGCTTCCAAACATGTAGACCAGAAAAAAATGGGGTAAAATAATACCAAAACATTTCAGAGAAAAAAACAAGTAACACAAAAAGTATTGGAATTAAGAATGTCCTGGGATAATCTTGATGGCAGCATAGAAGCTAAGAAATAATGAAACACAGTTTCAAAATTCTGAAGAAAAATAGTTTCCAACCTAGAATTCCATACCCAGGTAACCTATGCATCATGTGTAGGGCAAATCAAAGATATTTTCATGCCCAGAAGGCACAATAGCTTATCATGCCCCCTTGCTAAAAAAACTACTAGTGCTTGTCCTATACATAAACAAAGAAGCTAAATCAAGAAAAGGGGTTGTGTGGCAGGCTGCTCATAGCATAATGTGGGGACCAGGTGGTACACTCCCTGGTAAGTTCACAAACTTGGGCATGTTGCTTTATCGCCATAAACCTAGGCTTCCATTTTAGTGAAACAGAGATAACAATCAATAGCACAACATGGGCATTGTGAGATAAAATGAGATCATGCACAGTGCTCCTTAATTGAGTCAATATTTGGTAAATAATGATCATGCTAGCACATCACTATTTCTTTCCATAAGCCTCTCTTTCGAATGTCCTTTGATGATTATTTTATTAGGAAAATTCCTCGAGTAAGCATTATATCCATTCTAGTCTACAAAACCTGGTTTCAATTTGAAATATCTCAATCTATCATGAGGATAGTATTTTAAAATGTCCTAATATAAGAGAATCTCTTGAAGTTATGTTTCTTTAATAAGAAGGGTCATTTACATGTTTTAAAAATATTATATATGAAATTTTATACTTAACCAGTTTTGTTTTGTTTTTTTTTGCTGTTATATTCCAAGTCCATCTTGTTTTCAATGATATCAGCAGCATATATTGTACAACAAGCACTCATACCAGCTTAATTTTTTTTCAATTTCTCTTACTGAAAATATTATGAAACAACATCATGCTCAGAGCTGAATACATGTTTTTGTTATCCTTCTTTCCTTTTTAATTTTTTTCCTGGAGCCTACTTCGATATTGGAAATGAAAATTTAATAAAAAAAATATAGAAGCCAATGTGTTTTTCAAGGAAATTTAATCTGTATGTTCTGATTCATTTCCATTTAAATCATCAAAATGTTACTTTATGGGAACCATTTTAAATCTAAAGAGACTATTGTGCCATTTTAGCTGTATTTTATTTTTATTAGAAAATGCACTCTCTGTTGCCTAATATACATTTGCCATGCAGTTTGGGACAAGCCCCATTCTGCTGCCCATAAGGGTTCTAAACTGGGGCAAAGTGATTCCAGACCAGTTTGCATTTCATGCTGGTATAAATTTCCCTTGGTGAGCAGTTTTACCTCACATGACGAGTGCATCCCTCTTACAAACATAGGAACTAAGAACTAATTTCGAACTCCTTCTTTTGTCTTTACTTTGCCAGACACTCAAACACAGACATTCTTCATTCTCTGATAAATGCTTGGTGTCACTCCATCCCTCCTGGGAGGTCAGGCACACAGTAGCTGGTCCAGCGACTCAGGAGTTTGCTCGGTAAGACTCCTGCAGGGCTGCCTAGCTGCTGTGCATGCTAAGGAGGCCCTGATCTCTCCAGAGGCACTTCCCTCCAGGCCTCAGGGTGCTGATTTGAGAAGCCCAATTACTCTGCTTCTTACTCCTCTACCATCGCAGAGGCTCAGAAAGAGGGATTGGTTTCTCCAAATTTATTTGTAAATAAAGCAAAAGTCAGAATTGCATGCACTTCCATAGACCAAAGATTCTACCTCTGGATATGGAGACATTCCAAGCACTGAATCATAAGGATCAGAGTGCAGAACTTTGGCTTCAACACTAATTATCCTCCTAGTAAAAAGGCATACACTGTCTTCTTATTCTTTTTGTCTCATTTTAAATGGTTTTATAATAACTTTAAAATAAGAGTTGTACTGTTTTTATGCTGCTTAATGTATGTGTTTTTAAAAACTTCCAAATTATTACCCTATGCTTTAAGAGAACCTGAAAAACTGTTTCTACTATAAGTTGGTTTAGCCAGTATTTATCTATTGACTACTTCATTATGTTATGCATTGGAATATGTAAAGTAAAACTGTAATAGAGAAATTCTGAAAATATTTTGCATCATCAAATTATTTTAATGTATTCAGTTCAGTTTTATCACTGATTATATACTCAGGGAGGAAGGAATTTCAGAGAGGAAGGGACAGGGAGAGAGAGATGAAACATCAATGATGAGAATCATTGATCGACTGCCTCCTGCACGCCCCCAACTGGGGATTGAACCCACAACCTGGGCATGTGCCCTTGAGCAGACTTGAACTTGGGACCCTTCAGTCCACAGGCAGACGCTTCACTCA
Source organism: Myotis nattereri (assembly GCF_964212035.1). Lineage (NCBI taxonomy): Eukaryota > Metazoa > Chordata > Mammalia > Chiroptera > Vespertilionidae > Myotis > Myotis nattereri. Next base: position 129,143,494 of record NC_138077.1, on the reverse strand, counting down.
CCAAGCCAAACTGGCTAGGGCACTGAGTATATTTTTAAATGCTATTTATTTGAAAATTGGAAACTATAGAAGCTCTAGTTAATAATTCTCCTACCAAATAGAATTTTGGATTAGGTAGATCTTTCTTTTTTACTATAACTGCTATACTGTGCTGCCTTAATAATAACAATAGTAATTGTGGTAATGGCCAACATTTGTGGAGTTTTACCATGTCCAAGGTCCTGAGCTAAGCGGTTTACATGCTCCATCTCATATATCTGTCACAACATGCTGTGATGGTTACCAATTTTACATTTCCTTTCACAGGAGACAAAATTGAGTCCTGAAAAAATTAAGCAATTGGATAGTTTGAATTATTGTTCAACAAATATTCTTGTCATATCACAGGTAATGGAAGGGATGTATTTCCCCTGCACGTTGAATTTGGGCTTGGCCTCAGAACTTGCACTAGAACAGGGGAAGCTGGGCTTGAAATGCACTGTCACAGGGTAACTTTTCCTCTTGAGCATGTGTCGTTGCAACAGTAGAACTCAAGAACCCAGGCAAGTTCACACATCTTGCATGCTCACTGTGTCCCATGCACTGAGATAGCCCAGTCACAGCACTTACATCCCTTAACTTATCCAAGCCTCACAACAGCCCTATCTTACAGAGGAGGAAATGGAGGCATCATAGGGTACATATCTCAATAGTTTGTATAACTATTAAGTAGTGGAGCTGGCCTTAACCTCAGAAAGTCTGCTCCGAAGTATACTTATTCAACCACCACATTGCTGCCCTCAGAAACCAAGTATTACTTCAAAAACAATATCAGAATATGCTAAATTCAAGGCTAAATCTAACCCTTTTTGTGTGGAAGATACTCTGAACCTCAAAATTCTCCTCAGTAAAATCGTGATATTAATGGTACCCAGCAGTGAAGACTATTTTGAAAAATAATTGAGATTACGCAAAATATGTCCAATACATACTTAGCCATTATTATTATAGTATTATTATTGTTATATAACAAATTTAATAGAGTAAAATCCTAGTGCAAAGTGCTCTGCTAATCCAGAGACCTGACTATGCTACAGGGCACATCCGCCTTCCTCCCCCTATGTAATAGCTATAACCGAATGAATGAAGCAGGTACCATTTTGTACTCCAATCTTTGAATTATAAAACGGCTAACTCTGTTAGAAACCATTAGGAAATCTTATTATGAATGTCCATTCTTTATATATCCATGGAAACCCAGTTGGCTCCCTTGGCTGTGTTATCTGTGCTTTCAGCAACCCATTAAAAGACCAGCGAGTGCATCTGAAAGTTCTTTTGCTCAATCAATGAGCTTGTTGCCATGGCAGGCTAACACGAGGTGCCACTGATGATGACTTGATTTCCTCTCGCATCTGAAGTGGAAAGGGAGAAGACAGACTAAATGAAATCCCATCCATCTTAATGAAATACAATTATATTCTCCTTATTAATCATTTAAGAATCAATATGTCTCTTCTTGGTGAACCTCACCAGAATTTGTCATTCCATGCCAGGCCTCAATACATCTTGTCTTGTAGTGATTTTTATAAGTTCAGTCACCTGTGTCCCAGGGTAAATAACAGTGTTTTCTTGTACTGTGGAGAGCAGGCGGGAATGGCAATGACAGCGTGGATCGCAGAAATCCCCTTTGAATGTTAAGCAGCCAGCTGAATATTGCCTGCCTTCACGTGCATAATTTAAAAATGTGCTTTGTTTTATTTTTAAATAGCATGAAGGAAAATGGATTACCTTAGAGAGAGGCTTATTCTAGTAACATTAAGTGGGGAAAACTCTTGGGTATTCTTACCCATTGAATGCTATAATTTCACATAGGCTTATTAACATATTATATGTACATATATACATGTAATCTTTATATCTTCTTAATATGGTTGTAAAACTAGAATTGGAATTTATGCATTCTGTAGCTGCCTAATTGCTACTGTTTAATTAATGAGAACAAAAATAAAAATAAAGAAAAATAGGAAAAGATAGAGAAAGAAGTAAAGACAGGAATTCAGGCAGGCAGGAGAGCGAAGCAGATTGTTTTAAAGATTAAATTGGTTTTATGAGTGAGACATATATATAAAGCATTAATACAGATTAGCTATCTTTCACATCTAGGGTACATACTATCTATATATCTATTTTTACCTGCATGTTTATCTGTATCTATAGGTATTTAACAGTTTTAACAGGACTAAATTCCACTTCTTCTATAATTTAAATAAAAAAAAACTAAAGTATAATAATGTCTCCTGTTTTTAAAGTTGAAGCTTTACTCCAAGATGTGAAAATAAACACCTCACACAGAACAGCCTTTGGTGCGGCTGAGCAGTTTCCCAGAATTGTCCTCCTTGAACAACAGAAATGCAGCTGGTGAAGCATGACGGCAATGCACACCGAAGCCAATAGACTTCCAGGGCAGTGATTTTAAAAAGTAGCTGAAAAATCTGAAAAGATTGGTGCAGTTAGTTCAGCTGCAACTATCGCGCTGAGTAGGTGACTTTTATGGGTCCCATACCAGCGACTCTGAAGGGTCTGTGAAATATTTCCTCTCCTTCTGCCGTGTCACTATTCCCACCGCACCAACACTCAGCCTACCGGTGCTCTAAACGGGAGCACTCCAGTTGGTGAGGGTGAATTAACTCAATTACATGACTAGCCCATTAGTGACCTAGACCAAGGGTAAAATCCAAGAAATGCATGAATAAAACAACACAGAATGCCTTTGACCTTTCCAATGCCTGCTGTGACACCTGCCTTCTCTTCTACAAAACCTGTTTCCCATCCTCTCTGGACTTCCTGGGTGCAGCTCTCAGCCTCCTTCCATGGCTTTCTCCCAATCCATTCTTATAATGGGAAATCCCAAGACATGTGGGTGGGTAAGAGAAACATATTTTGTCTCAGCAAAAGAAAGAAAAATAAGTGATCAACAGGACAATAGGTCTTAGAAGTGACACTCTAACATCTATGCTCCAGCCCGGTGTTTAATGAATACCCACAAACTCTCCTCCAGGAAACTTTCTTGGATTTCTTTGAACAAAAAATACAGCCCAGCCAGCATGACTCAGTAGTTGAGTGTCAACCTATGAACCAGATCATGGTTGGATTCCCAGTTGGGGCACATGCCCAGATTGTGGGCTTGATCTCCAGTGTGGGGCATGCAGAAGGCAGCCAATCAAATGATTCTCTCATCATTAATGCTTATATTCTCTCTCTCCCTCTCTGAAAATCAATTAAAAATACATTTAAAAGAGATACAAAAGAACCAGAGTCTACTACAGCCCTCCAATTGACAGTCTATAAAAACCTTTTCAAAAGAGACTTTGAAGATGTTAAAAAAGGAGAAAGAATTGTCTTAGAATGTAGTGATCCTTAGAAGGTCAAATTTGGAATAACCCTGTAAATGTATTCCACTGGGGTTTATAGTGAATGCCCTGCAAATACAGTTGGGTAAAAGCCTTTCGCTGGGTAGAGAAATGCAAAGTTATTAAATAAAATGAAAATTTTCACATTTTATTTTTGAAGGAAAACTGATCACTATGCTTTATACTCTTTAGTGGCTAATTTATCCTGCCATAGATCATATGTAAATCCCTTAGTCACATGATGAGAGAAGAAAGTTCCACCTTCTGAGAAATGTCATGCTAGGAGGAAGGCTCCCCATCCCTTCTCATAGTCTGTGTGGTAATTCCCTTGTTGTCCCTGACCTTAGGGATGGTGATTAGTTTATTTTCTCTCACCAACTCCATGAGATAAGAGATTGCAATTCATCTCTGTACCCCTGACACATATCATACTACTGGGCTAATAGTATAAACTGTTAACTTAATAAACAAATATATGGCAAATGATTGTACTCCATGTAAGGCATGGTTTAATAAATGTTTTTTTTCATAGTAGGCACCATCCCTGTAGAATGGACATAACCATAATCAGCCACACTCTAAAGTGAGACATCCCACACATTAATTTTATTTGTTTTTAGTGTAGATGCAGACAATCATAAAGTTTTAAGACAAATCTAGATCATCACTCTCAATTAAAAAAAAAAGGAATGAAGTTCCTAAACTCCAGTATCCAAAAAAATCCAAGAGACTTCTTATTTCTTGTTCATAGTCCCAAACCTTTGACCTACTTTATTTGCAGGGTTATAAAACTACAGTTGGAATTGGTTTGCCTTCTCTGTGGTACCTATCATCACAGCTAAAGAGCATGAACTTAATCCACAAACAAATGAGGATCTGTTTTCCCATTGTCCCAAATAATAAAGGAGGTTTTACAATGGCAAATGGTTTACTGTGTTCAAACAGTCCCTGTACATCCATGTTTCACATGCAAGTCTTATTTATCCAGAGTTCCAACATCAAGAAAATCTAATTGTTTAGGGTCAAAATAAAGATGCTTTTCAAATGCCAAAGGAAGAGACCAGGGTTAGTCTACTTTGATGTTAATACCATGCCTTTTATAGTTTTCCTGTTTGTTTGTTTTCATCTTCCACTGTCAACATGTCACCAGATTTTATAGGCAGCTTAACACAGAGCAGATGCTGATTAAAAGAGTTGTGGTTTGAGTGTGACATTAAAAAATATCACTCTCTCTTGTCTTTATACTATAGTTCTAATGGGTTTAATTTTTATTAACTGATATATAAAAAAAACAATAAGCATACATATTATCTTAACTGAACCATGCACAACTCAATAACTGGACCATGAATAAGACAAGTAAGATTCATATTTCAATATTTCCAAAAAAAGAAGAAACAATTTTCTACTTTGTGCAAATAGTATTTGTTTCTTGACCTCTTAGCATTTTCATTAACTGTGCAAACATAACTGGTTTAACCATGGTAAAAATAGTACTGAATGTAATTTTTAAATCATCCTTAACTATAATTGTAACAAGGGTCTTTCTCCTGTTCTGATGAATGATGGCATACCAAGAGCAACATTGGGAGCCATAAATCTGAAATAAATGCGACAAAGATAAAAGTAGAGTTGGACCTTCAAAAGAGAAAAAAACAAACAAAAATATCCAATGACTTTATATAGACAACCTTCCTGCTGGAATCAGTGGCTGTATTCGACACAATTGACCACTCAGGTGCTAGAGGCATTTCCAACTGACTGAGCCAAGAAAACAATGCATTCCTACTTTTGCTGATACAGGCTTGAAAGCTTTGATGAGTAGCTGAGATAAGATACTTGACCTCAATGACCCATGACACCAAAGTAAATGATTGAGAAAGGCAAATTTTGCACACTTGGAACCAGACACTGTGTAAGGACCATAGCAAAGTGCCCATGTGATCAATATACTTTCAATGCCTGAACTTAACCCTTATGCCACATACTGTACCTAGAAATGTTCTTTTGAACTCAGATCTGTGGATAGAGCATCAGCCTGCAGACTGAAGGGTCCTGGGTTTGATTCCAGGGGCATGTACCTCGTTTTCAGGCTCCTCCTTGGCCTGGGCTCCTGCAGGAGGCAATCGATTGATGTGTTTCTTTCACACCAATGTTTCTCTCTGTTTTTCCCTCTCTCTTCCACTCTCTTTAAAAATCAATGGAAAATTATCCTCGGGTGAGGATTAAAAAAAAAAAAGTGCCTTGAAGTTTTAGCCAGTTGTAACTGAACCTTTATAGATATAGATTGGGTCTTCAATTAGCTGAAACAGCACAAAAGAAAAAAAAAAAGTGAGGTACCACCCACTTTGGCAAATTAGAGGATAATTTATCTTTCTGAGGGAGAATCTATCTTCCTGAGGAAAATACTGGCGCAAGGATACTTTTTGAAGATGTCTTTACAGCATCTGGTGTAGACTTCACATGATGATTCATGGAGCCCTAGAAAATGTAGCAGGGACTGTTTTGCATGTGAATTTATAATGTTTAGGGGAAAGTCCCATTAGTATCATCAGAAATCCCGAAAGAGTACATGATGATCCCAAGATGGTTAGAAACTACAGAAATTAAAGCAGACCCAATATTTGCAGAAGTATCCCAGAAGAAAACACACTCCATCACCCAGTATTTACATTGTGTTTCAAAGGTTTGCTGGCTTTTTCATAATTCAAGTAACTGATGAGATGTTTAAAAAATAAAAGGGAAATTACAGTATTTTAAATATTATAGATCTGTACTAAGGTAAGTGTAGCAGCTTGATTTTTTTAAATAACTGCAATGTTACCTAGGAAATATTTTCTAGTAGTGTGAACCAATTTGGGGCAAATATTAAATTCTCTAAAACGTTGCTGTAAACTGAATACTCCCCCCCAACCCCCCCACCCCCAGCCCCAGTAATATGTTTAAACCTAATCCCTTATATGATGGTATTTGGAAGTAGGGCCTTTGGGAGGTGATTAGGTCATGAGGGTGAAGACCTCATGAATGAGATTAGAGCCTTTATAAAAGGACCCCAGGCTCCGGGTGCTGAGTGGCGCCCGGAAGCCCGCACTTCCTGGGGGGTGCTTGCTTGTCCCCAGGCCCATCCTGGCCAGGTGCCCGCGGGGCCCAAGGTGTGCGGACAAGGTGCTGCCTCGTGGCCCGCGGCCCCTGCTGCCTGCACTGAGGGAGGCCCGCCATGGCCCAGCAGAGAGCCCTGCCGCAGAGCAAAGAGACGCTGCTGCAGTCCGACAACAAGCGGCTCAAGGACGACATCAAGTCAATGATGAACAACTTCACCGAGATCATCAAGACCGCCAAGATTCAGGATGAGACCCAGGTGTCCGGGGCCACCCACGGCGAGCAGGACAATTACAAGATGCACGTGCGAGCCTCCAACATCGTCAGAGCCGGTGAGTCCCTGATGAAGCTGGTCTCTGACCTCAAGCAGCTCCTGATCCTGAACGACTTCCCGTCGGTGAATGAGGCCGTCGACCAGCGCAACCAGCAGCCCTGGGCGCAGCAGGAGGAGCGCGACCGCAAGCTCACCGCCCCGCGAGACCAGGTCTCCATGGACCTCTAGGAGGGGAGGAGGCGTACTGCTCGTCCAGCTCCAGTCCCCGCGAAGCAAACGATCTGCCTCTGTGCGAAGCGAACTGGAGGCTGGACCTCGACACAGACGCTGCCGATGGCCTCGCGGCCCCCCTGCGGGCCTCCCCAGAGCCCAGCGCTGGCCCCCTGCAGCCCGCTGCCCCGGCCCACTCCCACGCTAGCGGGCGTGGCCCCACAGAGCGTGCCGGAGCCTCTCCGCTCCCTCCACCAGCCCCGGGATCTTAGCAACAAAATCTGGCGCCCCGCTCGGCCTTGGCTGCGGCTGGGGAGCGGCTGTGGCCTCCTTGGGAACCCCGTCGGCCAGGGACAGCCCTTCCAGGAGTGTGGAGGGAGAGTAGATCCCCCCATTTCCAGAGTGGCCCACTCTTCCTCCAGGCACCTCTGTTCACTACCTTCCGGGCTGCTGCTGGGACCTGAGCCTGCTGTTTAACGTGGGGAGGGGCGCTGGGTGGACAGTCCTGGCCGAGTCCACACCAGGCCCCTGTGCAGCCACCGTGCGCCTCGCCCGGGGGCCCCTGCAGCGCTGGGGCTGGGGGTGTGGTTCACACAGGAGCTGGCGCGGGCTCCTTCCTGGTTCTGCGGTACACATCCTGGTTGTTCATTTGTGTGCAAGACGGTTGAATAAAGACAGCGCTGCCCTTCAAAAAAAATTTTATATATATATATATATATATATATATCCCAGAGAGTTCCCTTGCCCCTTCTATTGTGTGAGACAGTTAGAAGGCAGCTATTTATAATCCAGAAAGTAGGCTGTTGCCAGACACCAAATCTGCCAGTGCCTTCCTCCTGGACTTCCCAGCCCACAGAACCGTAGAAATAAGTTTCTGCTGTTTATATGCTATCCAGTCTGCAATATTTTTGTTATAAAAGCCCCAAAAGACTAAGATATATGTATTTTTTCATTTATCTTTATCAAGTAATTTTCTTCACATAAATGCAGGGCTCTCTATGAGCATAATAAATAGTCACATACGTGGTAATACTTAAGAGGCATCAATATCTCTTCTGCCACAACCAATCTGTCACATTTCCACCAGGATTCCATTTATGCTCTAGTATTCCTTCTGAACTGGGCAGTATTTTCCACAGTTGGATTTTAGAAATACAAATCTACAGAAATTCATTTAAGACAAAGAAGTTTCCTGTCAAGTATGTTTAAGAAACCCCATTTGAAGATTCCCGGTGTACAGGCCTATATTAAAGGACCTGACAAGTCCTGTAGACATAAATATTTCACTAAACTTAACCCATCATTTCTTAAACCTATTTAAATCACTTATTTATTTATTTTTATTTAAACAAATGTCTAATGCAATTTATGAAATCATGCGATAGAAACAAGAAGATCCTGATAAAATGTGAACATGTTATCTGGAAGAGTGGCGCTAAATTATACCGAAAGTCTTAATGTTGTCCATAGGTTCTTGGACCGGTGGGAAAAGATGTATAATGAAACCACAGTTTTATCATAGGCTGATCAATATAAACAAGAGTTTGATTCTTACAGCATTTCATCAACGTTACAGTGAAATAACGCTGAACAAAATGACTTATTGGAGAACCTGCTGTAGCTATGAACACTTCTACAAGTCACCATGTAACACAGTGAGAGAAAGTGACCCTGAGAGAAAGAAGTCAGTCCTTCGTTGATGTTACCATGATTCCTCCTCAGAGCAGCCTGGGATAAGACGCGGGGCAGTGATTCACAGGCTTAGAAGGACAGACAATCACCGTGTGGATATATGAACCATGCAGATCCCCAGGCCCAATTTTATACACCCTGATTCAGAAGCACAGAGGTGGTGCTGGGAATCTCCCGTTTTTAGGAAGCATATCAGTGACTTAGAAGCAGGTGGTGGGTGGACACACTTTGAGAAACACTGTATGCAGGATGAAGTGGAGAAAAAAGGGAACAATAGAGAAGAAACAGCAAGAGCTGGAAGCAGCTGCCTTATTTTTTCAACCATTCAGGAAGTTCACATAGAACTTTTGCTGGGCCCAGGGAAGCTAATTGGGGTCCTTGCCATTGTCTGTCCAAGTCCTACTGGGCTGCTTCACACTGTTAAATCCAGCCTCAGCCATGGGTCATCATTTCCAAGATGATACAGAAACTCTTACGTGAGCCGATTTATTGTTACCAATATTTTCATTTAAGCACTTTGATCAATACCCAACAACTCAATTAAAGCACACAAATGCCTCCCCAGGGAAGCCCACTAAATATCCCCCCCCCAACTTCGTTTTTAAAGCTTATTTAATTTTTTAAGGAAACGCAACTTTCTAAAATGTGTGTATCCTTCTGATTCTGGTTTTAGAAGGGAAATGAAATTTGTCACACTGCCATACATCATTTCCCTCGCAGTACAATGTCCCATCTGTGTGTCAAGTACAAAAGAAAAGCATTTTGTGAAAAATTGCTAAAGAAGTAATGATTTTTGTCCTCAACTCTTTGTTTTGCCTTTCAATAAAGAAGGCGACATGTGCCACAAATGATGTATTATTGTTTAGGTACAACCCCGGTAACACAGTGCATAAGCAAAACCATGTTTCACAGCAGAGAAACTATAGTTTACTGCCCCTATGGCTCTGATGAGAATATAATGTTCTACAGTTTATAAATGCTCTGAGGTCAATACATATTTGCTTCAGCTTGTTCATCCAATGAGCAGGGGATCCAAAAATACATCAGGCTTTTAGACAGCTCCCTGGAAGCTGGACTGGGGCAGGAGTGATGGAAACGTTCCATGGAAACAAACCCCTTTGTCAGCCGGAGATGAGATAATTAGATCCAGGTAATACATTGGAGCCCCAACAGGGAGCCGCCAAGCAAACATGTCATCTTTATGGACCTTTCTTGCCCTGCACAGCAACTGTGGCCTGAGACAGTAAGCATAGAGGGATCCATTGGTGTCCAGCAATGCCCCCTGTCCCTCAGTGACCCTTACTCTCAGGAGACCTTTCCTCCTATGGACTAAACCAAAAAGGCAGAACAACAGGACCGCCTCTTTTTAATTAATTACTTTTCTTCAGTCCTCCACCAATATTTTGTTTTCTTTTTCTTTACAATATGTCTTCAGTACGATGCTTAGATTCACCTGAGACTCTAGTTATATAGGTTTTGAAAAATCCTCTCTCTCTTCTTTAAAATGGCTCTCATGTTGGGAATGCTTGTAACCTGCAGACAGAAACAGTCACTTTTGCAACTCTTTGAATTGAGTATAAAAGAACATTTTTTTTTCCTTTCACAATGATTTCAATTGGATAGTTATCAGCACGGTACCAAGCTAGGGATACAGAAATAAAAATGAGCACACTCAAGTTGGGGAAGATTTTACAATAGCATTTTGTAAGTAATAAATTTATTATGTTTGTAAGAAGCACAATGAAAGAAGCATACAGGTGCTTTCCAGGAGAGAATTAGGGACTGTTTGCGAAACCAGGGACTGCTTTCCGGAGAAAATGATGTTAGACTAAAACCTAAAGGTAAAGTAAGACTTATGTTAAGGAGGATGAATGAAAGAATGATAGCCCTTGGAATGAGGGAACTTACCTTAACAGAGGTAAATTCATGTATAAAATGCAGAGAGGTAGGAAGAGCTAGCACCAGCATCACCACCACCGTCATCATTACCACCAGTATCACTATCATTATTATCAACATTAAATTGTAGTAAAGCTACTAAAAGTCATCTCTAAAGCTTAATATTCCCTTGAAAGAGAGGTATTATGGTCCCAATTAAAAATAGGAATAATTTTCACTTTTTTTTATGTTTTAACTTGCATAGGTTAACTTGGTCATGTGTGGCAGATTGTATATTTTAACCAAATAAGTCTGATTTCGAAACTTGTGAGCTCATAATATTAATATACATTTTAAGTATAACAGGTTTCTAATACTACTTTAAATTAATATTATTGCATTTTAAATCTCAAATGCTAACCAATGTTGCATATTTAAGACATTTATTTAACTTCTTCATTACTATTATTTGACTTGAAAGTTTTCTGTAAACTTTTTCAAATGCCAAATATAAGGACTTTGACATCACTAAATAAATGTGAATACATATGCGTTGGATATTGTGAGTTGTAAAACTTAAAAAAATATAAACAAGATTGTGTAAAAGTATAAAATGTGTCTTATTAATTGAACACTCAAACACATAATTATATAGAGAGGATTTTGAAAATGACATATTACATATGATTCTAAGTAGGATATTATCTGCAATATATAATGGTATTCATTTTTTTTTTTAATTTGGATGAAACCTGGGAAGGAAAGTGACTCATATATGATCATTTCAGTTTGAGGATTTATGACAATTTATTAAGCACTTACCATGTCCTAGACTGAGTTATACAGTGGGGCTGAAATGATGACTAGAATGAGGCCCCTGCCCTTGAAAAGTTTATCATCTATCGTAGAGAAAGAATGAATTAAGACAACTTCTTTAAGATGTGATGTTAGGATAAAATTTGCAGCATGCTTTGGAAACAGAAAGAATGGACATGAGAATTTAACCAGAAGAGAAGGAATCTTTCATCCAAGCAGAGTCTAGCTTGAGTATGAATGCAAGGAAGTTCATAGAGCTTAAGGAACGAAAGCAGGCTGGTGTGCTAAAGCATGAAGAGACATGAAGAGAGGACAATAGCGAAGGTTTTAGAGACCATGACAAGCTGCTTAGACTCAGCAGTGGCAGCCCCTGAGTAGTTTTCAGCTGGAAGTGGACAGACCATATCTGTTTCTTCAGTAAACGGAAGAGATTGTATAGTGGTGCGAAGCGGAGGTCAGATTTGAAAAGGGCTAGCCTGGAGTCATTATGTCCAATTAAGAGCCAGGTGCAGTCACCCAGGCATAGAATAAAAGCAATGAGAGCAAACATGGAGATGAGATGTCCCACTGAAGAAATATAGAGAGGTAATGTCGATAGGATTTAATATTTTTATTTGAACGATTAGGTAGAGGGTGGTACATAGGGGAAAAAGAAGCATATTTAAGAGCAAAAGCATAAATGGTGGACATTTATGTTTTATGAAGTTTGGATGCCTGTAGGACTTCCAAAAATACATCAAGCAGGCAATTTACTATATAAATATTAGTCAAACATCAGTGGGAGAGCCAAGTTACACACAGAGCTCTTGATTTCCAGTCTATTATTCATTCCAATATAATTTACTATCTTCTAGGGTCACCAAGGTTTCCCCTAAGCTGCTTTTTAAGAGCTGGGATTAGAGTGTCATCTAATAAGACAACAGAAATCATATAATGAAATCGTCACTTAGCTCTTACCCATAATAAAGACTGGAAAATAAATAACTCAATGTCTCTGTGTTTGGCTCACAGTGATTGCCTTTTAGAATCAGGGCAAAACTTGTAGAATAGTCTAGTGTGCCAATTAATTAACACTCAAAAATAAATAGATGAATCTACGTATAACCCAGTTATACTGTTTGGATGGTCCCAATCCCTCTGGATATTTGAAATTGTACAATCCTTTAAAAACAAAATAAAATAGCGGGAGTCACCATCCCATGCACGGTGGGAGAATTAATGTTCTCCCTAAGATTACTATTGATGACTCAGAACAATATAGCTTTGTGGTTTAAAAGCCAGTTTTCAGGGTCAGATTGTGTTTCAATCCATAATATGCTATTTACAGCTGTGTGATTCTGAGTAAGTTTCTGACGCTCTATGTGCCTCAGTTTTCTTATATGTAAAATAAAAATATATTACCTACCAAATAAGTTTTTCAGGGGTTAAAAGAGAGATCTGTTTGGAGTGATCAGAAAAATGTCTGGAACATAGCAAACACTCAATGAATGTAACTTATGATGTTCTCATGTCACTTCTTTTACTTGTTTCCTCTGTACACTAAGTCTTAGCTCTTAGTAATGTTCCCTTCTCTTTCACTAGTCCTTGAAAACATGTCCTTCAGACTCCCCAGCCTCTATTAAAAGCACCTCTCACTTTAAGACCCAGAGAGATTTGGCTTTAATCATTCAGAATGTGCTTGAAACGTAGAAAAGGGAGGCTGCCTCTTCCATTACCATCAATGCCCATAAGGTGGTTTTCCTAGAAAAAGGGGGTGTTCTCGTCCCTGGGAGGAGGCAGAGCAGTTGATCCATAGGCCTGTGCTTTGTTTCCCTCCCTGGGGACCAAGCTTGGTGACTCCAGTCCAGGGTTATTTCTGAGACTGGGCACTGCCTTTTCCCTGTGCTTGACAACTGATGCCGATCCTGTAGCTGTTGATACAATCTGTGCATAAACTGAGGTTTCATGAAAATAAATTGATTGAGATGGAAATCTGTGAATTTTGTAAAAGTGTGTATTTTTGACAAAAGTTACATTATATAAAGGACAGAGCAGAGATATGGAATAATTTATAAGGATGATCCCAGGGGATAGTAAATAAATGACAGAGTAAAGCCTGAGCCAAACTATCTTCCATTAAAGTCTCTTCATTGTTATTCAACTGCATTTCCTCCCACTCCCAAGTGGAAACTATTTGCACAAAACAAAAATATTAGAAGTAGAATCCTAGGCATTTGGGCAGTGAAAGAAAACCTTGTTAAAACTTGAGAGTAGAGTTGGCTTTAGGCAAAATTGTCAAGATTCTCTTTGTCACCTTTCTGCATCTCTCTCATTTCCTCATTCTTTTCAAACTTTCCTCTCTCTCAGATGTCTTCATTTTCCCAGTCCAGTATGCCTGTTAATAATTAGTAATTCCTTTGGCATTAAGTGCTAGGCATTAGGTACTGGGAACACGTAGGCATATGTGTTCAGGCCTTCCAAGAGCTTCCATCAACATGTAAAAACCCAGCTAAGCTGAAAAACACAAGAAAAAATGAAACAAAACAAAATATACATACAGAGAGATATCAATAAAGCTCAGAGAAACACAGAGTTGTCCGTTGTGGTGTCAGAGTTTTTTTGTTATTCTGTGTTTGTTTAGTTGATTGGTATTCATTTTTTATTTGTTTGTTTTGTTATCTTGGTCTGGGAAATGAGCCTCTAAGATGAAAATAATCAATCTCCTTTCTCACTGGCTTTCAGATAACTGAAGAAATACCCCTGGGCTTATAATCAGTGGATTTGTCCATCCCAAAGTAAGAAGTTACTATTTTTATATCTTTAAATATTTTCAGCATCTAATGCAAGGAATAGACCTTGTGATTCTTCACTCAGCCAATCAATAGCCTGGCTGGCACACACACACAAGAGGCAAACTGAAAGCCAGTAGAATTCCACGAGTATACAAGTTGTTTACTTGCAACAAATTTGATTGATATCTTTATCTAAAAATAATTTACAGCAATTAATTTTAAAAATCACTAACATTTTAAAAACAAACAAGATACATAAAAAAGTAAAATAATAAACAAATACAATCACTAAACATTATTTATTATTTATATTTAATACATTACATTAAATTAATAAGAAACTCTATCCACTTATGAAACCAGAACAGTTTTTTATACCATACATCTTTATATGAGAACATTATACATTCCACTAAAACACATTAAAGCAAGAGAAGTAAAAGCATATAAAATTATTGTGATATTGTATCCTTTTCATTCATATGTCAAGAACTACATAATATAAATCTGTCTCATTTCTGGTGGCTTCAGCTTTAATTATTTGGTTAAGGATGTGTCTGATAGTTTTCTCTACTGTAAAGTAGCTATTTTTCCTTTGTAATTAACAAATTATTTGTAGAGCAATATTTTGATATATTTAGAAATGTTTGATATGTAAATATCATGTATCTCATTAGCATCAGCCACCAGTGTTAGCATCCATTTCCTAGTCTGAATCAAGTATTTCTATAATGATTGTCCTAGATGGTGATTTTCTAATTGCATTATTTCTTCTACATTTATCAGTTGGCATTCACATTTCCAATAGCTTTAATGTACATATATGAAATATATAATGAGAAAAAAAATAAATGCTGTTAAAATTATGAATGAACATATCGTACCTCTTTATCTGTTATAAAGTTGAGAATTCTTCATTATTTTTATTAGCAAATTAATTGACTAAAAAAAGAGATAATTCAGTCATTTAACTTCTGTTACACCAAGTCATCTATTTGAATCCCACCTCCTCTTGATTGTTTATGAGATTACTTTTTTTTATTGTTTAAAGTATTACGTGTCTCCTTTTTTCCCCGATTAACCACCCCCTCGCCAATCCCACCCCCGAGAGCAAACCCCCACCGCCCAGTGTCTGTGTCCATTGGTTATGCTAATATGCATGTATACAAGTTCTTTGGTTGATCTCTAGCCCCCCCTCCCCTGTCTTCTCCGCAAGGTTGGATGGTCTGCTCAGTGCCACCTTGTCTCTGGATCCATTTTTGTTCATCAGCTTATGTTGATCATTATATCCCCCATATGAGTGAAGTCATGTGATATTTATCTTTCTCTGACTGGCTTATTTCACTTTGCATAATGCTCTCCCAGTTCCATCCATGGAGAGCAAGAATTCCTAGTTCCAAGGCAAAATATTTATAGCATGACAACAACCAAGGAGTAGCTGACAAAGGCAGCAGTAGCATTTGTCTTTAAATTTGTCTTTATTTGCTGTTGCAAATTGTAAAAGTTCCTTCTTTTTTTATAGCAGTGTAGTATTCCATTGTGTAGATGTACCACAGCTTTCTAATCCACTCATCTGCTGATGGGCACTTAGGCTGTTTCCAGATGTTAGCTATGATGAATTGTGCTGCTATGAACATAGGGGTGCATATAACCTTTCTGATTGGTGTTTCTGGTTTCTTGGGATATAGTCCTAGACATGGGATTACTGGGTCAAATGGGAGTTCCATTTTTTTGAGGAAACTCCATACTGTTTTCCACAGTGGCTGCACCAATCTGCATTCCCACCAGCAGTGCAAGAGTGTTCCTTTTTCACCACATCCTTGCCAGCACTTGTCATTTTTTGTTTGATTTGTTGATGATAGTCATTCTGATAGGTGTGAGATGGTACCCCATTGTTGTTTTGATTTGCATCTCTTGGATGATTAGTGACTTTGAGCATGTTTTCATATGTCTCTCGGCCTTCTTTATGTCCTCTTTCGAAAAGTGTCTATTTAGGTCCTTTGCCCATTTTTTGATTGAATTGTAGGAGTTCCTGTAAATGTTGGAGATTAAACCCTTATCAGATATAACATTGGCAAATATGTTCTCCCATGCAGAGGGCTTTCTTGTTGTTTTGTTGATGGTTTCTTTTGATGTGAAGAAGCTTTTTATTTTGATGTAGCCCCATTTGCTTATTTTTTTCCTTAGTTTCCATTGACCTAGGAGCTGTATGTTGTGTCCCAGATGAAAGGAGAAACGTCTTTAAGGTAGAAGCAAGAATTTCTAGTTCCAAGGCAAAATATTTATAGCATGACAACAACCAAGGAGTAGCTGACAAAGGCAGCAGTAGCATTTGTCTTTAAATTATTTCCTAGACTAGATAGTAGGGCATGGGTCTTATTTATTGCAAATGCTGTGTAAGCAACATGACTCCTGAACTCCAGGTTGCTTCTTGCCTGTATTCTGGAAGAGTTCAACCTGCATATGGGAAATATACTGGGGAAAAATATGTTGAGATTTAATAGGAGCTACATTTTTACAGTGAGTCTAGGAAAGCCTTGCTATGCTAGCCAAAGATGTGCCTATTGAGAAAGTGAGTACTATCTGGTGCAGTTCTGCATATCTCACTCCTTTAATCAAGCCAGGACAAGTGATGACTAAAATCTGACCACACACTCTTTTAAAATGTCCTGTTCTCTCACCATTCTGGTCATCCTAGGGAAGGGATCTAAGTGTTTTGCTTTGTTTCTTCTCATCATATTATTTTGGGTGTTATTGGTGTAGATATAATGATAGAGATAGGGATAGGGACATAAACATTTTAATTGATTGTTCCTTTTAAATGTTTGCTATTTGAAGATGGGTTCATAAAGTTAATCAACATAGGTTCATTGTATAGAATTATGAGGTAAAGAGGTAAGAACAGGAAGGGCAAGTAGATGCCATCTAGTGCACCCGTCTCACTTACAAAAATAATAATAATAAGGAAATTGAGGCTCAGAAAATGAGATGTGCACAACTCATGGTGTGAAATGGAGGTAGTAATTGAGGTGCCCGTCACCTGCTACAAGGCTCAAGAACTGCCATACCTATGGCTCATCTGAACCAGGCACAACGCACCTCTGGAGCTACATTAAGAAAGTCCAACTTTCTGCAGAGGTGACGTATAAATTCACCAATTAGGATTGTCATATAAAATGAAGGATGTCCACTTATATTTGAATTTAAAATTAAAATAAAATAATTTCAGTAAGTTCTAAATATTTTATGGGACATATTTATGTTTTAAAAATTATTTCTTGTGTATATGAAACATAAAAAATAAAATGGTTACCAATAATAAATTAGTTCAAGAAACTGAAGATCACAACTTGAAAAAATACTGTTATCATTAAAAGTTATGTACAGAAAGATGAAACTTTTAAAAATATGTATTTTTAATTGATTTCAGAACAGGAGAGAGAGAGAGAGAGAGAGAGAGAGAGAGAGAGAGAGAGAGAGAGAGAGAAACATCAATAATGAGAGAGAACCATTGATCATTGATCAGCTGCCTCCTGCACTGCCCACACTGGGTATTGAGCCTGCAATCGTGCCAATGCCCTGACCAGGAATCGAACCGTGACCTGCTGGTTCATAGGTCAACACTCAACCACTGATGATCCCACTTACATGTGAAATCTAATGAACAACATAAATTAATGAACAAAACAGGTGCAGAGGCAGGAAAGCATGGAATAGACTGATGAATCTCAGAGGGAAGGGGGTAGAGATTAATAACCAAAGAACTTATATGCATATATACATAACCCATAGACACAGATGATAGTGTGGAGAAGGCCTGGGGGGCGGGCTGGACTGGGGTGGAGCAGGTCAATGGGGGAGAAAGAGGGATATCTCTAATACTTTCAAAAATCAAGACAACTAAAAAGAAATAAAGATGAAACTCAACTAACTCAGATCATTTTAATGATAAGAGAAAAGTTTATCATAATTATTTGTAATTATTTAAATGAAAATGTTATATCCAAAAAGTGGAACTATTAGTTATTTTTAACTTGTTGTTAATGCTTTTAAATTTTTTACAATACACTTTGCTAGTCAGAAAAAATCTTATATTTACTTTATGAATTTCATCAAATAAAGAAATGAACTTAATCATGCTATAGGCTTGGAAAAGTAGAATTAGAGCAATTGGGACCTCAGTCCTAAAGTACTAAAACTAAGAAACTAATTTTGCAGTTATATGATACTCTGAAGTTGTAAAAGTTTCATAGTTACTTTAGAATAGGAAATTTTCTCATGCTTGCAGATGATGATGTAAATCTTACTCTGGGGTCTTTTTACCTCTCTGTATATTTCTCATGGTGCCTAATAAATTGGTCACTGCTAAACACAAGTAGTATCTTAATGTTATAATTTTAATACAATTTGACTTAGCAAACTGTTCCTAGGCACATAGAGGATATAAAGATGAGAATTTAAATGATGCCAATTTGTACATGGGAGCATGTGAGTTGGTTAGAAGTGTTGCTCAAGTATGGATGGGAGAGTCTTCTTTTAAACACTTTCCAGAGCAGCATCTAATTTCAATAAATCCAAACTTCTCAGAGAGCAGGATGGGTGATGTCAGGAAAGAAGGCAAAAGAAAAACAACCCCTCTATCCAAGCAGGTAGAGAGTCTTTATCTTTAGAAATAGAAAGCTACAAATGAATGCAGGAAAGATCAGCTCGCCATTGGCTCACTGTCTACATGGAAGCAGCCAAGTCCTATTCAAACTGTAGAAGTGTTAAATGGCAGAGCTTTCCATTAGTACTTGCCCCCCACCCCCAAACTTGGCTGATACAAATGCCTACAAATATATATTAAAATGATGTATGTCCCAGCTCCTAGTGGGTTTAGGGAACCAAGATTAGCTGTAAATTAAAACCATACTTACTCTATCAAGCAGAGAGAGGCTCACAGTTGGCCTGATCAGGTTCTGGGTTTAGGTTTTACAGGGCTGAATCCAAGGTAATTCTGCCAGACAAATAAGAAGCAAAATCCAGAAGGCAGGCCAGGAAAAGACTGCAAGGTGGGGAAGAGGTGTGGGGGGTGAGGGGAGAGAACCATACAGTGAGAGGAGGCAAAGTGAGATGCCAAACCTAGAAGTCAGTGGTAGGAGGTCAAGTCCCAAAGTTAGGTCAGAACCAACTGATTAGGGAGTGAAATGACAGGTATGTAGTTCAGAAATGGGCTTGATTTGCTTGCGGTTCCAGGGCTAGCAGGCACCTTCATCATTAGGATAAGTCACGTTTTTCCTCTGGGTCTCAGTCTCTTCACTAATAAAAGAACAAAATATCAACTGCCCTCTTTTTCACTCCATAGTTATTTAGAAAACAAGTCTCTTAAAAAGTAAAGAGTAAGGAATTTCCTATAAAAGGAATAATGATAATTCTAATTCAAAATGTGAATATGACAGTTCAATTATTTTTAATTATTGAACACATTATAAGCTAAAAATCCCTTACCTCCTCACTCCTTGTCCCCCACCATTTGACTTTCCATCACCAAAAAGTGGCCCCTTTCCTCCTAGACAAAGTCCATCAATCTAGATTTACTGAGGATCATGCCCCTTATTCACTTATTACTTAGCTAGAGGCCCAGTGCACGAAATTTGTGCGGGGGGTCGGGGGGAGGGGGCCCTCAGCCCAGCCTGCACCCTCTCCAATCCAGGACCCCTCGGGGAATGTTTGACTGCCGGTTTAGGCCCAATCCCACAGGGATCCCACAGGGATCAGGCCTAAACTGACAGTTGGACATCCCTCTCACAATCATGGACCACTGGCTCCTAATCGCTCACCTGCCTGCCTGGTTGCCCCTAACTTCCCCCCGCTGCCGGCCAGGTTGCCCCCAACTGACCCCTCCATGCCAGCCTGGTTGACCTTAAATGCCTCCCTGCTGTCCTGGTCACCCCCAACTGCCCCCCCCCCCTGCTGGCCTGGTCACCCTCAACTGCCCCCCCTGCTGACCTTGTCACCCCTCATGACCACCCCCCACCAGCCTGGTTGCCCCACACAGCCTGCTGTTCAGTCATTTGGTCATCCCTCACTAAGCTCCCTGCCGGCCTGTCACCTCACGCAGCCTGTTCAGTCGTCCGTTTGGTTATTTCAGTTGCGTTGGTCGCTTAGGCTTTTATATATATAGATTCAACAGATCTTTCTCTCTTAATTCATTCTTTTCTTCAACTTTTTCCTCTCTTCTTGCTCCTTTTCAGAATATAAAAATGCTTATTACTCTCATCTAAAAAAATAAAAAGGTTTGTTTTGCTTGCATCTATTATAATTGCTCCATTTTTCAAATTTTTCAGAAGGACTAGTGGACAATCTTGGTTGTTTCAGAAACTGCATTATGGGTTCTGCACTCAACTTACTAAAATGATTATCACTAGAATAAAAACTAATAATGACAATAATTACAATGGTAAAGAAGCCAGCAATAAATTATACTATGTGGGAAGTACCATGAAAATGTCTCCATAGCAGCTCTAAAAAAGTAGGCAAAAATTTTACTTCCTTTTACAAATGAGGACTTGAGACCTAAAATGTTGAGATAACGCCTAAAGACACAGAACTAATCGGTGTTGGAACCAGGACTGGACCTCAGGCCTACCAAATGAATGTTTCCTCCTAAATTCCCTATTTATACAGATCCCTACTGTCCATCTTCCTCAGGCATAGCAATCTCAACAAGTCCAAAATCAAATCCATAATCTCCTCTCTAGATCTGTATCCTTTGCAAGAGACCTCACACTGCCTATCCTTTTGAAAGGTACTGATACCATTGTAATTAACCTAGTTATTTATAACAGGAAAGGAACAAAGGGAAGGCCAGATATTATAGACATATTCCCTGCAATACTTGTTTGTCAATCACACATGGGAACAAAGGTCATTGGTCAGATGGGTGTGGCCACTGCAAACACTCATAGATTTGGGATATTCAATCCCTTGAACAAAGGAATTCACTCTCTTGTGCTTTCGGGACCCCTGGGACTTTTGCTACATGGGCTGTGCTCTCCTGTATTCTTCTGTGTAGCCCATGGCTATGCAGACCCCCACACACAATGGAATAATGGATGCAACTACCTGATGCTGTACTGCACCCAATTGCAACATGGAACAGAAACTCTGGACTCTGACTTTGCTTCTGGCTTTACTGAAACTCCGGCTGCACTTCATCTATGACTGGACTAAGAGAAATGGGACTTTAGAAGCCCATTGATGTAATTCCAGGCAAGTGAAAAATCACTCATTGCCCCCCTTCCTCCAACAACAGTACCACCTTTCATGTATTCCTTCATGTGTTCAGCTCTTCCCAGTCCTACAAGAGAGCCACATGCTATTCCTAATTTTCCCTTATCTTTGAGGATTCTTCTATAATTTAATTTCACAAAACTTATTGACCAGCTGCTATGTGGGGCGGAGTTTAGAGACTACTGATACCAACCGATATAAAACATGATCTTTATACTCAACAAATATATAGTATAATCAACTGAGTTAGAAACAGCAACTCAGAATGCTTGGAGGAAACTGTACAAGTCACTTAGTTTAACCTGAAACATAACATAGAAATCCACTTTCTGATGCCCCTAATGAACGGGCATCTTCATTTTGCTTGGGCATGACCAATGAAGAGTAACCTGGGAAGTCTTCACATTAGAAATCTCTTTTTTATCCTGTGCTGATTCGTTTTGTTGTTGTTCTACCCCCTGAAACTACCAATAATAAATGTAAGCACCTTATTCTTCTTTTCCTTTAATGATTCAAAGCAGAAAACTACTGAGCCCTGCAATTATGCTTCTGGATTTCTTTATAATTCTGATTGAGCCAATGTGATAAAATACACCATATTATCATAATTATCAGTAATTATTAATTGAACCCCACTACAAGCCAAGAACTGTGCTAAGACATGTAGCATAGCTATGTACTCATATCTACTTATATAAAAACCATGGTGGTGTTCGTCACATACAGAGGAACAGCAACCAAGCCGAAGGAAGTCTGTCCTACAGGGGTTGTCTTGGCAATGGCTGCGCCCTCCCCCAAGCTGTTTCTGGGAGCTGTTTCCTGTTTGAGGCAGGAACCCGCCCTGGGAGCATGGAGGCAGATCTTTCTAAAGTGTGCCGTGCCAGCACGGGGTGAACCTGAGTGGGGAGGCTGAAAGGCTTAGAAAAGACAGACAAGAGAATGAAAGCTGGGTGTCTGTGGGACTCTGCTTCTCTGAGAGACAGCGGTCATGCCCACAGCCATGCCTTTATTTTATAGCAGATGCTACCAGGCAAAGTAAGGGCGTGACCAAGATGTTTACAAACATTCTCCTGGGTTTCAATCCTACTCAACTACATGCACCTGAATTCTATCAAGCCCACATCACTCAGGCATGTGGGGCCACACGTTCGGACCATAGGTTCAAGCTTACAACTACAACTATTGGCTATAATTGTGCTGGGAGGGCCCTGCCCTCCAAGCTGGGACTTGCAAGTGGCAATGAGAAGACTTTGCCCTCTCATCAGTCCAAGACTTGAACCTGTCCAAAACACTATAGCGGCTCCCCACAATCAAGTTTTAATTCTGTTTCTTTATTACTAATGTTGTGGCCCCACCCCATAACAATAAAACAAAGGAAAATTTCCCCATCGAATTTCTGAATAGTATTACTCCTTCGGGAATGCCGTGTCATAAATTAAAATTGAAAGTGGGTGCAATCATCATGCTATTGAGAAATCTCAATAGTAAACGGGGTCTTTGTAATGGTACCAGATTTATTATCAAAAGATTATGACCTAACATTATCGAAGCTGAAGTATTAACAGGATCTGCAGAGGGAGAGGCTGTTCTGATTCCAAGAATTAATTTGTCCCCATCTGACACTGGCCTCCCATTTAAATTGATTCTATGACGGTTTCCCGTGATGCCAGCATTTGTGATGACTATTGATAAATCACAAGGACAAACTCTAGACAAAGTAGGCATGTTCCTACCTGAACCTGTTTTTGCACATGGTCAGTTATATGTTGCTTTCTCTCGAGTTTAAAGAGCATGTGACATTACAGTTAAAGTTCTAAGTACTTCATCACAAGGGAATTAGTCAAGCACTCTGAAAGTGTTTTCACTCTTAATGTGGGGTACAGAGAGATATTAGAATAAGTTTAATCACTTTATCAATCATTGTTTGCAGCCTGTTGTTTTTATATCATGTTTTTGTTGTTTTCATATCATGTTTTTGTCATTTTTATATCATGCCTTTGTTGTTGTTATATCCTTTTGTTACTGTTTATTTATTCATAAACTTATATATTATTTTCATATACATTTTACTAATTTTCTTTCATCTCTCACATTTCTATTATAGAGAAATGGCAAATAGCAATGTTAAAATATCTCTGCTAATTAATTCCCTTTTTAAAAAAATATATTTTATTGATTTTTTTACAGAGAGGAAGGGAGAGGGATAGAGAGTTAGAAACAACAATGAGAGAGAAACATCTATCAGCTGCCTCCTGCAAACTCCCCACTGGGGATGTGCCCGCAACCAAGGTACATGCCCTTGACCGGAATCGAACCCGGGACCCTTGAGTCCGCAGGCCGATGCTCTATCCACTGAGCCAAACCGGTTAGGGCAGTAAATTCCCTTTTAGTGTGCATGAATTTTGTGCACCAGGCTACTAGTATCTATATGAGACCTAGCTCTTGTCCTCAAAGATGTTATAGTGAATTTGGAGTGATAGCATATGTACACAAAACCAGATACTACCAATGATGAAAACTGAACTAAATGTCTTGTAAGCATAATAATCTGCTCTGAGAAGAGTCAGCTGTGATCAAACATGAAATAAGTACAAGATCTGGAATAATCATTACCCAAGAGAATGTAATAGGCACTTTTACTTTTTAAACTATATTTATTTATAATATACTAGAGGCCCAGTGCACAAAATTTGTGCACTCAGGGGATGGGGGGTGGGAATCCCTCAGCCCTGCCTGCATCCTCTTGCAGTCCAGGAGCCCTTGGGGGATATCCGGCTGCTGCAGAGGTGGGAGAGGCTCCCACCACCGCTGCTGCGCTTGCCACCCGTGAGCCCAGCTTCTCGTGCTCCCCCTATGGGAGTGCACTGACCACCTGGGGGCAGTTCTTGCATTGATCATCTGCCCCCTGGTGGTCAGCGAGCATCATAGCGACTGGTCATTCTGCCATTTGGTCAATTTGCATATTAGCCTTTTATTATATAGGATGTAAGTACATATAACATATATAATACTAGAGGCCTGGTGCATGGATTTGCGCACATTGAAAGAAAATTAATTAGAAGGTGGCTGGCAGGGCAGCACTGGGGCTCAAAGGCATCGGCAGAGTAAGCAGGGTCCCTCTGGCAGGTGGGGTCCTTCGGCCCAGACTGCAGGGATTGGGTCAAAACCGGCAGTCCAACATCCCCCGAGGGGTCCTGTATTGTGAGAGGGCACTCGGCAAAGTTGCTGTTGCTTGATAGCTCCTGTGTTGAGCATCTGCCCCCTGGTGGTCAGTGCACTTCATATCTACCGGTCAGATGGTCAAATGGTCAGGCAGTTGCTTAGGCTTTTATATATATAGCTATTTATTTTATATATCTATCTTTATTACTATTTTTCTATCTACCTACCTACCTGTCTATTTATATCTTGTATGTAGAATGCTTAAAATCCAGGTTCAGTTTTGAAATACACACTTTCTAATTCTCAGAAAATCCTCAATCACCCTTGCCCATTAACACCAGGTAGTGGTTCCAACTCAATTATTCTAAGACAAAAGGTTTATAAATATAACACTTTGTATGCATATAGCAACGTCCATGCAGGAAATGAAATGGATCCTCATTAATTAAAAATCCTTTGACAAGCAAGATATAAAGAGTCAATAAAGAAAGATTAGAAAAAGGGAAAGGCTTTCTACTGGCATTACTTTGCAAACCTATCACAATATCTGTATATAAGAGTCAGGTTTGGAATTGTAATGAAATTTCTTGGAAGGTACCCATCTTTTGAAATAAAGGGTCAGGCCAATTTCAAAATCTCAAATGATTATTTGCCAAAGTAAAACAAAAACAAAGCAAGCAAAGTCATTTCCTTCATGGTAGAATGAAAACTTTAGTTTATATGAAATAAATTAAAACAATATCAAAATAAATTTCAACTTTTTTATAGATAAACATGTTTCTCCAATATAGACAGTACAAACATTTGGTACCACGTCAGTTTTCAAAAGTAAATAATAAATATAATAAAACACCTATTTGTCATAATTTCTTTCAAATATTAACTGTACATAGGAATGTCAGGTAAACTATTCATTAAAACATGAGGATAAATGTTCTAATGAGTTAAAATTGTCAGATAATATATTGAAAGAAATAAAAAAGAAGATACATATTACCATAACAAAATTAAGTTATATATTAAAAACATACTTATTTTTTTGTTTGACTTCAATTTTCTAAACTCTAATACACATTAACAAAGGCCATCTTTATTGTGGAATGATAAATCTTTTTGCGTATTTATTTTTTGTATCTCTGTGTCTTAAAAATTTAATTTAAAATAAAAAATATATATGAATAAATATATTAGTCATCTCTGTTATAAGAAAAATGACCCCAGAATTTTAAGTGGCTTTTACTTACTATTTCTTAGTCATGTCAAATGTTGGAAGCTGAGTTTCCTGTGGTTCTTCTCCATGAAACTTAACATTCTGGACTAATGAAGCACTTCTTATTTGGGACGTATATCCTCATGGCAGAGAGAAAAAGCAAGAGAACTGGCAAAAACATACAATGGCTTACCAAGTTTCTACCACACGGGCCTTCTAACTGCCTGCTCACCATCATTTCTAAGGCAAGTTCCATGACCAGGCCCAACTTCTGGAGCCCACGGGAGGCACAGATGTCACATGGCAATGAGTGGGTACTGGAAACAGTAAGGATACTGAGTGAAATAACAGCACCTACCAGAGAGTATAACTATTCCATTCTGAGGGAATTTCTAGATTGAGTAAAGTGTGTTGATCATAAAGGGAACTTTAAAAAAAAAGGATACACATATATATTTTTTAATATGATGTAAAATGTATCTAGCAAGAATAAAAACCTAAAATTATGGCCCATTAGCTCATTCAGTTGGTTAGAGCAGTGGCCGGCAAACTCATTAGTCAACAGAGCCAAATATCAACAGTACAACGATTGAAATTTCTTTTGAGAGCCAAATTTTTTACACTTAAACTGTATAGGTAGATGCACTGTTATTAACTTAATTAGGGTACTCCTAAGGCTTAGGAAGAGCCACACTCAAGGGGTCAAAGAGCCGCATGTGGCTCGCGAGCCGCAGTTTGCCGACCATGGGGTCAGAGCACCATCTCCATGTGCCAATGTTGAGGGTTCAATCTCCAGTTAGGGCACATACAAGAAGCAACCAACGAGCACTTAAATAAGTGGACTGATAAATCAATGCTTCTCTCTCTAAAAATTAATAAATTGAAATAAAAAAATAAAACAGTACACACTCTTAAAAGGGAATGAAGACACAGGGCAGTGAGACGGAGCTGGGTGCCCAGGTCCCACTGAAGAAACCCCAGCACCATAGATGGCAGAGAACAGCCGCCCTCCCCACTAGAGAAAGTCACCGTGCTGCCTTTTCCTCCCCATCATAGATATGCTCATCAACCTTAAGGAAGGTGCTCAAAGGCCACGGTCCAGCCTGACACCTGAAATACATATTGTTCGCTTTGTTAGGAAACACGACCACACATGTATAAGCTCCAAGCCACAGGTGGCCAAAGAAGGCAATGTTTGATATGAAGAAGGTATAAGCACTTGTTAAAATGGAAAGTGAGAAACACCTAAATAAACTCACTAATGTTCTTAAAGTTCTCTTATTTACTGCATATGGGGAAGATCCATGTCTTCATGCTTGTGCAGCAGGTATAGCTAAGAGATGTGGACTTAGAATTAAATGATAAAAGAAGCATAATTATAAACTTGGAAATAATTTGAATATTTTTAAAACTATTTAGAATGTGAAAACTGTTGTGATTTGCAAGTTAGAGCTGGCAGACTCAAGTCAGAGCCTTGAAAAAAGTTGCATCAAAGAATAAAAGAAAAAGAAAAAAAGATGAGAGGAATGAAAATACATATAATTTTTATTCGTTTTTTTTTTAAAATCCTGCACTCTTTAAAGGTAAGCTTTGCTTAAATACGATGCTCAGGAAGAACAGACAAATCTGATGTTGCCCTCTTTGTTTTAGGGGTGTCAAGCTGCAACGAGGAGCTTCGAAGCCTTCCATTGCATTCTTATCATAAACTATCTCATTTTTAAGTGGTTTATACCCTGTCATAAGATTTCACTCTGAAATGAGAACATAAGGTTTAAGGAGAAGCAATATTTTCATAAATGTTTAAAGATATTCCAGGCCCTGTCCAGTGTGGCTAATTGGTTGTGTGTCATCCTGGGCACCAAAAGGTAGCCCTTTCATTTTCTGGTCTGGGCACATGCGCAGGTTGTGGGCTTGATCACCAGTAGGAGGCATAGGAGAGGCAGTCGATTGATGTTTCCCTCTCCCTTCCCCTTTCTCTAAAATCAACAAAAACATATTTTTTAAAAAAATCAAAATTTTAAAGATATTCCAGGCCATTTTAGATACAAATAAAGTAGTAACTGAAAGATTGACAACTATGATTGAATTCCTTTGGGAAATCCTATGGTCTCCAGAGAAGCAGGAGAAAGTGTTTGACTTCACATCATTTTATACCAAATGGCAGTTCTGCTTTACACTTTCATGAGTTTATACAACACCATCCATTTTCTCCCCAAGACTTGTTCCTCAAAGATTAGCAGGGATCTGTTTAAAACTAAGTTATTTGGGGATTGGCTCTTCTGCCTCGCAGAATAGAATTTTATCAGATTGCTCTATCCTGGCAATTATGTCCAAGAGCAACTCACAGGCCAATAAAACAAGGTTGGCAGGCCACAATGAGAGCAACTATTTTTAATCTCAGTCCATGTTATGTCAGGGTTAATATGTGAGCATCAGTATTTTTAGGGACCTGCCCAATAGCAAAGCAAAGCAAAGCAAAGAATAATAAATATTATTATTAATTAATTAAATTTATATGTCAAATATAAATATAGTCTGTAGCTAAACTGAACTCCCCAACTGAGCCATATTAGACGTTTACATTCTTGCTCATCCTTAAGAACACAGATGAGCGAATGATGGCAATAAATCCAAGTATTTGATATCAGTGAGACAACCTCTTACTCTGTCTTCTGGTCATTGTCAGCAAACCTTGAATACATCTTCAGTAAATGCTATACAGAAAAGGTAAGAGTGAATATAGGAAACGACCCAGATGTAGTTTCAGCTCCTACGCTGCTATTGTTAGTTGAATGTTCATATGATTTTGTTGGGGGTTTCTTTTCCTGGTTTATCTTTTTAAGCCTTGATTTCTTCCCCTATAAAATAGGATTATTGAACAGGATTCTAAGTATTTTAAGCTCTAAAAATATCAGTTACCATACTTCTAGATGTTATTTCCTCCAAGAATTAGATATACAGGAGGAACTATCACATTTTTAGCAACAAAGGTATTGTGAAATTGCATTTCTTCATTTGTAAATTGGCCTATTATAAATGAAGTAATTGGACATAGATCTATATAATTGCAATCATTAAAAGTTTTTCCTGGGTCCATCTCATTGTGCTCAATAAGCCCTTATTTGTTCATAGGTGCATTGCCATAGTATTTTGCACATAGGATGAGCTCAGAATATGTGTTGAATACATAAGACATTAAAGAAATGAATGAGCCCAGGCCCTTGCAGAGTATTGTCTTTATTTGGCATCTGTAAAAATCAGGAGAGAGAGCTTACCCACAGCAATTTAATGAAAAGGAGATCTAAGGCCACCAAATTGTACTTTTTGTTAAACTATGTTGTTGACAGACCCTACTCAGGATAGTTGGCTTAGCATGAACTACCCAGACACATTATGTCCCAAGACACTCTGACCTTGACATTCCTACTGACCTTGTGTGACCCTGGCACCACACGCCACATGGCCACCATGGAGGTGCTATGAGAAATGAGAAATCCTGGAGGCAAAATCTGTTTGCAGGTGCAAAGGAATGGATGCCTCTTACCTGTCCACAGCAGGATCTCTGTGCAAGTAAAAATACTACCAATGTTTACCTAAAATCTGCTCTCCTTTTGGAAGGCACCTATTACTGACATCCAGTCATAAACAACACTTCTTATTTCACTCCGATCAAAAAGTTCAAGAGATCAAACCCACTGTTCTCTTCTGTTTGAATGACAATCCACTTTTTATTTCTTGATCAGGAAATATATGAAGGCAACACATTAAGCTCTTGTTGCCTTGTCTCACGTCCACTGTCTTCAGAGTCATACATGTATTTATCATGTCTCAATACATAAAATGAGGAAAGAGAAAAAGAAAGAAAAACTAAAAGAGAGAGAAAAAATTCTCTGTTTCAAATAATGAGCATAGCACCTTTTTGCCTCAGGCCTTCATACACAATTTAGCTAGGAAGCCAGGGTAGATCATGATTTAGCTTTTGACATCTCCTGCCTTCAGGCCAGGAGAGACTAATACCGATTTCTGACTCTGAGCACGCCACAGGAAAAAAAGTGAGAGAGAGAGAGGCCTTTTATTGACTAAATGATAAAGAGGTTTGTAATGATAAATAACAGTCATTTTATTGTGGAATTCCCCAGAAAAGATGCATTCTGCAGTATCTGAAGGAGCCTAAAAGCTGAGGTTGGTTCCCTATGGAGCCGAACCTGTTAAACTCCAATTTTTACAGCCGGGGATAGGGGTCACAAATTGCGGGGACCTCTGGCTATTGAAACTGCACACGCACACACTACATATTCCTGGTTGCAGCCTGCTCCTTGGCTCAAGGAAAATTCCCACAGGCTGCATCCCAGGATGACTGGGGGAGGGTGTGTCTGTCTGTCAGTCTGTTACCTGTCTGTCTGCGGCACCTTCTGGCTGCACACACTCAGGTTCTGAGGCAGTACAGTGCCTCTTTGCTCAGGCTGCTGGAGGAATCGCTGCCAGTTTTGATCGATAGTTTAATTGTAAACTTTGGGAACAATAATGGATAATTTAGCTTGAACTGTCCATTATGAGCAGTGTTGTCTAGGAGAAAGCCTTCAAAATTAAACAAGAGTTGGGCCACATTATTGCATTTGTACAACTCACCCAGAGTTAAATAAATTCCCTTTACAAATGCTGTCTTGGCATTCTATGGAGTTCAATAAACATAGGCCCAAGCACAGAAGAGAAAGGAAAATAGCAAAATAGACCACAGTTAAAACTATTTACCTACTCATTTCTTCTGAAATTTATTATTACAATAATTTTTAAGTACTCTTTAAATAATAAAAAATCAAAATAAGTGGCTGAATTATTTTTAATGGAAATTGAAGTCAATAAAATTAACAAAAGGTGGATATAAGTTAACTTAGAAAAAGATCCTAAAATAGCTATAGCATTGATAACTACCATAGAACAGACTTCTTGGAGAAATGTGTAAGACCATTTGGGCATCAGCTATTTCTTCATAAAGAAACTATATGTTAAAAAAAATAAGATAGCAAGGGGATTATTTAGTTACATCCAGAGTTTAGAACTAGAATCCCCAAATCACATGTTTATTCTGGAGACTCTACCATCTCTTTATGTGTGGGTGACAGGGGACGAGAAGATAAAGGAGTCTCAGTTCCAAAGTTCAGTGGGGATTTATCTCGGTGTCTCACAGGAGCATTTTCCCCAAGGAAATATCTATCAAGAGATTGAAAAAATCGAGTATGCAGAATAGAAGGACTCAATAATGTAGGAAAAAGGAAAGGGGTCTCTGGAGACACCAAGGTCCATGTGCCAGCTCCAGGGTCACCAACTGCATGACTCTGGCAAGCAGCTTAGCCTGTCTGTGCCTCAGCTTACCCAGAATGATAAGAGTACTTAGTGCATGTGGTCATCAGGAGCATTGAATACATTAAAACATGAAAAGCACATAGAACAGTAAAAGGCACATAATAACTGCTGACTTGAAGAATAAATATTATTCCTAAAGGGATGAGCTGAAAGTTTTCAACAATTTATTTTTTAAAGTCTTTGTATTTTGTCCTGGCCAGGTGGCTCGTAGTCTGGTACACCAAAAGGTTGCTAGTTGATTCCAGTCAGGGCACATACCTGAGTTTTGGGTTGGATCCGGATCCCAGCTTGGGGCACATACAAGAGGCACCAAATGATGTTTCTCTCTCACATCCATGTCTCTCTCCTCCTCCTCCTCCTCCTCCTCCTCCTCCTCCTCCTCCTCCTCCTCCTCCTCCGCTTCCTCTCTCTAAAATCAATGAAAAACATATTCTTGGGTGAAGAATAAATAAATAAATAAATAAATAAATAAATAAATAAATAAATATCTCTATTTCTGATCACAAAGATTATATCCTCCCTTTGGTGTGGGTGGAGGAGAAATTTTCTTTTGACATATTTCCATGTTTTAACCATACTGATGCTAACCTCTTCTACTGAAGCCAACATTCTAAGTTGTTACAAGATAGGAATTAAGAGTATTAATGGTTTATCTTGTACAAGGCACTCCATGTCATCCTTGTGGTTCAGTAATATCACATTGACTAGTGTGATAGTAAAATTACCTTGTTGGTTAAGTGCTAAACTTGAGT
Organism: Myotis nattereri; assembly: GCF_964212035.1. NCBI lineage: Eukaryota > Metazoa > Chordata > Mammalia > Chiroptera > Vespertilionidae > Myotis > Myotis nattereri. The sequence goes on along the minus strand of NC_138077.1, from coordinate 129,111,605 downwards.
CTCCACAGGCCCCCAGCTCCTACATTCTCCCTGCTTAACCAGCTCTGATCCACAGACACCTGTCTTCACACTCAGGGCAGCTTCCAGATCCCTGGATCAATTGCAAGGTGAGGAAGCCATATTTAAGAGGCTTTGTGCACTCTGGTTATGAACAAGGGCTCCAGAAACATGTTGACCTTCCTGGGTTCCAGCTTGACTAGCTGTGTGACCTTGGTCATGTACTTTACTACTGTGAAGTCCAGTTTCCTCACTTATAAATGAAGGATAATGATACCTACCTCTCAGTACTGTAATAAGTATTCAAAAGCAATCAAGTAGATGAAACATGAAGTTATAAAATAGCAATTGGTTATTGTTATGATTAGAATTATATCTTTGATCAATAAAGTTTTATTTTAGCTAGACTCTGAGGCAATGTTCTATTATAAGGTTGTGCATTGTTCCTGGGTTCGAATTCATGCCCTGCTCTTTGTTTCTCCTAATGGGGCTTGTGCCTGTGTCCATATTCTAGAGTTCCTATGCTGGCACTATGTCCAATGTCTTTATTGAGAAAAGCAGAGTAGAGTTCACATCACTAGTACCCTGTGAATCTATGTCATAGATAACTAATAATAAGATAAAGGAAATTTCTGTTGCACTTATAGTGCCTGAATAAATAAAGGTGGAGATGCTTAGCTCTCAATGGTCAAAATACACATGGAAGATGAGGCTCCAAGTGTGAAGTGGCACCATAAAATTGAATTATGTGCAGAAGAGGGTCACCAAAATGGGAAAGGGTTTGGGAACCACACTATATAAGGAGCCATTATAAGGAGAAATAGGAGGAAATCTGGGGGCCTGGTGAGGGGGGTGGGGAGAGTTAATAGCTATCTTAAGGAGCTGTGATGGGAATTTAGATAGATGTAACTATAGTCTGAACTAATATCAATAGAAAGAAGGAGATCTCTTCAACACTGAGAGAATGAGCACCAGTAAAAATGTCTGCCCCAGAGCTAAGAGACAGCACCTTTCCTGGAGATCGCCTGCCGTGCCAGCACATGGACTGGTGTGGAGACTCTTATTTTAAGGAGAGGAATGGGATTAGATGACCCCAAATGCCAGTGTAACTCTCAGACTTTATGATCTGATCATGCTTCGGGGAATTAATGCCTTAGAGTGCTTTGCCGAGTCTTGGGAGGGAGTACTATATAATGGATTTGACATCTAAGGGCAAGAAGCGTGCAAATATCCCATGCATTTCTCAGAGCCCCTGTGACAGGCTCAGGTACAGACGTGTTTTTTTTCCTGGACCATCACAAGGTGAAGTAGGCAAAGTGACAGCAGCGTGCATGGATAATCAAAGGAAGAGCTCCTGACTCTAAAATGTTTTTCTATCCTTGGCAACTGTGCACACAAAACATTATCATTTTATTAAAATTTGCATCAAAAATATCTCACTGTGAAGAGTATGTATGTAGAATAGCATTAAATTAATTCTGTAAAAGATTTTCAATACTCTCCTAACTTGAGTACTCTTAAGAAAAACCTCCTTTGCTCTATTTGAGAAGATCTTTACTCATACACTTATTTTTCTTCATTCCTCAAAGCTCTCTTTCTATGTTATTTAAGGACATGAATCTTCCCCTAGACACAGAGATATCAAATACCTTCCATAACCAGATTTAATCGTAGACATCCTCTTCTCTTCTTCCCTTTATACACATTTGATTTAGCTTCACCCACACAGGAGCTCAGGTTGGACAAGCTATTTTTTGCATTATTATTGACAAATATTTACTTGTTATTGCAATAGATGATGGCAATAAGTTATTTTCTATTGACCAAATGTTGACAGTGCCATAAAAAATTTTAACATGAACTGACATGGGAGTAGATGATCATGCAGTCATTTCTCCTAAATAGTACCCCTGGGTGTCTAGATCCTCTTTTCCCAGAATAAAAATCCCTCCAGGGATTTGAGATGAAGGACCATTACTAACAAGATGTAACCACTCTGTAAGCTTTTTATGAAATTGTATTAAAAATGCATGTAAAATCGGAATGTTTGCAAACAGGCCTTGCCGTTCCTGATTTTTATGAGACAGCAAATTAAGGTGCTCCCTGTAGGAATGTTTGCTAAAAATACTTCTACTTGGCCTCCTTACTTGGGTGACTGACACATACATGAATCTAGTAAATTAAATCCTGTGGTCAAAAGTCTTCAAACTGCATTCAACCAAACAGTGGCCTGTGAGAATTCTCAAAAGAGCCAGGCAATGCGGTTTTGGGGTTAAATAAATGTCTTGGCTTTCGTTTATAAATGCTTTGCTTTTCCTTCTTAAGGTGGGAATCTTGAAAATCTGTTGATTTTTTTTTTTTTTTTGGTTTGTTTTCAATGGTGAGTTAAAATTTCCAACTCGTTCAGAATCAATTGGTTTCATAATTAATTGTGTTTAATTAAGGCAGACATCTTAGACAATTTTTTCACTTCTCCCTTTTTCTCTGGAACTTTAATTCTATGAACAGTTCCTCCACAGCTACAAAAGCCTTCATATCTGGAGATTCCCCAGAATAAATGGCTGCACAGGTCGCAGTGGGATGTGCTCACGGACTCCTTTGTTGCTCTCACTGAGAGACCATAGAAATTTGTCCTCATCATGGTCATGGGTATTGCATCTGAGAAAAAAAGCAAGGCTTTTGATATGTTAATTTTAGTTCCTTTTTAATGGAATATCTTTCTGCTAGAGATAATTTTTCCCAGGTGCCAAATATTTTATATTCATTTTGCTCAAAAACCAGTATGTTATAAATAATATGCCATTTAATGGAGACCCATTGGATATTGTAACTTAGAAAAATAAGTTACCAAGATACTGAAGTTCTGTGTGTTCTATTTTAAGCCCTTTGTTGGCATTTCTCACTCTAGTGGGGATAGGAGGAATATATTTACACTCAGACACACATACTTCCCAAAAGTATATAATGACATGCCCCATTGAAGTTTGGACAAAGTTTGACTAAGCAAGATTTGTCCATGGCCTTATTCATTTTCTTTTTATGTATCATTTTATACTTTTTGAGCATCATTTCTCCTTCCTGCATTCTCTAAATATCTACCCTTCCCTCCTATTTGGTAATTTTTTCTCTAATTTTTTTTTTTCTTCTTTCCAGACTATTTGGGATTGTCAGGGCACAACAAGAGTATAGCATGAGCACTGGTGCTCTGAGTCCATATATCCTTCCGAATCCTACTAATGACTCTGCCAACTGTCAGGGCAAGTTCCTTCTCAAACCCTGCTGGCTACACTAACTGTTGAGTCCAAGCCCCTCTGCCATGGACTTGATCTTCTTGGGTGCCAGGTCTTAGGCAGAGAAGCCATGAGAAGTTGTGGGTGTGTAAGAATGAGTCTTTATTGTAGGAGCCAGTGGCCACATAGCCATCAAAACAGTCTTCAAGCAGTCCATACAACAGGCAGCTGCACACCAGCTGGTGAACAAAATACATCTTTCCCATAAAAGCAGGATTAGCCTCTGTACCCACAGCTATTACCTGTGCAGCCACACGCTGCCCCTACACTCACTGTCTCACATAGTAGCAGCATCTGAGCTCTCCATTCTTGCCTCTCTGGCCTCTCCCCTCTCCCCAGCCTTTCCTGTACTCCTCTCACAGCAGCAGCAGCAGCAGTATGCTGGCTGGTCAGTACTATGTATTATACCACTTAGACAAAAGAGGCCTCGTGCCAATAGTAACATCATATTTTTGGTTTATAGGAGGACACAATGTACCGTGTGTCCTTGTACCTGTGTATGGCATCTTAGCCTTGAACATTCTGATTAAGATTCCCATATTCAGAGTGGCCTTGGCCATCTGGTGTGCTATCAACAAGGCCTCTATGTTCTAATTAGTCTTGGCTGTCTGGTGACTCTGGCATGGTTCCTGCAGGGATATATCAAGAAAGCTATAGGATCTCTCTCCAGAAAATGCACCTATTTCGAAATCCTGTGGACTTGATAATTTCTCTATTACTTTCGTTTTCTTGTTTCCAGAAAACTTAGAATATTTCAAGAAAGCTATAGCTTCCCTCCCCAGAAAATGCACATACCCACAAATCCTGTTGACAGCTTTCGGATGGTTACAAACACCTGTGCCAGAGACATCTTGATGGCCTAAGAACCTATATTCTCAACAGAAAGATTAAAAGTCTGCTATGAAATACCCTCCTAAAATTACTTTCAAAATTTAATTACTGCTTAAAGGAGCATCACAGAGATCATATGAGTAACATCCAAGGGTTTCCCAAGAATCCTAAAAATATACATATAATACAGAGTATTCAGTTCCAAAACTGTCCTGGGTTCTAATGGACTGATTTTTGAGTTGATAAAGCATGAGATAGAAGCTAATATAACTTAAAAGATTAATTTCATTTCATTTATTGAATGGTTACTGTGTGCTGAGTTGTTGAGAAATGTGGATAATGTGGCCTTGCTCTCTTAGGGACCTTTATTTTTTTTCAAATATGTTTTTTTTTTAATTTTAGAAAGAGAGGGAAGGAGAGGGAGAGAGAAAGATAGAAATATCAATGATGAGAGAGAATTATTAATTGGCTGGCCCTACTGGTGTTTGAGCCTGCAACCTGGGCATATGCCATGACCAGGAATCCAATTGTGACCTCCTGGTTCGTGGGTCAAGGCTTAACCACTGAGCAACACTAGCCAGACTCATAGGGGCCTTAATCTAGAGTGGTGCTTGATGAGTCAATAGGTAATTCTTGCTGCTTGTTGGTAGGTCTTTGATAGGGATATGTTGGGAACACTGGTGCACCCAGAAGGGCTCAGGGATGGCTCACTATGTGTGAAGTATCAGTAAAAGTTAGCCTGGCACTCTATATTGAATGTTTGTGTCCCCCCAAATGTCATGTTAAATCCTAAGGCCCAATGTGATAGTGATAGGAGGTAGAGTCCTTAGGAGATAATTAGATCATAAAGGTGGAGCCCATAAGGTTGAGAGCTCTCTTACCCCTTCTGCTGTGTGAAAACACAGTAGGAAGATGACTATCTTCAACTGGAAACTCTCACCAGACACCAAATATACCAGCACCTTCATCTTGGATTTCCAGTCCTTCTAAATGGTCAGGAATAAATCTTTGTTGTTTATGAGCCATTCAGCCTACAGTAGTCTGTTATAGCAGTCCAAACGAACTAAGATTATCTGGTTGAGAGGGAGTGAAGCAGTGTGTGTGTGTGTGTGTGTGTGTGTGTGTGTGTGTGTGTGTGTGTGCTGGGGGAGGAATGGCCTCCAGAGAGGGGGGAATTGTTCCCTTACGTGGTGGTATGAAACAACACGGTGACCCAAACAGCCATGAGTAAATAGAATTACCAGAGCACCAAGTTTAAAGGAAATAGAGATGGAAAATAAGAGGAGATATTTTGACAGTATTTTTATTTCATATTAAGAGGCTTTAAAATTTAAAAATATATGGCATGAAGATATTTGTGGGATTTTAAAGGCAAATGGCATAATGGAACTTTCACTCTACTTGCATGTCCATGGCCATGTGGCAAATCTAAATAAAGGAGCCCGTATTGGAAACAAGCAAATGATGAAGAGACAGATGCAATACAATTACCTCCTGCTAGGAAATGTTTCTTTTGCATGATGAATCATCACAAAGGACTCCGTTCTTTATGTGATAGAAAAGACTTAGAAATACAAAGAAAGTGTGTTTCTCTTTCTTCAAAGAGAGAAATTCTCTTTTGCTATTTTTAGTGTCTGCTAAAATCTTGGTCACAAGTCTTGTATTTTTTATATATTTATATGTTTTAAAGCAACTAAACATCCTTGACAGAACACCTTTGATCTTTAATGCTCCATCATTTAAATAATGGCTTTCTCCCACACATACAGAGACCTTTTCTGACAAGTGGCAATTACAGGATTATTCTCTCCTGCAAACATGGATTCTTTGAGCACTGCTCTGGTCTTTCTTTGTTTAATTGATAATTATATTTTTAAGATGCCTTCACCTGCTTTCTGGTAATGGATACTGGGATTTAATTTTTTTCTTCTTTTTCAAAGGTTTAATATAAAAATTTGTGCCATTCTGGGAATCCTGACCAGGAAGCAATTTATCTTCTAAAGTCCATCCTGTTGTTCCATCAGATGAATCTTCTAAATTGAACTAAATCTGAAAGTGAGAGAAAAAGGAGGGGAAGGAGGAAGAGAAGAAGGAGGATGGCTGGACACAAAAATAGCAGATTTTAATAGAAAATGTGGGGCAAAGAATTATTCCCCGTAACCATTCCAGGTAATAGACTACCAACAGCAGGGGCATTTTGAGGATATGAGACTGGTTACAGCTTTTATTTACCTACATTCCTCAGAAAAGACGCATTGGCTTCAGGCCTATGACCAGCTTCCTTCCCTGATACTCTAATCATCGGGACACAGTAGGATGCTGGTTATTCTTCTATAAACACCCCTGTTGAGTGCCCCAAAGGGCCCCTCAAATCTTTTCAAGTTACCTCTAGCCAAGACCTGAAGCATCCTCTTTTGTTTTATTTTGTTTTTTAACTTTTGATTTCAAATTGATTATAGATTTAACAAAGTTGCAAAATAATACAAAGATGTCTCATATACACTTACCTAGTTTTTGCCAATAGTAACAACTCATATAAGCATAGTGCCATATTCAAACCAGAAAACTAACATCAATGTTTATGTTCTTTGTCATTCTACTACATTTGAAGATTCCTATACCCACCATGCAATCCAGAGACAGAACTCTTCTATTACCATGAAGATGCTACAGCTTTATAGTAATACCCAGTGCCACTGCCCAATATCCCTACATCTTGACAACCACTAATCTGTATTTCTATAATTTCATCATTTTTAAAATACTATATAATCTACACTAATAAAAGTGAAAGATGCAAATTGACCATCCCTTCACGACACCCACCAGCCATTCAGGAGTGAGTATGCAAATTAACCCAACAAAGATGGTGGGTTAATTTGCATATGCACGTGCTGAGTGGCCGGGTGTGGGTGCTATGCGTCCCACACCTTCCCAGCCTCTCTGGGCCTCTGGGCAGCATGGGAAGGCAGAAAGGTGGCTCCAGCTGGAGCAAAGGTGGTGCGGCAGCCAGGGGAAGGAAGGCCCATTCTTGTATGAATCTTCGTGCATTGGGCCTCTAGTGTTATATAAATGGGAGCCTGCATTTATATAACCTGTTATAATTACCTCTTTCATTCAGCATAATGCCTTTGAGAGCCATCCAAGCGGTTGTTGTTACTACTAATTCTTCATTTTTTCTTATAAATATAATTTATTTTAAAAGCAATTTCAGAGCAATATTGAGCAGAAAGTACATATGAAAAACTCCCCACATATGAAAAACTTTCCCCACTATCAGTACCAAAGTAATACATTTGTTACAATCAATGAAGCTACATTGATATCATTATCACCTAAAGTCCAAAGTTGATATCAGGGTTCACACTTGGTGTTTGTACATACTATGGATTTGGACAAATGAGTAATGAACTGTACCCACCATTTTAGAATCATATAGAATAGTTCGTACTTCCCTAAAAATCCTATGTACTTTGCCAATTCATCCTTCCCTCCCCTTAATCCCTCATAACCACTGATCTTTTTTACTGTCTCCATTGTTTTGCCTTTTCCAAAATATCCTCGAGTTGGAATCATACACCGTGTAGCTTCTTTCACCTTGTAGTAAACATGAAAAGTTCCTACTTATCTTTTCAAGCTTGCTACCTTATTTCATTTTAATGCTGAATAATATTACATTTGTTGCATGTCCTAGATTTTAAAAATGTATTCACCTACTAAAGGACATCTTGGTTGCTTCTGAGTTTGACACTTATGAATAAAGCTGCTCTAAACATCTGTGTGTAGGTTTCTGTGTGTACATAACTTTTCAACTCATTTGAATAAACACCAAGAAGCGTAATTGCTAGGTTGTATGGTAAGAATATGCTTAGTTTTGTAAGGAACATCCTAACTGTCTTTAAAATTGGCTTTGACATTTTGCATTCCCACCAGCAATGAATGAGAGTTCCTGTTGCTCCACATACACCCTGGCATTTGATGTTGTCAATCAATCTTCTGGATTCTGGTTATTCTAATGTGTATAGTGGTATCTTATTGTTGTTTTAATTAGAAGTCCCCTGATGATGTGTGCAATTGGGCAGCTTTTCATATGCTTGTTTGTCATCTGTATATCTTCTTTGATGAGATCTCTGAGGTCTTTTGCCAGTTTTTAAATTGGGTTGTTGGTTTTCTTATTGTAGAGTTTTAACAATTCTCTGCATATTTCAGATAACAATCCTTTATTAGACATGCCTTTTGCACATATTTTTCCAAGTCTGTGGCTCGTCTTCTCATTCTATTGACAATGTGTTTCACAGAACAGAAGTTTTTAATTTTAATGAGGTCCAGCTTATCAATTTTTTCTTTTATGAGTACTCTTAGTGTTGTATCTAAAAAGTCAGAAACATGTCCAAGGTAATTTAGATTTTCTCATATGTTTTCTTCTTGGATTTATATAGAGTTGGATTTTATATTTAAATCTATAATCCGTTTTGGATTACATTTTGGAAAGAATGTAAGGTCTATATATAAATGTATATTTTTGCACATGGGTGTACTGTTTTTCCTATACATTAGTTTAAAAAGGCTACCTTTTATTCATTTCATTGCCATTGCTCCTTTGTAAAGATCATTTGGCTATATTTATGTGGGTCTATGTCGGGGCTCACTATTCCATTCCATTGATCTATTTGGCTATTCTTTGATCAATGCCACACTGTTTTAATCCCTGTAGCTTTACAGTAAGTATTGAAGTTGGGTAGTGTCCATTCTTCAGCTTTGTTTATCTCCTTCAATATTGTGTTGGCTAGTCTCTTTCTTGCCTTTCCATGCACAGTTGACCCTTGAACAACAGGGGTACAATCTGCCTGCACATTAGAAGCTCTGTGTATAATTTAACTCAGCCCTCCACATGGATTCCCAGCCCTTGAACAAGCATGGGTTTGAACTGCACCAGTCAATTGAACTGCCCTCTCAACACTTCAGGTCAAGGCCCTACAGAGGAGACATATGTTTCTATGTGCCTTGTTTCTGAGCTTAGCTGGAAAGCCTCTAGTTTCTCATCATTAAGTTTGATGTTAGCTGTAGGGTTTTTTTAATAAGCATTACTTATCAAGTTGAAGATCTAGCTATTACTAGTTTGCTGAGAGGTTTTTTGTTTTGTTTTGTTTTGTTTTTGTTTTTGTTTTGTTATGAATGGATATTGGATTTTGTCAAATGTCTTTTCTATATCTATTGTTAGGGTCATATGATTTTTCCCTTCAACTTGTTGATATAATAGATTGCATTAATTGATTATCAGATGTTGAACTAGTGTGCATACCTAAGATAAACTCACTTGGTCAAGGTGTATAATTCCTTTTATACACTGTTATATTCTATTTGCTAATATTTTATTGAGGTTTTGCTTCTATGTTCATGATAGATATTGGTCTGCAAGTTTTCTTATATTATATTTTTCTGTTTTTGATATTAGGGTAATACTGGCCTCATAGAATGAATTAGAAAGTGTATCCAGAAATTTCAAAAAAAACTATTTTTCTTTAATTAGTGCATGTATGTGTACACTTATTTTTCTACACCCCGTATACAAAGCACCTAAAATTTGTAAGACTATACAATAAAATAAACCAATTTTCTTACCAATTTATCCAGTGCATGCCAACATTCTTTGCATATTTATTTTTCTATCACTAAGAGGTCTACCTATAATAGATTCCCTCTCTCATTTACTACCTCTTCACTGCTTTCTCCCATGTAGAAAGTAGTTATAAACTAGGAGAGCAGTACACTATATTCCCTAATTGTCAGATAAGATGGAGAATATTCTTGTTCCATTAAATTAGATTTGTGCTACAGCTACTAGAATGTAACTTGAAATAATTAAGCAACGGGTTGATAAATCCTGAAAGTGAAAGAATGTTGGGGAAGAGAATAAAGAAAGAAATGAAAAGCACAATTGAAGAAATAATATTCAGGTGTGAATTTAAGAATAGCAACTAGATCTGTGATTGATTGCATTTAAAGTTAGTAAGGCAAAATTGCTGGATTAAAAATAATACAACTCAGTTTTAAAAATATACATTGACTTTAGGAAGGAATTCAATTGTGGTTGGGAAAAATAGAGAAAATAAAAGAAATTACTGACTCCCTTCTAAATTAAAATAATAATTAAAAATATTCAGAGATAAAATAGCAAAAATGAAGAAAATTATATTATAAATTATTATGTTTACTGTACATTTTACATGTTTCTATTTTCAATTTAATAACCTAAAAGAACAAACTCCTATAAGAAGTTCTTTAATCTGAGCAATGATTTGTATGAAAACCTAATATAATATGATTCCCTTTTTCTGTGTATTTTTTTAAAATATGTTTTTATTGATTTCAGAGAGAGGAAGAGAGGAGAGGGAGAGATAGAAACATTAATGATGACAGTGAATTATCAGTTGGTTGCTTCCTTCACACCCACTACTGGGGATTGAGCCCACAACCCTAGTATACGCCCTGACCAGAAATTGAACTGAGACCTCTTGATTCGTGGGTCAATACTCAATCACTGAGCCAAGTTGACTAGGCTGGTTTCTTATCACATACTTTTTTTAAAAATTTTATTTATTGATTAAGGTATTACATGTGTCCTTATCCCCTCATTACCCCTCCATCCCCCCCACTCATGCCCTCACCCATCTGTTGTCTGTGTCCATTGGTTAGGCTTATACGCATGCATACAGGTCCTTTGGTTGATTTCTCCCCCTTACCCCCACCCTCCCTCCCCTACCTTCCCTCTAAGGTGTGACGGTCTGATCGATGTTTCTCTGTCTCTAGCTCTGTTTTTATTCATCAGTTTATGTTTATTATATTCCATAAGTGAGTGAAATCATGTAATATTTATCTTTCTCTGATTGGCTTATTTCACTTAGCATAATGCTCTCCAGTTCCATCCAGGCTGTTGCAAATGGTAAAAACTCATTCTTTTTTATCTCAGCATACTATTCCATCATGTAGATGTACCACGGTTTTTTAATCCACTCATCTGCTGATGGGCACTTAGGCTATTTCCAAATCTTAGCTATGGTGAACTGTGCTGCTATGAACATAGGGGTGCATATATCCTTTCTAATTGGTGTTTCTAATTTCTTGGGATATATTCCTAGAAGTAGGATCACTGAGTCAAATGGGAGTTCTATTTTTAGTTTTTTGAGGAAACTCCGTACTGTTTTCCATAGTGGCTGCACCATTCTGCATTCCCACCAGCAGTGCACGAGGGTTCCTTTTTCTCCACATCCTCACCAGCACTTGTCATTTGTTGATTTGTTCATGATAGCCATTGTGACAGGTGTGAGACAGTACCGCATTGTCATTTTGATTTGCATCTCTCAGATGGTTAGTGACTTTGAGCATGCTTTCATATGTCTCTTGGCCTTCCTTCTGTCTTCTTTCAAAAAGTATCTATTTAGGTCCGTTGCCCATTTTTTGTATACTTTTTAAAATGCAAATTTTTTAAAAGAAGTCAAAACTTGAATAAGAAACCACAAAACCATAAGTGTAAGGACACTTCAATGTAACAGATACCTTTTCTACAAATTAGAAAAGGCGACAAAAACATTTTTTTGTGGTTTGTTTGTTTTGTCATTATTTCCAGAGCAAAGAAGGTGATGACTACACTGTTCTGGTTCCACTACCTAGGGATCATTGCGTCAGGTCTGTGTGTCTGGATTCAACAGGTCTTTGACGAACAAAAGTCTGAATAACAGTTGAAAAATTTAGGATGTTTAATAGGAGATGGGAAATAATGGAAATGTAAGAGCCATTTCCCAATATCTGAAGCATCATCAGGTTTAACAGACATTAGGTTTATTTATTGGGACCCTTGGAGGGCAGCATGAAAACCAAACAGTTAAAAATCGCAGAAAGATAGTATTAGTAACTCCTTGTAAAAGAAAACTGTCTAAAATTTATTTTGTCTGAAAATATGTCTAGCTTTTAAGGGACAGGGTACATTTCTCATCACTAGAAATATAAAGTGAACTTTTTTAATGAATGTTACAGAGAGTACTTATTCATCTGGTAAAATTGTACTACTAAATAATCTTGATGTTTCCTACCAAATCCAAGTTCCTGTATGTGTAAAATGGTTATTTAAAGTATATTAAATGTTTTAAATTATTTAAAATTATTCTTTTGTTTAAAAAAATCCTCAGTCCATCATTTTCTAGATTGCTGAATGAAGAAAGCTTTTGCATTATATGAAATTCTCCTAACTTTCTGTTTTGAACCTCAGTACTTTATGTAATTTGTATATAATATGATAGATAGATAGATAGATAGAGTCATTTAGTTATACTTTATATGGAATTATTCAGGCTAATAAACTAAATAAAGCAATAAAAATCAAGATTATAATTTCCATTTCACATAGCTTTATGTTACAATTTTGTTGTTGTTGTTGAAGTATATACAAGACCTAAAATAAACAAGCTTATACCCATTTTCAATTAAAAAATTTTAAATATATTTTCTAAATAAAGATTTTTGTTGTTAATAACTGAACTAATTTATGCAGAATTCCAGAAAGGTTCATAGAAAGTTACTATTTTGTGAGGGGTTTATCCTATTTACACTTAAATCTTTTCTCTTTATTTTGTTTTTAAACAGTCACATACTGGTTCCATGTTTTCACTATTTCTGTCTCTGGGAAAAGGGATATCAGAAAATACAAACAACTGGGGCTTATATAGAAAAAATAAGAATAAGGGTGGGAGGAAAGACCACTTCCAAGTCATTATTCCAGCATCTTTGGTTTCTATTTTCTCATTTATTGAAGATGAATGAGAATGAGACACTGAACTGCCCTATCAGGGACCATCATTGTCCAAAGAATTGATATAATATGAAATGATCAGAGCCAAGACTTAAAGAAAGCCAAATAAGGAATATAGATTGCAGCAGATGCCTAATGAATCAACAATATACTGTGTACCAAAACTAGTTATCACATGTAGTACTTATAAAGCAGTAGAAAATAAATCAGTTTCCAACAAATGTAAGATAACTAGGAGAACAGTCCCCAATTATGCAAGATATGGGGACTTCTAAACTGTAATTCTCAGCTACAGTCTTTTATATATATACTAGAGGCCTGGTAAACAAAAATTTGTGCACTCGCGGGGGCGGGGGGGGGTGGGGGGGTGGTGTCCCTCAGCCCGGCCTGTGCCTTCTCGCAGTCTGGGACTCCTCAGGGGATGACCAACTGCTGGCTTAGGCCCACTCCCCGGGGGATTGGGCCTAAGATGGCAATCAGACATCCCTCTGGCAGCCAGGCAGCCCTCGGGGGATGTCCACTTGCCAGCGGGGAGCAGGCCTAAACTGCAGTCAGACATCCTTAGCACTGCTGAGGAGGCAGGAGAGGCTCCCACCACCACCGCTGTACTGGTAGCCATCAGCCTGGCTTGTGGCTGAGCAGAGCTCCTCCCATGTGAGAGCGACCTGACCACCAGAGGGCAGCTCCTGCATTGAGCGTCTGCCCCCTGGTGGTCAGTGTGTGTCATAGTGAACAGTCATTCCCAGTCGTTCTGCTGTTAGGGTCAGTTTGCATATTACCCTTTTACTATATAGGATAGAGGCCTGGTGCATGGGTGGGGGCCAGCTGGTTTGCCCTGAAGGGTGTCCTGGATCAGGGTGCGGGTCCCGCTTGAGTGCCTGGCCAGCCTCAATGAGGGGATGATGGGTATTTGCAGTTGGTCACACCCCCTTCAGGGTGGCGGTCCCCACTGGGGTGCCTGGCCTGTCTGGGTGAGGGGCTGAGGGCCGTTTTCAGGATGGCGGGTGACTGAAGTGCCCAACCTCTCCTTTTTTTCTTTTTTTTTTTTTATTCTGGGATTTATTTACCTTCTATGGCTGTCACTGGAGCTGAGAGCCGGCTTTAGCTCTGAGGCTCGGCTCCAGCCCTGAGACCTCAGCTGCTGAAAGCAGGTATTTGAGCTTTGTTTGGGTTCTATAATTGTAACACTCTTGCGTCCCTGCTCACTCCAGGTCTGATGGCTGAAAGCAGGTTTCTGGGGTTTATTTACCTTCTATAATTGCAACATTGTTTCTTAGAGTGCAAGCTCAGAGCCGAGCAGCGGCAGGCGGGGAACCTTGGCTTCTTCCTTCACTGGAACAAGCAAGCCTCCTGTTCACTTCAGCTGCCTGGCTGCCGGCTGCCATCTTGGTTGGCAGTTAATTTGCATATCTCCCTGATTAGCCAATGGGAAGGGTAGTGAAATTATGGTTAATTACCATGTTTCTCTATTATTAGATAGGAGATATATATATAATTGATTTTTTTACAGAGAGGAAGGGAGAAGGATAGAAAGTTAGAAACATTGCTGAAACCGGTTTGGCTCAGTGGATAGAGCGTCAGCCTGCGGACTGAAAGGTCCCAGGTTCGATTCCAGTCAAGGGCATGTACCTGGGTTGCGGGCACATCTTCAGTAGGAGATGTGCAGTAGGCAGCTGATCGATGTTTCTCTCTCATCGATGTTTCTAACTCTCTATCTCTCTCCCTTCCTCTCTGTAAAAAATCAATAAAATATATTTAAAAAAAAAAAAGAAAGTTAGAAACATTGATGGGAGAGAAACATCGATCAGCTGACTCTTGCACACCCCCTACTGGGGATGTGCCTGCAATCAAGGTACATGCTCTTGACAGGAATCAAACCTGGGACCTTTCAGTCTGTAGGCCAGCGCTCTATCCACTGAGCAAAACCAGTTAGATCTCAGCTACAGTCTTGATACAAACATTTAAAGTAGTAGAAAAGGGGGAGGAGCTATACCTATATTTAATGGGCATTGTGTGTCACCAAAGCTCATCTTACCTATGTAACTCATCTATGGGACTACCTATGCTGCAATGATGATAATGATAAGGTGAAAATGACAAATGAACAAATTATTTAATAACCTAATGTGCTCATGAAGGTGTGCCTCTCATTTGAGCACTTTTCTTATTGGTGTCATGGAAAAAATAAAAATGCTTCCATAATACACAATCTGAAAAAATATAATTAAAATTTAGACCAAGAATCCATTTCCAATTACTGTTGTGTGAGAATATGAAGATTTTTATGTCTTCGGGCTTTGAAGAGTACTTTGCACCAACCAATGTTTGTTAAGCAACCTAAAGATACCTACTTCCTCTGTTCTCCACATCCAGAGATAACATTCTCAAACTTATACCTAATTAGGCTCTTCTAGTTCAACCCTTCAAAGTCCTCTCATTGTCATGGTCAATCAGACGCTCCACCTCTCACCACTATCCCTTTTATACTCTACTAGAAGCTCAGTGCACACATTCGTGCACTGGTGGGGTCCTCGGTCTGACCTGTGGGTATCAGTGGATCTCCGTGCTGCTGCGGCCTGGCCTTACCCGCCAGCTTGTCAGGCTCCAGTGCTATGCATGGTGATCCTGCAGAGCACAAAGTAGGGCACCGGAAGCAGCAGGTGGCCAGGGAGGAGCCTGAGCCTGGGCTGGGCACCGCACTGCTCTTACTCATCTCAGCCCCTGCTGCGCCTGTTGCTGCCGCCACTCAGTAGACTGGCTGCCGCTCTGCTGCAGCCTCTGCACCTGTCATAGGGTGATACCAGCACACCCATGACCGCACAGCCACTCGTCATCGCAGCCTCGCTCCTTGTGCGGTGCTGGAGAAGCTGCAGTGGGCTCACGCCCAGTCAGTCCCAATGCCAGGACCAGGAGCCATGAACCCAGGTGCCCATTAGTCAGCTAAGTGGTGCCCCCGCTACTGTGACCACCAGGGGGCAGCTCCTGCACTGAGCATATGGTGCCTGGTGGTCAGTGTGCAACATAGCTACCGGTCGAGCAGTCAAGCAATTGACTGGTCTTTTAGGCTTTTATATATATATAGATTATTCATGTTCTGAATTTCTCTTACCTTATGTTTCTTAGGTAAGAGAAATTCTCTCACCTTTACACTATTGCACAACCAGTTTCCTCTATATAAGACATTTTACTTCCCTTTGACTAATTCTTCTCTTTTAGGTTTCTGTCTAAATGCCCCTTTCCAGGACTTCTCGATACTCTCAACTGGAATAAACAGGCCTGCCATGCACTCCTAAAGTAGCCTGAAAGGAACCTACAAAGGCATCTAACATTTTATTATTTGATCCATATATTTTTTTATATTTATTGAAAAAGAATTATCTGATAAATGGAATGCCTTATCTCCAGTGCTTAGCACAGAGCTTACTACAAAATTGGAATACAAATATATATATTTGTTGAAAGGTGAATAAGTGAATTGAGTGGAGAAATAGAAAATATAAGTGTGGAAAAAAATGAGTTGGTTTCACAGCTGAGTGTATTTTGTCATCCATATGTAACGCATTATCCTCTTTCCTAAGAGTTTAGCCACAAGAATAGTCCTTGCAAAAAAGAAAAATGGAGGCAGAACACTTGATTGCCTCTTCTAAATCACACAATTAATTATTGGCAGAGATGGGATAAGGACACATGTCTCCAGACACTTTCTGCCCCTCCCACCAAACTTAGATTTATTTTAGTCATGCTGTCACAAAGATACCATTCCTTGGATTAACTTCCTCCAAAAAAAGAGGGGAAAGATAAATGGATCAATGTAGAAGCAAGATGTAAATGTAGAGGCTTTAGTTTCACTAACTCATTTAGGGAGGAAAAGTATTGCACAAATAATCCATGGCTATGAAATGATCCTGGTGTTGAAGGGAACTGAGAAAAGGGCTGAATTTGCCAGAGGGATTTCCAGATTAACCTGTCAGCACATCCTTTCTCCAATGGAATAGGAAGCATCAGAAATAGACATGCCCCAAACCTGATTTTTAATAACTTGATAGCTTATCAGATTTCTGGCATCATTATGTTTTCATAATTAAGCTAAATAGGCTTGCTTACACATTATAACTACATTCTACATTCAGAACACTGTGTTCTCAATTTAACAGGACTAGCTGGTGTGAAAGGAAAGAGCACTCTGGTGAGCATAAAACAAACCATACACTGCCCTCTGGTCTTGCTCTGATGATCTTATCTGCCCATTCAGATTATCCACTCCATAGGACTTTGGGCACTCATTCATTTTTGCAGCTGGTTACCTTTATGGTATAATCTGAGATCAAATATAGGAGGGAAGGAGAAATAAAAGAACGGTACTTAAAATATAATAGCCCCACTAGGAGATGTGCAACACTTAAACCTTGAACACCAATAGCCATGCAAAATGCTACCATGGTCTGAGCATCAGTCAAACACATGGCTGCGACTATTATTTATGTACCCAAAAGGCTCCCTGGTGAAAGATAAGAATCTACCCTTTTCTTTTTATACAAATTCAGTAGAAAAAAGATTAGCCTTAAAGTTGTAGCAGGAAAAAACCAAAACATTTAAAATATGTTTTCAGAAATTTGTATGAAAATGTCATACTAGATTTGTGCCCAGCAATCTATAGGCAAATGTCTAGGACTTTGGCAGGCTGAAGTTTACCATGAAGACTTAGGCACTGTTGCTTTATCCTGAGAATGTTACTCATAGCTTCTCAGAAATTTATAGCATTGGACACTTAACCCATTGCACCCTTAATACTTAATTCAGGTATTCTGGGTGGCCACAGATAGATGTTTCATGAGCTTGTTTGTTCCTCTCACTTAAAGCTGTTGCAACATGTTATGAGCATTGAGTTCGGGAAGTCTGGATGACCAAAATTGACTAGATTACTCTGACCCAGGCCATCATGTCTCTTTGGCATCTAGTAATAGTTCTATGAGAAATTTCACTAGGCTAAACCAATATTGTTTTTCAAATGCTTATTAATCCTTAAAAGAATTTCATTCTTGAAAATGTACTATAAAAACCAATAACTTATGGTGTTCCTCCATAGAGCATTACAAATTTTCAAATGGCCCTTAGTCATCTTGTTGGTGCCAATTATAGCCACTAATTTTACACCAGAATTTATTTAAACATATTAATTTACATTTGAGGATTTTTCAACACTTTCACGATGAAGAAAATTACCTGTTTCATTTCAAATTTATTTTGGTCTTTAGCTCTTTAATTATTGCTAGGGTAATAAAATAAACATTTAGTCAAAAAGATAAAAGAGGGTGGGGGAGAAACCATTCTAGGTCCATGTTTCCTACCTTATCTGTGGCAACTATTTTTGAAAACTTAATATGGTGCTCAGAAATAACTGAGTAGAGGTATTCAAAGGTTTACCAGTGAATCCAAGAAAAGAAACATAGACATATTTTATAGTGAGCCATTTTCCTCTCAGGAAAGATTAGAGAAGATGGTTTGTAATAAATGTTCATTTTCATACACACATTAAAAAATTTCATTGGTATCTATCACCCAGAGAGAAAAATTGAGTTTTCTTCTTTCAGCAATTAAGATTATCTGAGAAAATAAATATTAAATTTAGTCTTAAAGCTCTCTCCACATGTAATGGGATTTACTCTCACACATTGAACTGGCACTAACCAAGAGAATTATCTTGATTTCAGTAGGTGACACAGTGAAATGGGACAGTGTTCAAAATATCTAAATAGCATATGTTGTGTTTGTTGAACTTGTTTTGGAAGAGGATTATGTCTTCCTCTTGAGAGGAAGTATTATGAATATATGAAGTTGAAAATGTAGTCTTGTAGTCTCTGGATGTCAAGTGTTAGAATGAGCTATAATTGGTTAAAATTTTAATTTGAGCAACTTTATTCTCTAATTGAATGTCCTCTAAATCAGCCTTCATATTTGACTTCTTAAATAATCAGAAGATATTTACATTTTAACTCAGGTGGTAAAAAATAACTGGAAATATCTCTGTTATTTCCTAACTTACACCCCATGACCACCTCTCTGCACCGTGGACTTCACTCCCCAAGGCCTTGCTCAGGATGGGGCTGCTGTGGTCGTGGGAATTGCCCAGGGAAAACTCAGGATCAGCCACTGATCTAGTACTTGGTATTTTTTCTCTCACTCATGTGCGAACATTAGAAAAACCTGAACTCTATCTCTCCCTTCCCATCACTCTGTCCTCCCTAGAAGTTCAAGCAGGCCTTCCGTGGGGATCTTCATAAGCACAAGAGGAACATGAGGAGGGGCCCGGGACACTCAGAGGTTTGCAGATAAAATGCTAACAGGGCAAAGTGAGATTTCCAAAGATGAATTTCATGTCAACTTCGTGTTTAGGGTTGTTTCTGTGTTCACCAAAAAAGGAGAAAATTTTCCTTTCCCATCTTATTTTTATGGCATTTTTACTTGGAACTAAAAAGCAAACAAACAAACAAACAAAAAAAACCCACAATATGTATTACCCTTAAGAGTTTTCTGAGTGCTTCCACACATATCTTTAAGTTGAATCTGAGGATGGATGAAAAAGTTTTTCCATTTTAAAAATCTTAATTCCATTTACCAGCTGTGAGACATGGAGCAAATTATTTAACCTCTCTGTGTCTCATGTTTCTCTAAATAAAATTGTAGTACTTACCTTAGGTAATACTTACTTAGGTAAGTATTACCTAAGGTAATACTTACCTTAGAGAACTGTAAGTATTAAAAAATGCATAAAATACCAATAACCATGTCTGGTACATCCAAAGAGTTAGAGCATGGTTAATGGTATTATTATTATTATTAACAAATGAAGTTTATGAAACATGATTTAGTGAGAACCTTGTTCTCATGTTACCAAACTCATCTTCTCTCCACTGTCTCAGACTGCCTGTGGTATCCTTCCTAAATCTGCCAGATCGCTTCAGTGTACTAACTTCAAATTTAGCCATCTTTATAACATTATCTGCTGAGACCATGGGTTTGATTCCCAAACAACTTTGAAAATATAAATCATTAAAATCAGGAAGTGCTCTCTGTACTGTCATACCTGACATGTAACATAGTGTGGAGGCTAAAGGAGAAGGAATAGGAAAACCTTTTATAGCAGAAGCAACCACTGCATTAATACAAACATTTCAGAAAATCACCACATGAGTGAATCTGATAGCAAGCTTTGCGCATCAAGGGTTCTGACGAACTCTACCAGTTTGTACAAAGTAGTTACAGTTCAGTTTCATAAGTGCTTCCCAAGCATTTGGTCAAGTTCACCCCTTAGCTTTGTCCTTGTCCTAATCAAAAGCAGCACAGATGCATTTAGTCAGAACCTCTGGCTAACAATGGACCTTGCAACACTGATTATGATTTTCTTTCCTTGCAATTGTAGATGGATGGATAGGATCTCTGTGATGTGTTGAGGACCTCAGTTGTTTAATTCAAGTGAATTAAAAATTTAATAATTGAGTATTTACTATAGATTTCACTTTTTTTAAAACACAAAAGGTGCTTTAAACTCACCTTTTCCCCCTGTTCTGGTATACAGTGGGGCCTTGACTTACAAGTTTAATTCGTTCCAAGACTGAGCTCGTTAAGGAGCTCATTAAAGAGCTCGTTAACTCAAATTACTCTGTCAACTCAATGCAAAAAATCCGCCGAGAGACAGCTGGTATCTCAAAAAACTCGTTAGTTGGGACACTTGTAAGTCAAGGCCCCACTGTATACCTTTTCTGGGGCGGAGCAATAGGATACTCTGAAAAGAGCTTGGCCTTTGGAGTTTCTCAGACCTGCATGTGAATCCTATTTCTGCACCTTTGTAGCTGTGGGACTTCCAGAAATTTGCTCTCAGCTTCCCTGAGCCTGTTTTCTAAACTATAAAACAGAAGTGGAAACAGTCCATGTGAGGATTGCTGTGAGCTTTGAATGAGTGGTAACACCTGGGCTGATGCCTGACTCATGATAGGCATTTCAGACGTGCTCCTCTCCAGTCCTTTTCTCCTGTCACTAGCTGAAGTGCAGCTCCCAAGGGGGTGAGTACAGGAAAGGTATTTGTTGCCCCATTGGTCTAGAGCAGTGCTGTCAGGCCACATTCACCTATAACAACAATAGCAACAACAAAACAGGTTGTACATTCTCCCAAGCTATTTTAGTCCTCCCGATGCCACCTGCAAAGCAAAAGCCTTCCTAAGCACCTCAAATGTTTCTCAGATCCTAGAGAAAAATAATCTATTTCTACCCAGATCAAAATAGTGGCTCTTCCATTTGGACTATATGACATTTGGAAAGTTACTTAAGTTCTCTATGCTCCATTGCCTTATCTAATGGAAATAATAGACCAACCACAGAATTGTTTAGAGTATTACAAAGTTAATACAGGTAAAGCACTTAGAGCATTTCCCAGTGCATAATCAGTGCTCATTTAGTGGTCATTCTTAATATTCTGCTTCAGCTCCCTACCTGGATTTAGTGTTTGTTTGTTTTCTGTGTATTTATTAAAATCTAGTTGGCATACAGTATTCTATTAGTTTCAGGTGTACAACCTTTATATTCCTTATGATAAGATCACCACAACAAGTATAGTAACCTCTATCACCATACAAAGTTATTATAGTAATAACTAGTGTCCCAGTGCATGGATTCATGCACATTGAAAGGCAGTTAATTACAAGAAATATTTTAATATCACTATTCATCCTTACTCCATAATAGAAGAGTCAACCAAATTCATGATCAACAATGACAGATCAAAACACAGGCATGCGATTGGCGCCAGCAAGAGCTTTATATGTATTGCGCATGTGCAAATCAACTTAGCCTTTTCTATATAGAGAATAAACTTCCTTAATTAGACCTATTTTCTGATTTAGCTAAACTTTTTCTAGCCCAGTGAAGCACCACAACTTCTCTTTCAGGTAATTGTCAGCAACACAGCAGTAAATACCACATGAAGTAAATTATTATTGTAGATCATGCAGGGAGAACAAAGGGTAAAATATTTAACTATAGCAGTGTTTGACTACTATAGTATATTCTGTGCAGTGAGAAAACCTGAAGTCATTTTCAAGTTCCACCATTTCTTACTTCTTTTCAGTCAGGTTAAGTTTCTAAACATTCTAAATCTCCATTTTTCAGCTAATGAAAAGAAAATAGGATTCCACCGAGTCACCTATCCTCCTACTCCAGGACTTCTGTGAGGATCAAATGAGATGAGGCACGGGAAAATGCTTCACAGACATTTGGTTAAACTGTAAAATGTTTGCACCTGGTTATAAAGCAAGTCGTGTTCCTGGGCTGAAGAAACTCCAAGGAGGCTAGTCGCTAGGGAGAGGAAGCCAGGCGTTGCTACATGACATCATTACCTGGCGCCCACAGTCACTGTTTCTGGGCTGGGCTGGGCTATGGGCCACATTTTGCACCAGGTGGTCTTAGCAGCATTGGCTATGATTTAGTGGGGTGTCTCTCTGGGGTGGTGGCGGGGCCTGTGTCCCACTTGGGCGAAGCCGAGTGTTGTTTTGTCGGTGCTAGGTCCGCGGTACCTTTCCTTTGTAAATGGCCAATGCATGTCATGGAAGCTCCTTTGTTGAGCATCTGGCCCCTGGTGGTCAGTGCGTGTCATAGCTACCAGTCAGAAGGATGGACACTTAGCATTCTCTCTCTCTCTCTCTCTCTCTCTCTCTCTCTCTCTCTCTCTCTCTCTCTCATATATATATATATATATATATATAATTATTTTGCCTATGCTGTATGTGGATTTTTCTCAATAGATGGAGTTACACATATGTTGATATCTATGCCATTTGATATGTATGCTATTTTTTTGTATTGACAGCAAGCTTCAAAACTTCATATGTCAAATTTGCTGAAGGGGTTAACATCATAGATATTTTATGCTTAAAAATGTCAAATTTCATGCCAAAAAAAAAGAGCATTTGCAGGAAGTTTTAATTCATTATTTTGAAGAAAAGTGCTACTGAAAGTTATCATATACTTTGGGAAGCTTATGGTGAGCATGCTCCATCTCAAGATACTTGTGAACACTGGTTTAAACGCTTTAAAAGTGATGATTTTGATGTGGAAGACAAAGAAAGTCCAGGTCAACTGAAAAAGTTTGAAGACCAACAGTTATAAACATTATTGGATGAAGATGCATGTCAAACTCAAAAACACCTTGCAGAAAAATGAAACGTTGTTCAGCAAACAATTTCTGATCATTTACAAGTAATGGGAAAGATTTTAACGGAAGGAAAATGAGTGCCACATCAATTGAATGAAAAGACAAATGGAAAACCGAAAAGTCATCAGTAAATTGTTCCTTCAAGGGCAAAAAGAAAGTCTCTTTTGCACTGAATTGTGACTGGTGATGAAAAGTGGATTTATTTTGAGAATCCCAAATGCACAAAATCATGGGTTAATCCAGGTCAACCACCAACATCAACTGCAAGGTCAAATCTCTTCAGAAAGAAGACAATGCTCTGCGTTTGGTGGGATCAGGAAGGTGTGGTGTATGATGAGCTTCTAAAACCAGGTGAAACTGTTAATACTGATCACTACCGACAACAAACAATTAATTTGAACCATGCTTTGATGGTGAAACAACCAGAATGTTCCAGAAGACATGGCAAAGTAATTTTGCTTCATGATGACACACCATCACACACTTCAAAACCAGTTAAAGACACATTAAAAGATCTTGCCTATGAAGTATTAGCCCACCCGCCGTATTCACCAGCCCTTGCTCCTTCAGATTACCACTTGTTCCAATCGATGGCACACGCACATTTTGAGCAGCACTTCAAAATGTATGAAGAAGTAGAAAATTGGGTCTCTGAATGGTTTGCCTCAAAACAAGGAAAGTTCTATTGGGATGGCATCCACAAATTACCTGAAAGATGGGGGATATGTGCAGCTAGTGATAGACATTACTTTGAATAAAGCACTTTGATGTTTCTCTTGAAATTATCATGTTTTCTTTGATTACAAAATCTACATTATTAACTGGCACACCTACTATATCCCATGACTGGTTTTACAAACTGGAGGTTTGTACCTCTTAATGATTTTTCCTTGGTTTTGATGCTGCTAACATTTCCCTGCACTTACTTTGTGTAACCAGAAACTCTCCAAATTGAACCTAACTGTAGCCACTGATGCCTCTAATTCAGGGATGGGTCTTTAGGGCCTATGAGTTGAGCTTTCTGCTACCTAGAGACAGCCTGTTGCTACCACATGGTCACCCACTCCAAAGCCTTTACAGCCATGCAGCTGTGTTCCCGCAACATAGAAACATTTATTTCTGAGCTTGTGTCCCTCTTTCATAGCTCCCTTCCTAACACTCAGGCATGATCCTGTGGGGTTGGACCAGGGGGCGATTTGGATGACAAACCCTCATACAATCGCAGAATCACCCTTCCTGAACATGAGGCACTTTCCTTGGCTTCAACTTCTGTGCTTTGATTTCCCCCATCCTGGGGGCGAGCTTATTAGGAAGCCTCTTTATTACTTCCTGCAAATAAGGCTACTTCAGGTTGGCCCCACATGTCTGAGTCCTGAGTCCCCATATACTTGATGTTGCTCTTCTTGTGATGCAAGTCAGTGAAATCCCAAGCAGGAGTCTGGGGCACAAATATCCTTATTAGAAAAATAAAATATCATTTCCAGAAGCAGCCAGTGTACCTACTACTAATATAAAAAATGTAGAGGAAGCCATGGTAGATGTTACAGAAAAAGATTGTTTTCTCCCCTTTTCATATGGTCAACTTCAGTCTAATCTCAGAGAAGAATCACACATGCCTTGTATTGACATCTATATACAGACGGTCATTGGCATGTGCTAAGTTGTTGCCTAAACAGCAGAGCCCTCACCTAGAAATCTGAGCATGAGCCAATATTAACCTTGCAGGCATCCACAGCTTGTTCCTGGCAAAGGGCAAAGGAAACCATGAGCACCTAAAAGAGAAAAAGATTATCTTCTCAATTACCTTGAAGTTTAGTTTGAAACTCATATTTTTGTCAAAATTTCACCATTACAATGTGATTCCCACTAGGGCAAGAAGTTAGTCTATTATGCTTACTACATAATGGCCAACATCTAGACTGATTATTTTTGTTTATTTAGAGCTAATGATATTATCATATATGAGGTACATTCCAGGTGTATATAATTTCACCCATACTCACTTATTCTTCTGCATTCAGCAAGTATTTATTTAGAACCTAACAAAAGAACATAGAAGAATAAATGAATTAAGTGAATGAATGAGTGAAGTTTTAAATACTGAATTTAGGAAGTTTTACACATGAATTTATGAATATTTTGAACCAGTTTGGCCTCAAAATTTAGGACCCTAGAGTGATTTTTGTAAATGCTCATTCAGAGATATTGATTATTTCAAATATAAAAGGAAAACACTAAATAAAGTAACAAATGCAGTTAGTAATTGTATTTCAGAGGTAGCATCCAGCAAGATATAGGTCATATGTGTCAGAAACTAAACCTAAATATTTAACATCTATTTAATTTCAAATCTGGAAAGGTTGTGATCCAAAAATATCAAATGCACAAGTTCTTATTAAAAAATCAATGATTACTACAAGATATTGACAAACCAATGACATTATCGAACTGTCATAGAACGTGGACATGCGGCACTCTACCTTAACTCTGGATTTCCATTCTTCAGTTAGTTCTAGCTCTGATTGTAAAATATACGTGCATGAATGCTCAGTGGGAATAAAAAATTAAAGACATTGTCTTTCCTTTATTCGTCTTAGTAAGGAAAAATCTGGTTTTGACAGGTCTTACGTTTATGTGGCATTAGTAGACTTACAACTTGAATATTGCCCTGTGATATCAATGCTGTGTTTTGGTTTCATTTGCTGTTCTATTGCAATCATGGGGTAATGTTAAATTAACCATTTTAAAAAGAAATTATAGCATTTATGTGAGACATTTTTGTTAAAAACAATGATGAAAATCCTAAATAAGAAAATGAATGCTTACTTGATTATTAAATAATTTTAATTTAAAATATATCTTATACTTAATGTTCTATATTGATTCACTTTTGTCTTTATTCTTCAAAGCTGCCCATTTTCATATAATATAAAACGTTTCAATAGCTGCTTTGGTGATTATATTAAACTAAAGTAAGTTTTAATATGCAGGAGTCTTTGCAGCCTTACAGAGTTGCAGATTTAAATGTGACTTGGGGAAATGTCTTTGTTTTGACTGTGAATCTTTTCTATCTACTTGCCCTTCCTCGTGTGTGAAATTGGCTCAGTTAAAAGACATTGAGTGAAAGATGATCTGACATCTACAGAAATCTAAGATAAATACTAAAAGAGGATATCAAGCAAAAGAGTCCCAATTAAGCTTGTTTTGATTTAGCTACTTAAATAGCTAATCTCACTTTTTTTTTATATCTGTCACATTTTATACCAATCGAAAAATCTTCCAAATTATAACTGTTATCAATCTAAAAATATTTGTTCCTAACTTTTTATTAACATTGACTCCAGTACCTCTGTTACCACAATGAAATACTACTTCACATGCACAACTGAACATTTGAATGATGTGGCTTTCCAGTTCTTCTTTCTGTTATCTTTTTCCTTTTACTGAGCTCCCCCCTCCCCTCTTCTTCCTGCCTCCTCTCACTGCATGTCCCTGTTATTGAGCAAATGATTACACAGTAGAATAATGTAGAATAATAATCAGATCACAGATATGATAGAATGACCACCTGGTTCAGGTTTATTTCTCAGAAGACTGGAACACTGGCTTAGTCCCTTGTAGAAACTCCTTTCTAGGTTTGATTGGCTTTGCATAACTGGGTGCAATTTCAATTCTACTTCAAACACGGGGACCCTCAGGCACACATGGCTCATTATATATTGTCTTCTTAGAGATTTTCAAAATGCCTCTCTGTCCTCCATTAGCCAAAGGAAGCTCTTCAGACCCTAGTTTTAAGTCAGAACTGGTTGATTAGGTAAGTAAATATAAAAAATGAAGAATTGGGTTATTTCTTAAAGGTGACAAAAGAATTTGTTTTAATTGGCCCTCAAATTTAAAAAGAGATTATATATATATCATACATACATTTTTCTAAAAATCATAAAAGAAGTTGAATTGTTTTCCAGGAGAGAAGTCTTGCATATTTTTGGAATAAACATATTTAGAATTCCTAACACACATTTTTTTCTGAGAATAGACATTCTCTCTAAACTAAGCATGTTTTTGTTTGTCAGAGTAAATGAAGTGTAGCTTTATTTCCAAACTACA
This sequence comes from Myotis nattereri, assembly GCF_964212035.1. NCBI lineage: Eukaryota > Metazoa > Chordata > Mammalia > Chiroptera > Vespertilionidae > Myotis > Myotis nattereri. The sequence goes on along the minus strand of NC_138077.1, from coordinate 129,084,370 downwards.
GAATTTCCCTAAGTTTCCCAGAAATTGGCATGTATACAGTAAGGTTCTCATTTCTTCCATACACTCAGGACCATTCTGTTCAAATGGTCTGCACTGACTATCTGTTGGAGGAAATAGCAGAACTATGAAGCTCAGTAACATACAATCCTTACCCATAAGGACCTCGCATAAATAGATGTCAGCGACTCAAATAAGCAAGGTAGAGGCTAGTTGGACAAGGAGCTCTTCTGTAGAAGTAGCTCAACCTTTCCACAACTTGCTATTCCATATAAAAACAGGAACAAAACTGTTTCCTGCCCTCTTTCCAGGGGCTACAGAGATAATGTTCATAACCTTTCAAAGAGTAATTGCTATCATAATTTGTCTTCATTTACTTGAATTAAGTTACACTTTGCCAACGTGTTGTCAGTGTGGAATACACATATACACACACACTCCTTCTGAAAAAAATTTGCATCACATCCGCCTAGCTGATTAGCTTAAAGGAGCATCATTAGAATACTTGATAGAATGTGTTTGGTGTGTGAAGTTAATTTATATTTTCCCCCACTGTTGCTCTTTAAACATGATTTCATTGTATGAACATGTGTACACATGCGTCTCTGCATAGAGCCCTAAATTTAAATTGACTTGCTGGCTAAAGTTAGAGCAAATCCTTTCCTAGCTTCTTTCTATCACTCAATAAATTATTACAGTCTGTGCACAAAACACAAATTACATGCTTTATTAGTGTGTTCTGTGGTAACCTCAAAACCACAAGTGTTTACATGTGCTGCACGCATGCACTTTGGGGCTTTTTAATAGCTGGTTGACAAGAGATTAAAGGCAGAAATATGGCATTTTATTAAAGAAAACATATCAGCATGCCTACCATGATAAAATGATCTAGTTTTCTTCAGACACAAAAGTTTCTGTTGAGTGATACCTTTGAAATTCCTTGAGGGCACCCTATTATTCACTTTCTTCAACACAGAGCAGCTGCAAATGGTCTCCAATTTTCAAAGAGTATTGCCTGGTCATTCTTTACTGTCAAAATGAAGAAGAGCATAAAAGTTAAGTCAATAAAGTAATATAAAATGCTTAATATAAAAATTCAGGAATGAATGATTAACCATTAAAAACTTACAGTAGCTATTTCATCCAGGAAAAAAAAAATTAACATTTCCCCTGAAACCTATTAACACTCCTTGTAAACAATATTCTTTTTTGAAATATATGACCTTTCCTAATGCTCTCCACACACATGGCATTTTTCTTATATCCACTTTCCGCTGCTGATATGAAGTTGAATTCCTCAGGAGAGAGTGTTCTGAGCCCCTGCCTCAGATATATGCAGTCTTCTACTAAATATTCCACATGGATGTACCGGTCAGTGTTGAATGCTAACTCTCACAACCTGTTGGTGCTGATTCAACTCCCAAATTATAGACTATGCCAGTGGAAAAACAGGAGACAGAATATACTGCCCACCTTTAAACCCATGGCTTTCCTATTAATTCAAAAAAAATTGACAAATTAATAATTTATACAAATTAATAAAAATTAGTATAAATGCCTCTCTTTTCTTGGTCACAGCCATTTCTCACTGATGTCTCTTAATACCTATGAATGTTGCATAGAGGGCTATATGCAGAGAAAGCAAAAGTAAAAATGTTTCTTTACATTTTTGAGGAAACTGTTTGAAAGATCAGGGCCTTAGTTTAGTCTAGGACTTCTTTTCAGAAATAAATCTTTAAAAAGTAAGACTGTTCAGGACCTATCCTAAAGCTAATCCTCACTACCCTGACCTGGCTAAGAAAAATAATACTCTGGAAATAATGTATATGCAGAATGACTTGGTTGCAAAATTGTAAAGTGAAATGACCAGGGTCAGTAAGACTGACTGCCCTCGGAGGCCGCTGAAGGTTCTCTATGCAATGTCTCCAGAGTCACTGAGGAAGACCCACCACGTCATCCTGAGAAAACCTTCCCCAGGCTTGTAGCAAGTTGGTTAGCCTGAGAGATGAGTGTGATTTGGTCTGGGAATAAACTCACATTGCAGGAATTTTAAGGATTTTTCTAAATATCTCCTTTCACAGAATTCACTTGCTCTAACAGATTATATGAACTGCCCTTTCCCAGAAGTTTTCTGTCAAAATATCCAGGCCATGCTCACTAACGAGGGGAAGCATATTTATAGGTGTCTTTATTAGGTTATTAAGTGTTTGTTTTGTCCCTAAGAAGGGATGGCAAAACACCTCAAAGAGAAAAGATGCCTGGAAGAGAAATAACTAAAAAGTGCACTCAAATGCTTTCAGTAGATATAGATGGGAAATGTGTCCTATATTTGTTTGCCTGATGTTGACATTTTAATAAATCCAATAGTAGGTTTGCTTCATGAGATCTACAACTTACTGCTCACAGCACTGAGGAACCTGAGCTGGCTATCCTTACCCTCTAGGAGTGATTTCCATGGTTTCTTCCTGGGCGACAGTGGGGAGGTATTATCTTGGTATGGTATCACTTATATGTGGAATTTATTTTTTAATTTAATTTCCCATCATCATTTATTCCACCTTCATACCCTCTTCCACCTCTATCCCAATCACCACTGTTGCTCATGTCAGAGTCCTTTCTCTCTCTCTGTTTTTTATTATTTTTTTTATTTTTATTGATTTCAGAGAGGAAGGGAGAGGGAGAGATTGAAACATTAATGATGCGAGAGAATCATTGACTGGCTGCCTCCTGCACACCCCTTACTGGGGTCTGAGCCCACAACCCGGGCCTGTGCTCTTGACTGGAATCAAACCTGGGACTCTTAAATCAGAGGCCAACGCTCTATCCCCTGAGACAAACCAGCTAGGGCTCTCTTTTTTTTCTTATTTTTCTCAGTCTCTCTACCCCACAGCTGTCAGCCTGCTCTCTATGTGATTCTTTGGTAAGCCATTTTAATGCAATTTTAAAATGATAAACTTTATTTATACAATCACTTTTTATTTCTCACACATTTGACTAATTGAAACACTGCTTTGCTGATGGCAAAGGAAAGTTCACCAGATGAAAATGATCCCCAGGATGAGAAGATCTCTTCCAAGATCTGCTTCTGTCAGATGGACACAAGTCACATGCTTCCTGCGAAGAGTACTGAACTACACCACTGATCATCTCTGAACTGGATACACCAGGGTACCCATCCCCTCAGTGAATGTATCTGGCCCCAATGGAAGCTGCCTCACCCAATGGCATGCCGTTTTCATGGAGGCCTCATTAAATGGCTAATCTGAGGTGCCCAGAGGCCCAGCCATGTTGTTCAAATCAAGGCAGAAGGATTATTCCTAATAGGTTGTAGTTATTTTGTAAGGTTTTATTTTGTGGGTGGTGGTAGTGCTGTTGTGTGTGCATATATATGTGTGTGTGTGTGTGTGTGTGTGTGTGTGTATGTTTTTGTGACATACTTTGTGCTACATATATAGAAGAATAAAACCAATTGCAGCAGTGAGACTGTCTAAAATCTGATTAAAACTTCAAATGCTTCTCTATAAGCCATTATGAAAATTCTGGTATTTTGCTGCCTAGGGATCCTTCTAAGATTTTTATGGTTTCTTGCTTTATGTTTAAGTCCTTTATCCATTTTGAGTTTATTTTTGTGTATGGTGTAAGTTGGTAGTCTAGTTTTATTTTTATTTTTTTGCATGGATCTGTCCAATCTTCCCAACACCCTTTATTGAAGAGACTGTCTTGACTCTATTGTAGGTTCTTGCCTCCTTTCTATTAATTGAGCATAATGACTTGGGTCGATTTCTGGGTTCTCTGTTTTGTTCCATTGGTCTATATGTCTGTCCTTGTGCCAGTACCAGGCAGTTTTAAGAACAGTGGCTTTGTAATATAGCTTGATATCTGGTATTGTGATCCCTCCAACTTTGTTCTTCTTTCTCAGGATTGCTGTAGCTATTTGGGGTCTTTTTTTTTTTTATTCCATATAAGTTTTTGGAGAGTTCATTCTAAGTCTGTGAAATATGCCATTGGTATTTTAATGGGGATTGCATTAAATCTATAGATTGCTTTGGGTATACCAATCCATGAACATGGTATATTCTTCCACTTGTTTATATCTTCCTCTATTTCTTTTTTCAAAGTCCTGTAGTTTTCCAAGTAGTGTGCTGCTGTAAGAAAGAAAGGTCTATCCATGCTATTTGCAACAGCATGGATGGACCTGGAGAGCATTATGCTAAGTGAAATAAGCCAGTCAGAGAAAGATAAATATCACATGATCTCACTCATTTGTGGAATATAATGAACACCATAAACTGATTAACTAAAATAGAACCAGATACATAGAAGTATCAAACAGACCACCGAGCCTTGGAGGGAAGGCAGGGGAGGATGGAAGAGGTGGGTAAGAGATCAACCAAAGGACTTGTATGCATGCATATAAGCATAATCAAAGGGCACTGACAGTAGTGGGCAGGGAAATGTGCTGGGGGGTAGGGGGTAGCTGGGGAGATGTCAATGGGGGAAAAGAAGACATATGTAATACTTTCAACAATAAAGAATTTAAATAAAAGCAATCTGGTAAGATTTTTCTCCCATATCTGTAACAGAGTCTCCAAAAATGTATGTTTGTGTTTTCTTATAATTTACATTCCTTATCAAACCAAAGAAACATCATAGTTATTTCTAAATGTTGCATGGTTAAATTATAAATTTAGCAAATGATATCAATTTCTTCTTTCACTTTTCTGATACTCTTTTTCTTCACAGAATGTTTTTATGCACAAACATGTTAGTCATGGTTCTAGATGTTGAAAACACAAAGGCAAATTAAACATAGAGCTGGAACTCAAAGAAATTATAGCCCAGTTTGCTAATTATTATAATAAAAATAAGTAAAAGTTTATGTAAGGTAAGTCCCAAGGATTGTTTACTGAGCTCCTGTTTTAAGATACACAGTACAATAAGTGGTTTATATGTTATACAATTTAATCCTCAGAAGTAAGAAGGATATAGTGAGAAGAAGGAAGGCCCTTTCAAAGAGGGCCTTTGGAAACGCTACCATATTTGAAGAGAAGCTCGCAAAAGAGACCAAGAATGAATTGACATGGAGGGAGAACTAAAAGTCATGCAACTCAAAGGTAAATGGCTTTGGCCCTGAAAAGGAATATACCTTCCAAGAATTACTCCTTTTTCTTATTTGAGCTCAAATTCATAATCACAGTCTCTCAGCTATTGCTGGTAGAGACCCCTATGCACTCTTCATTTCAGGAAAAATCCACAGACTAAGCTGCCAGCCTCCTGCACTGTGTTCCTGCTGTGAGTCAATCCTTAAAAGAGAGTTTCTGGAATCTATTTCAACTAATGGGCTGAGACCTTCCCTGTCTAATAAAAGTTGCACAGAGATACACAGATTTGCAAATTTACCAATCAATCCGAGTGGCTGCATAGTGACCAATCAGAACACACGATTCCAACCAATCAGGACAGTGCAATTGCAAACTGTTACGGCCAAAGGTGATCCTGAGTTGGGGGGGGTGGGGTGAAAGGATTGAGAAAAGACAGACAAGAGAATGAAAGCTGGGTCTCGGTGGGACGCTGCTCCCTGATGAGGCGACAACGCCAGTGCCCACAAGCCGTGTCTTTATTTTATAGCAGATGCCAAGAGGCAAAGTAGGGGCGTGATCACGTTGTTTACAGCATTCTCGTGAGCTCCAACCCTGCTCAACTACATGCACCTGAACTCTAGCACAAGGCAAGTGTTGAACCACAAGTTCAAGCTTACAACCACAGCCATTGGCTATGATTGTGCTGGGAGGGCCCTGCCCTTCCAGCTGGGACTTGCACGTGGCAATGAGAGGACCCTGTCCTTTCATTAGTCCGAGGCTTGAACCTGGCCAAAACACTGTAGCCGTGCCCTATAGCAAACAATCAAATGGTGCAAATGTGGATTCCATATTTTCACTTAAAAGGGCTAATCAGGGAACCAGGGCAGCCACTTCCTCTATAAAGGAAATGGGCCTCCTCTCTCTCTAAGGGGAGCACACTTTTGGCTTCCTCTGGGAGCTGCATTTCCCTAGTTTGCAAGTTATTTATCTGAATAAAGTCTCGCCTTTTTCTGCACCTCAGACCAGGGCTTTAGCTTGGTGGCAATGAACTTCTGTTGGCAAAATAAGTGATATCAAGGGCTGTGGAAAGATCAGAAATTCAAAAGGCAGTGAAGCCCGGCTGGCGTGGCTCAGTGGTTGAGCGTTGGCCTATGAACCAGGAGGTCACTGGTTCGATTCCCGGTCACAAACCCAGGTTTCCAGCTCTATCCTCAGTAGGGGGAGGGCAGGAGGCAGCCGATCAATGATTCTCTCTCATCATTGATGTTTCTATCTCTCACTCTCTCCCTTCCTTTCTGAAATCAATAAAAAGGCAGTGAAGCAATGATTTGAGGGGAAAGAAGCCATGTGTTAACCTTTGAGAAAGGAATGGAATGGAAACATTTGATTAATCATGGCAAGGAAAACAGAGATATTTATCTTTGCTCTCATAAAATTGTATTAAAATGTCTATAAAAATTAAAAACACCACAAAATAAAAAAATTGTGGAAAACATGATAACAAATGAGAAATTTTAAGAATTCCAGAAAGTTGAAAAATCAGTAGCTGTGTGATAAGCATTGTAAGTATTACTATTCTCCACTCTATTAAGGGTTTCAAGTAGAAGCAAGTTAATTCTTACCAAGCAAATCCAGAATATCTCAAAAATTTGAGGCAGCTGATACATATAAAGGCAAGGACACCCTTGGCCCATGTGGCTCAGTTGGTTGGAGCATTGCCCTGTAGACCAAAGGGTGGCAGGTTTGATTCCCAGTCAGGGCACATATCCAGGTTTCGGTTGGATCCCTGTGGGGGTGCGTGCAGGAGGTAACCAATCGATGTCTCTCTCACATCCATGTTTCGCTCTCCCTTCTTCTCTCTCTAAAAACAACAACAACAATAACAACACACACACACACACACACACACACACACCACCACCACCACCACCAACAACAACAAAAAAAACCCACCCATATCCTCAAGTGAGCATTAATGGGGAAAATTTTTAAAAACAAAATAAAATAAAAGCAAGGGCATAAGACGGGAAGAAGTAAAGGGAAATTGGTTTTTACTAATATAAACAGTAACCACACCCAGGTTCCCTCCTCCGTATGATTCCTGCATCTCTGCCACCCTACAAATGGGAGTGGAAATATTTTAAACTTGAAAAGCTCTGGGCTAACAGACAGCAGACACAGCTGAGCATAATAATAAAATACCAAGAAGAGGGAGAATAAATTATAGCGTTAAACTATGAACTTACCCCTCCCCCCCTCTTTCCCTTGTCTAGCACTCAGAACCCTGGCAGCCGAGCTAAAATTATACTCTCTCCTCTAGCCACCCTTACCCTAACCTCTCAGGCTAGAGAAGGGATTTCATTTTTCTGGGAAAATATCCCAGTCCAATAGGTAATACCAATACAGACTAGTATTTGGAAGCCTCCAACCAATAGACTGAGTTCCCATACATTCAACAAACCTACCCATTCAACCACTAGAACTTCCTGTTAGTGTATCACTGTAGCATTTGAAATATGAACAGAGAGCTAGAGATAAAAGACATTTTTAAAGCTTCCAACATGAAAGACAACAATAATGAAACACAGAGAAAATAAGACCATGAAGAAAGAGGGAAAACTGGGGGGGAAAAATAATAAAAAAAACCTTGGAATTGATGAGCTAGGGAAAAATATTAATAAAATGAGAGATGATTTATTAAACAAAGTAGGACCAGATACTATTTAAAAATATGCATAAGACAATAACTCTTGGAAATTAATAACTAGCACAAGAGAAACTAAAAAATAAATGTAAGCACTGGGAGATAAAATGGAAGAACTCTCTTAGAAGATAGAACAAACATGTATGGAAATTAAAAAATGTATAAGAAAAGAATCAATCTAGGAGTTACAGGACAAGAAAACAACGAACAGAAGGAAGAAGTTCTTCAAAATATAATTCAAGTAAATTTCTCAGAACTAAAAATAATCTAAAACATCGATTACCAGATTGAAGGGTCTGTGAAATACTCAATAAATGAAAAAGAACTCAACTAAAATCTATCATTAAAAATGTTCAGACCACCAGAGGAAAAAGATCTTGAATGTTCACAGGTGGATGTCTTCAAAGGAAACCTCAGTATAGTAATAGGTATGTGAAGGTCCTGTCAGAGAATCTGAATATAAATTATGAATATATATATATATATGAATATATATATATATATATATGAAACAACACAAAATAAGGCAATTATTAACTTTCAGAGCAGTATAAGAAAGGGTGTAATTGTAGTACTCTGCATTACTTAAATGGAAAAATATGCATATAGTCATAATGGTGTAAACAGTGACTAGTGAATATCACAAAAATTGCAATTGAAATATAGCAGACTGGGAAATAGAAGATGACAGGGTTTAGGAAGCTTCTTTGAAACAATAAGTTGCATTCTTCTGCTGTAAGAAATCAACAGACAGTCTTTCAAATAAGGAAGTCTAAAAATAGCAGTAATAAGTGTTATTTTGAAAAACAGATTTTAGTTCAAAAGGAATGTCCAAAAGAGTTTCTGAAGAGCAGTTTAGGGCAGGATGGGGCCATAAACTGCTGTTTTTATTTTTAAGCCCTTATGGTAGTGGGTAACATACATATATTAGCTAAATAAAAAAATTGAAAACATTGAATAAAGTATATATAAATTCATTGATGTCATACTATATTTAAGATATTAAGTTATATTAAGTGAGTGACAGAAAAATATAGTTGTATGATCCCAGTTTCCTTGTTAAAATTATATATTTAGATATTTACTTATATATATGTTTTTGCCTTGAAAATGGCTTAGAAGGAGCCACATCAAGCTGGGATGGTGACCCAATGGGAGGAATTTTGATTTAACTCAATATAGGTTTGATTACTTGATGTTTTTTATTTTTACAATGATTTTGAATATCACAAGTATGATTTTTAAATATTTGAAGATTTTAAATAATATTCAGTGCATATGAAACTATATGTGTATGTGCATAGGGGAACATATAAAATCATGGTCTTTGAAATACTGAGATGTGCCCTGGCCGGTTTGGCTCAGTGGATAGAGCGTCAGCCTGCGGACTGAAGGGTCCCAGGTTTGATTCCGGTCAAGGGCATGTACCTCCGTTGTGGGCACATCCCCAGGGAGGGGTGTGCGGGAGGCAGCTGACCGATGTTTCTCTCTCATCGATGTTTCTAACTCTCTATCCCTCTCCCTTCCTCTCTGTTAAAAAATCAATAAAATATATTTTTAAAAAATACTGAGATGCTGTCTCATGGTAAAGTTCACTGAATATTTACTCTGCTTTCACTATTCTCTATTGTTTTTTGTTTTTTTTGAAAAGGATAAAGCAAAAGTTAGCACACATGAGGATAAGGCAGCAATGATTTCAATATAAGCTATGATATGAGAGTATGTATACATCTAAGTAACTCCTGGAAAGAATGATAAAAAATAAACAGTTGTATTAAGATAGTATGATTATAAATAATATTTTTTAAAATCTGCCTATAATTTGCATATGTGACACTTACACAAAGAAAGAATGGCTTTGCCCCAGTAAAACAAATTTAAATAAACAGCAAAAAGACTTGGTGAATGTGGAGAGAAAATAGGGGGGTAGTGAACAGAAGAACGCATGCTTGTTTAATATTGACTATATGCTAAATATATGCTAAGCACTCTGCTAAGTATATGTTGGTGGCAGGGACAGTGGCATACACACAGGTTTTTCTCCAGTGCATTAGCATAGTGTCAGATGTTGAATAGACATCTTAGTGAAGCATTGTATTTAAGGGGGGGAGGGGAGGTAGAGGGGAGGAGAGGAAAAGATTAACCAAGAAGTTATATGCACATATGCATAACCCATGGACACAAACAATAGTGTGGTGAAGACTTGGGGAGGGTGCAAGAGCAGGAAGAAGGGAGTCAATGGGGGGAGCGTGAGGAGGGGAAATCTGAAATACTTTCAACAACAAAGATAACTTAAAAATATATATGCAAAAATAAAATAAAAACAAAACAAAAATGAATCAATACACCAATGATTTAAGGGATTTTTTTTTTTAATTTGGCAAGAAAAGAAAGAAGGAAAATGATGGTGCTGTAAGAGTAGTAATGAGTAATAGCAATATTAAGTAATGAGGTTTTGTTTGATTTTTTCAGGAGAATGAAAGCTGATTATGTTAAAGAAAGAGGGATTCCATAGATGGTTGAGATGCAGTTGTAGATGAGGTCCTGAAAGCATTTCAGAGACAGACGCAGAGCAAAAGGGAAGGGACAAGTGATACGGCAGTTGCCCAATATAAGGACAGTTACATGTGAAGGTGATCGAAGGTCTTTGGGAGAGTTCACTTTAGATTTCTCAAGCTTCACCAACTGTGCTTGGGAAGTGAGAAAAATATAAAATACATGTGTGTGTTTTTAAATCTCAAAAACTAATGTTCGTGGAATGGCTTTAAAATGTAGCTGCCAAAATAACCTTAGAAACTGTTAAGAAATGAAAATTCCAAAAACCTGGAAATGAGCTTTCACTATCAGGTTTGATAACTGTAAGGCTGTCTGTTTTGAAAAGCACATTAGATTGTATTAAATAATTTAGATATTTTGTCATAAATGCAGATTTATTTTATTGCTACCAATCAGAAGATAGAGAATCATGAAATTTAATACTGCTTTACTTCTTTCATGTAAACTATTAATAAAATTTGATATTCACTTAGGATTCATGTTAAACTCTTTAGAATTTTTATAATCTCATCTGTAAATTAGAACCCCCTCAGCTATTAGCTTTAACAGCCATAACTATGACTATAAATGGACATTATCAAAGAAATCCTTCAATAATCCCAAAATATAATAAGGGCACTTACAACACTTTCAGCTCACAGGTGAGAAATGTAACCTATAAAGGAATGTAGGCATATGATTTAGACATGGATATGATTTAGATTAAGGATGTGATAACTGTGGGGAGAATGGGAGAGATCAATAAAATCTCTCAATGACTGAATATTAAATTGAATGAAATTATTATTAATATGCAGTTGACTGAAATATTCTTGAAGATATATATCTGAGGAATGCTTTCCCTGAGCTTCTGGTTTTTAGGTGCCCTCCCAAATTTAGAACTGAAGATGTGGCCAGTGATTAAAGTAATGAGTCCCTTTAAATGAATAGATTATATGGAAATAGAGCTAAACTCAATTAAAAATAAAATAACTGAGATATTGGACATAGATCATGTGCTTATGCATTTATTTATATTTTAAAATATTCTGATTATATTCATCACTACTTCAAATTTCCTGATAATTATAACATTTAACACAAATTTTATATTTTGAATTTCAATTTTTAATGATTAGAAAAACTGGGTTAATTAAAATGGCCAATGGAAGGACAACTCTCCTATAATCTACAAATAAGGCAAAGAGGACCACAGAGAAGAATAAAGACTCTACCAATTGTCAAGATTGGAAAGATAGCATGTAAAACATCAGAAAATGATGTATTTATTTTTAAAACAGACTAAACATATTATAAGCATGACATCATGATAGAATCTGATTAAGGCTAGGATAGCATCAAACACTGACATAATAGTTCATGTCACAGGATATAAGACTTTGGAGAACATTTGGAATACTTACCAAGGACATGAACTAACTTTAAAAGTCCCATGATAAGGTATGTGTGAATAACAATAGGACTTTGTAATTTAACTGGAAATGTATTTTAACCAGGTAGTAATATTATAGGTCCCACTCAAATGCTCTTGCATGCTGAAGTTTAGAGCGATTTAAGCTTTTTTCTGTATAGTAGGTACAGATCATAGATTCTATCTTGGACTGGTATATCTCCTGGGTGTTCAGTAGACATTGCTACTTTTCTGATAGGGAAAATGAGGTTACAAAATTGCTATACTATCACTTACTCTTAGATGGAACAGGTAAAAATCCTTAGGGAAATCATGTTCATGGTCTACAGGTTTTCTAGAATTTAGCTATATGCTTGGAAAAAGAGTAGAATGCAAACTTTAGATTTGAAAAACACCCCCTTTCCAATTCCTATCATGGCAGTGTGGTTTGGTGAGATACTTTTAAATTTTGAAAAGCAGAGCCAGAAAGTACATCTTTTTAAAATAAATGTATTCAACTGAAAGCAATTTATTTTTCTTGTCATTGGTGTTCAATATAGACTTTTTGATAAAGGGACTGCTTAAAGCCAGGTATAGCTTCTTGTATGGTGATTGAGACAAATTCTTATCTTATGAGAAGATTAGAGTATGTTAAGATTTCAAATAAAACTCAGTCAGTCCATCCCAAATCCTGTAAGCAATACAGAACAGAAAAGGAGGAGGGAAAAAAGAAAAATGTTTTTTGAGCAAGGGAAGTAAAATAAACAGAAACTAATTAAAATGGGGAAAAATATAAACATTTACAACTTTCCTGTAAAACTGCTTATTCAAGCTGATTCATTTCTTTAATGGAAAAGGAACAAAGGCATTGCTTTAGTTATCTGTCTAACATAAATATCATTAGCATATCATTAGCACATGGGAAAGTTTACATCTTTACTTGCAAGCACATGGTTTGGATGGTTTTCATCAGCAATCTGTTTTAAAATTTTGTGCATGTTTGTGTATTTAATATTCCCAAATTTTCTTTCCTGAAATATCCTTCTCCAGAAAAACTACTGAATGTAGAACTCCCATTTACATTGACTTTGGAAGAAAGGCTGCCTCTTTAAATCCCTCATTTAAGGACATACAATGAAATGCCTCGTTAAGAACCTTAATTTAAAGCAGCACACAGTTCTGTGTGTCAGAGGTAATAATTACCTTCTTTAATGAGCCTGACTTTTCCCTGTGATGAGTAAGACTCTGCCTTGTTTATAGTAACTGTAAATTTATTTCTGGCTTTCTTCAAGTGCTCTTATTTTTTTTAAAAAAAATTAACATTATGTCTGTCTTCCCAGGGTCAAATTCTGCCTACTCTATACTCAAACCATGTGCAGTTCAAGCATGGTTTAAAACAATTACCTATATAACCCTGGGACATTCAGGAGACTAAAGGACTCACAATCCATACCCCAGCTTCCAACCAGAGCTACAAACTATTTCAGGCTGACAAGGGTCTACCCTATGATTTTAAATAATTTCCATGTGAAGTATATATATTTAAAATGTCCCAGCAAATCTAAGCAATAACATTGAAAGGCTCTTGAACAAATTGATTTTCTAAACATCTGTTATAATCTTAAGAATTTAAGATATATTTTTGCAGTCTGAGGATGGCTCAAAGACTGGTGCCCGAACATATGGGAAATTATCTGACAACTTGCTTAAATTATAATCTTTAGTATTTCTTGATTTTCTCAATATAGATATATCTTACCCCCATCTCACCAGCTAACCCTAGTGTTCTACCAACTTTTATTTGCAATTCATACAAAATAACTGAGAATTTAAAAAATTGTTTTTAGATTTTAGTTATTGAGTTTAAGTCATATAATATAATTCCTTTGGTTTCCAGATAGAAACCAAATAAAAAGATATTACATGATCTCACTTATATGTGGAATCTAACAAACAAAATAAACTGATGAACAAAAAAGATTGAGAGACATTGAAACATGCAACAGACTGAGTTATGTTGGGGGGTAGGAAGAGTTTAACCAATGAATTTATATCCATATATGCATAGCACAGGTACAGACAATAATAGACAATAGGGCAGGGAAGGCCTGAGGAGGGATATGGGGCCAATGGGGGTGGGGAGAAGAGACATCTGTGATACTTTCAACAATAAAGTTAAATTTAAAAAACAGTATACAATTATATACAGTACATAATACTTGATAATGATAATAAACAACTATATTGCTGGAAAATCCTATATAATAAAAGCCTAATATGCAAATTGTCCCCTTGGGCGGTCGTTTGACTAGGAATTTGACAGGGAGACTGGGAGCTCCACGGCTCCCTATGACGTGTGCTTACCACCAGGGGGCAGCATGGAACATGGTGAGTGTTGGTGATGTGGTATAGGCAGCAGGTGCCAGCCGGCTCCTATAGGCCCCTATGAGAGCAGGACCATGGTGGGATGGCGGAGCAGGTGAGCAGGCAGCACCAGGCCAAGATGGGGTGCCAGGAGGGGCTGCAGGGCTGTGATGCTGGGGCCCGATCCCTGTAGGCCACCCCGAGGGACCCCACCCGTGCATGAATTCGTGCACCGGGCCTCTAGTAAAAAATAAAGTCATATGTATGTAACAGAAGCAGAACTTGAACCCAGATATTTAGTATTTAGTATTTGTATCCAAAGTGCTCTAGTCCATTAAAATCTGCCCTTTTTTTAAGGGAAAAGAGCAAAGACAATTATTATTATTTCTAGTGTTTTTGCAAGATACATAACATCAGGTTAGGTTCACTTAAAAGAAAAGTTTTATTGTTTTCCAATTTGAAACTAGGAGTCAGGGCCATTCATTTCTTATCTCTTGTACCCTAGTGTCAAGTCAGACCCAGAATCGCAGAGTTTGGAGTTGAGAAAACCTTGCAAAGTGAAAATAAAATTGTAAAATTGACAATAATGTGCATTAAAGTGACTCTAACCCCCTAGCTCTTGTACTGGATGCAGAAGGTGCCAGCATGGATTTGCTGTAACTCCCTTTGTCCTTTGGTATTATTCCTAGTCAACCACAATAAAGTTGCTATATGAAAAGAATAAGCCAATCTGAGAAAGGTAAGTATCACATGATCTCACTCATACATGGAATCTAATAAAAAACATAAACTGATGAAAAGGGGACATATGTAATACTTTAAAAAATAAAGATTTAAAAAACAAAAATAAACTAATGAACATAATAGATACAGAGACATAGAAGCATGGAACAGATTTAGGATTCTCAGAAGGAAGGTGGGGGTGGGGGTCAAAGATTAACCACGGGAACTTATATGCGTATATGCACAGCCCATAGACACTGACAATTGTGTAGTGAAGGTCCTGGGCCGGGGGCAATGGGGAAAGGAAAGGGGGGATATTTTTAATACTTTCAATAATAAAGATAAATTTAAAAAAAGAAAGTTTGTTCTTTAAACCTCATGAATTGATCCATCCTTTTCAATATATCCTCTGGTTCTTTCACTTTAGTATTATATCAATTCTCAAAAGAGCATTGGACTTTAATTGTACTCTTCTACTACTAAAGGTGAAAAAAACATTTTAAAATCTCTTGGTGCTATAGGCTTTGTTTTAAAATTTAGAATTTAATACAGAAATCTGGAATATTATATCTCAAAAGTATCTCAATTTCAAATCTATTAACTTCAGTCTCAAAGTCAAATAGGATGTAAAGTGAAAACACTAATTAAAGGGTTCCTGTTTGCCAGTATCAACCCTGTGCATGGCTATTCTGTCTATATAGGGTTTGGCAAAAGGAGGTTTACAGTTGTGAGTATGTGAAACACAGAATTTATTCTTGTATTATTATTATTTATTAATTATTGTATTGTTTTCCATATAAACAACTGTAAATCTACTTTTGTTCCACCCTGCATTTAGAACTTATTGGGAGTGGATGATGTTGGGTGGGGACTGGAAGGATTGAGAAAAAAAAAGAGAGAGAGAGAGAGAGAGAGAGAGAGAGAGAGAGAGAGAGAAAACTTATGGACATGGACAACAGTGTGGTAATTGTGAGGTGGGGGGATGGAGGTGGAAAGGGCATAGAGGGGATAAATGGTGATGGGAAAAATAAATAGACAAGAGTGCTAAAGTTAGAATTTTCTAAAGCCTCCAAAACTGGCAGCTAAATCTGTAATGTTTGGAGAAATGAGATCACCTTAAAATGCAACTAACATTAGAATTGTTCAATTGTCTGATATTATTCTATATTAAAAAAAAGGTAATATGCAAATTGACCTTAAAGGTGGAACGTTCAGAACGACTGCTGGACCAGTCACTATGAGGTGCACTGACCACCTCTCGGTTCCTTTCCCGGCCAGGGGGCTCCAATCGCCTGATGATGAACAAGGAACCGGGAGTGGGTAGCAGGGGATGTGGGCTGTGCCAGGCCAAAGCCCCTGCCCCGCCGGTCGCCCCACACACAGAGGGCAACACACAGCAAGGGCGGGGCAGGTGAGCTGGCAGTAACAGCTGACCTCTCAGTCCCATCCCCCAGCCAGCAGGCACTGATCACCCTATGGCAAATGGGGAGCCAGGGGTGGGTGGTGGTGGGAGGTGGGTGGCAGCAGGTTTTGGGGCCGGCTATGGGCAGCCGGGAAGGATGGCCCTGATTGCAGGCCAGGCTTAGAGACCCTCACACAAAATTCGTGCACTGGGCCTCTAGTTGCTTTATAATTTTGGTGTCTCGGCAAGTTAAGTAACAAAATCCACAGAGTAATAAATATTGTGTTGGACCATCCTTGGCTGGCTAAAAGACAGGGCTCTTAAATTTTAGAAGTTAGGACCTAATTCAAGAATCAGCAGCTGACATAAATATATATATATATATATATATATATATATATATATATATATATATATATATATATATATTGCTTTTTATAATTCAATTCCTAGCCAATGGACTAACACATGGGATAATATGAAATAGCACAGAATTGAATTTAATAGAACTGTGCTTGAAACCCAATTTTGTTGCTCCCAGCTACAGGATTTAGGAAACTTTTCTAAGTCTCAGTTTCCTCATCCATAAATTAGAGATAAATACCTAATGTATACGATTTCTGTGAAGGAGAAATAAGGTAATTGATATGAAATGGTCAAACACAGTATTTGGCATGTGGTAGAAAGTGTCTGAAAGCCATGACCCAAGATTCATTTTAAAAGGAGTGGTAACATTTATAATCTAAACTAGAGGCCCAGTGTATGGACTCATGAACTGGTGGGTCCCTCAGCCTGGCCTGCACCCTCTCATAATCCGGGACCCCTCAGGAGATGTCAGATAGCCAGTTTGGCCCGATCTCTGCAGGCCTGATCTAGACAGGAGGGAGTCGGATCCTGTGCATTGAGTGTCCGTCCCCTGTTGGTCAGTGCACATCATAGCAATCGGTCGTTCCACTGTTCAGTTGATTTGCATATTCAGATTTTATTATATAGGATAATTGACATGTGTATGGTAACCTCTGATTTTCCAACAGCAGGATGTTCATTAGTCTGAAAAAAAAGGATCCAACTCCAGACTTATTTTTCTTCTCTATTTGGGTTTGAAAGTAGCAAAGCCAATCTATATAAACCTGCAGAGTTTTTGTGTGTTTTTCAGCCTGTTTATCTGAAATAATATACACTTGCATTGACATAACATTGGGTTATATATTAAATATAAATAACTTTGAAATATATACAACAAAATGCAATTCTAATCACTAAGTTGGAATCATTCAACATCAACAAATGCTTAAAATATGCATTACAACATCTAGCCCCAGCTCAGCAGAGCCTTTGCTCATGATCACCAAAGGTGTACAGCTCGGTGCCAAATAACTTAGCAGATAAGCTCAAGCACCTGGCCCCGAGTAAAATAATGGTGGTTATCAGTGCCCAAATGTGGCTTCCTGGTGTCTACATTTATATCCTTCTAGAGAAATACCAACAATAGCATCAACATATAAATACTTCAATATTTGTTAAAACAACAAGAATTTTTTTTTAAACTTTAGCCACAGCACTTGACATCTGACAGAGGCTATGCCCATATGTAATTACTTTAGAAGTTATTAACCTTTTGGCAACCAGCTACTGAAAAAAAAAAAATCACACACAGTGAAATCCACCAACTATTAAGATACAATAAGAAATTTAATTATAGCTTCCAACATTTGGAGAAAGTACAGGCTAGCATTATCCAAAATTAATTTGTATATTCAATGAAACAAATTTATTTTCTGGAACTTGATAACTTTCCCTTAATGTTTATATGAAAGAACTAAAAGGCCACCAATGGTCAATACTATTTTGAAAAAGAAAGTGGTGAGGAATTTGAACTATCAGATACAAGATGTTCCAGAAGGAGGAAGAGGAAAGAAGCAGAAGAAGGAAAAAAAGGCTCATGTAACCTAAAATGTGTGCTTATTTAGGGCTAGGAAAATAGACCAAAGGAACAGAACAAAGAGCCCAGCAATGTTTACATGGAATATCTGGTTTAGTATTCATAATATAAAAATAAAATCTACAAGAAAGGCTCAAAAGAAACCCTCTCTAGTTGTAAGTGAAATAAAAATTAAAAATACCTTTCCACACTAATCAGACTGGCCAACATTAAAAGTTGTTTTAAAAAGTTAAAAAAAGGATATGGAGAAATAGTAGAACTCTAGAGAGTTGCAAAAGGGGAATAACCCACATAGTGGAGGAGGTCATCAAGAGGACATGACCTCTGGTTGACTCTTAGGCTCAGCCTGGGCCATAGGAGGCCCCTCATTTCTCCCCTGTCCTTAGAATGTTACTTTCCATCTACAGTCCTGCATTAAGAACCATTCCAAGGACACAGCTTTGAGAGAGCAATATGTTGTTCAGAACATCTGGACTAAATACATGACTGAGCCCTGTTAAAACCTCTATATAAACTCTTAAGATTCTGGTGGGTGGGTGCAGATATCTATTTGTCTTACAGTTGACCCAACTTACAAGACTTGCATGTAAATTTTCTTATTTTTTTGAAACTGCCACCTACCAAACTAGAGCCCCTATCGTCAGTCTCTTTTTGCTCTCCTTACATAGAGACTGGTTTTAAATTTCACCTTGGAAACTCACAAGATTTCAAACCAGCCCTAGAACCAAGGCTTCCCTAATGCTAGGACCACATCCAAGCACCAGGGAAGCCTTGGATGTGGATATAAGAAAACATACCTAAGAATATTTATTGCATTATTGGTTATAATTAGAGAGTAAATGGGGCAATGAGATTGCCTAGGGCTATAATCCTGGTATCAATACTTACTAGCTCTATGAATTTAGGCAAGTTACCAATGTCCTTGTGCTGTAGTTTCCTCATGTCTAAAATAATTTCATAGTGGTTTTTTGAGGAATAGGTCTTCCACATATAATTTTAATTCTTTTTAAATATTATACTTTTTAACTAGTTTTGTTATTTATCCTTACCAGTTTTATCCACACAACGTGACAGAAAAAAATATTTATACATCTTACCCATCATTTCCTGCTCCATTGGGTCTTCACGGCTTCAACATTCATTTCAGCTTCAGAAAACCTTCTTCAACAAAAGCTTAAGTAGAAGCAGGTAACAGATTCCATGCCAGGCCTCATCTTACATAAGTCAGCATTATGTGGTTAATCTACATTAGATCACCCAACTATCAGAAATAAGCACGATTAAAGAAAACCAAATGTACCAAATCCTAAAACTAAGAACTGGAGAGATAAGGGAATGCTTTGTACTTTTTTTAAAAAGAACCACCCATTTTTCAAAAACCAAAAATTCCCATACTTAGTTTATAATGTGATTTGGTTTGCAAAAATGCACACATAAACATACAATTTGCAAAAAAAAAAAAATTAAAACTGTGCAATTCAGTGGTGATGTTTTTATGCTTTGGACTATTTCTTATATAATTACAAACATAATAGAAAATTTAAAATATTAAAAATTGAGATCTATAGAGAGTAAAAAGAATAAAAGCGTCTCTAAACTTCTTTCCTTCACTCTGAAGATGTCCTTCCTTGACATTATGCACACACACACACACACATACACGCTACATTAAATGCACATTGGATTGCAATATTCATCACATATGTATAGGACCAATTTTTGCTTTATCCTCTATTTTTTAACAGTATATTGCTCTCTTATTATGTAGATTATATATAAGGTAGGGTTGTAAATTTTTATCCATAAGTGTATTCAAGTATCTTAATATCATTTATTAAATGATTTTCCTACCGATTTAAAATGCCATTTTTACCATAGACATAGTCTCTGAAATCTAGTCTATTATACTGATCTATTTATTATTCAATTTTATGCTAAAACCATATTATTCTATTTGCTGCAGTTTTATATTATATTTTTGTATGTGTAGAAAAAGCTCCCCCTCATTTGTCCTTTAACATTTTTTTGGCATATTTCTATGCCTTCCTTCCTCTAAATAATCATTATAATTTACTTATAAAATTTCATAAAGTGTATTTTGGATATTTAGATTGGCATTTCTTTAAATTTATTGATATATTTGTAAAAATGGGATATTTTCAATATCCTAAGATTCTGTAAAAAGAATAAAGTGGATTATAAAAAAGTATACCTTTCTTGACTATTGAATGTCAAAGAAAGGTAATTTTCTAAAGATAGATAAGTAAAGGTACTCATTTTTATTGTGAAATAAGAAGAAAAGGATAAAGTGAAAAATAAAAGTGCAAACAATAAAATACATTATAGTTTAGCAGATTTGATTTTAAGGCAAGTCTATTTTACTGTGTCTGGACCAAAATGTTCTCATCTATTAAATAAGAAAGTTGGACAGGTTAAGATCTAAGGCCTTTTCCAGCTCTATAGTCTGTAATGCCCCAATTCTAGACAGTACAAATTCATAAGCCAAACCAGAAGGAGCTGAATAGAAACCCAGACAAACTTGTGTTTGGCTATACTCATACCTTATTCTGGGAGGGGAAAAAAATCTGTTGTCCTCCATACATTTGTGCTCAACCAACCTAAAAGAAGGTATTATTAATCTGATTGTTCACTTGAGAATATTGAAGTTTAGAGGGGTTAGTATGTTTTCCAAGAGCACACAGCTAGCAAAACATCATTTTAATATTAGATGTGTAACTCCAAGGCTGATTTGGTTTTCTTTCCACTGTGTGGAACAATTCTGAGTGCTTGGTAAAGCGATAATTGAATAAATTGATGGATGAATGAATTGGATTGAGGGGTGGATTGGGGGATGAAAAAATGGATGGATGGATGAAATTATCACATTTCTATTATGTGTCTCCTGATTTCAATGTAAATAAAAGAGGAAAATAAATAATATACCTTGTCTACCTAAATTTCAGATGAATATTTTTTTTTAAAAAAATATATTCTATTGATTTCAGAGAGGAAGGGAAAGGGAGAGAGAGATAGAAACATCAATGGTGAGAGAGAATCATTGATCAGCTGCCTCCTGCATGTCCCAGACTGAGGATGGAGCATGAAACCTGGACATGTGCCCTGACTGGGAATTGAGCCATCATTTCCTGGTTCATAGGTCAACACTCAATCACTGACCCATGTCGGCTGGCTAATGTTGATTTTAAATCCTCTTTAGGATTCAAACTACTATAGTCAATGCACCACTTATTTTCTGCACCCTAGAACAGGCTGTACCCCCTGACTCTATCCCCAGTGGTATAACACTCTAACTGGCAAACTGGCTGCAATCCCACACAAGAGACAACTGGATATTATAATCTCCCAATTAAAGTATAGAACACTAGTTAATAGTATTTCTTGGGGGGCGGGGGGAAACTTGCATCTATTCAAACTTACAGACCCAGCTATCAATTTGTAGGAAGCATAGGGTTCAGAACCTGCTAAATGGCATCATAAGAGACAATTGGCCAAATTCAAACTATGAGCAACTTCAAATAACAAATGATACAGATTTTTAATAAATTAATTGATGAGTGACAGAAAGGGAGAGACAGAGAAAGAAAAAGAAAGAAAGAGAGAAGGGAGAGACTTGAGATATATTAAATAATTGATATATTAAATAATTAGGTATAATCTTATTTTAATATTGATTCAAACACTCTAAAAATTACCTGAGACAATTGAGAAAATTTGAATAGTACATATACATTTAATGGTTATTAAAGCATATTGTTAATTTTATAGGCTGACAATGGCTCTGTTGTTATGTTTAATAAAAGAGTCCCTTATTTTTGTGATAAGTACTAGGAATGATATAATGATATAATACAATATAATATTTGTTTCAAAATAATCTGACATGAGGCAATCAGTGGAAGTATAGATGGAACAAAATTGGCTATGAGTTGGTGACTGTTAAAGTTGAGTGTTACATAAATGGGGATCATTATTCTATTCTCCCCACTTATGTATATACATAAAATTTCCCATAATAAAATGTTAAAAAATATTTTCCAAAGATCACAAAGCTGATGGCAATTTGAATGAAATGCAATTTGATTTTTTTAAGGGGAAGTAGATGAGAAGTTAAATAAAGGAGAAAAGGTCATTGATAGTGGAAGACCCCAGAGTAAGAAGGAGAGGATAGGACCAGGGCTCCATGGGAGGGTTAACCTTGCACTTTACAACTGAGGAAGAACACTTCTTTCTTGAAATGGGAGAGAAGAAAAGAAGAACTTGTGAGGATACTGACATGTCTATTTGTTGGGGAAAGAGAGGGGATGTGGGAAGCTTGGATGCCTTGAGCAATTCACCTCACCTCTTTGAATCTGAGGAAAGGTAGGTAAATGAGGAAAAGGGGTTCACCAGATGATCTGCAAGTCTCTTCCTACAAGTCCATCACATTTGAGTCTCTGATGTCAGTGACAGAGAATAGAACTCCTACCTTTTGAATTTCAGACTTTTTTTGTAATTACTTTGAAGGTCAGTGATTACTTTCACTGTAAACTACATCATTTTCCCCCTATTTCTCACAATATCTAGTAGAAGTTACCACGAATATTCTCCGAGAATCATCTTTTGGTGATTGAAAGTTTGTTCATTGATCTGTTATTGATTTTTGTTTACTATTAGATAATAACTTGAATTTATTACTTTACTTGGATAGTTGATAAAAACCAGGCTTCCCATCATTGGTAATTCATGAAACAGAAGGTCATCCTTGAAATAACTTCTAGCAAATTCTGACAGATATTTTTTATGGTTAGTAGAAACTGGTAAGGTTGGTTTTGTGGCAGAGATTTCAGCCCTAAAACAAGGCCCTTTGCCTGCAAACATCTGAGAACAAATGAAGTATAATTTTCATGTGGCATTTTCAGAGCACCTGAGGCAAAACTCACTGAGAAGACGGCCTGACCTACCTGAAAATTCTGAATTCATTGCTTTCCATCTACAACAGCCGTGGGAAGTGCAGCAAAGGCAACACTATTCCTGCGCCACCAAAAATATATGTTGTAGTATTTTACCTCAGGATTCAGGAGTGGAGTCCTTATAGAGACTGACACTCTGATCATGCAAACGTTGACACATCACATTGCATCACATCTCCTGAACTAAATAGGCGAAGGAAATCAGGAAAGGGTGGCCACATTCAATGATCTGAATTCTTTGGCGACAGCTCAGTACTCTGCAAGTCAAAAGAGGAATAAATTATTATAGAAGACTTCCCAAAGCAGCTGCTTCATATTAAGCACTGTCAAATAACTCCCAACTTTCTTTGATCTGAATGAATTCTCTATATTACTTTGGTGACCCCTAACACATCTCTCCTTAACTTCTAGTCTTTTCTATTTTATTCTATTTCTGCCTATAAACGTTCATTTTCACGGAGAGAGAGGACTAGAGAGATTGATCCATTATTTAGTTAGTTTTATTTTCTGGATATATAAAAACAAATAAGTGGTTTAATAACTTGAAAAAATGATAAAGGTACAAGAAATAAAAATATAATGTCCTGAGTAGTCTCCCTATAATGCAGCGGTTCTCAACCTGTGGGTCGCGAGCCCTTTGGGGGTCGAACGACCCTTTCACAGGGGTCGCCTAAGACCATCGGAAAACACATATATAATTACATATTGTTTTGTGATTAATCACTATGCTTTAATTATGTTCAATTTGTAACAATGAAAATACATCCTGCATATCAGATATTTACGATTCATAACAGTAGCAAAATTACATTTATGAAGTAGCAACGAAAATAATTTTATGGTTGGGGGTCACCACAACATGAGGAACTGTATTAAAGGGTCACGGCATTAGGAAGGCTGAGAACCACTGCTATAATGGTTTGTGGTTTAAAAAAGAAAATCAGCAAAATGTGTATCTAATGACTTAGACTTTTCCTAGGAGTAGCAATGATTCTAAACCTTCAGAAAAATTGATAAAAAAAACTATAGAGGGACACAACAGAGGATATTGAAAATAAATGCAGTGCTCTGTGGAAAATAGAAATAAAAAGGTTATACATACACCAAGAAAGAAAAAGGAGAAAACAAATTCTACAAAGTGGATTCTGTTATTTAATCCCTAAGAATGTCTGAGAATTGTAAGAACAGTATCATTTATTACAGTATGACAAATTAGCAGTTATGGCATGTTAAATATTTTATTGTTACATTTAATATCAATTTTATGCAACCCATTGCTTAAAAATAATATAAATCAATGAGTAATACATTTGTATCACGTACTAGTATTGTGGGTTAAAAGCATATCTAAGAATAACAAGAACTGTTTTTTGAAACTATTTTTTCAAACAGTGAAAATACATGACCAGTTTAAAAGTTTTAACAGGTTTTCATCTTGTTTTAAAAATCATTCGTAAGAGCTAAATAATTTTTCTGGAGTGGGAGAATGAATTTCTGTTTAAAATAAACTCAGAACAGTAATAGCCTTTGAATACATGTTTCCATATTATCTGCATGCAGGAATAAGTTATAAACATAATAAATCTAATTCACTTTTGGCAAGTATTATACTAAAAATACTAAACTATGTTAAAAATTTAGAACTGCAAATGAGTTATTTGTATAATAGATACTAAATGTACATCCAGAACTAAGTTATAATTTGGTCAGGAGTTAAAAAAAAAGATGTCATTGCCCCTATCTTCATATCACATATTGATGCCAAAACATTTCACTTAAGGTGGGCAGACAGGGGCATGGGGGAGCATCTGTAATATTGTATCAGTAAACAATTTTAAAAACTGTTAGGTATTATCACATCATTCAATAAAATTTAAGATATCCTTTTTTTTTTTAAAGGACTCCATTATTTGCCATATGCAGATAGATGACACCTAATACTCATAACATAGTCACTATTCTGTGAGACCATTATTCCTTTTAAATCAGGACAACTTTGCTCTGGCAAACATGCTGGAAATGATACATATACAATAAGTTAATATGAGTAATCTGATCAATTACAACTAAACATTTTATTTTCCTCCTCCCCATCACTTATTTACTTTTCAGTAGTTTTAAATGAAAACTAAAATGACTTTACAGTGAACATTGAGTTTTGAATAGTACATTTATCTTATCCTTGGGATACTGTTAAGAATTTTAATCCTTACTAATAAAAGCCTAAGTAGTTGTGATGCCGTGATGCCCTCACTCCGTCACAAGATGGCTGTGCGCACAGAGGGCACCACAGGTGAGCAGGGCTAGGCTTGACGCTGCATGCACTGAAAGGAGCCTGCCTGGGAGTCCCACCTCCTCCCAGCTCTGTGTGCGGAGCCAGGAGGAGGCGGGGCCCCCAGACCTGCCTGGGGGTCCCCCAGCTCTGTGTGGCGAGGCCTGCCTGAGGGTCGGCCTCCTCCCAGCTCTGCATGGTGCGGAGATGGGACCCCCGGCTTTGGCCTACCTCTTTGGGGCAATCCATCAGGAGCCCCAGATGGGTGGGTGGGGCCTACCTCGCTGGGGTTATAGATCGTGGGGCTCCTGCACTGTGACAGGGCACAGGCCAGGCTGCCCCCCCCCAAGTGTATGAATTTCATGCACTGGGCCTCTAGTTAGTTAATAATTATGAATCCTTTTTAGACCCTTACATGGAAGAAAGTACAGCATCTAAATTATTATCATCATTACAAAATTGTAAGTATAACACTGCATTAATTATAGTTTTACATAGACTATAATTATAAGGCATTTAACTCTGGAGATAATTTCAATGTTGGCAGTCCTCTTAATTTGTGAATTCATACACAATTGTTGTTGCTAGAAATGCTATACTATGGTCTTTATTAACCCATAGTGTCTCTGATTTGGTATAAATTTCTAATGTATTTTTAAACCAAGATAATGTTCTGCTATAAACTTTTTTTCTCCCAAATTCTTTCTCTCAACAACTCAATGGGGTTTTGTCATGGGAAGTAACTCTAGAATTAATTAAATTGCCTCATTGGTTTTATATCTTTTGCCAGCACTGTTTTATGTTTCTTTTTTTTTTTTTTAATATATTTTATTGATTTTCCACAGAGAGGAAGGGAGAGAGACAGAGAGTTAGAAACATCGATGAGAGAGAAACATCGATCAGCTGCCTCCTGCACATCCCCCACCGGGGATGTGCCCGCAACCCAAGCACATGCCCTTGACCGGAACCGAACCCGCGACCCCCCAGTCCGCAGGCCGACGCTCCATCCACCGAGCCAAACCGGTTTCGGCTGTTTTATGTTTCTTATACTTGAAATTAGCAGTGTTGGCCTTTTTTGTTGGGATTTGTTTCACCTACAGGGTTGATGGCATCAACACATAATTTAAGTGCCTCAGAACAATGCTATTATCATCATACTAGAGGCCCAGTGCACAAAATCCATGCACTGGTAGGATCCCTAGTGGCTTCTGGCTGCCACCCGGGGCCTCCCTCCCTTTCCCCTGCCAACCCTGGCCCCTGGTCGAACTCACAGACGAACTCCCCATTAAAGGGACAATTTGCATACTACGCTTTATTATATAGTATAAAAATACCCACTGAAGTAATATTTAACTTATACAAATCTCTTCTTCCAATTTTTTTGATTAAAATCCTTTAGTGGCTTTTCATTCCAGTAGAATAAAGTGTTAATATAAAAGAGCTTTTAACCTTGGGACCCAACCTATCTTCAATTTCTGGTGTTTCTCCATTTTATCACTTCTTCAAAATCCCCTGCATAAGTGTATGAGCACAGGTATGCACACACACACACACACACATACACACTCACAAATGTTTCAAGAATATGAGATGGCCCATGTTCCCTTGATTAGTCGTAAACTTCCTTCTCCTTAGTCTCCATAGTATCTTCTCTTTTACAAAGACTTCCTCAACATCCCAAGAAGAATCCATCCATTATGCTTTCCTATAACGTCCAGTTTACACCTCTGTCAAGCAGTTATTAATTAACTAGAGGCCCGATGCATGAAATTCATTCAAGGGGCTCAGCCCTTGCAGCTGTGGTGGCTTGCCTCAGCCCTCTGCAGCACCAGCTTCATCCAGAAGATTGTCCGGAAGGACATCTGGTCTAATTAGCATATTATGCCTTTATTATAGATATTATAACCTTACATTTTTTTCCTATTATGTCTACATCTACTCTTAATTTAGGATGTCTTGAGGAACAAGAAAGAAGGATAAAACTAATCATGTTAAGTACCTAACTAACTTTGAAATAAGCAGTATATTTCTCTTTTCCTGGAATGAAACTGAATGACATGAAGTCCAGTAATGACCAACATCACATAGCTAGTAGGTAGCAGAGTCAGAATCTTGAATTCAAGTTCATCTGACTCCCCACTTTATGACCTTCCACTGTGAAAATATGATTGCCTCTAGTTCATTTTGAACCCCAAGTCCTTTGCACAATGCCTAGAAAATAACACTAGATAACAGAGAAGATGGATGGGTAAATAAATTCCTAGAACATGAACTAGACTACCAACATGGTACGCTTGGAGGTCTCCAGGAACAAGTGAGAAGACCATAGTGATATCCAGGTCCCAAGCTCTGCTTTTAACCAGCCCAGCCCTGTACTGAGTGTTAGCATTCCCCGGATGTCACCCTTCTCCAGGAGACCCAGGACAGGGTGATGATTATTGTTCCTTAAGCCACTGCCACTTTGGCAGCATTCCATATTGGACTCCTCTTCTTCCAAACCTACATATTTTTGCACATATTCCACCACTTTATAGTTTTTCTAAAGGCAATATGAAGTTATGAAAAAAGTATTAATAATGATTCCTTCATCCTAACTCTACCCCTCACTGGCTGAATAGCCTTCAATAGGTTGCTTAACATTTCTACGTGTCCTTTTTCTCAGTGTAAAATGAGAGTAACAGTACATACTTAAGAGGGTAGTTAGGAGAATTCTATGGAAAAATGCATAAAAATTGCCCAATATAGCTCCTAAGGTAAAGTAGACCCTTCTTAAATATTAGCTTTTCGCTAGTAATCTTAAGACCATTCCTAGGCTGTGTTTCATAATTTAAATTATGTGGTGCATCACAGTGGTCTGTTTCCTACTGTCAGCCAGGTGCAGAACTTGAGCAAATTTAGTGACGTGATCATGAGCAGCTGCCGAAGATCAGGCCCAGGAAAAGACAGTGAGTACATTTATTAAAGACAGAGTTCAGAGAGAGGCCTGACCAGGGCACAATTGCTTCATCTGTTTCAACAAATTTGAGTCTCAATACAAAATCTATGTTAGATTAATAATTTTTACCTTAAGGAGGAAAAGATAGTTTAAATGAGGAATCCCCAAATGAAAGCACTGCTCATCACCTTACCGTTCCCCTCAGGAGACTCTATATCCTCCTGAGAATTCATCTATTGATCTTGTCTGAGAACTCTCCTATTGATCTTGCCTATTCAACAAAGTTATAAATCTTCCAGATGCAAATAAACTGTTACTCACTGTTCACCTCCTTATTCCCAAATACCCCAAAGTAAGTCAGGCGACTCCCGTATTATGTCTTGCTTTCACCCCTTGCCTCCTTATGCATTCAAATTGACAAATGTCCTTGTACATTATTTTTAACCTGCCCATATCTAATGCATCAGTATCTTGTTATGTTTCCTTTGATTTCATTGTTTGCAATACTAGTATAAGCAGCACAGAATTGCCAAGGCACTAAGCAGTCCAATTTTTCTTTAATTTCTCAGAAAATTGACAGTTTTATGAACTGTCTCTTTACCTATGCCTCATAAACATGTCAGGCTGTGGAAAACTATTCTAATTAAATCCCAGGGGAGCCACAATGGAAGATTATAGCTGCTTGGCAGGTTATTAAAAAACAGTTGTTCATATATACACACGTATGTGTACTGAAGCCTAACATTTGACACAACAGTCAAGGAGTTAACCCCACCGGCAACTTCAGCTAAACTTGGCTAAAGAATAAATGAGCACAGTGAATGGAAGAAGACTGTTCTATTCAGGCTTTTATTTTTATATCCTTTTTGAGTGCCTCTAGATTACCAGATAATTTAAAAAGTGTCCGGGATCATCACCTTTCTCAATGAATTTTAAATACCTGCTCAAGAAAACTTATTCAGCTTTGTCTTTCCAATGAGTAATTGCTGATACCAGGATTCTCTTGAGATACAGATAATTGCACCAGCAGAAAAGGAAACACAATAAGAAGAGCTTTTCTCTCTCACAAAGTGAGAAATCTCTAGTATATTGGAAAGTTGAATCTAAGGAGAATACAAGATAATTTTTGTTCATGTGAATATTTCCTAGCATTTCCATTCTTACCAAATGAACTATGCACTCTAACTGGATAGGTAAATATTTTAACCTAATTGGAGACAGCCATTTCTCAGATGGTTAAGTTTAAACCTCACATCAAGAAGAATGATCCAGGAAGCTTTCTCTGGGGTATATGATTTACAAAATAAGTATATTTTAATTAATTAAACTGGGAATTGTGTATCAGCTAAATGATGATTCTGGTTGACATATTCAAGAGTGGTTGAAATGTGATCCTAATACCTCCCTACTTCCCATTGAAAACAGCCTGGTGGATAAGACAGCATGCTCCTGAGTTTTCATATTCAGTCTCTAACCAGGACAGTTCCCTTTTTATCTTTCATTACCATAGAGTATACCAAAAATTTTGGCAACTATACAAAATATTCATGCCCTAGCCATTTTGGCTCAGTGGATAGAGTGTCAGCCTATGGACCAAAGGGTCCCAGGTTCGATTCTGGTCGAGGACACACACCTTGGTTGCAGGCTCCTCCCCGGCCCGGGTCCTGGTCAGTGCTCATGAAGGAGGCAACCAATCAATGTGTTTCTCTCACATCGATGCTTCTCTCTGTCTTTCCCTCTCTCTTTCACTCTCCCTAAAAATCAATGGAAAAATGTCCTCAGGTGAGGATTAACAAAATATTCATGGCCATGGTCTACAGGAAAATTGAATAAGAATTTTTGGCTGGCTCTTGCAAATTCATCATCACCTAGAATCTGAGCCAGTTGCCATATGATACTTTTATTTTTTTATTTCTATTTTTTTTTTACTTTTTTCTTTATTGATTAAGGTATGAAGAAAGTTTCCCTAAATCTGCACCGTCCAACAAAATAGCCATTAGATTCATGTGGCTATACCACTTGACATGTGGTTAGCATGGCTAAAGAACTGAAAGTTTAATTTTATTATATATTTTTATAGTAATCACTTTAATTAAATTGCCAATGTGACTAATGGTTACAGTATTGGACAGTACAAATCTAAATAATTGCTTCCATCCTTGACTTTTAATAATTAATTAGTATAGACATTTTCAGTAACAAAACGCACAAGCAAAGAACACAAACAGACAATTTACAACTAAAAATATAAAAATAAGAACTATTAACCATCTATATATTCTAAGCACTATCCTAAGATCTTTATATACATTATCTGATTTAATACACAGAATATTTATATGACTTTGGTGCTGTAAATATTTGGATTTCACAAACCAGGAAGGAATCACAGAGAAGTTAATTATACCATCTAGTAATTGGCAGTCAAGATTTGAACTCAAGTGGTCATGAAATTGGTTCTTTACCACTACATTTGCTGATGAAAAACTGCCTCACCTTCTTATTAATCAAAGAATCATAGGTAAATTAAAATAAAACAGGTCATAACTTGTCATCCATTAAATTAGTAAACACTTAGATTATAGGATCCAATAAATAAACTTATTTATTGCAGTTAGAAGATATATAACCAATTATTCTAATTTGGCAATAAGAACTAAGAATCACAATAATGCCCATAACTTTTCTCAGCTCTCATTTCTGGAAATTCATTCTAGAGTTTAAAAAAGACCACGAATACTTAAAATAGACCCAAATATTCAGGTTTATCAATAAGTATAAATTTATAGGGCATGCATTCAATGACAAGTTAACAGTTAAGTGACTACGATGCCCAAAAGAATATTAAACACATAATAAAAATAATAGTGAAGTAATATTATTCCCTTCAAAAATTTTAAAATATTGTTTCTAGCAATATTACAAGAGTAATAACTTTTGTTGGTAGACATTAGGAAGTAAAACCTGTGCTTACTATGATAACAACTTTGAAAAGGAATGATTATTCATGAAATTGTGATAATTACGCTGTAGTATAAGAAACAAAATGCTTTTCTTCCCCTTTCCAAATTATGACCACAGACATGGTTTTGAGGATGTTATTTAACTCAGAGCTATCATTGGAAAATATGTATCTTGCTACTGAAGTGAAGTTAACTTGAGAAATATTTAGAAATGCAGAAACCCAGGTTCCACTACAGAATTACTAAAACAGAATCTGCCATTTTAACAAGATTGCAGGTAACTTTTATTCCCATTAAAGTTTGAAAAACACAGATGTAGTGTGCTACAGGTAATTAGCACTCTTGCTGCTTCCTGGAATCTATCTCCAAGCTATGATAAGTAGCCACGTATTGAAGTCAATTCCATTAATTATGGAGGACTTATTTCCGTAGAGGATATCTTTATAAATGAGTACTAATCTTGCCACCACTCTTGGGAACATTACTATGTATGTAGATAATCCATGAAACACCCTGGACTTTCAGAATCTTGAACTTCTTAACTTCAAATGTTTTCTCCAGTCCACTTCCTTGCCTTACTCCAGTGGCTTGATCCTAGATATGGATCAATAAACAGGAGCTGTAAAGCCTTTACTAAAACTAGACATCCATCCTATTTTATTCATCCTACATAGAATTGCCATAAAATTCTTCTTAAAATGATGTAATATTTTACCAAGATTGCTTTTGGTTCACTTTATTTCCTTTACAGCATCTATCAGATAATTCAGTAATTTTTGTGCTTACTATATCTATTTATTTCCCCTTCCCATCTCCCAATGCTTAGGTCATAGGACGATGTTCTATCATCTGTGACAGAAATGTCTAACCCAATTCCTGTCTCAAAGAAAGTACTTAGCTTTTGAAGAATGAACATAGGCATATGTTTTGAGTATTTTCCCACTTTCAAGAACCTTTACCCTCAGCTATGTGGACCAAATACAATTATCCTTATTTAGTAAATGAGGAAAATGATGCCCATGACTTGCCAAAGATTAGAAATAAAATGATACCTAAAATTCTGCTACATGTTACTTAATACTGCCCAATTTTAGTGTCTTTCTTACTTTTCACAGCTCCAATATGCAAAATTATAATTATCTTATTTAGTTAAATAACACCAATTTCCCCAACAACAACGTTAATTTCAGTTAACGTGGCATATTAGCTGTGAGTAATTGCATAACGTAAAATTGCTGCTAACTCTCTAATTAATAAATCAATATGTAAATAACAGATGTGCATCGTGCTCAGTGACCAACCCCTTCATTTCCTTTGGAGTCTGTGTGCCTGTTACCAGTTCACAAAAAGACAGCAAAGCATGTAGTTGTATTGACTCCTTTTTTCTCAGTGATAAAACCAAGTGACATTTTACAAAAATGGATAACCATTTCCTAAAAGAGGGAATTGATTAGCAAAGATGAACATGTAGCAAAGAAATAAAAAGTGGTAACACCGAAAGCGAAAGTAGAATCAGATATAAATGGAGTTAAGGGAAAAAATAGCCGACCCTGAGAATATTGGCACTGCTATTTTTCAACATGTTCTACATATACAGCTGGAAAAACTTAGTGAAGAACAACTTATTGACACAGATGAAGAAAGTGGTTGTAATGAAAGGATGAAGGAGCTGGCAAAAAATAACTTTACAGATATTTAAAAAATGCAAAGGATAAAATATGAGAAGTTGATCCAAACTTAGAAAAGAGCATGACTATTTGCCAAGTCATAGAAGAGAAGCGTATGCTAAGAGAACAATGCAAGCACTGTCCACACCACTTGATACTTTTTATAAATAAATAAATACTTTTATTCATAATATTTTAATGTTTTCAAATACACTGTACTAAAAAATTATTAGCTTTACTAATGTTTATTCCTCTATACAGTACAAGAGTTCTAAATGTGTTAATGCTATAGGACAATGTAAATTTTTTCTACTGATTACTAAACTCTCTTTGCATGCACCACATAGGAAAAATCATCAGATTGAAAATGCAATCTGAACAACTATAGAGAATATTTGTAAACTATGTGCCTGATAAGGGATTAATGTCCAAAATACACAAGGCACTCAACTCAGCAAAAGAAAACAAATTGAATAGAAATTTCTCAAAACAAGATATACAAATGGTCATCAGGTACAGGGAAAATGCTCAACATCACTAATCACCAGGTAAAACCACAAATTAAAACCACAAATATATCACTTCACCCTGTTAGAATGACCAAAAAGACAAATGTGTTGGTGAGAATGTGGAAAAAAGGAGAACCCTGTACCCTGTTGGTGGGAATGCAAATTAGCACAGCCATTGTGGAAAACAGTATGGAGGTTGTCAAAAACTTAAAACTAGCACTACCATAGATCCAGCAATCTCACTTATGGGTATATACCAAAGGAAATGGTGGTTGCCAAGGGCAAAGGGGGAAATGGGAGATGTTGGTCAAACAGTACAAAGTTTTAGTTATGCAAGTTAACTAAATTCTAGACATCAAATGCATATCATGGTTACTATAGTCCACAATACTGTATTGCATACTTAAAATTTGCTAAAAGAGTAAATATTGCATTCTTACCACAAAAAAGGAACTATGTGAGCTAATTGATTGTAGTGATCATTCCACAGTGTATAAGTATATCAAATCATCACAATGTATAGCTTAAATAGGTACAGTTTCTTTTTGTCAACTATACCCCAGTGAAACTGAAAAGAAAAGATTTTTTGCATAAATAGTTTCAGCTTGCATATCCATATTATGGTTTCACGCTGCCAGGGAAAATGAGGACTACCTCTATTTGATTTTTATGTATCTTTGTTCTGTCTTCTTCTCAACTAGACTGTGAACTACTTGAGAATGTTAGGTAGCCTTTAATAATTTTTTAAACTGAGGGAAAGTTTACATAACATAAAAGTCATCATTTTAATCACTTTAAACTATACAAGTCAGTGGCTTCTGGGACATTCACAATGTTGTGCAACCTTCACTGCAATTTAGTTCAATAACATTTTCCTCACCTTAAAGAAACCCAATACCCATTAATTAGTCATTCTACATTCCCCCTCTTTCTTGCCCCTTGCCACCCACTAATCTACTTTTTATCTATTTGGATTTGCATATTTTGAACATTTTATATAAATGGAATCAGACAAAAAAATGTGTTGTGCCTCGCTTCTTTCATGTAGCATAATATTTTCAAGTTTCATCCATGTGATAGCATGTATCAGGTACTTCATTCCTTTTTATGGCTGAGTAATATTCTATTGTATGGATATACCATATTTGGTTTATGCATTCAAAATATGTTGGATATTGTTATTTGCCTTTTGGCAATTTCAAATTAATACTGCTATTAACATCTGTGTACATGTTTTCACTTGAATATGTTTTTAGTTCTCTTGGGTACTAGTACATGCCTAGAAGTGGAATTTCCAGGACACATAGTAATTCTATGTACAACTTTTTAGAACCATCAAACTGTTTTTCATATCAGCTGAACCAATTTAAATTCCCACCAACAATGTATAAGTGTCCTAATTTTTCCACATCACTGACAACACTTGCTATTTTCAAGTTTTTTATTATAACCATTTTACTGGCTGCAATGTGGTATCTGATTATGGTTTTGATTTGCAGCTCCTTAATGACTAAGAATGTTGAGCATATTTTTAGGTGTTGGCCATCTGCATCTTGTTTGGTGAAATGTCTATGCAAATCTTTTGCCCATTTTTAAATTGAGTTGTTTGCCTTTTTGTTGAGTTGTAGGAGTTCTTCATATATTTTAGATGATAGACTCTCATCATATATATGATTTGCAATATTTCTGTCATCTGTTTGTTGCCACTTGCTTTAAAGTGTCATTTAATGAACATGAGTATTTAATTTTGATGAAGTCAAATTTATATAACTTTAATTTTCTTGCTTCTGCTTTTGATGTCATATGTAAGAAACCATTGCCAATTATAAAGTCATGATGATGTACTCCTATGTTTTCTTCTAAGAATTTTATGTTTTAGTTCTTATATTAAAGTCATGTATATATTTAGAGTTAATTTTTGTATAACATTTTAGATAAGGGTTCAAATTCACTTTTGGCATGTGGCTATCCAGTTGCACCATTTGTTCACATGATATTTTTTCTCCACTGAATGGTATTGGTGCCTGAGTCTAACATGAAATGACTAAATAATGTGAGTTTATTTCTGGACTTTCAAATCTATTTCATTTATCTTTATCTTTATGTCCACAGTGATTTGAGTACTGTAGTTTGTAGTGAGTTTTGAAATTGTGAGATGTGAGCCCTCCAACTTTGTTATTTTTCAATATTATTTTGGATATTTGAGGTCTCTTGAAATTCCACACAAATTTTAAAATCAGCTTGTCTATATTTGAATAAAAAATATTGGGGAATTTTGATGGGTATTATATTAAATGCATAGTCTAATTTGGGGAGTATTGTTATCTTAACAATATGAAATCTTCCAATCCATTAACACAAGATGTGTTTTCATTTATTCAGGTCTTTCAATTTTTTTTCATCAATGTCATATAGTATTCAGTGTGTAAATTTTTCACATTTGGGTAAAATTTATTCCTGGATAATTTATACTTTTTGATACGAATGTAAATGGAATTTTTTGTAATAAAGCTTAATATCTGGTATTGAGATCCCACCTACTTTGTTCTTTCTCAGGATCGCTGCAGCTATTCGGGGTCGTTTTTTATTCCAGATGAATTTTTGGAGAGTTCGTTCTAGGTCTGTGAAATATGCCATTGGTATTTTAATGGGAAGTGCGTTGAATTTATAGATTGCTTTGGGCAGTATGGACATTTTAATGATGTTGATTCTACCAATCCAAGAACATGGTATGTTCTTCCATCTCTTTATGTCTTCCTCTCTCTCTTTTTTCAACGTCCTGTAGTTTTCTGAGTAGAGGTTTTTTACCTCTTTAGTTAAGTTTATTTCTAGGTAGCTTATTTTTTTTTGGTATGATGGTAAATGGGATTGCTTTTTTAGTCTCTCTTTCTGCACATTAACTATTGGTGTATAGAAATTCCATAGATTTCTTGGCATTAATTTTGTATCCTGCTACATTGCCGAATTCTTTTATTAAGTCTAATAGTTTATTGATGGAGTCTTTAGGGATTTTTAAGTATAATATCATGTCATCTGCAAATAAGGACAGTTTTAATTCTTCTTTTCCAATTTGGATGCTTTTTATTTCTTCTTCTTTTCTAATTGCAATGGCTAATACTTCCAGTACTATGTCTAACAGGAGTGGTGAGAGTGGGCATCCCTGTCTTGTTCCTGTTCTTAGGGGAAATGGTGTTAGTTTTTGTCCATTGAGTATGATGTTGGCTGTGGGCCTGTCATATATGGCTTTTATTATGTTGAGGTATGATCCTTCAATTCCCACCTTGCAGAGAGTTTTTATCAAAAATGAGTGTTGAATTTTGTCAAACGCTTTTTCTGCATCAATTGATATGACTATGTGTTTTTTTTCTTTCAATTTGTTTATGTGATGTATCACGTTTATTGATTTGCGGATATTGTACCATCCTTGCATCCCTGGGATAAATCCTACTTGGTCATGGTGTATGATCTTTCTGATGTACTGCTGGATCCGATTTGCTAAGGTTTTGTTGAGGATTTTGGCATCTATGTTCATGAGGGATATTGGCCTGTAATTCTCTTTCATTGTGTTGTCTTTACCTGGTTTTGGTATTAGGGTGATGCTGGCTTCAAAGAATGAGCTTGGAAGCGTTCCTTCCTCTTGGATTTTTGTAGTAGTCTGAGGAGGATAGGTTTTAGTTCTTCCTTGAATGTTTGGTAAAACTCCCCTGTGAAACCGTCTGGTCCTGGGCTTTTGTTTGCTGGAAGCTTTTTGATGACTGCTTCAATTTCATCCCTAGTTATTGGCCTATTGAGATTTTTAGATTCTTCCTGATTAAGTTTTGGAATGTTGTATTTTTCTAGAAATATGTCCATTTCCTCCAGATTGTCTAGTTTGTTGGAGTAGATTTGTCCATAGTATTTTTTAACAATCATTTGTATTTCTGTGGGATCTGTTGTTATTTCTCCTCTATCATTTCTGATTTTGTTTATTTGGGTCCTTTCTCTTTGCTTCTTGGTGAGCCTGGCTAGAGGTTTGTCAATCTTGTTTATCCTTTCAAAGAACCAGCTCTTTGTTTCACTGATTTTCTGTATTTTTTTTTTTGGTCTCTATGTCATTTATTTCTGCTCTAATCTTTATTATCTCCTTCCTTCTGCTCACTCTGGGCTTTTCTTGTTGCTCTCTTTCTAATTCTTTGAGCTGTAGATTTAGATGATTTACAACCATTTTTTCTTGTTTTTTGAGATAGGCCTGTAGAGCTATAAACTACCCTCTCAGGACTGCTTTCATTGTGTCCCAAAGGTTTTGGATTGTTGTGTTTTCATTGTCATTAGTTTCCAGGATGTTTTTAATTTCTTCTTTGATCTCATTGGTAACCCAATCAATATTTAATAACATGCTATTCAGCTTCCAAGTGTTTGAGTATTTTGAGTTGTTTTTATTGTAGTTTATTTCTAATTTTATGGCCTTGTGGTCTGAGAAGATGCTTGGTATGATTTCAATCTTCTTGAGTTTGGGGAGACTTTGTTTGTGACCCAATATGTGGTCTATTTTTTAAGATGTCCCATGAGCACTTGAGAAGAACGTATGTTTTGTAGCTTTGGGGTGAAGTGTTCTGAAGATATTGATTAAGTCCATCTGATCTAGTGAGTCATTTAGGATTGCTGTTTCTTTGCTGAGTTTTTGTCTAGCGGATTTATCCAGTGATGTCAGTGGTATATTAAAGTCCCTTACTATGATTGTATTGTTGTCGATTTCTCCCCTGATATCTTCCAGGAGTTTTCTTATGTATGTGGGTGCTCCTGCATTGGGTGCGTATATGTTTATCAGGGTTCTCTCCTCTTGTTGTATTGATCCCTTTAGTATTATGAAGTGGCCTTCCTTATCTCTTGTTATGGCCTTCACTTTGAGGTCTATTTTGTCCAATATAAGTATTGCTACCCCACATTTTTCTTTCATTTCCATTTCCCTGAAAGATATTTTTCCATCCCTTTACTTTCAGTCTGTGTGAGTCCCTTCTAATGAGGTGGGTCTCTTGTAAACAGCAAATATATGGGTTATGTATTTTTATCCATTCAGCCCTCGATGCCTTTTGATTGGACCATTTAATCCATTTACGTTTAAAGTTATTATTGAAAGGTACTTGTTTGTAGCCATTTGTATTTTATTTTTTTGTAGCTGTTTTCTTTCTGGGGTTTTTAGTTCTTCTTTTTACACCAGTCCCTTTAGCATTTCTTGCATTGCTGGCTTTGTAGTGATAAACTCCCTTAGCCTTTTTTTTTCTGTGAAGCTTCTTATTTCCCCTTCAATTTTGAATGATAGCCTTGCTGGATAGAGTATTCTTGGATTCAGTCCTTTGCTTTGCATCACTTTGTAAATTTCTGTCCATTCTTTTCTGGCCTGATGTGTTTCTGTTGAGAAATCATTTGATAATCTGATGGGGGATCCTTTGTAGGTAACTCTCTGTTTCTCTCTTGCAGCCTTTAAGATTCTCTCTTTGTCTTGTACATTTGCCATCGTTATTATGACATGTCTTGTTGTGGGTCTTTTGGGGTTCATCTTGCCTGGGACTCTCTGTACTTGTGTAACTTTTTTCTTCCCCATATCTGGGAAGTTTTCTGACATTATTTCTTCAAATAGATTTTCTAATCCTTGCTGCTCTTCTTGTCCTTCTTGCAGCCCTATTATGCGTATGTTACTTTGTTTCATGTTCTCCCGAAGCTCCCTTAGGCTCTCCTCCTGCTTTTTAATTTTTTTCTCCAGTTGCTGTTCAGATTGAGCTTGTTTCTCTGCCTTATCTTCTAATTCACTAATTCGGTCCTCTGCTTCTTCTAGTCTGCTGTTGAAACTTTCCATGGTGTTTTTGATTGTAGCTATATCACTTTTCATTTCTTCCTGATTCTTGCATAGGTTGTTGATTTTCTCATCCATCCGGTGAATGAATTGTACAACCATTATTCTGAATTCTTTTTCTGTCATGTTGCATGCTTCAACTTCATTAATTTCCTTTCTTGGCGACTCCTCATTGTCTTTCCTCTGGGTGTTGTGTCGTCTCTTCATTCTGATTATCTCCTGATGGTTCAAACGTCGAGTTGTGTGGGCCTGGGCCTTGTGCAGTGGGAGCCTCCCGCCACCCTAGTGTCACTGAAGAGCTCTGCCACTAAGATGCGTGGTTGTTGTGGGTTGGTGGGAACCAGGCTCGCTCAGATTCAGTGTTGTCAGCGCTCAATGTGGCCTCATGCGAGCCCTTAGAATCAGGGACCCTGCCTGCACCGTGCTGAAACAGAGACCCCCCTGAAGCGTGTTGAAAACCAGAGCCCCCTAGCATGCACCAGGAGTCAGAGTTCCCCAAGAATCCAGTATCAGAGTCTCTGTTGCTTCGCGCGACCTTGCCTTGAGAATCAGGGTCCCTGTGTGCCCTTGCACCAGGAATTGGAGTCACTGGCTCTTAGTATGAATGCACAGGGAATCAGGATCTCAGGCGCAGGTGATAAGAAACAGTCAAGTCACTGGTGCTTGGTGCTGCCTCCTGCCCAGAGAATTGGGGTCCCTGGGCCTGTGATACGCGGGACAAATTCCAGGTGTTCACCCAGCCCAGGGCTCTGAAGCCGGCAGTGCAGGTAGGATCAGCTCCCGGTGTTCACGCATTTGCTCCCAGCCCAAGGCTCCTGGGGCAGGCAGTGTGAGCAGGACCAGATCCCGGTGTTCTCAGGATTGCTCCCAGCCCAGGGCTCCGAAGCCTGCAGAGCACGTAGGACCAGTTCCCGGTGTTCGCAGGATTGCTCCCAGCCTAGTACTCCTTTACCCGGCCCTATGCGGGATCAGTTCCAAGGTGCTCGCTCACATCCAGGCTAAAGTTCCTGGAGCGCTGAGGCCCAGGCAAGGGGTGGGTCTATCAGTTAGTTATTCTGGAGTGCCCACAAGCCTGCGGGAAGGGGGGATGGCCTCTGTTACTCACGGATCTGCCGCGGGGATCTCTGAACTTTTGGTGTCCGCAGATCTGTAGCTGTGGTCATAGGTCTCTGTCCCCAGTGGCTGCAGGGTCCTGGTATGCGTCTGAGATCAGACTGGGTGATGCTGAGGCCAGGATCCTAGTCTCAAGCAGCTCTGTTTCCCCTAAATGGAATTTTTTAAAATTTAATTTTGAATTGTCTATTGATAGTTTACAGAAATACAATCTTTTCTTTAAACTGATTTGAGAGAGACAGAGAGAGACAGACTGATGTGAGAAACATCTATCGGTTGCCTCCCTCGCGTGCCCTAAGCGGAAATCAAATCCACAACCTTTTGGTGTACCTGATAATACTCCATCCAACTCAGCCACACCAGCAGACACAGCCAATTTTTGTATATTGGTCTTGTATACTGCAACTTTTATAAATTTGTGTATTAGCTCTAATAGTTTTTTGTTGTAGGGGTGGGAAGATTTTCTCTATACAAGATCATGCCATCACTAAATAGTGTTAGTTTTACTTCTTTCTTTCCAATATGATTATTTCTTTCCTTTTCCCCATTGCTCTGGCCGTAAGGGCCAGTGTAATGTTGAATAGAAGTGGCTAGAGCACTTATTTTCCCCCTGTTCCTGATCTTATGGGGAAAACTTTCACTCTTTCACTATTGACTGTGCATTTTTCATAGATGTCCTTTATTTTATTTAGGAAGTTTCCTTCTATTCTGTTATGGTTTTTCCTATCATGAAAGGGTATTGAATTGTGTCAGATGCCTTGTCTGCATCCATTGAGAGGATCATGAGTTGTTGTTTTTTAAACTTCACTCTATTAAAGTGGTGTATTACATTGATTTATGTTAGTGTATTGAACCACCAGTGCATTCTTGGGGTAAATCCCACTGGTATAATCCTTTTAATATGTTATTGAAATCAATCTGCTAGGATTTTTTGCATCTCTATGCATAAGTTATATTAGTCTGTGGTTCTTTTCTTCTGATGCCTTTGTCTGGCTTTGATATCAAAGAAATGCTGGCTTCAAAATGAGTTATAAACTAGTTAGAGTTCGAGAAGGATTGTGTTAATTCTTTGTACATTTAAATTAAAAATGTTATCATATTTTTCAGTTTGTGTGTATGTGTGTGTGTGTGCGTGTGTGTGTGTGTGTGTGTGTGTGTGTGTGTGTGTGTGTGTGACTCGCTGTGCTTAGAAGGGCACTAGGCATAGAAAAAGAAATACATAATGTGTAGAGAACTTCTATCCAAGTAAGAAAAAAATAAGTTAAATCAATTTAAAGATACAAAACTTCCTGTCATTATATCTATTGTATGAGTATGTTCATCTAACACCATCCCAGCCAGTCCTGAAATCAATTTTAAAAAGGCTAGTATGCAAGAGTGTCACAAACATTTACTATGGACAGAAAAAAAGAGAGAAATAAGCTGTACTCAGTGGCTTGAAAGAAAAACTCCATGGTAATAGACTCAACATACAAGGAGAATCTATGTAAAATTCTTAAATGGATTAAGGAGCAGAGCTGTGGCTGAAGAAAACCAGATTAGCTCAGCCAAAGATGATAGCTGTAAAATGCACCAAGAAGATGTCCAACAATAGAAATAGAAATTGTTTGCCAGTAAAAATTCATGATTCTGAAAGTGGACACCACCAGCCAGATTTAATAATTGTTGGATCCTTGATGGAAAGAAGAAGCAGGATATGATTGAATGTTTTTTTAAATTTTAATTAAAACTTAAATGGTACTTATTCCTTTGCTCCTCCATGATTCAAGCAGTTTCACAATGTACCAACTGTGAGAGGCAATGATTCCCCACACTTTCAGAAGGGGATTTTAAGAATCAAAGAAACATGGTAATTACAAGGAATAAAGTTCCACATGATCTGTCCCTGTCTGACTACTGCCTGCACGCTTCTGCAGCACCGCACATCCGCAGTGCGCCTGGCGTGAGGGCGGCCTCCTGCCTGCCGCAGTGAACCTGGGCAACGCTGCCATCGCCAGGCCTTCATTTCTCCCTGGGAAGAAGAGCGTTTTCTCTTCCATGCCCAGGAAGGAAACTTATAAGATCTCCCTCAGACATAAAGGGAAGCCAAGATTCTAAGGAGTAATTTTGGTCTGCTTGATATTTAGTGAGATATGAACCCCACTGTTAGATGTTTCTCTTTTCACTACCTGCTGGAAGAAAACAGGACCACATGCTAATTGCCAAATCCCTTTTTGAAAATCTTCTGATTCGCATGCTGTTCTTATCACTTGTCCTTAGCAGGCATCAGTCAAAATTTGTTAGCATTACTAGATGTTAGAGAACAGTTTGAAAAACTAATTTCTGTTTTAAAAAGCACTTTACAGCACCAAAAAATGTGGGGGGAGAGAGGAGGCAAATGGCCAGTGAAAATGGTTGGTAATAGGACAGCAACAGCTTTATTAGGTTTGGTGCAGTTTGAAATGATCCGGAAGCAAACATCCATGGCTTATTTGCTGTTGCAGATTTCTGAGGCCCATCTCTCATAGCTCTCAGCTTTTGGTTAAGGAAGTCAAGTTTATTCGTACGTGATTTACCAAAAAGGAGCTGGGTTGGACACAATAAATAAACTTTTGTGTGAGGTCTCTAAAAAGTGCCAACTAGAAACTTCAAGTTCTGCTCCAGGAAATTAAAGGTATTAATAAAATATATTTTTATTAAAATTTCTATTGGATTTTAGTTTGTAGAGATCTGATTCTTAAAATTAAATAAATAAGTAAAACAAAAAGCACAGAGTATGCAAATTTTGAATTGAAAATGAATCATCCAAAGAATTTTCTAAATTGGAAGAAAGGGCAAACTATACACTGATTAAATGATGTGTTCAAAGTTTATATCAATTAGTGGCAAGGACTATGGGGTCTGAGAGTTTATTAGTTAGTATATCAGATAAAAATTTAAAATTTGTCAAAATATTTCCTATTAATTAGTTAAATCAATTTCTTTATAAAGGTTTGACCAGTTCATTAACCAGTTAACTGCCACGCGTCCAAAGCTCGAACCATCCTTGCGTCTATAGATGCTTATGACATACAAAGGGTTAAACTATCTGGTTAGACACCCTTTTTGTAAGTTACATTCTTCTCCCCCTGCCCCAATTCATTGTACTTATGGTGTATGAATGGCACATATACTTACAGTGTATTAATTGACTGGTTATGAATGACAACAATCTATTCAGGCAAGTTGTAACTTAATGATAATGTAAGTATGTATATGGCATAGGTCTGTAAACTTCCACTGCCTGCCTTCCACAGCCATTATCAATCCACTTTTGTGGTATTTTGCAATAATTTACCCTTTTAGTTAATAAGACTTTTTTCATTCACATTGTCTACTTTGAACGCAGGCAATTCTTATTATCATTTTAGCAGTGGTAAAAACTAGGAGAAATTGTCTGTTCTACTAGAACTCC
Organism: Myotis nattereri; assembly: GCF_964212035.1. Lineage (NCBI taxonomy): Eukaryota > Metazoa > Chordata > Mammalia > Chiroptera > Vespertilionidae > Myotis > Myotis nattereri. Next base: position 129,040,519 of record NC_138077.1, on the reverse strand, counting down.
CCTACCTTTTGGTTTAGTGGCTCTTCTTGACACATGGTGAAGTGATTCAGAGCACGTAGACACCCGGGGCAGTCTGCTCAGTTTAAATACTGGTTCTACAATTTTCTGGCCCTATATCTTGGGAAGCTATTTAACCTCTTAATTCCTCAGTTTCCTCCCCATAAATAGGGGCAGTCACAGAACCAATCTAGCTAGAGCTGTTATTAGTTAACATTGGTAGAGTGCTTAGAACAGAACATGTCACCAGTGAAGCTCTATTCATGTGTTTATTAAATAAAATGATCTGTAAACACTTGAACTATGTTGCATTTTTTGTTTACCATGGAAACTTTATGAACTAGCTTATCTTCTGTGCTCCTTGCACTTTTATTCACTTTTTGGCCATCCACCAAGAACTCAAATTAAGAAAGATAAAACATCTAAACTAATGCAAATTTCACTTGCCAACCCTCTGCTTCTAACATCAGCATGTCACTTAGGTAGTTTCCCAAGCCATTGGTATTTTCTTCACCATCAACATAATAAATAGCATCTCCATCAGTTAAATCTTTGCAGCTGCAGTTGCCAGGCCAGAACCCTCTCCTAGGTGTGTCCAGAGACTGTGGGTATAATTTGGTGGTGGGTAAGGAGGTGACACGAGAGGCGAGGTAAGATTTTACCAGATACTACTAAGATTCGTGCAGGCAGTGGAAGGAAGCACTGATTACCAGATTGACTTCTCCCTCCTTTCTATCCATTTTCCCTAAAGCACATCCTAAAGTTAAAGATGCTATTAGATGCATGAGTAGTAGAAAGACTCACCTCCTTAACACCCAGTTAACTCTTTCACATTCTCTGGTGTTTTTTATTTTGGCCTAAATCACTCAGATCACAATTTTACAATAGCTAAAATAACTGAAATCAGGAGGTCATTTTCCTCACAGGCTAGAAGGGAAATTTAAACAGAGCACCAGTCACAGCAGCACAGTGAACTAAGAAGTGCTCAGTAAGCCACATATACACCTGTTTACAAAGTGAAAGCATCTTATAAAACCTCCTTGGCACTTTTGAGGAGAAAATAATTTCTGCCACTTTTCTAAATATCTTCTTCAATGTGCAAATAAAGCAAAAAGAAACGGACTCTGTGATTTAGACAAAACTGAAGTTAATGGCCTAAGTACTCTGTTTCTTCTTGGCCATAGAAAATCTATATGTATAAAAAGCTAATACGCTAAGTGTCCAACCATCTGACCAGTCGTTATGATGCACACTGACCCTCAGGGGGCAGACACTCAATGCAGGAGCTGCCGTGATGTGCACTGGCCATTTACAGAGAAACTTGGTGCCCACAAAGCAACTCTCAGCTTCCCCCAAGTGGGACCCAGGACCCGCCACCACCCCAGAGCAACAGCCCACCAAATCACAGCCAACTCTGTTGAGTCCCCATGGCGCAAAATGCGGCCCACAGCCCAGCCCAGCCTAGAAACAGTCACTGTGGGCACCAGGTAATGATGTCACATAGCAACACCTGGCTTCTGCTCCCTAGCAACTAGCCTCCTTGGAGTTTCTTCAGCCCAGGAACATGACTTGCTTTATAGCCAGGTGATAACATTTGACACTTTAACCAAATGTCTGTGAAGCATTTTCCCATGCCTCATCTCATTTTATCCTCATAGGAGGCCTGGATTAGGTAGATAGGAGTCTTGGTAAAATCCTATTTTCTTTTCATTAACTGAAAAACAGAGATTTAGAAAGTTTAGTAAGTTGACCGGACTGAAAAGAAGTAAGAAATGGTGGAACTTGAAAATGACTTCAGGTTTTCTCACTATGCAGAATATAGTCAAACACTGCTACAGTTAAGTTTACCCTTTCTTCTCCCTGCGTGATCTACAATAATAATCTACTTTTTGTTGATATTTACTGCTGTGTTGCTGACAATTACCTGAAAGAGAAGTTGGGGTGCTTCACTGGGCTGGAAAGAGCTTAGCTAAATCAGAAAGCAGGTCTAATTAAGCAAGTTTATTCTATATCTATAAAAGGCTAAGTTGACTTGCGCATGCACAATACATATAAAGCTCTTGCTGAAGCCAATCTCACGCATGTGTTTCCATCTGTTGTTGTCAATCATGAATTTGGTTGACACGTCTATTATAGAGAAAGAGCCAATAGCAATATTAAAATATTTCTTCTAATTAATTTCCTTTTAATGTGCACGAATTTGTGCACCAGGCCACTAATGACACTCTTTGTTGATGGGAAAGGATATATAAAATTGAAGGTTCAAATCTGGATTGTTATGTTAACTTCCTTAAAAGACAAGATGGGGTGTTGATGTAAATATAAAGCATGCATAGATCCCAAGTAGGCACAGTAGGCTTTAAGTTTTTCTCTTTATAGTCCCCAGTGTCTGCCTGGTATTCTGTACATAGTAGATACTCTGTAATGTATCAGTGTTAGTTGATTTGGTGCATAAATACTAACAATAATATGTTGTCTTTACTTGCATTGTCATGGCAGCTATATTAATAGTTAAATTGCTTATATTTTCTCCAATGATGTCAAATGAAATGTCAAATGAGATGTGTTGTTGAATGAACATACAATACAAGGATGAATGAGCACAGAGATATCTCTAGAAGTCATATTTAATTGGCTTAAAGGGACAATCACCCCTCACACCTCTATTTTATATACATGAAGATAATATTTCAGCATATATTTTCCAGTGTAGTGTAAATTGAAAGACTCAGAAAATATCTACACTAATAAAAGACAAAGATGCTAATTGACTGTACCTTTGCTACACCCACCAGCCAATCAGAGCAACTATATGCAAACTAACCCAACCAAGATGGCGGTTAATTTGCATATACTGGCTGGGAGCGAAGACTGAAGACAATGGAAAAGGAAGCCAAGCCCTGCAGAAGGGAGCAAAGTAGAGGTGGCGGAGACAGGAATGGAGCCAAGGCGGTGGAGGTGGGAGGCGGGAGCGGAGCCAGGGCGCTGTGGGCTGCTGGGGTGCAGTGGGTGGCAGGGGCACAGGGGGAGGGGGTGGCGGGAGGCAGCAGGGAGGCAGAATAGGCCCTTGAAGTCAGGGAGGGGTGGGACCTGAGCTCTTGGCGCAGAGGGATAGGACAGTCTCCATGGGAGGGAACAGAGTGGAGCTGCGCTCACACTCAGCCTCTGACTTGAGTTTCCTGGTGTGTCAGGTGGCCCTCCCTGCCTTCACCAGGTTACAAGGTTCAGTTCAAAAGACTGAGAGCCTCCAGGGTGTTTGGGTAGGCAGTTGCGGGGGGTGGGGCGGGGAGAGGCCGGTGGGGGAGTAGATTGGCTGGAGGTGAGGCAGCAGGGCTCCCGGATTGGCTGGATTCAACAGGGCGGGGCAAACCTTTGAGAGGTGTGAGGGGGAGTGTAAGGGAGTGTGCACTCGCGTGTGCCACTGGCCTGCTGGCTTTACTCTTGCACGGTGATTGTGGTGGTGGCAGCAGTTACTACCTGAGCCCAGACGGAGCAGAGGCTGGTGGAGCAAAAGGACACCCCAGCATCCCAATATCAGATGGCATGGCCCGCGGGTCATGGCCAAAGAGGAGGGCACGGAGAGCGGCTCCACAATGCAATGGGATTGCTGCCTACAAGTGGGTGAATGACAGGTCCAGGGAAGGTGAGAACCTGGCATCTGGTGGAAGGCAAGGGGCGGCAGCATCCGCGGAGCATGTGAGGTATCGGGGGAAGTGGACATGGCCCTGATGGTAGGCTAGACCTAGGGGACCCTACACATGCACGATTTAATCATGCACTGGGACTCTAGTCTATATATATATATATATATATATATATATATATATATATATATGCCTAAGTGACTGGTTGACCAGTAGCTATGATGTGCACTGACCTCCAGGGGGCAGAAACTCAACACAGGAGCTACTCCCTGGTGGTCAGTGTACTCCCACAGTGGGAGTGCGGCTCAGCTGACCCAAGGGCGCTGGGCTAATGTTTCCCGCTCCAGGCATCTGGACTGACTGGGCACGAGACCATGGCTGCTTCTCTGGCACCGCACAAGGAGCGAGGCTACAATAACAAATGGTAGCTGCATGGTCATGGGCTCACCAGTCACCCTAGGACAGGCATGCAGAGACCGCAGCGAAACAGCAGCGAGCCTACTGAGTGGCAGCAGTGGTGGGTGCAGCAGCCAGGATGAGTGGGAGCGGCACGGCGTCCCGCCCAGGGTTGGGCACCTCCCAGGCCACCTGCTACTTCGCACACTACTTTGATGCAGACAGCAGGCTGGAGCCTGCCGAGCTGGTGGGGAAGGCCAGGCTGTGGCAGCACAGAGGTACACTGATCCCCTCAGGCCAGGTCGAGGTACCACACTGGTGCAGGAATCTGTGCACCAGGCCTCTAGTATTAAAATAAAACCATATTTGAAGCAAACCAGGCAGCATATATAAGTAGTAAACTTTTTTATATATCTTTCTAATGAATGAGCCTAGCTCCAAGAGTTAATCTATCAGATCCCCATAATCTGTTTTCTTTCCATCCATGGAGTCCATCAATCAGCTTCAAGCAATAGTTTTCAAACAAAGGCAATAGGGCTTTGCTGCTGGCTAAATTAACATAGGGCTGTTTAATCTTTTTTCCACGGGGTCTTTACCTCCAAATTCTAGATTCAGATCTCACTGGTTTTAAAATTTGATTGATTTCTCTGTTATCACTTTTCTGTGGCTTTCAAATTTTGTCAATGAGCCTGTGAATGATACCACATTTATATAGGTAAAGTAGATGTAATGGATTACTATAATAGAAATCAGGGATTGAATTTAATTTTCTACTGTTTCTATTTTGCCATGTTAATATAACATGAATAAATAATTTGTATATCAACCTGACAAGTGGGTAATGATTGAGATATGATATGGCTTATTAAAAATAAAATAAAAAAATAAGAATCTCTTGTTGAGTGTTTCCTTCCACGACTCGCGTGGAGTAGGGTTCGGTATCTGAAAGAGGAGCCGCACAGCAAATGAGAGAAAAAGACACGAGATAATTTTGCAATATTGGGGGACCAGGCGGCAAGTCCCGAAGGACTTCTCCCTGTGCTCAGGCCTCACCAAGCTTTTATTCATCTGGGATGCACCCATAGCATAGCCCTAGGCAGGTGACCCCCTAGTAACAAGCAGACTAGCCCATCAGCAAGGATTTACATAATAATAAATGGGGGAGTAGTTTCAGCTACCACTGTCTGGACAAACAGAGGTGGCGCCTAGCTCAGACCTTTGCTAGGGCTGCAAAGGCACCCAGCCTTCAGGGGGTTTCTCTGTCTATGCTTATCAGATAGTGAAGGCAACAAACAGTTTCCCAATCTCTTACCCTTTGAAACAGCATGGAGGGACCTGAAGAGTATTATGCTAAGTGAAATGAGCCAATCAGAGAAAGTTACATGATCCCACTCATATGTGGCATCTAGTGAACAAAATAAACTAATGAACAAAATAGATCCAGAGACATAGAAGAATAGAACAGACTGATGAATATCAGGGGAAAAGTGGAGGTGGGTGGTGCATGGGGAGAGATTATGTAGGAACTTATATGCATATGTGCATAGCCCACGGACACAGACAATAAGGTGGTGACGGCCTGGAAGGGCAAATGCAGGGTAGAGGGGGTTCATGGGAAAAATGGTGGGACATCTGTAATACATTCAACAATAAAGATAAATTTTTTAAAAAAGTAAAATAAAACAAAAAAAATATGATGCTGGAATAGAACTAGGGCTGGTTAATTATTTTTTTAATAATAATATCTCAAAATAAATTCAATATGTAGCTTTTAAATAAAAGTTTTCATAAAATTAAGGCTGAAGCTAAAATGGTTTGATATACATGGATTGGGATTTTACTATTGTGAAGTTATAGGTTTAAATCTATACATTTTTTTTCTTTAAATAAAGTTTTATTTTTCATTTACAATTCACATACAATACTGTATTAGTTTTGGGTGGATAGCCCAGTAATTAGACATTACATAAATTACTAAGTGATCACTCCTATAACTCTAGTACCCATTTGACACAATATATAGTTATTAAAATATTATTGATTATATTCCCTATGCTGTACTTTACATCCTTGTGACTATTCTATAACTACCAATTTGTATTTCTTAAGTCTGTTACCTTTTGCCCATTCCCCAAACCCTCTCCCATCTGGCAACTGTCAAAATATTCTCAGTATCTATGAGTCTGTTTCTGTTTTATTTGTTTGATTATTTTGTTCTTTAAATTGCACTTATAAATGAAATCATATGGCCTTTGTCTTCCTCTGTCTGACTTATTTCACTCAGCACAAAATCCTCTAGTTCCACCCATGTGGTTGCAGATGGCAAGATTTTTTTTTTTATGGCTGAGCCATATTCCATTGTATATATGCACCATTTCCTCTTTATCTATTCATACATTTTTAAATTAAATTTATTGGGTGACATTGGTTAATAAGATTATATAGGTTTCAAGTGTACAATTCTCTATATATTTAATTGAGAGCCCACCATTCAAAGTCAAATCATATTTCATCACCATATACTTGGCCCCCTTTACCTTTACTAACTTCCCAACCTCCTTCCCTCTGATAATCACCACCATGTTGTCTATGTCTTTGAGTTTCAGTTTTATATCCCATATATGAGTGAAAACACACAGTTATTAGCTTTTTCTGACTGACTTATTTCGCTTTGATGATATTCTCAAGGTCCATCCATGTCGCAAATGGCAGTGTTTCATTTTTTTCTTATGGCTGAGTACTATCCCATTGTGTGTACGTATCTCTCCTTTCATATCTGGGTGAATACTTAGGTTGTTTCTATGTCTTGGTTATTGTAACTAATGCTGCAATGAGCATATGAATGTATATGTCTTTTTGATTTAGTATTAGGGGTTTCTCTGGATAAATACCCAGAGGTGGAATTGCTGTGTTCTTTCTTTGTCTCTTGCTATATAGACTTTGCTTTAAAGTCTATTTATATGGTATAAGTATTTCTACCTACCATTTTTTGGTTGTTGGTTTGTTTCCATTATTATGAAATATAGTTTTCCATCGCTTCATGTTCAGTCTATCTTTCAATCTGAAGTGAGTCTCTTGTAGACAGCATAAGTAGGGATCTTGTTTGTTTATCCATTCAGTCTCCTTGTGTCTTTTGTTTGGAGCATTTAATTCATTTTCATTTAACGTTATTGTTATGTATTTATTGCCATTTTATTATTCATATTTTATCTTTTTTTAATTTTCTTTTTAAAGAAGCTCATTTAACATTTTTGGTAATACTAGTTTGGTGGTGATAGACTCCTTTAGGATTTTCTAGACTGGGAAGCTCTTCATCTATCCTTTGATTCTAAATAATAGTTTTGCTGGGTAGAATAACCTTGGTTGTAGATTCTTGTTTTTCATCATTTTGAATATTTCTTGCCAATCCCTTGTGGCCTGCAAATTTTCTCTTGAGAAATCAGCTGACAGTCATATGGGAGCTCTCTTATAAATAACTAACTGCCTTCCTCTTTCTGCTTTCAAGATCGTCTCTCTGTCTTTAACCCTTGGCATTTTAATTATGATGTGTCTTGTTGTGGACCTCTTCAGATTCATCTTGTTTGGGACTCTCTTTGCTCCCTGAACTTGTAAGTCTATTTCCTTCATCAAGTCAAGGAAGTTTTCCATCCTTATTTTTTCACATAGATTTCTCAATTTATTGCTCTCTCTCTCTTCTACGTCTGGCACCACCACTCCCCCCACCCCCATTATGTGAATGTTGGCATGCTTGAAGTTGTTCCAGAGGCTCCTTATAGTATCACCAAATGTTGCTTTTTTTTCTGTTCTGGTTGTGTATCTTCTGCTTTTTTATCTTCCAACTCTCTGATTAGATCCTCTGCTTCATCTAGTCCACTGTTGGGTCCCTGTAATGTATTCTTCATTAAAGATAGTGTATTCTTCATTATTGATTAGCTCTTTTTTATGTTTTCTATCTCCATTTTTATGTTTCTTATCTCTTTGTTGAAGTTCTCACTAATTTCATCGACTCTTCCCTAAGTTCATTGATCATCCTTATAAGCAGTGTTTTGAACTCTATGTCTAGTAGATTCGCTTGCCCCTATTCTGTTTAGTTCTTTTTCTGGAGTTTTGTTCAGTTCTTTCATTTGGGACATATTTATTTGTGTCTTCATTTTGGCTACCTCCCTGCTTTTGTTTCTATGTATTAGGTAGAGCTGCTACATCTCTGGGTTGGTAGAGGGGCTTTAGTAGTAGGTCTCTTGTAAGTTCCATTGGCACAGCCTTTCTGATCACCTAACTAAGCATTCCAGGTGCACCCCTCTCCTGTGTGGGTTGTGTACATCCTCCTGTTGTAGTAGAGCTTTGATTGCTGTTGGCACCTCAAAGGGAAGGATGTATCCCCAGGCTGATTGGCTGCAAGGACCCGCTGTGACCACTGTGGAGGATCAGTTATGTAGGAGCTGACCTCACAAAGCAGGAATTACTTTGGTGGGCCTGCTGAGTCTGCCCCTTGAGCATGTCACTTGTGAAGGAGATTGGGTGGTATTTCAACATGTTCTGAAGCTTTCCACTGGGTGTATTGTTTATGGGGCCTTCCAGGATGTGCAGCCAAGGTCAGGGGACACCAGGCATGAGCTACAAAGTGATATTTGTCTGGGCTTGGAGGTGCCCAGAAGAGACAGAGTTGTGAGCCAAGGCTGGCTTCCCCTAGTGCTGAGCTGGGGCCACTTAGCAAAATGCATGTGGCATGTCAAGGCCAGATATTGCTTGTTTGAGATACTCTAGGAAAATGTAAAGTATGAACCAAAACAGGCTGTTTGTGAAAAAGCCACTGGAAGTGGCTTAAATTGGGCCCACAAGTTGGATGGGGAAAGGTCTCAAGGAATCATCAGAGCAGGGCTCACAGTGTTAGCCAGGTTGATGGAGATTCAGATATGGTGCCTCTCTGCCTGTTCAGTATAGCTGAGAAAAGGAACAGTGGCCTCCGCCAATACTTCTCTCTGAGAGAAAGTTGCCCCTCCAGCTCTTGCCCTGATCCCTGACAACTTAGCTCCTCCTCATATATCCCTAGTGCCCCAGTGCTGAAGCTCAAGTGAGTGAGTCCAAGTAAGTTGATGTATAGGCTCTTTAAGAGGAATGCATGGAACTCCAGAAGCCTTCCATCTCACTCAGCCACATTCCCCACTGGTTTTTATAGCCAGAAGTTATGAGGACTCCTCTTCCTGGCACTGGAACCCTGGGCTGGGGAGCTGAGATTACTGCTCCTCAAGGGAACCTCTGCATCTGAGACATCCCTCCTGATTATTACCAGACACACATGTGTATGGGCCCAACCCATTCGTCCATTCATGTCTCCAACCTTTCTACCCATCTGATGTGGCTTCTTCTTTATATCCTTAGTTGTAGGACTTCTGTTCTGAATGATGGTTGATCTATAGCTTACTGGTAATTTTGATGTTGTGGGCAGTTCCAAGTATAGCATTTACTTATGCAGCCATGACCTAAACCTAAATCCTGGCTTGATGCAGCAGCAGTGGCTTTTTTATTTCCTGAGAAGATGAAAAATGCCACACTGCCCCTGACCCAGGACAGAGAGGCAGGGGAGGCAATAGGTGGGCAATGGTACCCAAGGCTCCCAGTTAGGAACCTTGACTATGTGTGGGCATGTGGACAGGGAGAGGTTGAAGCTTTAAATCTGTAAGTTTTATAGATCCTTGTTTATACACTTAGACAATATAAGTTCACTATGACCATATGTAATACAATATTTATCAAAATTTTAAGGCCATAAAGTCACCTATTATTAATTAAAAAGAGACCTTAACACTGCAAATACCACTCAGAACAGCTGGGTGAAAAATTTTGTCATGTCAGGGTCCTACTACTGGCAATGTTGAGCACATAGCAGCATAAGGATACCCCTGCTAAAAACAATTAGAAAAGTCAGATAAAACACACAGTCAAGACTTGAAAGACATCACAAAGCTTCTAAGACAACCACAGTTTGGGGGACCAAGAAGGTAGAGAGAAGGAAACCCAAGAGAGATAAACCTATCTCTTTGGCTCCTTTTTTATCTTGGGGCATTTGCTCAGATAGGTAGAAAGTTAAAAATCGGAGTGCAACATCTCAGCCAGGAAGCAAAGGGCCAGGAAAGCATCTGCCAATCTCACAGTAATGGATAGACAAAAATTGGAGTTTAGGATCTTCAGGGCAACCTAGAATTGAGAGAAACGGGATGAGTAAAAAGTGAGTGGAACCTTTGTGGTTATCTCCTCAAGGCCTTTACCAAATTGTTTAGCTGTGAGGCAAGAGGTGAAGAAGCTAAGCTGAGGCACTCTGAAAATCAGACAGAGCTTTTAGCAGTTTTACAAGGCTTAGAAAAGAAATTTTGTAGTTTAGAACCCACCAAGGACTTGGGGACTCTGGTAAACACCCAAATCTCTTGCCAATTTACCCATGGAGACAGAGTGGACTAGACATTGAAGAAGCCATACCAAAACCTCAACTTGACTCAAGGAACTCAGTGTTTGACAGATAGAAATAAAAGGTCCACTTGTGCCCTAACTGGTTTGGCTCAGTGGATAGAGCATCGGCCTGCAGACTAAAGGGTCCCAGGTTCGATTCCGGTCAAGGGCATGTACCTTGGTTGCGGGCACATCCCAAGTAGTGGGTATGCAGGAGGCAGCTGATTGATGTTTCTCTCTCATCGATGTTTCTAACTCTCTATCCCTCTACCTTCCTCTCTGTAAAAAAATCAATAAAATATAATTTTAAAAAAAAGGTCCACTTGCCATAACATATTTAGCTATATTATAAAATTTGCATATAATACTTTTTAATATGGGTATTTAAATAATTGATTTCAGTCTTTGTTTTGCTAAAATACGCATTTATATACAGGGGTGGGGATCAAGCCTGCAATTTGAGCATGTGCCCTCTCCAGGAATTGAATTGCAACTTCCTGGTTCATGGGTCAAAGCTCAACCACTGAGCCACACCAGCCAGGCTTGTGCCTATCTTTAAAGAAAGATTTCTGCCCCACCAGAGTTCAGTTCTATATTGCAATCAGTGTTAAATACCTCCTGCTAAAATAGTTACACTGTATGCAGGTTCTTCTTTCCAGTTCTTTTTCTCATTTGTTGTTTTTAAGGACATACCAACAGTCTGCTTTCACTTCCGTGAATACTCAATTACTAGTAGGTTCACTCTAAACAATCATAATGTTGCTTTCCCTGGACATCAATAAATTTGATATATTTTTACTATCTCGAAGGCAAAGAATATCCTTTTACAAAGTGTGTTTCATGAATTAGGTCAAATTACATTTGGGCCGATTCAGAGCTGCAGAGAAAGGTGCCAAACATTTGATATAACACAACACTGTATTTATCTTCAGGGGAAACTTCTGATTCTCTCATAAAAAGTAAAGGCAGCCCAGCCTGTGTGACTCAGTGGTTGAGTGTCAACCTATGAACCAGGAGGTCACGGTTTGATTCCCAGTCAAGGCATATGCCCAGGTTGCGAGCTCAATCCCCAGTAAGGGGCATGCAGGAGGCAACCAATCAATGATTATCACTCATCATTGATGTTTCTATCTTTCTTTCCCCCTCCCTTCCTCTCTCTTAAATAAATAAAAACATATTAAACAAATAAATAAATAAAGGCACAATAGAACAAGGATATGCAATGTCAGATTTGCTTTATTTCAGTCTCCTTGTTTATTAGGAAGGAATAGAAAACAATGCCTGAAAAATTTATGAGGAATAAGCTATTTGACATGTTTTCATAGTTATTATAGAATAGGGGAGAAACCATACTCAGTTCTCAGGGAAGATCAAGACAAAGAGATCATCTGAAACTATAAGAAATTCCTCATCATAACACAGGACCTACTGAATTATAATTCTGGAGGAAAGGATGACAATTTGGGCATTGAGGGATGAATAAAGGGCCTGTATATGTGATACAGGCAACCAAAACCTTCCTTTCAAGACAACATGGCCTTCCTGAATCAAGTGAATTAAAGCAGGTCATCGTAAGGAACATCAAGAGAGCAAAAGATGGTGGTATGAACCTATGGGTTCATAAGTTGTAGAAACAAATTTGCATATGTCTTGCAAACTAACTCTGAAAAAATCATTGGATAAGCCTAGAATTGCAAAATGAAATATCTATTCTTTTGTTCACATTAAACAAAATAAATTAATCAGAATAATTAATTACTAAAACTTTAGGTCCCAAAGGAAATAATCTCTAAAATTAGTAATTTTCCACAATACATACATCCAAATCACCACTGACATTAAAATAAGTGTATCACTTCTTGTTACGATTCAGTGCTTTATGGCTTTGCCTCCTCTAATTGTGCTAACATTTTTTTCTTTTTTTATTGTTTAAAGTATTACAAATACAAGTACATATGTCTCCTTTTCCTCCCATTAACCTCCCATCAGTCTCCCCCAGCACATGCTCTCACAGTGTCTGTGTCCATTTGTTATGCTTATATGCATGCATACAAGTCCTTCAATTGACCCAGTAGTATCACTTCTAGAAATATATCCCAAGAAACCAGAAACACCAATCAGAAAGGATATATGCACCTCTATGTTCATAGAAGCACAATTTACAATAGCTAAGATCTGGAAACAGCCTAAGTGCCCATCAGCAGATGAATGGATTAGAAAACTGTGGTACATCTACACAATGGAATACGACACTGCTGTAAAAAAAAAAAAAAAAAAAAAAAAAAAGAGTTCTTAACATTTGCAACAGCATGGATGGAACTGGAGAGCATTATACTAAGCAAATAAGCCAGTCAGAGAAAGATAAATATCACATGATCTTACTCATTTGTGAACTATAAAGAACATCATAAATTAATGAACAAAAATAGATACAGAGACAAAGAAGCATCAAACAAACTGTCAAACTACAGTGGGAAGGCAGGGGAGGGTTGGGCGGGTAGGAGATGAACTGGACTTGTACTAACATTTTATTAAAATATTTGATCTTTTCTCCTTACTAGATCAGTCTTCTTCCAAATGTTTATCTCTTTTCTATACTGGAGTCAGGAAGATTCCATTTCCGGTTCAAGCACATCTTTTATATCAGAACAAAACGTTTTCTCAACAAAGATTCACAGGATGCTAGAAATGGTACAATTCTTGGAGGTAACTAATTTCAATTGATTCATTTAACTAGTGTGGGAACTCAGACAATGAAAATTTAAGAGGTTAAATGATGTTCCCTCTGTGGAAGACATTTCACATGGCTCTCTTGAGGTCCCACACATCTTGCTGGCTATGCTAAAAATGCAGGACTGTCACCACGCCACCAGGGCCATTTCACAGGATCATGTTTGCTGTGGGAAGTCTTGAGAGATGAGGTAACATCCTCCATTAGGAAAAACAGTAGGATTGTTTCCTGCTCACTACAAAACTGTGCTTTCCCAAGTTTAGAATTCCTCTCTGATAATGTAACCCACTGCATGTGCAGGCACACATCTAGGCCTTCTGCATTATCCCATGAAACTTGGGGATAAGGGTAGACTTGTGCAAATATACTGATGCTCATGCTGTTTGCTGTGTTGTAATAAAGTCCTTTGTCTCTGAGCTATGAGTCTCATGTCTTCTGTGAGTATTCATGAAATGATCATGACTTATAAACTAGGTAAAATCAAACCCCAGAGCTGACACCCAGTGGAAAAGAGAAAAAAAAAATAGAGCCATCATCTTCAGAAATCTCTTTTTTTCCATTAGAAATAATGCTACACATTGTGGTCACGAGAAATCAAAATGTTAGTATCTGGAGCCTATTAAGAAAAGAAATAATTTAAATACATTTTTGTCCATATGGTTTTATAAAAATTAAGGGGAATATCCTCAATGGAGAAAATATTGTTCTGTTTTACAATATAAAATAACTAGAGGCCTGATGCACAAAATTTGTGCAAGGGGCTTGGCCCTCGCAGCCCCAGCTTTGTCTGGAAGGATAGCTGGTCTAATTAGCATAATAACGCTTTTGTTATTATAGATATGAAATAGTAGCACACACAAAGGAATATATTTTTACTCTTAAATTGTAAATTCACTTTTAAATTTTCTATTTGGTTTATTTCCCAATCTTCTCTCTTTGTTTCCATAATATCAATAGCATCCATTGTTTTCATCTATGAATAATATTAATATCATTTAAATTTATTTTCAGATTTCTCTGTTAACTCTAGTGCTAAGAGTAAGGATTTTCCTTTTGGTTGCATTTACTTTTTTTGTTTCCATTTGGGTTTTAGTTTATAGTTTTAGCTTCTTGGCTATGTTACTGAACCTATCACACAGTGGGCTTAAAATTCTAGTTTCTCACAGAGGACTCTGTTCCGTCTCTGATTAAAGGTGAAAGTAAGGCTTCCTGAAGACTTCCACAAACATTCGATTTGGTGTTTTGATTCCAGTTAAAAGATAAAATAGCCATTCCTAGTTCCAGAGAGGGGCTTAGACCTGATTTCTGTTAGTATTAAAACCCAAGCACTTAAAAAAAAATCTAGTCTGATACCCCTGAAACCCTTCTCACAAACTATAGTTCATTCCTCAGACTCTCAAATTCCTTTCCATTTCTGGGAACTCAAGGTTTCCCTTTGATGTTTTTGAGCTCAGGCCACTTTTTATTTTTACACGGCCTTATTTTGTACAGAATTTTTATATTTATACTATCTAGGATAAGAGGGTACCTTCCCAAGTCAACTTTGTCTGCCATAGACATACCAAAGAGAGGCAACAATGCTACTGTCTCTTTTTCTTTACCATCAATGTGTTTTTTATATGTAAAAGCCAGTCTATTCAGTAAAATCAGAAAAATATTCTAACAGCAAAATGGAAATGGGAAACATTTCCAAGGTCCATGGGTCATAGGCAGATATTTGTTAAAATAATTGTAGAAGTTGAAATGTGTAATAGCTATCAGATAGAAGCAATGGCTAATCCTCAAAAGGGAGAAAAGTTCTATTCATTGAAAAGGTATTCAGAGAATATTAAATAATAGTATAACCTTGGATAAACAACATGGTAAGCATTTTAAGCATTTCATGATGGTGCTGTTTGGGGGTGATTCATGTGTATGTGTGTGTGAGAGAGAGAGAGACAGTGAGAAAGAGAGAGAGAGAGAGAGAGAGAGAGAGAGAGAGAGAGAGAGAAGTATTCTGTTTTGATTTTTGTTTTTCAAGTTCATTTCTTTTTTTTAATCAACATATTTTTTCCTGGATTGGTTTTCCTTAGTCAGTCTTAGTTCACTGAGATTTTTTTTCTTAAAACAAGAAATAATGTCCTGGCCAGTGGGTCTCTGTGGTTAGACTGGCCCAGGCACCAAAGGGTTACCTGTTCAATTCCCGGGTTCCCAGTCAAGGGCATGTACCTGGGTTGCAGGTTCAATCCCCACCTATGGAGGCTGTGTGTGGGAGGCAACCAATTGATGTGACTTTCTCACATGGATGTTTGTCTCTCTCCTATCTCTCTCCTGGTCTCCACCCTCCCCCCCTTCCACTTTCTAAATATCAATGGAAAAAAGTATCCTCAGGTGAAGGTAAATAAACAAGTAATAGTTTTCCTCTTCGATTCATTCTTTTAGACCAAGACTGAAATTAGACTGCATATCAAAGGCCATGGCAAAAAATTCCTGACATTGGAAATTGTCTTCACAGACATCCATGTGCCCTATCCCCCTCTACACATTCCATTTTCTACCTGACAATGTTTAAATTGTTTTATTTTTCTTCATTAAAACCACCACACCTCTTTATTTAACTCCTGTTTTAGTACCTTGATTCAGCAGGATCATAAAAACTTTTATTTTTGTTGTCTCTGCTTCTTTTTTGCCGCAGGGAGAAGTAAAAAGAAACAAGTTAAAGAATAAACAGTCAACCCTTCTTTAAAAATATATAACTAGATTTCTAAAGAAATGAAAAAATATGATACTAGTGGGAAAACATTGCAGTCAAATCTATATTTAACTTGAAATAACATAACTTTTTGTGGGTATATTTGACATTCCCTCATAACTGCTACAACCTCTGTGAGTCCTCAATAAATATTAATTATGGATAATTGACAATTCCCTCTTCTAATGGAAGCTACAGAACTAATTTCCAAGTTTCCACTTTGTGCCAGTGCAGCAAAGGGCAGCCTTCGAAATGGTCTTTCCTGTCGCAGAGCATAAACATGATCTTCTATGAGAAAGTGTGCACATTTTTCAAAAGGAAGTCAAGTTTCCATACAGAATCAAAACCTCAAACAAACCAGAAAACCTATTTTCTCTCTTTATTTAAAGAAAAATAATTAAGTTAGATTCCGAGCAGCCATTCTATGTTAAAATACACTTTCGATTTTATAAGAAGTTCTACTGAAGTGAATGCCTTTAATTGACCAGCCTGCAAATGACTTAAACTGTTACAATCTCCTAATTAGGAGAATATAATGGCAGTGGCAAATGTCACCAGAGTGCTTTAATCTATTTCTTACCAATTCCACCTGATCAATCTGTTACATTTGCCGTATATCTAACTTACTGATCAGTGAATAACATAAATTCATCGCTTCAGCTCATTTAATATATTTTACAATGAGCATGGGTGCATTTTTAAATTGGACACAAACACAAATATATGTGTATATACACATATATACATATGTGTATATATGTAAACAAATACATACATATGCTATATGTATAACATATAACATATTATATATGATGTTGTATATAAGGTACTTCTATAATCTTTCCAAATAAGTTGTATTAGATTTAGCTTCAGAATAAGAGAAAACTATAGCATGCATTTCTACTATGATTTTCAGGTAAATAAAAAGCTCCATAGAAATACTTAAATCACTATTTTTTAAAGGTTTAATTTATTGACAAGTTTTCAGAGACATACCTATTTTCTCAAGTGAGGTTCACCGTTGTTTGCTTTCTTCATCATAAACTGCATGCTTACCTGAGAGTTTTCTTTCTCATGTGCCAACTGAGCAGTGTCAGACATAGAAATTGCTTTCATGTGGATTGATCATTTCAACTGGAATTTGTGTTTCTAACCCAAAACTTTGGGTAAGAATTTAGGTCATGTCATTTAGCCTGTTCATTGTACTTAGTCAAATGTGTCCAACTCACACACTTTCAGTAAATAGCATGAACTAACACTCCCAGCTCATAGGATCCGGTGGGAGTGAGAGTAAGAAGGAGCACTGCCCGCTGGTCCAGGAGGGGAACTGGGAAGACTTGGCTCGTCTGCCTTCTATGGGAGCTCACCAAGCATCCAGGCCTTCACTTTACCCCTCTACCATTCACATAAAACTCCAACTCAAAAAAAGAAAGAAAATGCCCGACTGACACACGTGCCTTCCCAAAATAATATGAGTGAGGATTGTTAACACTTACAGAGAGCTTCCTAGGTAGGTGCCAGGCACTGTTCTAAATACTTAGCACATTTTATCTCCTTTTATCTCCTATTATCTTCATAATAATCTAGTGAAGCAGGTGCTATTATTTTCCTAAGACTTAAAGATAAGAACACTGTGGTGCAACAACGTTAAAGTAATTTGTTGAAGATCACACTGAAAGGAAATTCCATTTGCATGTTTCAGTCATATTAAATGGCATTGTGGGAGGGTAGCATGTAACTTCATTTCGTGTATTACATGCCCAGACTCAAACAGGGTCAGGTGCAATTATATTAGGACCGTCTAGAGCAGTGGTTCTCAACCTGTGGGTCGCGACCCCTTTGGTGATCAAACAACCCTTTCACAGGGGTCGCCTAAGACCATCCTGCATATCAGATATTTACATTACGATTCATAACAGTAGCAACATTACAGTTATGAAGTAGCAACGAAAATAATTTTATGTTTGGGTCACAACATAAGGAACTGTATTTAAAGGGCCAGAAGGTTGAGAACCACTGGGATAGAGTGAGGAAAGTGCCGGGTCAGGATCAGCGGCCTTGTTTTCAGCATCACTTCCAGCCTCCCACCCAACCAGCGTTTAACCTTGAACAAGTCAATTAACTCCTGGGCCCAAATTTCCAACTTGCAAAAGGAGAGATTAGGTGTTCTCAAGGCCTTTTCAACCACAAAAACATATTTCACTATGAATAATGGCTGAAAGAAATGCCACAATGATCTGATGACTTGGTGTATGACCCATGTTAATATTAAAAGTATTAAAATGAGTGCATCTGCTTTTTAAATAGAGATTCAGCCACAATTCCTTCAGATCAACAGGACTAGAAAAAAAGCATCCTGGTTTCTAAAGCGGTAGGTCTTTGATATTTTTTAAATATATTTTATTGATTTTTTTACAGAGAAGAAGGGAGAGGGATAGAGAGTTAGAAACATCGATGAGAGAGAAACATTAATCAGCTGCCTCCTGCACACCCGCTACTTGGGATGTGCCCGCAACCAAGGTACATGCCCTTGACCGGAATCGAACCTGGGACCCTTCAGTCCACAGGCCGATGCTCTAGCCACTGAGTCAAACTGGTCAGGGCAGTCTTTGATATTTTTACCAGCACCAGTACAGGAGATATGTTGTTCTAGTCACTGGACTACAAAGGATGAATAAAACAAATGCAATTTCTGCTCCCAAGAAGCTATGCATACATACACACATATGTAAACATATATACAACACATATATAAGTGAATGTGTAAACACTGATGTACAATAGAGATTGTGATAAATTCCAGAAGACTGTACATAGAAGACTTCCTGTAGATGGATTTTTTAAATTGGGATAAAATAACAATACTGTATTATACACTTAAAAATTGTCAACAGAATAGATCTCATGTTAATTATTCTTACCACAACAACAAAAAAGCACAAAAAAACTTATAGAGGTGATGGATATTCCTTTTATCTTAATTGTGGTGATGGTTTCATGGGTGTATACATATGTTCAAACTCATCAAATGTCACACATTAAATATGTACTTTTTCTATATCAATTATATCTCAAGCCATTTTTAAAATTAAAAACTAAAAGAAAATTTGAATATAGTTGTGAATGACTGTTCAGCAATTCCATCAAAATAAAAAAGACTTAGTGTGCTGCACCTGTCACAGGCCCTTAATGTTATCAATAATTAGTATTTATTTTATCCATATCTGAAGATTCTATATTGTGAAGACTTTCTTCCCATTACAACATTCAAAAACAGGTATGAGCCACCTTATTTACTGAATTTCTAGGGTAATTCTAAACCACTGTTTACCTGAGTTAGAAAATTGTCCTTAGTTCATGATGCATGTGGTAATTTCTCAAGCTTAAGCATGCATCAGAATCACCTAGAAAGCTTGTTAAAATGTGGGTGGTGGGCCCACTCCCAGACATCTAATTGGTCAGGTCAGGTGTGGGGCCAAGAACTTGCATTTCTGACTATTTTCCAGATGATGCTCATGCTTCTGGTCCGAGGTCCACACTACCCCATGACACTATTTTTCACACACTGTTGAAGATATTTATGTGCCATGAAATATTGATTCTCGAAGCTATTCGGTAAAGTGGCATTAGAATAACCCATTTATGATGGTAAAGTGAAACCCAGAGATTATAAGAAAGTTGACCAGTGTCTTAGAGTTCCTAGTTAGCAGCTCAGTTTGTCTGTCCTGGGGGTCATCATGGAATGTATTGTGCAAAGCTGAGTTCTAACTTTAAATTTAGTGACAAATCTAAATGATGCCCTAGACAGACCTTGGGCCCCAGTGAAATACTAACAGGACTGTGATATTTATTTCATTTTGCAAATAAAAGAAAACTGAAACTCAGGAGGCTCTCTGCTACAATTAGATGTGCTGTCTAATACCTAAAGTTAAAGACCCATCAATCAAATAAAAAATATTCATTTAGCTTTCCATTTTGTTTCTTTATAATGTAAACTCTTACCTGAGTCTTGAAAAATATTTTCCATATAAAGGCAGATAATGAATGATATTGAGGTCAAGTATACTATAATCCCAATATTTATAAAGTATTATATTTTAATTGAAAAGCAACAACAGCTAGAAAGATTTGAGTCCAGTGTAATATGTGTCTTGAGTTTTGGTGACACCTGAGTCAAAATGAAGACTTTTCCTGTTTGTTTGTTTTGGTTAACCCTCACCCCAGGATATTTTTTCCATTGATTTTTAGAGAGAGTGGAAGGGAGGAGAGATATTGATGTGAGAGACACTTAATCTACCCCCTCCCCTCCCCCGCCCCCATGTGCTGGAGATCAAACCAGCAACCCAGGTACGTGCCCTTGACTGGGAATGGAACCTGAGACCCTTTGATGCACGCACTCTATCCATTGAGGTACACCAGCCAGGGCAAGACATTCTTATAAATCCTGGAGTATTACTAAGCTAGAACAGAATATACTACCAACAAAAATCCTGAAATGGGCAGTCTCTCAATTTAATTTTAATAGAAATACATTTTTCATAGTTACACCTTGTTCTTTAAATATATGTAAAATGCAATAATTTTACACTAATATTGAAAGTAAAGGGAAAAGACAACAAGCTCCCTTTCTTGGGGTCACAGTCCAGAAACCTAGCTTAGTAAATGGTTGGCATCTCACAAAGTGAGAGCAGGCATTTGTTTAGGCTTTTTCCCCTAGAGAGGGATCCTTATTTGCACGTATCATTTACAGCTTTGCCATGTGGGTTCAGATGAAAATGGAACTCAGTCGGGGGCCAAAATTAATTGAATCAACTCAAGTCCTTTGACATGCAAGTAAAAACTACTTTGGATTATAGAGTTCCAGTTCTTGTATTGATTCCACTTAAGAGAAAAACATGCTGACATTCCAAAAATGTGTGACCCCATTCAAGTGAATGAAAACTTCAGAACTAAAGACAAAGTGTGCATTTAACTGTTTATTAAAATGTCCTTGATACTTTTAATGAATATTTTCCTCATTTGCATATCTTCTTCCATTTGGCTCTAAACACCAAAACAAGTGCCACAAAACTCTCCAAAACAGAATGCAGAAAAGTATTTTATTTATTTATTTTGCTCAAATCAATTCCAGAACTTTAAGTTCTATTATGGTGAGCTAAGGTAATCAGTTAGCCTGCTTTTTTCTTTGTTTTAAATTATATTTCTCCATTGCAGCCTATTATTTAGCTTGTACCAAAACTTTAGTTTCCCATGAAGCAGAAGGTATATAGTTACATGAACCCTGCTTACAGAACCCAAAAGGAGATCCCTTTGAGTGAAGGAAATGAAGTGAAATAAAAGGAAATATGAGGAATTACTTAAACATCCTTACTTTAATTTTAGGAACAATAAAGAACCAACAAGACTATGTAAAAGTTCCAGAGGGTGTTGTGAGCTTACATGAGATGCTGAGTTGAAGAACAAGTGAATGGACACCTCGATATCAGCTGGAGCCACTGAGAGCCCTGAGTGGCACAGTGCTATTGGAGGGAAGAAGGAAAGACGTGCAGCATGCATGCTTTGAGCCAATAGTTGGTAGGCACTGTGATTGTAAGGTAGCTACAGTAATACATGAAGTATTATCCCAGGCCTTGATGAGCTCAAATGTGGTGACAGTCACCTACTTATACTATCACATAGAAATTAACGCAAAGATGCCACTTTCTCATATTTAAAAACTAATCTACGTATCAGTTCAGCTATGTGAGTCATTGACATCTTCCACTTACATATGTAAGAACAGATTCTGAACATGTCCAATTAATGGAGCTAGTATTCTCTTCTTGCTTCCTCTCCTAAAGGTCTTGTAAGGTGAAACTTATAAGAGTGATAGGTAAGAGAACAAGATAAGTGAGAGAGATAAGGGAACAATGTTTATTAAGGGCTTGCTATGCTGTTTGTTTTATATAAATCACCTCTCCTGTGAGAATAGGGTAGAAGGGCAGGTCAAAAAAGACTCCATAGGGAAATTTACATTAATGTTGGGTCTTAAATTAAGTAAGATTCATCGTATTCTGATCTGTTTTAAGCCCAAGGGAACACAAGAGGGCAAATGGGTGTAAGTTAAGTAGATTGGCAAGAATGCAGACTGTGGGAGCAAGGGGCAGAGGAAGAAACTGGAAAGATTGGCTAAGGACAAGTTGAGAAGAGCTTTAATATCTTGCTAAGTACTGAACTTTGTACAGTAGGCAGAACTGAACTGGAAAGATTGGCTAAGGACAAGTTGAGAAGAGCTTTAATATCTTGCTAAGTACTGAACTTTGTACAGTAGGCAGAACTGAGCATGAGGCAACAGTGAAGAGCTATAATTTACACCTTTACACCTAATTTATATGCCTATAACCCTAATACACAGACTAGTGCATACAGTCAATGAATAATTGTCAAATTGCATTACAGACTGTGCTATTGTATCATAAGTAAAGAGATGGTGTTAACTTATTGTAGTATTAATAATAACTAGTACAATTTATTTAGTGCCTCTCAAGTGGCAGACACTTTTAATAAATTATCTATTATTATTATTGTTCCATATAACAATTCAGTAAGTTTGTTATTATTATCTACAAGTTATACATAAAAAAGCTAAGTTTATGTGACCTCCTAAGGGTAAGCGTCTAATAAGTAGTAGAAACCTAGATTTGAATGCTAGTTTTCTGATTCTAATATCTATGCTCTGTCTACTCTGCTTTACAGTTTTTTCCAGGCGCAATGATAAATTTGTACAAATCTATCCAAAATAGATGCCTCCCCTCTGACTCCAAACCTCCCTTCCTCCCCTCACCATGATGTGAACAAGCCAAGTGCAAAATGGCAGCTTGGGTTGGAAATGAAACCTGTGGTGGTAACACAGCCAAGGTAATTGACCCCTATGGGGATTAGCAGTATTACTTTGTTCCTAAAATAGTGAAAAGGGCAAGTGGAAACAGATGCAGTGAACCAGACTGTGAACTCAGAGTGAAGGAGAGAGATTTAAGGAAGAGAAGGGGTTGCGGGTGGGGGGGGCAGTGGTTAGTGCCAACAGGAGATAATGGTGACAGAACACCAAGACACTCAAAGCAATCACAACATACGTGTTATCCTCTAGTTTTGCAAAAGAGAGTATGCACCTGACTGATGATTTACTACCACAGAGGAACTGTGGATTTGGGAAGAGAAAGAACCTAACTTAAGAGAAACAAAGCCTCACAGGAGGCCCACAGAGCTCCGAGGGAAAACTGGGGGAAGCCAGGTGCTTGTTAGTTAATTCTCAGTCCAAACTGTGCATAGTCGGATACAGCAGTTCCTTGAATAATCTCCTTTTCTTCAATGTCCTTTCATTATAACATTGATAAGAAAACAATAATTTGATTCCCAGCCGGGGCCACCCTCTGAGGAGGGTGCATGTTCTGCCACGATGGGTAGGTTTTCTCTGGGTCCTCTGGATGTTAATGTGAGGTGAACGGGCGTGTCCACATTGTCCAATCTGAGTGGGTGTGTGTGTGAGTGGCCCTTCCAAGCACCACCCCTTGCACCCCAACCTGCCAAGAGAGACTCTGATCACCCACCACCCTGAATTTGAATATGGGGATTGAAAAAAAGTATCTCACTTGTTTTAATTAAATGTTCCTAAATGGATGTGTAGCTCACATTTATTTCACTGTTTAACACTGGGAGTGTTTTGGTGAAGAGGGCCTAATAGATGGTGATGGAAAATGATTTGACTTTGGGAGGTGGGCACAAGTACAATATACAGATCTGGTCGTGTAGAAGTCCACACCTGAAACCTATGTGATCCTATTAACCAATGTCACCCAAATAAATTAATTTAAAAAATAGAAGTGTTTTGAGTGTTTATTTAAAAGTTTGGTGATGTTTTTCGTGACCAGAAATATGCCATAGAAATTTAACTCTTGTTTATATCAATTAGCCTATGATAAAATTCTTTTTTTATACATTGTTTTGCTTAAAGTTGTAGTTTTCAAGAACCTATCAAAGACGTTAAGCAAGGACTTACTGTACATGTGTTTGTGGCTAACTTGAACCAACATCAAGTGGTGCTTTCAGTCTTGGAATGGAAAAAAAGACAGAGGTTCAGGGTGCGTCACTGGTGTATTTGAAAAAGCAAAGAGATATGAAAACATTTAGGACGACAAGGGGGAGATTTTTATCTGGAGAATCATCTGTTCCCTTCTAATGTCTCTTCTCCAGGATGAACAGCCTAGGAGGATAAACCTGAAATAAACTAGCAAACAAAACTTTCTAAAAGTGGCTGAAGCAGAGAACCTTAAGAAACGGCCAGGCCTCAATTATAACTTCAACAAATAACATTATCTGAAAGGACATTGACTTTCATTTTCTTACCAATGTCTTTTATTAAAAATACAAAACAAAACAAATAAATAAGAAAACCCACAAAGCAAATTTGTGAAAATGTATCTCCAAAGGTAAATTATTTTTTAAAAAATAAATCTTTATTGTTGAAAGTATTACATATGCTCCCTCTATCCCCCATTGATCCCCTCTAGCCTGCCCCTGCCCCCCACCCCAGGTCTTCATCACCCTATTATCTGTGTCCATGGGTTATGCATATATGCATACAAGGTCTTTGGTTGATTACCTCCCACCCACTAAGGTAAATTATTGTGGTATTACTTAGCTACTTGGGAAGACATTTTTTGAAATTTTACTTAGGTGTAATCACAGTCTTTGGTTTTTAAATGCTATGTAATATATTCTGTTCTCAAGGAGCAGCTTTATTGTTCTACAAAAGTACTGTCAGTATAGAAACATAGATGTTAGAGTTTGCAGGAAGATTAAATCACCTAGGTTCACTTTAGAATTTTCACTGAGGAAAACACCAGCCCAGAGAGGTAGTGATGGAGACCCTGTGCAGCTGGCTGCTGGTGGCAGAGGGCACCTGGCAACCCTGCATACGGAGCCCATGTTTACAGCTCTGTCCAATACAATAGCTGGGAACCATTTTAAGGTTTAGAGAAACTGTGCTTATGAAAGAATGCTTCCTCCCCCTATTTTTAGAGTTATTACCAACCACTTCTGGAATAGAAAGCCACACCCAGACCTCCAACTATTCATAAACACCTGAATAATATAGCAGGTTTTTTGTAGGAACCACTGAGTGAAGATTATATTTATAGAAGACTATTCAGGAAATACAAACTATAAAAGATTCATGATTTTCTAATATTTTTTCCCAGAATATGTTTCCCATCACTCCACCCATAACCCTTTCATATAATTGCAGTCATAGTCCCCCATTCTTGGTAGTCTGAGAGTTTATAGTTACTAATTTTGAATAAATAAATAAATAAATAAATACATAAATAATCCTACTAGAAGACTTGTTCAATTTTTTTAATGTAAAAAAGGTTTTTTTTTTCTTTATGTCCTGATTAGAATTTAAAAACGAAGAATTTAAGAATTTAAAATTTCCTCACTTAAAAATTCTGAGCTTGCCCACAGCACTAAAGAAGATGGGGACCTTTACTAAGTCAGACAGCCTTAATCCATGATGCCAGTCCACTTCCCTGGCTCTGTTTCTGTTGAGCTCTCTACCCTCTAATAATAAAAGTAAACAACTACAGTATTTGAGCTTTTGCTGGCTGACCAGGTTTTACATTCAGCAGTGTGCGTGGAGAAGACCAAAGAAAGGGCGCTTAGAGTCACCATCTCTGAAGTGTCCACATGATTTAATAACATCAGTTTCTCTAGTTTTCATTCCCTTCAGCCAAGATGGGAGTAGCCTCTGAAATAAGATCTTAAATGAGAAAAACAGGAAACAGAAAATCTGGTTCAAACTTAATGCTTCATAATTCCTAGTCCATAATTTCTTTAGAAAAATAATGCAACCCTGTGATTCTGAGCCACCTGCAAGAGAAGCTTCAGAGAGAGGTGTAAGCATCCTCTTATCAATACTCAAAGTCATGAGAGTCGACTCTGAAATTTAATGGTTTGCTGAACTACCAGTTGTTTTTTAAAGATTTCTTTTTCCTCAGCAAATTCATAATTAGCTCGTGAAGTGATCTAAAAGTCAGTAGCCAGAGTTCATGACCTGGTGTCTGTTCCTTCTCCTGAGTCACCAAAAGTTCAGGTAATACAACACCTGACAAGCAGTAAACATTCTCAGGAAACATCTAAGTATCATGGCTATTCAACATGTAAGAAATTTGTTTGTTTTGAATTAAATAAAAACTTCCCCTGAGTCATTCCTCATAAACAGAATAGCAGACATTAAAGGAAACTATGAATAATCTGCTTTGACTTGGAAATGACATTGAGAAAATGCCAAAGAGATTTTTTTTTCTTTAATTGATGTTCCAAGTTGATTTGAAACAGGCCCACTGCTTTCAAACATACATGTTAATAGACTGGTACTCTACTCTCTTCAATCAAAATAATCCACTGGTCCACCAACTTCCTAATAAACGCATAAGCCTTCAATATCACATAGCTCACTCTGTCATTGAAAAAATGAGTCTATTCTCTAGGATCAATGGCCCTCTCACTTGGTGTGAATATCATGAGTAAATGGAAGCTAATTTCATCCTGTTAACTTATTCTATTGTCAGTTAAATCAAATTGTCAAAAAGTTCAGAAAATCCTTTATATATTAAATCAAAATATGACTCCTTATAGTATCCACACACTGATCCTAGATAAGCCATCTGGAAATTATTCTCCAAACAGGTCTACTTCTTTTACATAATAGATTTTCAAATACTAGAAGACAAGTCTCACTCTCAAAATAAATTTTCTTTTCTTATCTGTAACAGTGTCAATGACAAGAGAGAGAGGGAGAGAGAGAGTTAGAACTTTCAGTCCCACATCCTGACCTCCCGGGAGGCAGAAGGAGTTGGAGATTGAATCAATTGTTACTGACCAATGATTTAACCAAACAGGCCTATGCCATGAAGCCTCCGTCAAAACCCAAAAAGACTGGGTTCAGAGAGCATCTGAGTCTATGAACACGTGGAGGTTTGGGGAGAGACATGCGCATGGAGAGGAGGCTTTGTGCTCTTTCCCATGCCTTGCACTGTGCATCCCTTCTGTGGACAAAAAAGAGGCCACATACTCAACCTGACAAGTTCAGGGGAGGCCTGCGTGGTGGCCTTACAAACTCAAAGACCAAAAGTAACCATTAATTAATTAACTAATCAATCAATCAATTTTTTCTTCTCAACAAAATTTATTCTCAGAGATTCATAGTTTCTCTGACTCTCAGCATTCTCTCAACCAATTCTGAGTTTTCCCTATGGCAGGTATGATATTGTGATCTTCATCCAGTTTCTGACTTAAAGCTCCTGAAAACCTTGGAATACAATAAACAATGGGAACCATAAAGGTGTCTTTTTTATGTTAAGGAGGTGACTTTTGTCTAGGGATGAGAGCTGGTTGCCAGGAGAACCAAACAAGTAATTAAAAGATTGGAACTTTCAGTGTCACCCCTCCTCCACCCCCCCCCACACACACACACACACACTCCGGGAAGGAAGCAGGACTGGAGGTTGAATCAATCACCAATGACAATGATTTAATCAATCATGGCTACATAATAAATCCTCCATAAAAATCAAAGAGGAAAGAGTTTGAAAAGCTTTCCAGTAGGTAGACAGGTTGAAGGGCTGGGAGGCTGGTGGACCCAGAGACAGCATGGGAGCTCTGTACTCCTAGTAACAAACCTTTCCCATGCACCTTTTCATCTGGTTGTTGATGTGTATCCTTTACTATCCTTTGTAATTAGTTGGTAATCTAGTGAGTAAACAGGTTCCTTGAATTTGGGGAGCCTCTATCAAATTAATCAAACCCAAAGTGGGGATCATGGAAACTTCTGACGTATAACCAGTCAAAAGTACAGATAACAACCTGGACTAACTGGTGTTGAAATTCCAAGAAGTGGCTTGTGGAAACCTCTAATCTGTAGCCAGTTGGTAAGAAGCACAGGTAACAACCAGGGCTTGCAATTGGCTGCGAAGTGAAAGAAAGCTTTATGCAACTAAGTCCCCTGACCTCTAGGATCTGATGCTCTCTAGGTAGGTGGTGTCAGAACTGAATTGCTTACTGGTTGGGGGAAACTCTAACCTCTCCTCTTATGCCACATGAATCAGAGACAATACCAAAATGAGAATTCCAAAAAGAGAAAAGTTTAGAGAAAGCCCATATATACAAATTTACGGCTGGCCTTGTACAGGTTGAACCGCTTTGCTTCAAAACCATTTAACAAAAACAAAACCCTAGGGAAGCTATTAACAAAGCAACATTTTCAAAGCATAAGAATGTGAATTTATCTTTAAAAGAAAATAGTCTAACTTCTTGAAGATAAAATTCAAATGTTATACTTCAGCAAATAGAACAACTAGACTATTGAATTTTCCTTGATGTGATTGCTTTAGAAGTTTAAATATCATTACAAATTAGGTTTATATCAGTGTGATGGTTAATTTTGTGTCAGTTTGACTGGGCTTGGGTGCCCAGATATTTAGTCAAACATTATTCTGTGTTTGTGTGTGCTGTGTGTCTGTGTGGGTGGGTTTGGATAAAATTAATAATTGAATTGATAGACTTGGTAAATCAGATTGCCCTCCCTGATGTGGTGGGACTTATTCAATCAGTTAAAGGTGTTAATAGAACACCTCTCCTGTTGACCATATTGACTTCAGACTCAAACAGAAACATGACTCCTCCTTTGTATCAAGCCTGGAGGATTTCAGACTGTAACCTGCACCATACCAATTGCCAAGCTTAGGACTTCTCAGTCTCCATAATCAATTTCTTATAATAAATCTATTATTTATCTATCTCTCATCTATCAATGTCTCCTAATGGTTCTGTTTCTCTGAAAAAAAACCTAATACAATCAGTATTATTAATGTTTACTTAACCTTTCTAGCTATTAGTTTATTTATCTGTAAGTTAATTCTAAACTTTTTTCAGCCATTATTTTATAGTTTTCTAATTCTATAACAGTCATATCAAATGATACTGTTATCTCTGGTTTTTACTGAATGAGCATTTACACTGTCCCAATACTGAGCTAGAACATGTTTATGTATTTACTAATTTCATCTCATAAGAACCTGAGGTATTACTATTTCTTATTTTTATATGTGAAGACAGACAGACATTCAGCAATTTGCCCAAGATCTCAAATCTTGGGAATGGAAGAGCCAGAGGAACTCAGACATATTGCCTTGGAAAGGTTATTTTAAACTAAACAAAATAAAATAAAGAACTTGAGGAAAATATTAGAAAGTAAAAAGTAGCCGAGTTAGGAAAGACTTTTGTTTTCAACAGAAGTTTATTGCTTATAGTTGTGGAGGCTGAAGTTTGAGATCCGGTGTCAACATGGTCTACTTTTGGTGAGAACTTTCTTTCTGGGTCACAGCTGGCGCCTTCTTGCTGTGTCCTCTCAGGGTGGAAGGAAAGACCTCATCTGAAGATATGTTTTATTGATCTTAGAGAGAGAGAAAGGAATGAAGAGAGAGAGAGAGAGAGGGAGAGAGAGAGAGACCAATCTGTTGCTTCCTGTACAAGCTGCAGCCAGAGCCACTGGGCCATGACAGGAAAGATCCTGATACTTCAACACAGCCCACTGGGTCAGCTCCTCTAAACTTACTTTTGTCCTAATAAACAAGTTCCGCTCTCTAAAAATCTTTTACAAAAGAAGGTTTTAGGTTTATGAAAGTGATTATTATTTTAATGCCCAAACACTAATTCTTTATGTTCTGACCACCATTCTCACATGATAAAAAAACTCTACCTATTAAAAGAAAGAGGTTTATGTGACTTTGGGCAAATACTTTATTTTAATGCCTTTATTTCCCAGTTTTTCCTGAAAATGTACCCTCCTCACTGATTATTCAAATCATTGGTTAAGTAATGAAATAAAATATACAAGCACACACAAACCCACACACAGGAAGACTTATATAAGATCTTATTTTTCTCTTCTTCAACAAATTGGTGAAATTAGTGTTCTTATAGATGGTCCTAAATTTTCCTGCACTTCCTTTGGTGTGCATTCTATTTTAGGCAGATTTATCCACCTAATTTTGTTTGGTTTATGGTATTATTAATATTCACTATATTTTTTAATGTGAGGGGGACGTGGGGAAAAAGTAAATTTGTTGGAAAATATATCTACAGTCATCAATATCTAATATCAATAATGGAACATTTATTGTGTCAGGCTGTATTATAATAGCTACTGCTTCCTGGGTGGCAGACTCTGTGAAGAATTTTATTTTATTGTCTCCATTTTGCAGTTGCTAAAAGTGAAGTTTAGCAAGGTCAAGTAATGAATAATACCTCAAAGAAGGGATGAAATTAGCTAGTCTAGGATTTACACCTAAAATTGGGAAATGCAGTTTTCACAAAATTCCACAAAGCAGAATAATTACTATAATGTTATATTCTGATAACGTGCCTTATTTTAATGCTACAATCACTGCAAGTAGAGCAAAGATTCCTCAGAATTATTGACTCCTTCTCCACTAAGTAAAATGTTTTAGCTATTCCTTCCCTGCTTAAAATACACTTTCTTGTTTTAAATATTTTATGTGTATACAAGTTTATATAACTAATTCTAAGAGTCTGCAGTAGAAAAGAAAGGCAAACCAACTTAAACACTCTCATTTTCCATGATGTCTAAAAAATCCTGAATAGGATCTACCATTTGACAAACATAAGGAGTGGTATCCTTTCAGACAGGCTGAGAAATTTGCCCATATAGTAGTTTCCTTTTCAGTTTGAAATCACCTCACTCCCTGCCTCAGATTTTCCAGAGGTCCTGGGCAGAAAGAAAGGTGAAAATTCGCTAAAAACCTGAAGCACCATTAACCTGTGGTACATATCAAAGCTTCTACTTATACATTTAAACATAATAAATTTCTCAGAAAGGCAAGGATTAGAGGCACTAACTTCACCAGGAGGCACAGGAGGCAAAGACAGTTGAGTGGCAGTTTGCTTGGTTCTGTGAGTATGAATTGTGCACAAATGATCCCCTCCTTGCTTCTGAGCAGGACAGCAGCCCAGTTCAAACAAAGCACTTACACAGCTGCACCTGTGGGTTGCCAGAGCTTCCAGGACAGGATCCTGGCTGCCAGACAAACTCTGACGGAAGGTTCATTTAATAAATGCTTCCAAGTCAAAAAGCCATTTTTACTGGGCTAGTTTCAAGCAAATCACTGCCAAGGCTTAAATTCCCCATCTCACACTGCCATCTACTGTCTAATGCCTGGTGCTCAGAAGAAAGGAAAAAAAAAAAAAAAAAAAAAAGGAACACAGCACTTTGGCCATCATGAGATTACTCATGAACTCATTTCAGTCTGATTTTAATTATAATAGAATATGACCATTTTTATGTTCACCAACAACACTACTTTTCACTGAACAGAGTCATATAAAATGTACATGGACCAAAACCACACTATTCAACCTCATGTGAGGTACAAATAGTATTGTCTTTATTTTAAAATAATTAGAACCACCAAATAATATTTAGGGACAATAGACCCAAGAGATCTTGACTGAGAATCTTTGCTTCATTGTTTTAACATAGGAAAACAAAGCTGCTTAAACTACTGGACTTCCTTAGCATTAATGTGGCCCTCAAGTTTTAACCATACTAGACCTTGGCTAACAAGAGTCTCCATTAATAGATGGCCAGGACTAGGCAATGTCAGTTAGCCACCAGCAGTTAAGGCTGCATTCACTCATTGCAGACTATTGGTTCATTTGAGCCTCCCCAATCAATTTCCTCCTTTCACCACTGGTAAGATCATTTCCTAAGACTGGGCTCTTCCACTTTTATTTTTCTTTCTTTTTACATTTTTTTTCCAGAGAGGATGGGAGAGGGAAAGAGAGATGAGAGAATATCGTTGAGCGTCTGCCTCCTGCATGCCCCACACTGGGGATTGAGCCCGAGACCTGGGCATGTGCCCTGACAGGGAGTCGAATCATGATCTCCTGGTTCACGGGTCGATCCTCAACCACTGAGCTACACGAGTTGAGCAAAGGCTCTCCCACTTTTAGATCAGCTGGCCCCAAACCAGCTGCACCATCATATCCTTCAAAGAGGGAATTCCCAACCATCACTGCCACATAAAAGTATTTTGCGGTATAACTCTATTACTCACTCACAATTTCAACAAGCACCAGCTCTTAGTTGTTGTTGTTGCTTATGTTTTGTTCTGTTCTTTATGAAGGGCATCATGGAGTCATAAAAGAAGTTCTATATTAGGAGGCCATAGAGCTGGTCTTCATCATGGCTCTGCCAATTACCATAGGTATTTATGACTTTGAGTAAGACACTCTTTTACAAATCTCAGTGTCAGTTTTACTACTTTAACATAAAAACAATAATTATTTCTCTTCCTGCATCATTGGTTGAAATAACACAATTTAAATAAGCAATACAAAAGTAAACTATCATTAATATTGATATCATAACATGGCTTTTCATGTGTGTTTTTTCATTTAGTTTAAGTTCTACCTCCAATTCCACCACAGAATCTAGAACTGTGTTTTGACCTGAGCTGGTTTGGCTCAGTGGATAGAGTGTTGGCCTGCGGACTGAAGGGTCCCAGGTTCCATTCCGGTTAAGGGCACATGCCCAGGTTTACAGCCTCGATTCCTAGTAGGGGGCATGCAGGAGACAGCCAATCAATGATTCTCTCTCATCATTGATGTTTCTATCTCTCTCTCCCTCTCCCTTCCTCTCTGAAATCAATATAAATAAGTAAATAAATAAATAAATAAATAAATAAATAAATAGTATTTAGAACTGTGTTTTGCATGAAGTTGGCATTTCTCACACATATCATAAATTGATATTCTCTGAAATTTACTAGGAAATCCAACTCTCTACATGGTAGCACTTGTGTTCTCTAGAGAGTATTGATATTAATATTTTAACTTTAAATAATGCCCTGGTAAATAAAAAAGAGCTCACATAAGGACGAAACAAGATGTTTTTCATTGAAAAACTTTTACTATTCTAATTTTCAAAATCCATTTTAACTCCTATCAAATGTGCTTTTTAAAAGGTCTCCAAAAAAGAACAATAAGATACCTTTATTTGTTTTGAGTTAAAATATAGCAAGCCTTTCTTCTTTGCAAAACCACAATTGTGCAATAAGGGAAAAGTCGGAATTTCCAGAGTTGCAAACTAAGATTTTTAGGCCACCCATTACAAAGTAAACAGTTTTAAAAATATTGAAACAACTGACAAATATATTTTAAAAACCAGTATGTATTAAATAATAAAAATAGAGTCTGTGTATATGTATGTATATGTGTGTGTGCATGGAATGGTTATTCCAGGAAGAAATCTATGTTAATGTACATAGATTCATTTATTTCCATTTAGATTATAGTTACACATTCTCAAGACACAATGGGTTAAAATTATAGTCAATAACTCTGAAATTGACAAAGAAGAAGAACAGCCTTTAATGGGTTCAAACCCATGTCACTGACATCACCATCATGCTATTTGCTGAAAATCTTTACTACTAACAATTATCTGCTAAATTTGTTCTAAATTCCTATTGCTTTCCATTTAAACTAGTGAATTCTACTCTCCTTACTATTAATTAAGTCTATATATGACATAAATAGGCTCACCTATGAGAACTGGCTAACATAAAAAGAGGGAAACACAGGAAGCCAGGGGAGGGAGGCAAGACAGGACACGGAGGCCTTTTCTGGCTCCAGGCTTGCCTGTAAAGCGGCCAGCTAGTGATCTAAAATCACACCATTCAGTGGGCTGTGCAACTGTTAGACAAGATCCCATGTTTCAGGAACTGGAACTGAGTCAGATTTGACTCTGAATTAGGTAGTACCTGCAGCTGGAAGAAATCTATATTGGGAAAGATGAGGGGATGTGGCGTCTAAACCAGTGTTCCCCAACAGGAGACAGTGAGTGTCAGAGTCCCCAGGTGGGCTTCTTAAAACACAGATTGCTGAGCCCCAACTCTGGAGTCTCTGACTCAGTAACCTGAGGAGGGGCCTAGTATTTGCATTTCTATCAACTCCCTAGGTGGTGGTCTCTAGAGCACATTTTGAGTGCCACTGACTTAGGATAAAATCACTTTGGAGACCCCTGCCCATAATAGTAGGCTGGACAATGTTACCACTATTCTGAATATTTCTGAAATATCTCAGCAAAGTACTCCTTATTTTTCCTATGTAAACTATGTATAGTAGCTACTGTTCCTTTATTTTGAACCATGAACTATATTGTAACAATAAAGACTTTCAATTATATATTAGAACTAGAAGGGAGAAACAAGAAGTTAGGGACAGGTCTTTTTTATTATTTTCATTTATCTTTTTTCTTACTTTTTTACTCTACTATATTTTAACTAGAGGCCCGATGCATGAAATTTGTGTAAGGGGCTCAGCCCTCGCAGCTGCGATGGCTTGCCTCAGCCCTCACAGCCCTGGCTTTGACCAGAAGGTCGTACGGAAGATTGTGCAGCTGTCAGGTCTAATTAAGATATTACACTTTTATTAATATTATAGACTAGAGGCCTGGTGCATAAAAGTTGTGCACTGGGGGGAGGTATCTCTCAGCCCAGCTTGCACCCTCTCTAATCAGGAACCCCTCAGGGGATGTCCAACTGCTGGTTTAGGCCTGATTGTGGGATTGGGCCTAAACCGGCAGTCGGACATCCCTCTCACAATTCGGGACCGCTGGCTCCCAACTGCTCAACTGCCTGCCTGTCTGATTGCCCCTAACTGCTTCTGCCTGCCAGCTTGATCACCCCCTAACCACTCCCCTGCCAGCCTGATCAATGCCTATTTGCTCCCCTGCCAGCACGATCATCCCCAACTGCCCTCCTCTGCAGGCCTGTTTGCCCCCAACTGCCCTCTTCTGCAGGCCTGGTTTCCCCCAACTACTCTCCCCTACAGGCCTGTTCCCTCCCACCTGCCCTCCCCTGCCGCCATCTTGTGGCAGCCATCTTATGACCACATGGGGGGGCGGCCATCTTGTGTGAGGGTGTAATGGTCAATTTGCATATTACCTCTTTATTATATAGGATTATCTTTTACCTTGATTCTTTCTTACATTAAGGAATATTGTCTTTTGTGTCTAATGTACTGGCCTAATCCAATAGCAAATAGTTTAATAAAACTTTATAAAAAAATTAATTTTAAGTAAATTTAAATGCATGAAAGTATGAATGAATGAAATAACCAATTGAAGGCCTATATTTATTGGAAAAATAAACAGAGATGCATCCTGTGTTAAGAGCTAGGGATGAATGGTTAAAAAAAAAAAAAAAAGATGCAGTTTGGATTCTCATTTAGTTTGTAGCCTAGTGGAGAAAGATACATTAAAGACATAATTACTAATGTCAAAATGAACTGCGAAGAAGAAACCCATGGTGCATGGAAACACAGGTCTGCTATAGCAGTGTGGGCAGGCATGGAATGTTCCTTTGAGTTCTGAGCAATAAGTGAGAATTCTCCAGACTTAAGTTGTAAATAAGTGAATATGAAAATGAAAATTTTCCTATATATGAAATATAAAATATGTGAATTTATAGTATAAGTAATGCCACTAATAAATGTTGGCCTAGAACCAGAAGACCACATGTTCTTCCAAATGTCATCAGGTTAATAGATATTACTACTCAATAGGAAGTCTATATTTTTGTTAATCTTATCAAAATTAAAACATTGTAGGGGAAAAAAACCCCAAAGTTACTAGTGAGTGCTTAGTTGTGAGAAAGAGAAAAGGAATAGCAGTAAAAAGAATAGCAGTAACATGTTTATTATAACTGGTATTTATTGTCTCAAATCATGTTAAAGCATGGATTACTTCAAATACTCTAATTATATGCTCTGGATCAGATATAACTCTTGCTAAGACTATTACAGTAAAATAAAAGCATAATGAATCTAATTCTATCGTTAGTTTGGCTCTTGCTAGCACAACTTAAAAGTTTATTTAAAACCAAGCAAATTCTACTTTTAGGGGACATTTTTGGCAGAAAGGCCATATTAAGCACAATGATGTGATAATCCACCATAAAAAAAGAACTTGACTTATTATAAAAAGAAAAGTTAAGTTAATATTGGCTTATAAAAATTGTGTTATTCAAACAAATTTATTCTCTGGACAGCTGATGTTCCACTGCTTCCAAATGAAAATAATTGATAGTTTGCACCTGATTAATTGAAAACCTATTAAAAAGAAGAAAAACATATATTGGGAATTTTTTAAATTAATATATGTTACTATTCTGCTTTTATGTTTTGTCAGAACTTTAGCAAGCTTCCCATAACACATTGTATTAAATAAATTGAAAAAAAATAAAAGATTTCTCTGGAATTTCATGATCAGGAATAAATTTCAGACTCCATTATTTTAATGAGCATTCACTACTGAACACCTGTTTGAACAAGGTGCTTGGTTAGCCACAGGGAAATGGGGTAACATTTAAGGTGTAGGCAAAAGTATGCAAAGGCTTATAAAGTTAAAAAGACAATGATACACTCAAGAAATTAGTATGGCCAGAAAATAAGGTTAGTGTGGGAATGAAGTGACTGTTGATTGAGGAAAATAACCTGCAGAGGGAAGTAAAGGGTAGATCATCAATTATATTATAAGTCATATTTCATAGTTTGTGTTTCCCCAAGCACAGACCCTGAGACAAGACCCTGGATATGGGTAGTTTATTGAAGAGTTAATTTCAGGATACACAAGTGAGAAAGAGGAGGAAGTGAGATAAGGAAATAATAAATTAAAAAAAGGTCTGTTAATTTGGTGGTTATGGCTATGGGCAGCAGGTCTGAGAATCATCACACAGAAGGTATTGGAGCTGCAATGGCTGGGGCATTTATTCATTGTTTAAGGGTGACCCTAGAGGGGCCACTGAGCATTGAGCTAGTTGCCATTGTACTAGGGAAAGCCCTCATGTAGGGATTAGCAGAAATAGATCATTTGCATGATAGGGGAAGGCACCAGCTTGCCAAAAACTATCCACAAATTCAGGAATTCTGATGAGTTAAAAAAAAAAATACAGGGTGGGCTGGGCATTAAAAATACTGCTACATCATGTTACTGTTTTAATGTTAAAGGGTTTTAAGCAATGAAGAGACATAATCAGAATTATGATTTGGCAAGTTTATTCTAGCTGCAATGAAATCACTCAACTGAAGCTGAGCAATATAGGAGACAATAACTTGTTAGAATCCAAGTAAGTTATAATGATCCTAGCTAGAATGAAGTAGACTGATTCATGATCTAGTTTGAGACAGGATTGATTATATTGTGGATGAAGAATAAGGAGAAGTTAGAAGTGACCCCACATTTACACACCAACTAGAAGATGTTAGCATATCCTTTGCTTTTCCTTCTGCTGCCATGGGTGAAATGTCTATGTTCCTTCGTTTGTACTCTAGATATCCTCTGTTCTAGTAATTCTACCCTCTCTTTTCCCTTCATAATCAAGTTTTTCCTTTATCCTGAATAATTCCAATTAACATACAAACATGCCATTATTAGCATTTTCAAAAAACAACCTAATCCTCCTATTTCCTCTTAGGTAACCATGTCATTCTCTTCTCCTTTCACTGTAAATTTCTCAAAGGAATTGTCTATTTTTCCCATCCCTAAATTGCCTGTTTTTATTCCCTATTGTACCCAATTCACCCACCCCAGTTTTATCACTCCAGTTTTCTCTACCAAAACTGCTCAAGGTTTTCATGATAATGCCTACATTCTAAAATCAGCAGCCAATTCCCAGCACTTATCCTGCTAGGCAATACAGTTCGTCACTCTCAATTTCTTGAAAGATTTTCTTCACTTGACTTTTAATTCACCATACTCATTTTATTTTCATTTTTGTCTGCATTTGGGATCTTATTCACAACATATATTTCCACCTTTATTGTCAAGGGTTAGAAAGGTGAAAACAGAGGTGAACTTAACATGGAACTTATGCAGGAATCCAAGTGAAGGCTAAAGGACATTACAACACAGAGCAAAGGTTCCATGGTGGTTTGGATGGATCAAAATGGGGAGGAAATTGACCCATTTCTGGCAAATTAAATGGGCATGCCAAACTTGAAAATCTGCCGTAACACCCAGTTCCATGTTCCCATTACAGAAGATGATTTAGTCTCAGCAAAGCATCATCTGCCAAATGAATCAATCTTAGTAATTCGAATACTATTGCTTTCATAATTTTGAACAACCTTAAGTCTTATGATTTTTGATTTGCTATTTGTAATTTTTATAGATGCACTAGAGGCCTGGCCCAGGCCAGGCTGAAGGTCCCTAACAGTGTGCAAATCCGTGCACTGGGACTCTACTATGCACATAAGATCTTTGGTTAATCTCTTCCCACCCACCCTCCTCCCCCCTTCCCTCTGAGAGTCATCAGTCTGTTCCATGTTTCCATGCCTGTGCATTGAACATCTACCCCCTGGTGGTCAGTGTGCATCATAGCTACCGGTTGAACAGTCACTTAGGCTTTTATATATATACTAGGGGCCCGGTGCACGAAATTCGTGCACTGGGTGTGGGGGTGGGGGGGAGAGTGTCCCTCAGCCCAGCCTGCCCCCTCTCACATACTGGGAGCCCTCAGGCGTTGACCCCCATCACCCTCCGATCGCCTGATCGGCCCCTTGCCCAGGCCTGACACCTCCGCCAGAGGTGTCAGGCTTGGGCAGGGGACCCCCATCTCCCCCCATCACTGGCTCTGGCCCCTGCCCAGGCCTGAGGCCTCTGGCCCAGGAATCAGGCCTGGGCAGGGGACCCCCATCTCCCTCTGATCACTTGCTCCACCCCCCGCCCAAGCCTGACGCCTCTGACCCAGGCTTCAGGCCTGGGCAAGGGGACCATCATATCCTCCCAATCCCCGGCTCCGCCCCCCACCCAGGCCTGATGCCTCAGCCAGAGGAGTTGACCCATATCACCCTCTGATCACCAATCACTGGATCAGCCCCTTGACCAGGCCTGAGGCCTCCGGCAGAGGTGTCAGGCCTGGGCAGGGGACCCCCAGCTCCCCGCGGTTGCAGGCTCCGCCCCTGCCCAGGCCTAATGCCTCTGGCCTAGGCGTCCGGCCCAGGCAGCGGGGACCTGCAGTGGCAGTGGGGGGCGCCGCGATCGTGGGCTTCGCTTTAGGCCCAGGCAAGGGACCCCTAGCTCCTGGGACTGCCAGCTTCGACCTTGCCCAGCTCCCATCCCTGGCTCCACCCCTACTTCCTGCTATCACTGGCCAGGGCGGCAAAGGCGCCTGATTCTCCGATCATGGCTGGGGGGCAGGGCAAAGGCGGCCCCAGGGCCTTTGCCCTGCCCCCCAGCTCTTAGCTCCCCCCTGGGTTTCAGATCACTGTCAGTGGCAGGGGGCTTCTTCCTGCTTTCCCTTTCGCCTTCCTGCATTGTGCCTACATATGCAAATTAGCCGCCATCTTGTTGGCAGTTAACTGCCAATCTTACTTGGCAGTTAACTGCCAATCTTAGTTAGCAGTTAATTTGCATATAGCCCTGATTAGCCAATGAAAACGGTATCGCCGTACGCCAATTACCATTTTTCTCTTTTATTAGTGTAGATAGATAAGAACTATAAGAACAAGAAGATTTTAACTTTTTATTGGCACAAACTTGAATGATATTACACTGAAACTAATTCTTAGTCAATAATGGGTATTTCCTAGAAGTTCTGTTGTGATTATATATTCATTACACAAATTTGAAAAAAACTTTGAATATCTGGTTGTCATTTTATGCTACAAATACACTAAGAACACAATTAGGACTTCCAGTATAATGCATTTATGAAACTATATATGTTTGAACAGTTTACAGCATTCTAATATATATCTTATCATAGGTTCATATCTTGTGCCCTAGTTATTCCTCATGCAAACTCAGAAAAAAACATTTTAAATATTTATATATTTAAAATTTAATATTATTGAAATTCACCTTTTTCTTCTTTTAGTAACTAATTAAAATGTTCAAATTCAAGTGTGAGAGTCAGAATTCTAACAACAAACACCATGAGAATAACTGGTTATTAAACTGTCAGAAAAGCAACATCACTAATATTAATGAAACACCAAATAGAAAATAAAATATAATAAAAAGCCAAACTAAATGTGCCTTTGACTACTCTCTTAACATAAAATAACCATTGCGGCTCAATTTTACAGCACTCTGTAAGTAGTTATTTAACACATGTTAGGTCCCCAAATTAGATGTAAAAAACAAGTTTTATGACCACTCAGGAATATTTTAAGATTTTAAAAAACTGCTCTATTATGTATTAAATACAACAATAGAAAGAATTAATAATTATGTAATGATGGCCAGCACCCATTTAATCCCTTATAATTCACTATAAAAGCTTAATTCATTCTCTCACTTTCTTGGTTTCATACAGCCTCCCTTTGCCTTTAGCATACCACCAAAAACGTATGCTACTACAGGCACTGTTGAGAAGAATAGCACTGTAATATCCTCAACTAAGTCACAAAGGCAGGCATGACTCATACATAGTGTCAGTAGTCACTCCGCCCTCAGTATAACTTTGGAGCATCCAGAAATGTCTCCGAACAAAACAAATAACTAGATAAGATAAAATAAAATAAAGAGACCCCCCCCATCCATCTGTTCAATGATGATTAAAATTTGTTGATCAAGAAAAAAATTAACTGTGATGTTTATAATGTACAATTCATCCTACAAAGTATTTCTCAAAAATATCATCGTTCTCCACTATATTGCCCAAATCTAGACCAAAGTAACTTGATTTATGTCCTGAAAAACTTCTATCACAAGTCAACTGGCCTCCTTGAAACCTTACCCTTTCCCCACTTGCAACTTGTTCTGCACAACAAACAGAAAGAGATTTTAAAAACCCAGTTTTGATCATGTAACTCTACTGTTTAAAATTTTTTCATGGTTTCCTATTGACCCTAGAATAAGGAACAAACTCATGACCCTAAAATAAGGAACAAACTCATTTACATGGCCTATAAAAGCCTATCTCCTGACTATTTTGTGAGCTTCATGTTATATTGCTCTCCCTCTTGCCCTCAGTCCTCCTACCCCGGCATCTAATTTTTCATTTCTCACACCTGGATGCATATTCCTACTGCTGGGACTTTTCAGTATATCTTCAGTTCTGTGCATTCATTCTTCTCTTGTTTACTTAGTTGCCTCCTACTCATCTTCCAGACTTTAGCTCAGTTCCTTGGTACAACTCAAAT
Organism: Myotis nattereri; assembly: GCF_964212035.1. NCBI lineage: Eukaryota > Metazoa > Chordata > Mammalia > Chiroptera > Vespertilionidae > Myotis > Myotis nattereri. The sequence continues at coordinate 128,999,310 of NC_138077.1, read as the reverse complement.
ACTAGCAGGAAGAGAGAACACATTCAACAAATACCTGTTCAATGCCTGACAAAATTAAAACAAGGTCAACAGAAGGAAAACATATAAAAACGGAAATTTACTTTTACCCACATTCAGAGATTTTTGTTAGAGAAGATTTAGGAAAAGAAGGTGTAAGGAGAGTGCTAGATGGCACTGAGTACAGGTCTCTCTCAGTGCTGTCTAAGACAGATAACCTATAAACCAAGAGCGTGTCAGAAGCAGAGGCAAAGGTACCTGCGAACATGGTTTTGCTGCAATATAATTGCATGATTTATAATTAGGCACCAATGTACTACCAAGTCAAGTAACTCAGAGAGAAAAGCCTTCCTGGCTATACACCACATAAGCGTAGGTAGACAGGGCTTATTCACTGACTCCAGGGCAAAGTTTGTTTACAAATCAGACCCAGAGACATCAATGGCCAGATGTGGGGTACCTGTATAGTGATTTAACATGCATGTCTTCATGCCTGGCATACCTCTGCCACTCCCAGCCCTACTTCCTATCACTGCCTTTATACTCCTAAAGCTCGTGTTGAGGGGAGTAGCCTCGCTGCCCGCTAGGAGTCATTCATGAAGCTGGAAACCTGAAAAGAGCATCTTCAAGACTGCTATATTTTCAAGAAAAAAAGCAAGAATATATTTACACATCCACATTTCTGCTCTTACTTCTTTTCCAGTTGAAATATTAAGTCTTATAAATTACCAAGTGAAATACTTTCGCTATGCAGATAAGAAGATTGGGTTCAGAAAGCCGACTTTCCCACACTCAGATCCCCAAACTGTGCGGTCCCATTCTACTCTCCTGAAGACAATGTCAGCGAGGTTGCTCTCCTGCAGTCCATTAATGTTTAAAGATTTAATCTTTTTTTTTTTTTTCAAAAACTGAATACTCATGTGCAGTTTTCTTTCACATTACCATCTCATTTTAATCCAATTTATCTCAGTACATGCTCTTTTAAATTATTTTCTTCCTTTAAAATGATGACTTTTGTACCATACATTTTTGCAATCCAGGGTACATTTTCCATTTTACCCCATGCACGGCATCCTTATCTGAGATGCAGTTCCTCAGTTTTGCATTTTAGTGTGAATATTTGTCTTTAATAAATAAATACAATAGAAGTGAACTTGCTAAAATAACACGACTATTTTCTTATTTGTCTCAGTATAACAAGAGGATACTATATAATTTGCACTTACCTCAAATAGAATAAATTAAATTAAAATTTCATTAAAATAGTAATAAATCTATACTCCCTAAAGGCAGTACAAGTGTTTCAGCTTCATCTAATATCTTTTCATAGTTCTCTTCAAATACATATTTTGGAATTAATTAATAGCAAGAATAATATTTATTTAGTTTTACTATATTCCAGATTCTTATCTAGATATTCCACGCATAGTATCCCATTCGATTCTCACAAAGGCTGTGTGTATAGAGTTGTTATAAGTACATTTTGCAAGTAAGAAAACCAAGGTCCCGAGAGGTTGAAATACCTGCCTAATATCGCGCAGATGGAGCCAGGATTTGAGCGCAGGTGGCTTCACTCCAGGGCCTACACTCTGATCCGCTATGCTGAATTCTGAGTAGAAGTTATAGGAGGTGTTTCTTAAACGCTTCTGATGCCTTCTCTTCTGTAATAATTTTGTGGGTAAGTAACATCAAAGACAATTTGTATTTCTTAAAAATAACGCAGACTCAGCAATTTAATGTGTTATTTTTCTCCCCAATTTCATAGTTGTGATATATCTGAGCTATAAAAGAAAACAAACACACAAAAAAATGACTTTTACCTTGACCTCATCATATCTTCTTTATCTTCTCTTGACATATACTCTCTATTTTAATTGGTTCATAATTAATCCTTGTGCTTCGGGATTTGAATAGCATTAGAGTATTGGTAGTCAGTTTCTACTCGCTCATTTTTTTAAACAATGTTGATTGAAAATTAATTCAATGTGGAAGAAAATGACGATGTAGCAAAGTGGCCTGTGGGTGCTCTAATTTAAAAATCCTGTCAATTAGGGTCATAATTTCAACTAAAGTTTGCATATAGACACTAAAAATGGGTGGTCCTAGAGCCTAAAGAGACAGTCCATGCTCAGAAGAATCCCTTGTGTCAGTCAATAGAGATATTATTCTTTGTTTGGAAAGAAGACAACATATGTGTTACTGGCTTTGAATTTCTAGTTACATAATATGAAACTGTTGAATATAGTTGTGTCCTCCATGAGATCTTTAAAGCAATATTTGAGACCTAAGGAAAAAAACACACACAAACACACAACTTTCTGAATGTTCCTGTAAAGCCAGCTCCCAGCCACAAAGACTTGAACATTTGATTAAGAATTAGATCTTATTGCTTTTCTCTTACCCAGTGGGAGTCATTGTATTTTTTATCTTCACAGAGTGAATAATTTCTAGTAAACCATATTCAGATCATTCATAACAATCAGGTAATTATTATTTTTCTTATTCATAGATTTGATTTTCTTCTTTCAATATTTTAAAATTCATGTTTATCCTTTGTACTTGAATTTCTCTCTTATAAATCTAAATATGTTACATGGTAGATATGTGTTAATGATTCAATTGCTTTGGCAATGGGCAATAACAAATAGAAAAAAGTATTCTTGGTTTACTTAATGCAAATCACAAACACACAAAAACTTTTTATATTTTTTCTTAGTTTCTGATATTGAAACATCATGCTAATACATTTAACAGCATATGCATTATTAAACCTAAATGCTAGTTTTATTTTTATTCCAAGTTACATCAAAATACGCAGAAACTAGACAAATTTTGAAATATAAAATCTTATTTTTTAAACTATAAATCATATGTATGTCATGAACATATTATTTACAAATCAGTACATGTAGCTATATCTAGTTCTGAGCAAGGATAAATATTTAATAAAATTATGGGAAACATTGCAGTTATTAATATTAATTACTTCTGTCCCCATTTTTAGAGATGCTAGTTGCCCATTCAAAAGCCATTTCCATATTCTTAAGTAGTTGAACAGTGGAGTTGTGCCCCCTTTTTACATCTTGCAACTAGATCTGAACAAATGACTAACTTCTGATCCATAGCTTAGATTATTGGTCATCCTGCAGGCACATAAAACTGCTGGAAAGTCTCTTTTAAAAAGGGAGTTCACTTAAGGCATGTTTTTCCTTATGCTTATTTTGTTTTCCCTTCTCTCTTCTCCCTTCAATGTGGATGCGATAGCTGGATCTCCAGCAGCGACCTTGAACTATGAGGCAATCTTGATATTTAAAACCACATGCTAAAAATGACAATATAGAATGAAAGAGCCAGGTACCCAATAATATCATAGAAGGTGCTTGCTCTTATTTTTGTGTGAAATAAAAATTCTTATATTTTTAGATTATTTTTATTTTCTTAGGGTTTTTGTCCTCTTCTGGTATGCAGTAAAACAATTCAAACTGATGTATTCCTCCACCACAAAAGATAAAATGTTGTATGTAATTATGCCATTTTAAAATAAAATATATATAGTATAGCTTATGACTGGAGTAATAGATATGTGACACTTACAAGTTTAGTATTATATTTCTCTGTAACTTATTAAGTTGGGCTCTACCAATATTTGGATATATATTTGTGAGGCATGAGGGTTGAACAAGATCGCATTCTCTGCTATTCTACCAACCTGGCATACTAGCCTATCAGACTTGGCCTGGTAGATAGGGCTTTACAGTTGTGTGTAACTCAGAAGTGAGCACGTTTAGGAGTAAGTTGAAAATAGTTACCCAAATGCTGATTTTGAGGATTCTTTATCTCTCCCACAAATACTAAATGTGCAAATTCCTGTGTCTCATTTTGTATATTGAATGTGAAAATTTCCTATCTTTCATTTTGTCCTTTCTTTTTTATTTTTCCCTCCAGAAGAGTATATTTTTTCATTGGTTATATACTATATTGAATGGGAGATTTGCCTCTTTGTGTCATAAAATAGTTATGTAGTCAATCTCCTCACTAGCTGCTTCCTGTCACCATGATCTACTTAGCCTCTAACAAGAAAATCAGGATAACCTTTCATGCATTTCTAACCTGTGTAGTATAGAGTTGCCAAGGCACAGGTTAAAACTCAGGAAGGCTGACCCCATGGTGCAGAAAAAGATCAAGCAAGGTGGGAGTTATTGGTAACAGTTTTAATATTCCTCTGGTTATAGTGTGGGAGAAGAGCAAGGGCTCTCAAGTCAGACCTAATCTGAATTTTAACTTAAACTTGTGCAAGTTATTTAATTTCTTCAAAGCTTAATCTTTTATATGTAGGAGTGCAGGAAACAATATCTTTAGAGGGGTCCTTTGAAAATTAAATGAGATAAAGTATATAGAATCGGCACAGATGTGGCAAATGGAAGCTATTGTATATAGGCTCTTTTATTCCTCATTTGACATGTTTGCATATCCACTTCTTCTATACTGGTTTTATCACTACCCTTCTATTCCAGATCCTTGTTTCGATATAACAAGAGGATACTATATACTAGTAATTTGTACTTACCTCAAATAGAGGTAAACCTATGGTGTTATAGATTAGCTAGCCGCTTAACCAGCAAAACCAAAAAACTTAATACAGTAATCATTAATGGACAATTTTGATATTAAGTGATTTGTCCTGTTCCGTCTTGCTTCTGTGAATAGTGGCTGACTGAGCTATATTGGATCAACTCTGTTCTACACAGTCTCTCTGCCACAGCTGCCTATCACAGGTTCATGGCACTGGCCCAGAGTTTCCAGGTAGCAAGATCCGTAAAGGCCTAAGCTTGAAACTGCCACAGAGTCTACCAATATCCTTGGCCACAGCAAGTCACAAGGCCAGCCGACATCCAGGAAGTGGAGAAATAGGCAAATCCTGGTAAAAGAGCTTTAAAATAAAGTTATAAAGGGCAAGATATAGGGAGAAGTAGGGAATTATGATGAGCATTTCTGTAATCTACCATAGCTCTCATCAACTTATTGGTCCTTCAGCCTTTTAATCTCTCTTCCCAATAGCTTATTTTTTGCACTATTATTTCTCTAATTGGAGCCCACAAATACTCAGGAGTCTAGGAGTTTAAATTAAAAATTTAATGTTTATTTTGTATAACAATCTAAAAAGGATATTGACAATTTTGAAAGATAAAATACCTACTTTGCAATGACATCTTCCAATTTAAAGGCATCTTTGGACATCTTTTTGTTCTTCATCTGGGTTCCCCCAGATGCCAGGCCTAAGACAAAGTTTTGCTTGTAGTTTCTCATTGAGGAATGTGATTTCAGGTGGAGGAATCACATGCTGTGGAAATAACATTCTTGAAATAAAAATATTATATAAATAAACATCCCCCACACACCTATTAGAATGCCCAAAATCTGGAACATTGACAACACCAAAGCTGGTGAAGATGTGGAGTAACAGGAATGCTCATTTATTGCAGGTGGGAATGCGAAATGATACCATCACTTTGGAAGACAGCTTGATGGTTTCTTATAAAACTAAACATGCTCCTGCCTATGACCCAGCAATCATGTTCCTTGGTATTTATCCAGAAGAGTTTAAAACTCACGTCACACAGAAACCTGCACATGAATGTTTATAGCAGCTTTATTCATAATCACCAAAATATAAAGGAAACCAAGATATCCTCTACTAGGTAAATGAATAAATAAATTTTCATACATCCAGACAATAGAATATTACTCATAACTAAAAAAAAAATGAGCTATCAAGCCATAAAAAGACATGGAGGACACTTAAATGTATATTACTAAGTGTAAAAAAGCCAATCTGAAAAGGCTATATACTACATATATGATTCCATACTGTATGATATGACGTTCTCCAATGGCTATGGAGACAGTGAAAATATCAGTGATTGCAAGTGGTTGGAGGGTAGAGAGGAGAGGAGTGAATAGGCAAAGCACAAAGGACTTTCTGAGCAGTGAAAATGCCCTATATGATACCATAATGAAAGGTATGTATCATTATGCACTAAACCCGTAGAATGTACTACAAAAGAGTGAACCTGAACTATAATGTAATCTATGGCCTTTGAGTAACTATGTGTCAATGTAGGCTCACCAGTTGTAACCGATGTGCCATTCTGGTAGTAAATATTGACAACTAGAGGCCCAATGCATGAGATTTATGCAAAAGTAGGCCTTCCTTCCCATGGCTGCCAGAACCGGCTTCCCTCTGGCACCTGGAACCTGGGCTTCCCTTGCAGCCCCGGCTTTGTCCAGAAGGCCATCTGGTCTAATTAGCATACTATGCTTTTATTATTATAGATGAGGGAGGCCGTGCATTTGGGGTACAGGGATAATGGGAAACATCTGTACCATCCTCTTAACTTTGCTGTGAGCCTAAAACTGCTCTAAAAGAATAGTCTTTAAACTACACACACACACACACTCACACACACACACACACACTTATATAAAATATAGAAATAAATATATAAAATAATTTATATAATTATATAAAACATATATCCTATCATATATATGTTGCTAGGGATTAAGGAGGAAGAGGGGGTGGAAGGGAAATAGGGATAGCAATAAAAAGTATCCTTGTGGTAACGAAAATGTTTTCTATCTTAACAGTATTAATGTCAACATCCTGGCTGTGAGTGTGTACAATAGGGCTATAACATGTTACCATTAAGGTAAACTGGGTAAAGGGCACATGGAATCTTCATATATTATATCTTATACTGCTTATGAATCTACTCCTATCCTATATAATAAAAGCCCAGCAAAACAGCGGAACAACTAGAAAGACCAGAGACCAGAAGGATTGGGGGCATGGGCGGCCTGCAAACCACCCGTGGCTCCTCACTCAGGCTGGCCCCGCCCCCTAGCGGGGACCCCTACCCTGATCCGGGGCTCCCATCAGGGCAGGTCAGCCAGCCCCCACCTGTGCACCAGGCCTCTATCCTATATAATAAAAAGGTTATATGCAAATTGACCCCAACAGTGGAATGACCAGAACGATCACTGGACCAGTCACTATGAGGCTCACTGGCCACCTCTTAGTCCTTTTCCCCAGCAGGCAGGCTCTGATCGCCTGATGGCAAATGGGGAACTGGGGGTGGGTGGTGGGGGATGCGGGGGGCACCAGACCAAGGCTCCCCCACCAGTTGCCCCACACACAGAAGGTGACCCACTGTGGGGGCGGGCTGGCAAGCAGGCAGGAACATCTAACCTCTCGGCCCTTCTCCCAGCCGTCAGGCACCAATCCCCCAATGGTGAACTGGGGGGCGGGCTGACTGTGGGCAGCTGGGAAAGATGGTCCTGATCACAGGCCAGATCTAGGGACTATACCTGTGCATGAACTTCATGCACCAGGCCTCTATTCTTAAAAATAAAAAGTTTAATTTAAAAAAGTATATATGTCAACAATAATCTCATTTTTTTCTACTATGATGTGTCTAAATAATTTTTATTTGTTGCTAAGTTATAACCAAGTAAGGTTATGTTTACCGCTTCCAGAATATACTATATCTCATTGTATAAAGAGTTTGAAACGATTTTCAAGAAGAGAGAGATTGACAAACAGGCAGATGAGGAGAGGGAGAGAGGCAGGAAAAAACAACCAAAACTCAGACCATCACTACTTTATTATTTTCTTTTTGTTAATTTTATAGTAAATTATTTAAAGACATCTTTTTTTCTGTACTTTTTCCCAGTGGTAATTTTGTATTTAATTCAAATACAAGTATTTTAAGAAGCATAATATGCTCTATTTTATTCTAATGATTAAGAATAGAAATAAATGGCATTATAAATCTTTTCTACCAGGCTTAATAGAATACAATGACTATTAATATGTGGAATTAAGTTTTAATCATGGAAGAATTGATTGACTAAATCTCAGACTTTTCTTCCAGTATTAAAATATAATTGAAACAGTAGAAAAACGGCATTACTTTTATTGAATTATGTTCAGTAAGATCAACTGCATTTCAGTAATGAAATACATTATCTATGGAACACATTGGGTTTTACTCAATATAAAAGTAATTGTAAGTTTTTTGGTTGAGGTAGGCTTTTCGGGTTGTTATTCTTCTTTTTTTTGTATTTACTACAAAAAGTTAAGCACTTAATAAATACGTATAAATACATATTCTCTTTATGAAGTTAGTTGTGAAACAGCTTATCTTCTCAGGAACTCCAAACAAAGATTTTCCCCATGCAGTCATACCATATAGGGATCATAACTCAGTTTTATCAAATACAGTGCCCAGGTGAACACTGTCCTAACACTACACAATTACTTAGAAAATCCCATCAAGGTCAATCCTGTGGCTCAGAGGGTTTTGTCAAGTGGTGCAAAGTAGACTCTTTGAGCAGCACTTCAGGGTCTATGGATTAGGGATGAGGTTAGGGAAAGCCTTGTAGTTTGCATATCTTTCCTGCAATAAATTATCACTAACAAAGGGAAAGTAGAAAATGAAAGGATAAGAGGAAATAAAAAGAAAGGCAAAGAAAAGGGCAAAGACAGTCTATCCCGATCAATGAGGATTGGTCTGTGTTTTAGCCCATTTAAATTATAAATATAATCTCAGTACTTTTGATTTACTTTATTATGCTGGAGTTATTCACAGAGGGTGTTCAAATGTTAATTTGTTGTTGTTGTTTTAAATATGCTTAGGCAATCCTTTTAAATAGGTCCTTGGGCTTTTCCTGAATAATTTAATATAAACTATTTTCTTTACTATTTTGCACAAAGTGATATGCAAATTTATGCCCAATGTTAGATTTAACACATTATCATTAATTATTAACAAATTTATAGATAATTCTACATGCAAATGTTACATTTATAAGCAATACCTCTAATCGTGTATTCTATTCTTCACTCATCAAAAAATTTCAGAGAAATCAAAATTACAGAAAAATTTAGAGATCCTATTCTAATGAAATACCTGCTGAGTCCATCATATATACACCTGTGCATGATAAACTTAATCTGTATACTTCTTAGGATACCTTTTAAGTAACTCTACAATGGGGAACCACATAGATTACCGAGTTTCAAAATGTAGGATGCGATTTACACTCATTTTATTATTTTCTCTAATTAAAAGTTTAGTTGCTAGAAATGTGGGCATTGATTGGTGGCAAATATCTAGGATGGGTAATAATATGAGTTTTCAATATTTGAGAATTGCCATATTCCAGCAATGTAATTTAGCAAGTTAAATAATCCTTATATAATTTTAGAAAGGAACAAAAATATATTTATATAAATGCCTGAATAATAAATTGTGAAAATAATTTTTTTTTTGCAGCAAGTATGAACCACTTACATCAGATACTGGGTAAGGCACATACCCAAGATTATGAATCTGTAAGATTACTCTTCCAATGCCTAGCTTGTTGCTAGCCCTGCCATTCCCATTTCTGTTAATGCCACATCACCTTCACTCTCGCAGGCATGGAAATGGGTACTTAAATGCCTTTTAGATTCTCCCTCCACCTTTCCTGTAATAAACTGAATCCCCTTGGCTGTTTAACACTCTGATTCTCAGTGAGTTGACCCTACACTCATCTGCCTTCCCTATTCAGTTCTGATTTCCTCTCACCTGAGTGACTGTGATGTCCGCTGTCTCCTCAGGTCTGAGTCTCCCTTCTTTCTTCATTCACGCTATACCTCATAGGATTAATTTCCTTGAAACATATTTTAACATTATCCTCTCCTGCTCAACAACCTTCTATAACTTCCCAATGAATAGAAAATTATTAAAATTGTTCAGCTTGGCACTGAAGGCCCCATTGATCTGAATTTCCTCCCACTTCCCCACTCGTGCCTGCCTGCTCTCCAGAGGGTTCCCACCTGGGTCTCTTCAGCCTTTGCCCACAGGACGGTCCCCTCGGAAAATGCTTTCCCCACAGATGTGGGAACTCTTTGGTGTTTCCTACAGCTGTAGGTAATGTCTTCCTTCTCTGGCACGATATGTACATCTGCCAGAGATGTAGTAATACTCTTATTTCTGCATGTGCTTTTCCTTCCTCGGTGGACGGACTGACTCTATGCTCCCTGAAGGTAGGTACCATGCCATAGTCATCATTGTGTGATTCACAGAATCTAACAAATAGCAGGGTAGAAATTAACAAACATGTGTTGGATGGCTTCATACATTCTCATTTAGAATATTAGAATATGTCCTTTAGAAATAAAATTTAAATTAAAAAACTCATAAATAAAATTAACACTTAGGTTGCAATTCTAATCTATTCCTATCTCTTACATTTTATTTGTCAGGTAAATGTAGGATGTCATAGAGTTTTATAGCCATCTTCCTTAAATCAGGTGTCCCTGTGAAGGCATTGTGAAGATGTTAATAATTTCAGCCTTTTTTGTAAAACAAAAAACTAAAAAGTGCTTTTTTTCAGGAATTTTGCAATCTAATTGCAACAAAACATAAACTTAGTCAATAAAATGGGGATGAAATAATAATCATTAGAAAAATTTTCTTTAAAGAATTCTTTTAGATGCGATTTTAGAGATTGCACTTTTTTCTGTGTAAAAAGGACTTTTAAAAATGTTTCTGTTAGAACTGTAAAAGAATATTAAAAGAGTTTAAGATAAATTCATTTGAGCAATTCCCTGCTCTGAGAGGACTATCTAGAAGTCTATGAACAGAAAAGAGGCCATGTATTAGACCTGACAGTTTGGGGGAACCACCTGGAAGGTCTAACAAGCTCAGGAACCAAAAGTACCCACACAGAGTGGTCTGATCACAAATTTCTAATTGGACAGATCAGAGTGTGTAGTCACATCCCAGGCCTATAGCTGCCTTAGCAAAGATCAATCTCTCTTTAAATGATTCCTGTCCATTGTTCGTATGCATTTAGGATAGCATACCTTTGAAATGTCAAAGTAATTTTCTTTTCCTACCCAGCCAAGACACTTCCGCAGGCTCCAGAGCATAAGACCACGGTACCCCTCATTGTTATCTTGTTCCACACATGCCACTCTGTGTGCTGTAAATGTTAACTATCCTGTCCCCACCAATGTAAAAAATATATGTTTCCCCATTTTGCCTTTTATTCCTGTTATGCTTTTTCCTGCTTCCTTAATTGACCACCGATCGATTGCATGCACCTTCCTCATGTCGTCTCCTTTGATACTAATGTATGAGCTGCCATACTGCCATTCTTGAGAGCATTTGAGATTTTGCTCCCCGGTACATTTCGTCAGTTGGCTCAAATAAACTCAAAATTTCTGTACAGGTTTGGACATTTCTTATGTCAACAAGCCCAACTAGAAAGATAGATAATTTTCAAAATAAGGAAGGGAGACAATAGACCTGAACTTGATTTTAAGGTTCCTTGATACAGGCAGGTGTTTAAACATAGTTTAGAGTTGAGAGTATCCTTTCCCTATTTAAATACTCTGCACTTCATTTTCATGAACATTTATAGTCCACTATAAATTATTTCTTTTATCTGTGTTCGTACTAAGACTTTTAATGAAATTCAATCCACAGTAGTACAAACTTACATAAGACTTGAATTACTACAGCATTTACTACAGTGTGCTTCAAATAATTAGTTTCTGAGTACATTTACAATACCATTCGATTTATATTTCTCAGAAGCACATTTGTTATGCAAAGAGGGGTATACCTGTAATTAGATGTTAGGTTACATGGAATCTATGTAAAATTAAATGAATAAAAGATTTAAAAACTCACCACAATTGCAATAAATACAATAAAAGCTCTGGAAGCTAGAATCTGTTGAAATTAATAGGGAGAGAAAAGAGACTAATAATCATTGAAAATTGACGTTACTGGCTGCTACCAGTGGAATCAGAGAACTGATTAAAACCATAGGCACCCTATCCAGATGCCTTTTAAAAATATTCAGAGAGCTAATTCTGTATAATTATAATACTAGGGTAAAGACTTTGAAGCAATTGTTAATTTTTATTGTAATATTTCACTCTACTGACATATTGCTCTATGCAAATAAACCAATTACTCAGGCTTCCTTTCTTTCTTTAAACATATCATATTGGAACATCCATTTCAATGGTCATATGTAGATTTGAAAACTAAATGCCACCAAATAGCTACAGCATGTTTTTTATCCATCCCGTTTTCATCTGAAATTGTGCCACTATATCTGTGCATGGCATTGATTTCTGAATAAGCAGCCCAGTTGAGGTGTGATCAGTTATATAGACAGGCTCACTGCGCTTTCTTATATCTGAAACATCCCTGGAGGCTCTTACAATTTCTCAATGTCATGGAGTCTAATCTTTATGGATCTTGTCTAAAATTAGAAAACACAGAATACCATGATTACCTACAATATGAAATATTTACAAGTATAAGTAAAACTCCATTTGTTTACATAGAGAAGCACTTCACAATAAACTGCAACATCAACCACCTTCTCTATAGTGACTTGCTTTTTTAAAAATTACCAAATATGGAAAAAGTTTAAATTTTCTATTTAATTTTTTTGAGGTCACACTTCACAACATTTAAGCTATTATTCTAATAGACGTTGTTTGCTTCCATGTGAGGTCAGTAGTTACAGCTCAATCAAACTCCTAATAAATCTCAGTATAGTAAATTCTAAAATTGCATGTGTTGCCTTGACATCTTCTAGTCTCACAAGGCCCCAAAGCCTCAACCAGGAGTTCCCCTGCACTCACCAGACTGACTCCTCTGCCCCCAGGGGAAAGGATACCCACCCAGCTAGTTCCCCTGTCACTCCATTCAGTCCTGGCCTAACAGGTTTCACGGGTCAGCCAGCCTGGGAATTACTCAAAGAAGTCAATCACAGCCTCCCCCAGGGACCAGGGCTCACCCTTCCTTCTTGTTCCTACAGAGTCTGCTCCTCACAGCCTCTCCTGGGTTGCTCTGCTCCTGAGTGCAACCCCTATGTGGCTCTGGATGGCATATGGTGTCCTCCTCCCCGGACTCTGAGTGAAATTGTATTTTTATTCTATGGCTATAAATATGCATTGATTCCAAAATAATTTCAACTAGTGGAATTTCTTGATGATTTTAATATGAGTTGTCTCTTAGCCTTGTTTTCATTGTTGCTAGTAACTAACTATCCATCTCTTCAATTTAAAAAGGAAGTTGTACATTACCAGACCATTTCTTGTGTTTAAAACATCAAAAGATCTAAATCAACTGTGATGTTGGCAAATAGAATCTCAACCAATAAGTACTTAAAGAAAAGATGGCTCTTCCAACGTAGATGGATTTTAGTAAGAGGATAATAATGCTCTCACATTATGCTTTTAACTGTTATTTTGGTCCAGATCCAAAAATACAGACCCTCTTCCCCCCAATAAAATACAAGGGAACATCTTTAAAGTTATAAAACTAGGAAAATTGTTAATGATAATCAGGTGATCCCCAAAGAGTTCATATGTCCTTTTTGAATGAAAAAAAAAAAAATTACTTAGATGAAAGAGCAAGATCAAATTTCTATTTAATTGCAGAGCCCTATTACCCTTTGAGGAATACACAGCCTGTGTTAGCCTAAGTGTGGCAACTCAAGTGGTACCTGCAAACTAAGATTTCACAGGGGAGAAAGAGAAATAAGCTCTTGATAATGAGCCACAAAAATGTCAGGGCTAAATGTGGGTCCAAAAGAGGCACCTATGATCCCACCCAAATTAAAAATCACTGAAAGAAGCAGTGGCTGATGGCTCAGCAGACATTTTTCCACATCACTCATTTGCATAACCTACTTCATTGGGAGATGAGAGGGTCGTTCTATTTCATCAACATCAGCATCACCTTCATAAAAATATTTCCATATAACTCTTCACACACATATTTGTTGCACATTCCACAGCGTGACAGTGTGAGTTTTTTCTATATGAGTACTTTCCACCTAAATGCCACTTTCTTGAAACAAAAACTTGTCTAATCCGTATATGTTCTCCAACCAGAGGCAGTCATTTATAACATTCAAAAATAAATAAATTTAGGATCTATCAGTTATTCCACTTAATGTTTAGTGAACATGATAAATAATAATTCTGATCTATCTAGCAAGAGTTTTCATAATATTCTTGATGCACACAGAAAAAATAAATTGTTATTGCCTTTGAGTCAGATATATTTTATTCTTTGCACTATCTTATTTGGCATTATGTTTTCTAAAACCCAAAATATTACACATCTTTGTTTTTGTTTGATACTCTACTCTTGTTTTTTCACTTCTCCAGCCTCTTACATTCTTCGTGTCTTTTGAAGGTTCTTTTCTACTGCCAGTGCCTTAGGTATTGATGTTCCTTGGGCCCTTCCCTATGCCATCTTATCCTTATTCTAGATATTTTTCTTGAATAATTTCCAATACTTTACTATCCACCAGCTATTGAATATAAAGTGTTTTATTCCAGATCATATTTGTCTTATAAGCTTCAGATCTGCTTATTAGAATCTCTGCTATATCCCATGAGCCCCTCAAACTCAGCAGATGCAAAACTGGGCTTATCATCCTCTGCCCCCCAAACCAGCTTTCCCACCTGTGTTTCCTTTTCTTAGATACAGTAACCATACCCACTCCAGCTTATCCAATCTGGACACCCTGCCATCTTTACTGAGTCTTGCTCCTTATTCACTTACCTGTTTACAATCAAACAACAAGTTCAGTCTGGCCTTCTGGTCTTTCTCAAGTCTTCCCATTCTCTTCATTCCCATAGCTCTCCTAGTCCTTGCTGACATCACTAGGTTATACATGCTCTTCTCTCCTTTTAGTTGGCTAATCAATGCAGGGCTGTGCTCAGCAAATGCTAAGCAAATAGGCTAAAGATTTACAGATTTAGGAGGTTAATTTCATACATATTTTTAAAACGACCTACTTAAGCTTATGAATAATTGACAAACCCTTGGGAAAATACATTTATAAATTCAGATCTCTCCACACTTTGGAACTATGCATCCATTTCTTTTTACAAGTATTAAAAGCTGAGTAATTTGATGGGCACAATACCAGAGTAGGCTGCTGAAACATTTTAAATATGTTTATTGGGGAAAAATTAATATATTTTTATGAAATATATGATTATATATGTGTGCTTACATATGTTTCTGCATATATATAATATATTTGTGTGTGTGTATATATATACACACACACACATAAATTAAATGTGTGTGTATATATATATATATATATATACACACACATAAATTAAATATATTTGTCAGACCTTAATTACCAAAGTTTGTTCCTAAGTTAAATGTCTGTTTCAGAATAGGGAGGGTATTTTTTCCAATGTATAATGACTAAAATGCAAGAAGCCACGTATCACATTGCTCCTACTATATTTTCATTCCTAAAATTTGAAAGATCTCTGTTCTGCTGTTGGTCAACTGGTATTTCTAATAGAATCAAGTTTCTGTTTGATGGATATTTTAAAAATTTGAATAAAATTAATTTAATCTGGTATCAGATTTCCTATGTCTAGCTCATAGAAAGAAAAATCTAGCAGATCATGGGTTTCCTATGTACAATAGTTTATGGGTACCATATAGCACTTTGCTTTTCCCTCACAGATTAAAAATTAACAGTGACAAAATAATGATGTATAGATTCAAAATTTCTCTCAGAAAAGATCTGGGACAATCCTTCAGGATAGCCTGAATTTAATTCTTCTAGTTTTGAGATCACTTTGGGTAGTTCTAGGGAGTTACAAAATCAGTGACAATATTGAAAGCAATTCCTAAAACACATAATAATTATAATTAATTAAAATTCACCTTCTCTTATAAACACGTGGTAGGCTACACTTCTCAGAGATAAGGTGGAGTTAGGAAATTGAGCATTACTCAGAGAAGAATGTTGGACTCAGTTCCTGGACGTGAGTGCCCTTCAGAGCCTTTGCAGTGTCCAGGATGCATTTCACCACAGGGGCCCAGGATGATCTCCGCTAGCTGAAGTGATGTCATTCACAACAGTGATCCTAACCCTGTGAGGACTGACAAGCCAGAGCACAGACAAACTTGTTGAGTGTTCTTTATTTTCCTAGTTTATCCCCACTTCTCAATTGTGCTATTGGCTTTAAATACTGTTACTTAATTTGAGGAATTCAAAATTCCTAGTTCTAATCCTGGCTCATTTCTAAAGGGATATTTACTATTGGTCCCCATACTTGCTTCATTGTCTTAAACTATTTTCCTAAATCCTACCTCATATAAAATACTCAACTTTATCTCTAAGGACATCAGCACTCCAGAAAGAGTAGAATTTTCTGCATCATAATATGCCATTAGGCTAAACAAGAAAACAATGAGTTGGTTTATCATGTTGTTTAAATTTGAAAATCTTGGGTTCTTATTACCACATTTTACTGTAATTATTTGTTTATTCCCCTTCTTCCCCACCCACCCCATGCCTCCTGCTGCCCTAGACAGTTAGTTTCTTAAACACAAAGAGCAGGTCATATGTGGTTTGTGTGTATCTGACTCAGCAGGATATGTAAGATTTGAACTTTTTTTCAAATTGCAATTATTGAAAATAGGATGTCATCAAAATGTGTCCTCACAAAAGTAAGGGAGGAAATGAATACATTTTAAAATAAGAGTTAAACTGTTATACAAAATTACATTTTGAAATTCTAAAGTTGCTCTGAAATATCTCATCCAAAAATATCTCAAGGAATATTACACACACACACACACACACACACACACACACACACATATTCTATAATAATAAAAGCATAATATGCAAATCGACCAAATGACTGAACAGCAGAACGGCCATCTGGACAACCTTCCAGACGACCATGCTATGACATGTACTAGGGCCAGGTCAGCCAAGGCAGATGTGATGCGATTGGTCAGGGGTCAGGGAGGCCCTGCCATCAACCTGTAATCGCCCCACAGAGGGAGGCCTAGGCCACCCTCTGCCCAGCGATCAATTGCAGAGCCCCGGCCGTATGGGCAGGGCCTCCCTGTGCACAGAGATCAATCACGGAACCCCACAATTGATCGCCTCAAAGAAGGAGGCCCAGGCCACCAGCCAGCAATGTGGTGGTGGGGGGGGGGGGGGCGGGCTGGCCAGTGATTCCCCGCAGAGGGAGGCCCAGGCCAGCCAAGTGATCACACCCCATGCCTGTTGCCAGCAGAGGGAGGTGACAGGTGGTGGGGGTGGGGAAGGCAGGGCCGGACAGATGGCAAGCAGTGGTAGCAGTGGAGTGGGGCCAGCTGCCAGCAGCTGGGGGAAGGAAAGCCCCGATAGATCCTGATCGCCAGCCAGGCCTAAGGACCCTATCCTAGGGGTTCTGAATTGCGAGAGGGCACAGGCCGGGCTGAGGGACAGCCCTGCCTCCCCCGTTCACAGATTTCATGCAACAGGCCTGAGAGAGAGAGAGAGAAATCTGTTGATGTCCCCTTTTCTCCCCATTGACCCTTCTAACCCACACCTGCACCCCGCCTCAGGCGCCTTCACCACACTATTGTCTGTGCCCATGGGTTATGCAAATACACACCCTTGACTTCCCTCTGAGATTTCACAGTCTGTTCCATGCTTCTGTGTCTCTGGATCTATTTTGTTCATCAGCTTATTTTGTCCTTTAGATTCTACATATGAGTGGTATCATGTGATACTTGTCTTTCTCTGACTGGCTTATTTTGCTTAGCATAATACTTTCCAGGTTCCTTCATGCTGTCTCAAAGGGTAAGAGATCCTTCTTTTTTATTGCCACATAGTATTCCATGGTGTAAATGTACCACAGCTTTTTAATCTACTCATCCACTGATGGGCACTTGGGCTGTTTCCAGATCTTAGCTATTGTAAATTGTGCTGCTATGAACATAGGGATGCAGATATTCTTTCTGATTGGTGTTTCGGGTTTCTTAAGATATATTCTAGAAGTGGAATCACTGGTTCAAATGGCAGGTCCATTATGGAAAACAGTATGGAGTTTCCTTACAAAATTTATATCTTAATTGTAAAAATTTATACTCTATATGAGAATGAAATTAAATTAAGAAATGCTTTCTTTGTAATATCTAATTTTGGCTAATGGTTCAAGTAATCACAAAAAAAGATAAATTATTTGATAAGACTTATAAAGTACTTGTCAAAAATATCCTCTGAATTACATATTTGTTATGCAATATTTGTACATTTTAATACAAGAACTTAGAAATGTATACTATCCTCTGCTAAGCAGAATTTTCTTAGACATTACCAGGCATCTTGATAACGATAAAGAAAATATTTTCTTAATTAGAAATGGTAAGGTCTTGACAACTTAAAAACAACAACTACAAAACTTAATTTTAGCCCTAACCTGTCTGGCTCAGTGGATAGAGCGTCGACCTGTGGACTGAAGGGTCCCAGGTTTGATTCCGGTCAAGGGCATGTACCTTGATTGCAGACATATCCCCAGTGGAGGGTGTGCAGGAGGCAGCTGATCAATGTTTCTCTCCCATCAGTGTTTCTCTCTATTCCTCTCTCTTCCTCTCTGTAAAAATCAATAAAATATTTTTAAAAACTTAATTTTAAAAATGAGCAAAGGACTTGAATATCTATTTCTCTAAAGAGCACATACAAATAGCCAAAAAGCATATTAAAAGATGCTCATATCACTAAACATCAGGGAAATGTAAGTCAAAACCACAATGAGATATCATCTCACACCAATCAAGATGGCTGAGATCTAAATAACAAATGCTATACGATTCCATTATGTGAGGGCCCTGGGGTAGCCAAATTCATGGAGACAGAAAGTAGAGTGGTGGGTTTCAAGGGCTGGGTGGGAGGGACAATAGGAGTTATTCTTTAACAGGTATACAGTTTCTGCTTGGAGTAATAAAAATGATTGGAAATGGATCCTGGTGATGATTACACAATATAGGGTGGGGAAAGGTAGGTTTACAGTTGTTTGTACACAAAGCACAGAGCTTATTCTGGTACTGTTATTTATTTCTTATTGTATTATCCATACAAACCATTGTAAGCCTACTTTTGCCCACGCCTGTATTGTAAATATACTTAATGCCGCTGAACTGTACACTTAAAAGTGATTAAAATTATTTTGTGTATTTTAGCACAATTTAAACATTTTTTTAATTTTTTTTAATATTGAGGTCTACAGAGGAAAGTCCATTATCTTCAAATTTATTAACTATAAAATACTAACATTATAGACCCAATACTTTGTGCCAGGCCCTAAGACATTTTACATATATTAGATAATTAATTCTAACCATAATCTATGGGATATATTGGTATTATCCATAGTTGATATATAATGAAATAGGCATGAAGAGGCTACAAATTTGCCCAAGATATACCTCTGGTGGGTAGTGAGCCTGGGATTCCAATGTGAGCAATCTGGCTCATCAGTGTGTAGTCTTAGCATTATTAGCTTTTCCAATCTGAGTCTGTAAGATCTTTATCCAAGATCATACATGTGGTAAGTATTATTTCATTTATACTTTTACTCACCAATTTGTGGCTGTGATGCACAAAAAATAATTAAAAATCATAGTTTCTTTAACAGTGTAGTCTTCATCTATCATATGAACTGAGGAAAGAGTGCTTTCCTATAAGTCAAACACTGCATGAAAAAGCTGACTTCTTTTTCTTAAATATATTTTTATTGATTTCAGAGAGGAAGGGAGAGGGAAATAGAAACATCAATGATGAAAGAGAACCATTGATATGCTGCCTCCTGCACACCCCCTACTGGGGATGGAGCCCACAACCTGGGCATGTGCCCTGACCAGGAATTGAATCATGACCTCCTGGTTCCTAAGTTGATCTCAACCACTGAGCCATACTGATCGGGCTAAGCTGACTTCTTAAACAGGCCAGGAAATCATAAGTCCTACATTACATATTCAACAATAGAACCTTTAGATTTGTAAAGTATTTTCACAGTAAAAATATAAGTTAGCATGGCCTTGGTTAAATTATGCATTATGAGCATTCTGTAATAATTTCATTATTAACAGTAATGACAAATTATAATTGCAGACTCTTCCAGCTTTCTAATGTATCACTTCATCTATTGTCTCTAATTTTATCCTCAATGCAACCTTGTACAAATGAAGATAGGGTATTGAGCAATTTGCTTAATGGCAGATCTGGGAATAAAACCCAGATTCTCTTGGGTGTGTTCAATAATTACTTGTTTATACACTGACCTCTTGGGATTCTCCTAAAGAAAAAGTGCTGTGAATCTTAGGTCAGCTCATAGACTCCCTTATGTCAATTTAAGTTAAAACAAAGTTACCCATTTAAAACATTTTTTGATTATGTGATAATTTTATTCATAAAACACCCCCAATTATGGTAACCAAATTAAGTAAAAAATTCAATCTCAACTCACCCTTTGAAATCTCAAATTTTGAATGCATTACAATAATCTGTGCCACAGACAAGCTATACCTAGAAGGATGTTAAATGTAGGCATAAGCCTTATTAAAACATTAAAAAAAAATAATGAACTATAAACTAATCAGAGATTAAACAAAAAATGTTATTTTATTTTTAAAATAAAATATTCAGATATAATGACTATTGATAAAAAGATATATGTGATAACAATTTGCAAAGCTAATTTTGGAGTCTGGAAAATGAAAACAAAGAAAAAATTCATAATAGGTAAAGTAGAAGGAAGACCATCTATGAAATCCATTGGAACATCTAAAAACTAGAAAGGTGATTTTTATATATGTAATAAGATGGATATTAGAAACCCAAGAAAAATGATATGTAGATTTATTTTATAAATAAGAGTTTAGAAATTAATATCTAAACCAGAATTTGAGCAGAAGTAGAATTGAGGCAGAACTCTGTAAATATCACAAGTTTTATGTTTCAAAATATGTTAACAGGCTTCAAATTATGTATTTTTTTGTATAATATAAGACATTTGAGACCCTTATAAGCTTATTAATTAGCCCTAAGTCACACAGGTGGACTCAACCCAGGATTCTTATACAGACTTGCCCTAATACATTCAGGGCTTGGCACAAAGGACACAAGCCACAACCCCCAGCCTGATTGGCTCTCTTCTCTTCTCTTCTCTTCTCTTCTCTTCTCTTCTCTTCTCTTCTCTTCTCTTCTCTTCTCTTCTCAAGCTTCTCTTCTCAAGCTTCTCTTCTCAAGCTCCTCTTCTCAAGCTTCTTTCTGCACCATGAGGGAAAACTCAAATACACACACACATGCATACACACACACATGCACACACATACACACACCCCTGCATACAAGAACATGGCCACACAAGCTCATACACACCTCAGCTCACAAATCCAAGGTCTGCCCAAGCACTCTCCCCAGAACCACCCCCCTCTTGTGTTCCCCTCAGAAGTAAACCTCTCCATGGTGCAGGCTGGGAGGTCAAGGTAGGCTCTGAAAGCAAAGGGCTCTTTGGGTAGGGAGTTCAGGATCCCAGAAACCTAGATCATAGTGTAAAAGCTGCTGCTTGGGCTCTGGATGGGAACTTCTCCTTAACCCCAAGGATTCCTCCTGCTGTCGTGCTGTGGGGCAGAACTAGAATATGTTAAAGTAGGTCTTCTGAAATATGTTAATGTAGTCCTAGCCTTCCTTTCCTAGGTCTAAGGGTAGGACCTTTTTTGTAATCCTCACCTAAGGACATGCTTAGAGAAAGGGAGAGAGAGAGAGAGAGAGAGAGAGAGAGAGAGAGAGAGAGAGAGAGAGAGAGAGAAATGATGTGAGAGAGAAACATTGATTGGTTGCATTCCATATGTGTCCTGACCTTTCAGTGCACAACACTCAACCAACTGAGCCATTTTGACAGGGCAAGAGTGGGACTTTTTATAAACCCCTTATGTTTGTACAGGGTTCATGATAAATGAAGCAGTTTCACACATATGATCTCATTTGGTCATGCAAGGATCCCATGATGTAAAAAAGGTTAGGTGTCAGTGAAAAACCTAAGGATCAGAGCTGATAGACTCAATGTCCCAAAGCTAGAAAGGAGCAGAGCTCAAGTCATACACTACTCACTTCTGCTCTGTTTCCATTTCTACCATTCAGTATCTACTCACCAAGCCATTCTCCGTTGTGTGAAAGACCATGCTAGATCATAACCAACATGGAGGGTCCAGAGCTCAGGACCTCAGGATTCTGGAGATATTTGAGCTGAATAAAATTATGATTCCTCATGCCCTAGCACAGATTACTAATTAATCATCTTGGTCTTCTTGGGCTGTCATAACAAAATACTACAGACTGGGTTGTTTAAATAACAGTTATAGAGACTTAGAGTCCTAGATCAAGATGTCTGCAAATTTGGTTTCTGGTGGGAGTTCTCTTCCAGGCTTCTCAACAGCCACCTTCATGTGCTGGCCTCACACGGCCTGTCCTCAGGGCATAGCATTTCCATCATTGAGCATTCTGGGGTCTCTTCTTATGAGGACACTAATCTTACGGAATCAGAGCCCCACTTTAATGACCTCATCTAACCTTTATCACCTCCTCACAGATCTTATTTCCAAATACAGTCCCACTGAAGGCTAAGGCTTCAACCTATGAATTTTGAGGGAACACAAACATGTTATCTATAACATTAATTCAAATATGACATTTCTATTACAAAGGTAATGCCCAATAAGTCATTTATTTATCCCCCTATTGAACTGATTAAACTTCACAAACATCTGATTACATTTTTTGTGACAAAGTACTTGAAGAGCTTCATATTCTAGACTGATCTACATATAATTGCAAAAATGTGCTAAGTGTGGTGATAGACATGCAGGACATGCCATGGGTGTCTGTCCCTCCTGTTGATGTCATGAGCAACACCTGGTGCTGACACCTTCATCTCTGCCCACCAGCCCTGGGTGGGGCTTCCCAGCTGCTAATGTGTCCACCCTAACGATGAACTAGAGGAGGCGACTTTTATCCCAATGGTAAACATACTTAAAATGACACTCTATATACCATTTTATATTCTGACACATTTAACCATTATTTATATATTATAGTCAGCAAACATTTATTGTGCTGGGGATAATATGGAGAACCAAACAAACAGGGGGCCTGCTCTCATGAAGCTCAGTCTATTGATTACATTGCAAGCATTTTTCTATGCCAAGGGAAACCTTTCTGCCGTGATAAGTTTATGCTTCCATTGCCCAAATGTATGAAAATCTGTCCTAATGTTGAACATTCATGCTGTTTATAGTAATTATGTAGCTATGATCAATAGCATTGCTTACATTTTTATTCTTTCCTTGAGATAGTCTTCCTCTTCCCTGCTTTTAGATTTTAATATGGATTAATTCCAACATCAATGGAAGTACTCTTTATTTGACACAAGATAATGTATTATGAACACTTGTATAATGCAAAATATTTTTTCTTTTACTTTGACAAAAGAAAGACAACATGGCCAGATATATAATTGCTGAGACAGAACTTCTTCTCAAGGTTCAGTGGCCAATCTGCCACTCTTTTAGCCATTTAGCTTTGCGGAGATGTCTGATTCTGCTTGTTTCCCCCTTTTTTAATAGTAACTTTGTTGTTGTTCTGCCTGGACGCTTTGAGGATTTATTTTTAAGGTATTCTTACAATTAAGAGTTTGTGCAGTCTCTATCCCCCTTACTGGGTTTCACTGACACACACATGGAAACTCTTGGATCTGCATCCTTAGATCTTTTTTCCACAAGTGAAGCTGTCAAAAATGATTCTGAATATTTGTTTGCTTTCCCCCTTATGGGTAGCTATATTTCTTAAGTTTACATCTCCACTCTGTAGTCTTCAGACAGGTCATCTTCTTGAAATATTCAAATTGACTTTCGTTGTTTACTTGTTTTATAGAAGTTCTTTCCAAATGTGTCCCTCAGCTCAATGATAAAATTTTCCAAGTGTCAGCTCTGCCCTTCTCTGCACCCAGTACAGATTTTAGTTATTTTTCCCAATCTTTCATGGTACAGAAATGCATCTTCATCTCACCTGTCTTCTATGTGCACCGTTTGCCTTTCAGTTAGCTTTTTCTCTTCTTGTCATTTTCTGGGACTGTTCCAGAAAAGCTGAATCCTCACTTATCGTACTGTTGATACCTAAATAGTTTTATTTTATCTAGTTACTCACACAAATTATTTTCATAATTTACTTAGTCTGTCTTTTAAGAAATATGATCCTTTACTTTGATGTGACAGTGTTTTATATAGCTCCCACATATGTTTTGTTTTTGTTGCTTTCTGCTGATTTATCCAGTAATTAGGAAATAACTGTGCAGACATATTCAATGTTTATCAGTGAACAGCAAAAGTATTTTACCTATTAATATGCTCTCTCTGGTTGCATGCTCTTCTTGAATCTACAGGGCCTAATTACCAGTTTCCAGTAGAATTTTGTCTGGTAGAGTCTCTCTAAACTTCACATCCATTACCTAGTTCTTTTCACCACAGATGAGTGAAGGGCATAGAATGCTATAATAGTACAAATGCCACCCACACACACCCCACCCAATGTTCTCTTGCAGCAACTATACTACTCAAAATGCAATTTATTTATATCGATTCTCCAACCCCAAGCTACTGTCCGCCTGGTTGTTTTGTGAGGCCTTGTATTTCTGACTGGGAAGAAATAAGACTGGTGGCCTATATACTGCTTCCAAGAGTGATGATTATATGAGACGATTATCTCACAAAGAAGTAGACACAGGCGGGCGGGGAGGGGAAACGGATATCCACACTTTAAATGGAATTGTTTTTATTAAGATTAGACCATGTTTGCTTTTTCAGTCCAAGTACATCTTCCTTGCAGTTACTAGATCATCCTTCCTGATTCCAGTGATAGGAAGGATTATTGCTAGTGTTGTTTGTTTTTCTTCTTTGTTTATTTGTTTGTTTGCTTTGCTGTTGTCAATTTTTAGCTTTGAATATCTCAGAGGAACTTGGAAAATTTTTATATCAGGGGCTGCTAGCTACATGCTATGTTAAACCTGAGAAATAAAAAAATTCAATTTGAAATTGTATTTACACAGATAAACACACAAAGAATTTTTTTTTGACCCCTGTGATTAGACAAAGTCTCTCAAGGTTAGGCTACCATTTTAAACTAGTTACAGGGTATGTGAATAAAGGCCTTGCCAAATCAGATCTAAATGCACAGGCCCCTTGTTGTTCAATTACTAGTCAAACCCAAGATGTTAGTGTATTGTGATTAAAATGATAGAAATATTTTTATCCCTGAGGATTTATCCTTGTGTGCTTTTTAAAAGACCCCTTGACCATCACTTCATACCATCTGGGAACCACTTTAAAGTTATGCCAGTTCTAAGGAAAGAGTAAGGATCAATGATAATCTGTTGAACCTCTCCCTCAACTATGCACACACACAAATATGCACACACAAGTTCACACACACACGCTCACATAAGCACTGTTGAGAGAACAAATACAGAGTTAGTCAAGCGTAAGCTCATCACATGAGGGCAGCGTTATCAGCACATTGCAAAACCCACTCCCATTAGCATATCCCCAAGAAAATAAAGAAATTACCTCCTTCAGGGACAATTGTAGTTCCATAAGGGAAGCTTGACAATATTATGAGTCACTCCAAGAAAGTCTGTCATCATGTTTAATTATATTTTCAACTATTAAAATAAAACATGCCCCCCCAAAATAGCATAAGCAACAACATTTATCTTTCCATTATGTGAGAAAGCATAAAAGAAGAGAGTATAATACCATAAATGACACCATTCAAGTTTGCATCTTTATTCCCGAAACCCACTTACGAAACAATAGGACAGGGCACCATGGGAATAAAGGATCATTTTCCGTTATACTTTAGTAACATAATTAAAAGCATGACTGGAGCACAGTTCCTGGGTTCTATTTCCAGGAGATTATATCAAAATGATACAGAATAGTTCATATCCTTTCTTATTTGCAAATATTATTATAATAAATTCCTTGTCAGATCATTGCATAATATACCAATTAATTTTAGTGATTGGCTAAGTGATGACAATCTCTCACATAATGAATAATGTTGCACAAGAATAACATCTCAGATTTACGATTGTAACTGTTTCTTTAACTTTGTTTCTTTTTTATTTTACCTCCCACAGCTAAAGGTCAGAAAGTGGTTAGAATGATACAGACAAAAATAAAAGAAATGTCAAAATAATGGATGTGAAACTTTTAAAAAATAGCCTTTATTTTGAAGCTTTTCATGGGTTTTTATACAAACAACAGAAAAAGAAAGACTAAATGTCTGCCCAGCTCTGGGCCTGATGTGCAGCAGACTACATGGCAAACAAGCTTCTGGATTTTTGAAGGGTATCAGTCCTTATCCCAGAGCCTGGCACGTTGTACGTACTAAAAAGTTATTAAATGCACTTTAATTGATCAATTACTTTTGTTTTAGAAGCTTCTATTCAACAAGAACATTTAATTCATTAACCAAAAATACATTTATTGGAATTGTTTCTGTAAAAATTATTTTCTTTCTGGCTATGTTCCCCTATCTTTTCAAATGAGGCAAACCAGTTTGTCTAACATCACAGATACTTCTAATTTGTATTAGTGTCCAATTATGTACATTACTAAAGGCATATTATCTGCCTGTAGCCCTGCACTTTTTGCTTTAGAAAACCATGGCAATCCCATTTAAATTATTTTAACCTGTTCACTTCTGGTAGTTGTAATGGCAGAGCCTTCTGGGCTCTGTAACATAATAGCTTCCCTTTATCACGCTGAATGGTTTATTAGAGCCTGCTTGTGCCTGCTTGTGGCGATGATGTAGCTTTACCAGGGTGAGGCCACCCCTCCAGGGCTTTCCACTCTGTTTGGGGACTCTTCTGTCATTTTAATGTTTAGGTGTTTGTTTGTTTTCTTGTGGAAGGGACTTCCACTTAATTTTAGCATTATTTACATTATTTATTATTGGGAGACAAATTGAAGACTGGGGGATTGGGAACAGCGCGCTGTGCTTCAGAACCGCGCTGCAGTCTGGGGCAGACCCGTGTCACTGCGGACATTCCGTCCCTCCGGGTCATCCCACAGACTCGCTCAAACGCACGCTGCTGCTTTCCGTTACAGAAACAAATGGAGAAATGATGCTTGGCCTCTTTCAAAACCTGAATTTCACAAATCCAACTGCTCTCCCACTCTTAGCAGACCTGCAGACTCCGCCCATTTCCCTTTGTCTTTTTCATCTCTGGGCTCTGGCCCCGGGCCAGAAACACAGCAGCCTGGGTTTGAGGTTGTGGTACCCAATTCTGAGTGAGATTAAAGCCCTTGCTCCTTCTGGCTTCTGACTCCACGCTAAGGCCCAGACTTCTGCCTCGCACTCTGTTCTGCAGCCTGCCGCGATTCTCTGCCCCATACTTCCATCTCAGAAGGAGGGACCTTTTATGGAACCTCAGCCCACAAGACATCAGGGGGCTCAGCCTCTTTTTGGGTTTAATTCTCTCCAGTCTGTTTTGCGAATTCAGCAACTGAGGTTATGCTTTTCCTGGCTGTTTTCCCCACTATCTAAAAGGGACTTTTGTTATCAATCAGGTTCACCCTCAGAAGACCTGTGAGATAATGACTAATCTAATGACACGAAAGGGAGCTAGAAAAAAAAATGTTACTTTCCCAAAAGAAATATAATTTTCATAAATTAAACATATCATGACTGAAAAAGTATGGTATTACTTAATTGATGTAACTTCAGAAAAGGAAGAACATAATATTCCAAATTGAATTTGATAAGGATTGATTGACTGATCTCAGCTTCCTTTCAACCACAGGCATCAGAAATACCTTGGTGTTTTTTCAGGTCACTTCTGAAATCAGACAAAAGAAAAGTAGTTACTAAATAGTAATGTAAAGGGTCAGTGAGTGTAACTAACAAAAAACCTTGTCATTTTCAGATCAATCAACAAAACCCAAAGGCTACAATCATGCCTTCCTTAACAATGTCAATGAGTTGAAAGATTTAATTAGAAGTAAAATACAATGATCAAGAAACATGAAAATAAAAAATACTGTGGATAATGATAAAAAACTAAATACCTATAAAACCGTCTCCCGGTAACTTTGCCACAGATTAGATTGATCTGGAATTGTAGGCCTTCAACAGCCCTTGAAATGGTGAAATTATTTGTATATCACCCTTCAGAGACCCCTTTATTCCAGTGAGAATCAGGAAAGAATATAGAAAATCAATGGGGCTGAATTCTTCCAAATTTAGGCAGGCTGCAACACAAAGATACCCTTCCTGGTGACACATCCAAATGAACTCCATCCAAAATCAAACCTTTTTGGGTAAAAAAGCTAATGAATAAATTCCAGCACCACTTTTTTTCTGGTATGCAAATTTTCTTTGGCAAAAGAAAATTTCTGTATAACAAAAATCTCATTGAATTTAGTGAAATCCATGCAGCAGCCAAAAGTCAATACCATTTAGATGCCAAATGTTACAATCACTTTTATTGTTTGATTGACTTCAAACACTAACCCACAAAATATCCTTAATCTCTATTCAGTTTCTGGGAATTTCAGAAAAAATTCTAGTTAATGGTTTAGTAATATGCATTTATACTTATTTTATTCAGAGTCAGAAAATACTAAAGTCACTGATATGTGAATTGTTCCATAAATGATTTTTCTCCAAATATATACTGACTACAGTGAAACTTCATCCGTTCTTTTAATATCTGAGTTGTTTAATCAAACACTAGGCTCAAAACACTTGATTCTCTCAACTTTGTGATCAACTCATTCAAAGCAGTAAGTAGCATGTAATAATGTAAGAATCCAAACAGGATGCTGAGATATCTATAATTCCTCACTCACTAAATCTTGACCTGAAACATAAATTAAAAGAAACTGCTCAAAACAATGGAACTATTTCTGCTTTTCTGCATATAGCTTCCAATTTGTGTTTGGTCTGAGTTTGAAAACAAAACAAAACTTCACACTAATGTTTAAGATAACTAAAATCAGATCTCACTTCTTAGTAATAGATCCTTAGAGTCCATACTGTGATGCAAATAGGCTTCCCTACTGGAGATAACAGGACCTGCTAAGAGGCTGGCTGCCTATTAGAACAAGGCCTTCCAGGGTTTCAGTTCAAAGCTGCAGAAATTTCCCCTCATTTCACTTACTATGATCTAGGTTTTAGAGAATTACGTAATTTTAAGTAACAAGATGTATCAATCTGGCTTTCTAGGACTAGTTTTGTTTTTAATACTCGCTATCCTTAGCATATAGCAGGATGTCCAGCCTGTAGTAGTACTTGGTAAATATCTGATAAATGAATAAGCACATAAAATGAATAAGTATCTTAGGTAATCTTGTTACTTCTTAAGTGATGGACAGCTTTTTAAAAATTCATATCCTTGAAAAAAGTTTCTACAAATACAGGGGATATCGTCCCCAAATATTTAATGTGGGAGTGGGAAGCATATTTAACTAAACATATGAAAAAGAAATTTCTCAAGCAGGAATCTAAGCAGTATTTCTGGTTCAGCTTCCTTAATTCTATGTCATAAAATATTTAGGTCCCATTATTAGTTTTTTTAAAGCACTGCAGATTTCACAAACCAATGGTTCATCATTTATTTTAATACTTTATAGTTTTAAGAGAGATAAAAGGAAGAAGCCAAAAGCCACTCATGTCCTTTGCCTTCAAAGCATAATGTTAATTAATATAAAGAATCAACGTAAACACAGACAGAAGATGATATCAGCTTCATGTATCCTCAGAAAGTTGTTACTATTGCCCTACCACATATACACACACCACCCAAAGAATCAGTCTGCACCACTTTCAATTCTATCCTCAGAACAATATATAACAATGGTATTCTCCAGTAAGAAGAAAGTTGGTGTCAAAAAACATAGAAATAATAGTTAAGAAGCATAGTTATGAATATAGTTAGAAGTCTGTGTGTGAATCATATGTAATAGTATTGATTTTAGGGACTGGTCACCCTTCCTTTCACCTTAGCACCACCAATTCATAATTGTGTGATTTAATATGCTTTCTCATCTCTAAAGTTGGCCAATAATGCCAGCTCCATAAGATTGCTTATAACATTGAATGGTCAGGCACCTCGTAAATGTGAAATGTCTATACTTCTTGCATGCACACATATGTGTGTATATGCTGTTTTGAATAATTTTTTAAAATCTAAATATTTTTTCTAAAATTTGTATTATTCAGGATTTTAAAGCAAAAGAATGTGCCCTAATGACGATATGCCTGATGGTTAACAGAAAAAAATTTATCTGTCTAAATATAGAGGCTATTTATAAAATGAAATTGTATCTTATTATTGAGACTGTAGTCTAACATTTAAAATATTGTAAATCAACAATATATACTTTCATCTTTATATTTTATTCCTATATAGCCTAACATGTTATGATTAATTCTGAGCACCTATAACATAATCTTAAACTCTAATGTGACAAGTCAGAAAAATGAAAGAGTTTTTTTTAATCCAGACTTTCATAATTTAAAATGTAACCTTTTGGTTTACATGATGCCTGCAAGCAGTGACATGGCTGTTGACGACATCAATATCACTATTTCTGTCACTAAAATCTATAGCAAATACATTAGCAGCCACAAACGGAGGTAGTTTTTCAGGGTTTACTAATTGAATTGCTGTTGTGAACTTAGTTTTGCAGTGTTAATACATAAAAATACATAGCTGAGAAAGAAACTCAAATCCTGGGAAGATACCTGAACAGATTGATAGCTGCCTTTGAATCTATGTACTTGTGTTTAAGTAACATACTGTGTTCTTATTATTGATATTGTGGAATGACATTCCCCAAATGGTGATCAAATAGACAAAGGCTATCTGTTTGAGACACAACAATTTACCAAACATCCTAAAGTAAAGAAAAAAATCATTCTAATGTCTCTACTCCCCAATTTTGCCATTATTTAATAGGATTAAAAGCTGAAAGTCACTTTCTTTACTCAATCTATTATGAGTCCCAGATATTTAGAACTGGATAGTTTTTCTGCCACTGCTTACCGGCCTTCTCATTCTGTATGTGGGGAAAATGGGGTAGGGAGGTGATGAGCATGAGGATGGCCTCATTCAGAGTCATGAGTTGATTGGTGGCCCAAGACGCCTGGCTCCTGGACCCTGGCTCATTCCACCTCCTGTCTCAGCAGTGTCCCAATGATGGGTTTCCTAAAATTCAATGTTTCTTATACACCTTCAGAGAAAACATAGACAGTATTCATTAGATATCATTGCCTTAGTTATTATCCAAGTTGTAAACGAATAAAGACATTTTGTTTAAAGCAGAATTTTACACCATTGGGCATTGGTCACAAATTCAATATTCTTCTAAGAATTAATCTAAGAATAGGAAAAGACAAATACACTTTTATTTTATAGTACATCTGTACTATTAAAAGAAGAAACTCTCCAAGTAAAACAAGTTATTGGCAGTAAAATGTGGGGTTTCCCCATCAATTTTAATATCAAATACCGTATTGGGAAGCCCCAACTGCTGGCATCAAGAGAACAAAAGGATTCATAAATGGGATGTTGTTCCAATGTGCCTTTGTCAATGGCTCTCTCTTTTTCCATTTATGCTCTGTTCTTTGTAATTACCTAAACAACAAAACATAATCTTAATTTTATATATTTGACTTTGTGATTAACTTGTTCCATGTGGAACTTAAAGGTATATCACATAACCTCTAAGAACTCATTCATCCTTCCTAAGGTTATTTAAATAATACTAATTCTAAATCCCCACATATTATGATTTGCCCTGAGGTGGTAACTGAAAAGTTAAGAAAAAATAAAATGACTCATGAATAATTGGACATTTGATATTTAATATTTTAAGCTTCTCAGAATAGTTGAGACTTTGTTCCTACCAATAATGTTTCATGTACTTGAATAAAATAATATCAGAGTTTGCTAAACACCAAACTTTATTCATTTCATTTCTATATTAAACAAAGGGGAAGGGCATATATTAAAACAAAGGGGAAGTTGATAACATTTTTTAAAAGGGGGTTTACTTTTATTCTTATTTGAAATGCATTATCAAAATGAACATAGCCCTGGCCAGGTAGCATAGTTGGTTGGAGCATTGTCCCATACATGAGAAGGTTATGGATTTGATTCCCAGTCAGGGCATATACCTAGGTTGTGGTTTTGCTCCCCAGTCACTAGGATAGCATACAGGAAGCAACTGATCAATGTTTCTCTTTAAGTCAATAAACATATCCTCAGGGGTGGGGGGTGTCAAATGAACAAAAAAAATAAGAAAACACCAAAAATGCTGTAATTTAATCTTAGATGTAATAATGGAATATTTTTACATATCTATATTTTTCTTGAATATCAATTAGGATATTTTACTGCATTGCCCTCTTACTGTTGATCTTCAACCTTTGTAAGTTCCTTAAAATTGTACATTGTATTTTGTTTCATAATGATGTGTACAATCTACATATATAAAAGGCTAATATGCTAAGTGTCTGTCTGGGTAATGATGTTACATAGCAATACTCAGCTTCCTCTCCCTAGCGACTAGCCTCCTTACAGTTTCTTCAGCCCAGTAACACGACTTGCTTTATAGCCAGGTGCAAACATTTCACATTGTAATCAAATGTCTGTGAAGCATTTTTCCTCATCTCATTTGATCCTTACAGAAGTCCTGGAGTAGGTAGATAGGAGACTTGGTGGAATCCTATTTTCTTTTCATTAGCCGGAAAACAGAGATTTAGAACAGCGGTCGCCAACTTTTAGGACCTCACAGACCAGTGGTCTGCGGACCACCAGTTAGCAACCACTGATTTAGAAAGTTTAGAAACTTGATCTGACTGAAAAAAGTAAGAAATAGTAGACCTTGAAAATGACTTCAGGTTATCTTACTATGCAGAATATAGTCAAACACTGCTGCAGTTAAATATTTTACTCTTTGTTCTCCCTGGGTGATCTTCAACAATAATCTGCTTTGTGTTGATATTTACTGCTGTGTTGCTAACAATTACCTGAAAGAGAAGTTGGGGTGCTTCACTGGGCTGGAAAAAGTTTAGCTACATCAGAAAGCAGGTCTAATAAAGCAAGTTTATTCTATATCTATAAAAGGCTAAGTTGACACGTGTATGCGTGGTACATATAAAGCTCTCGCTGGCGCCAATCACATGCGTGTGTTTCCATTTGTCATTGTTGATCGTGAATTTGGTTGACACTTCTATTATAGAGAAAGGGCGAATAGCGATATTAAAATATTGCTCCTAATTCATTTCCTTTCAATGTGCACAAATCCGTGCACTGGGCCACTATTAGAGATCATAAAATCAGACTGTGAGAGAATGTGAGTCAGAGGAACCTAATAGATTTTGATCTAATGGGAAAAGTATAAATCTGGATTTCTTGCTTCCATCAAATGTATAAACTCAGCTTCACTGCTTTGAGCCTTGGTTTCCTTTCCTATATAGAGGGGAGTGATAATACCTGCTGATTTTAATGAGGATTAAGGGACTATAGGTCTAGCATTCAACATTGGTATTCTTACTGTTACTTTCTAATCCCCACTTCTTGGAAATGGGAAAGTCTGACAGCCATAGGGAGAAATCCTAAACAAAGGTCACGAGGTCTTCAGCTCATGTATTCAGGTTATGATCCCACCTCCCGGGGGAGTTAGCTTCATCTGTTTCAAATACACCTTTATGCCAGGCTTTCTGGTTAGGCTTTATAAATAAAGGGGGGAAATCTTTCCATGGTAAAAACTGACTTGATTCCCACTCTTGATAGCTGAATACTAGAAAGACAGGACCAGTAGTCCTCCGGGGACTAGCAATAAGGGACTATAGGAACATGAGACCTACACTACCTCAACACATTTCTTCTGCTTACTTCATGTGTCATGGCTAAACTCAGGAAGCCTCTCCCTGAATGGTTATCAATAGGGAGCATTACCTCCACCACAGGAAAGAAAATTGGTGGGACTGGGGACTGCACTCTGACACTGTTCTCTGCCTCCTTGCTTCGCTCTGCTCTGTCTTATCTATTCCTCCAAAGAACGTTTTTGCAGCTTAGTTAGATATTAACAGCAAAGTGCCAATTATCCTCATCAAGGTCAATGGTTATTTACTTTCAATCTTCTGTGGCATATTTGCTCAGAAATCTAGATAAGTCTCCAGTGGCCCACATTCCAGGCAATGTGAAGGAGCTGTTTGTAAGTGGTGTCTGCTGGTCCCCACATTGAAAAATTGGAAGCACAAGGAGTCCAGTGAAGCTAACTTTGCACATAAAACGTGACTGCCCTGGTACTTCCCAACGGGAAGCTGGCTTCCCACTGGAAGGCTGGTCTGTTTATTTATAAAACTCATATGGCTCATGAAATTTGCTTTCTTTGAGCTCATTAAAGCTTTTATTTCTTAAGAAAGAAAAGGGAGGGGTGCTCCCAGCATTCATTTCTTTGCTGGTAGCTCTTTAGGGATTCCACTCTCCCTTCTGAATTGTGCTCCTTTGACATGGATTCCCAGATGATCTGCTGATTCACCACCACCCTGGCTCCTTTCCTGACAGCTGGTCTGCACTTTGTTATGGGAGTTCCCTAAGTCCGAGCTGGCACACTTTATGGTTGTTAATTTATAGTGCCACAGGTGTGTTTCTGAACAATTTAATAAGTGTAATTGAATCCATTATATACCAAACAAGTTGTTTCACAAAGTTTTATTCATAGGGTTGCCATCTACTGAGGGACACTAGTAATTACTCTTATGTTGTGTAATAATTAATCTAGATATTCCCACAAAAACAGAAAAATCATCTTGACACCTGTTTTTCTTCAAATTAATACAGTGATCACTGGCTTGGAGCCAATGACAAAGAATGCATTAAAAGATAAAAGTATACTAAGGACTTCCCTAGTTTGTTTTGGAAAGGGACTGCATTGAATAGCACACCTTGTATATATTCAGAAAAGACCAGAGCATTATATGCACCCATTTGTTTTGGAGCACTGTTATGCCTCAACCATTTGAAAAAGTTTAATTCTTTATCTTGTGTGGGGGAAGAATAAAAGTTACATGGCTATCTAAAGATGCTGCTAATGTAGGTTAAAATACTTTTCCATGAGTGTTTTTGAGATTTAATGTTAATATGCAGTATTATTAGTCCATAGAAGGGAAATAAAATGTAGTGCTGAGAACTTAATGCCCCAACGTATTAAATAGAAACCAAAGAAGAATTCTGCTTCATGGACAAAAATTGTCACTGAGATGATAATTTGCATTTGTTTGTTCAAACACTGTGGAGTACTTAGGATGCATGATCATTGTGGGCTCCTCTTGAAAGTGTTCGTACTTTCAATAAGTCAAACAATTTCGATGACTAATGTTAGGAGAGGTGGCTAAATTTATTAGACTAGATTCTTAGTAGAAGAAATATCAGAGATCGGCATTGACTGAACTAGTTTGTGAGAGAAATTTCTAAGATTTGTGGTTTAATCACAGACTCAATGGCAGAGGATGAGAAGCAGTTGGAGGTAAAGAAAAGAAGCCTGAATCAGACATGCCGTCTCGGTCCAGCTTCTGCGGCTAATGAGCTAGGCCATCTGGACCTCCATTTTTTTACATGTACAATGAACTGCTCAGACAAGATGATCTCTCAGGCCCCTTCAGTCTTTAAAATACCTCAGGGTCAAAGCTGCCATACATGCCACTTGCCAATGTTAAAGTTTCTGGGATGACAAGGAAGTCATTTGGTGTCTAAGTTGCCCTAAGACTGAACAGCTGCTTTTAAACCTGGCTGGACCTGCTGGTTCACAAACCTTAGTCTTTTTAAAAATTTATTTTTATTGTTGAAAGAATTACAGATGTCCCCCTTGTCCTCCCATTCACTACCTCCACTCTGAACCCACAACTCTGGGCCTTCACCACATTATTATCTGTATCCATGGGCTATCTATGTATATGCATATAAGTTCCCCATTAATCTCTCCCCACCCACCCACCTCCGCCTTCCCTCTGAGATTCCACAGTCTGTTCCATGCTTCTGTGTCTCTGGATCTATTTTGTTCATCAGTTTATTTTGTTCATTAGATTCCACATATGAGTGAGATCATGTCATAGTTGTCTTTCTCTGACTGGCTTATTTCACTTAGCATAATACTCTCCAGGTCCCTCCATGCTGTCTCAAAGGGTAAGAGAGCCTTCTTTTTTGTTGCTGCATAGTATTCCACAGTATAAATGTACCAGAGCTTTTTTTATCCACTCATCTACTGATGAGCACTTGGGCTATTTTCAGATCTTAGCTATTGTAAATTGTGTTGTTATGAACATAGGGGTGTATATATTCTTTCTGATTGGTGTTTTAGGTTTCTTAAGATATAGTCCTAGAAGTGGGATCACTGGAACAAATTGTCCATTTTTAACGTTTTGAGGAAACTCCATACTGTTGTCCACAGTGGCTTCAGCAGTCTGCATTCCCACCAGCAGTGACAAACCTTAGTCTTGACCTGGATTTTGAATTTCTAATTCCTAGTGGTATGATTCTCTTCCCAGCAGTATGATTCCCCTTGAGAGCCATTTCTAAATAACTTCATATTAAGTCACTATGGACTTCCATTTTTAAATTACTATGGTAGATAAAAATGGACACTGTTATTATTTTCTACTAGAGGCCCGGTGCATGAGAATCGGGCCTCTCTCAGTCCGGGACCCCTCATGGGATGTCCGCCTGCTGGCTTAGGCCTGATCCCACCTGGGTGGGATCAGGCCTAAGCTGTCAGACGTCCCTCTCGCAGCCCAGGGCTCTCGCAGTCCGGGACCCTCACTCCTTAACGCTGGCCTGCAGTGGAGGTGGGAGAAGCTCCTGCCACCGCCACTGTGCTCGCCAGCCATGAGCCCAGCTTCTGGCTGAGCAGCGCTCCCCTCTGTGGGAGCTCACTGACTGCCAGGGGACAACTCCTGTGTTGAGCGTCTGCCCCCTGGTGGTCAGTGTGCATCATAGCGACTAGTCATTCTGCCGTTTGGTCAATTTGTATAGTACGCTTTTATTATATAGGATTGGTGACAATGCATAATATAGCTGTTTTCAATAAAGATAAATAAATACATATATGTCATATACTTCACATTTGATCTAATCAGAAGAAAATACAAGCATCTTTATTTAAAGTACATATAAGAGTGTTTTTGAAAAAGTCATCTATAATAATAAAAGCATAATATGCTAATTAAACTGGACGTCCTCCTGGACGACCTTCTGGATGAAGCTGGGCTGAGAGGGAAGCCCGGGTTCTGGGTGCCTGCCAGTGGTGGGAGGGAAGCCCAGGTCCCAGGTGCCAGAGGGAAGCAGGTTTCAGCAGCCGGGGAAAGGAAGGCCTACTCTTGCATGAATTTTGTGCATTGGGCCTCTAGTGACTTAATAAGAGGAATGTTCTTTGCCATTCAAGAGAAAGATGCCATTCCTAGGATGACAAGGAAGGATTTGATGAGGTTTTGTCTAAGACAGAATACCTATATTGGTCTTTTAAACCACAACGTTTAAGACTATATTTTATACACACACACACACACACACACACACACACACACACACACTCCAGGCTCTAGGATACACTGCTCAATACTTAATTTAAGGGGGAAAGAAAAATTAAGTACTGAATTTTTTATCTTCTTAAAGGGCAGTTAGAAGCTGCTACTTTGCTCTTTACCTTGACAGTTACATGAATAAAATGTTTAAAGTTCTTTTGGAAAAAAATTAAAACAGCAACTGGTACAATGAAAAAAAGAGTGGCTACCTTTCAAATTGTTGTGAAAAATAATACAAGAGAAATTAAGCATTAAAATAAAAGTATAAATCAAGATGACTAAGGTAGAACAGGCATAATAAAAAA
The DNA here is from genome assembly GCF_964212035.1 of Myotis nattereri. Lineage (NCBI taxonomy): Eukaryota > Metazoa > Chordata > Mammalia > Chiroptera > Vespertilionidae > Myotis > Myotis nattereri. The sequence continues at coordinate 128,961,448 of NC_138077.1, read as the reverse complement.
CAAAAGGTCTAAATTCCCCGTTTACAAGGCACAATCTTAAAAAATCATTGAAAATAAAATCTAATATTTTATTCTTTACAAGAAACTTTTCAAAAGTAAAACAGCACAAACATATATCATACATAAGGCTCTAGAGCAGTGGTTCTCAACCTTCCTAATGCCTCGACCCTTTAATACAGTTCCTCATGTTGTGGTGACCCCCAACCATAAAATCATTTTTGTTGCTACTTCATAACTGTAATTTTGCTACTGTTATGAATCATAATGTAAATATCTGATATGCAGGTTGTATTTTCATTGTTACAAATTGAACATAATTAAAGCATAGTGATTAATCACAAAAACAATATGTAATTATATATGTGTTTTCCGATGGAGGCGACCCCTGTGAAAGGGTCGTTCGACCCCCAAAGGGGTCGCGACCCACAGGTTGAGAACCGCTGCTCTAGAGTGTGACTCCCTCTCCTATCTGCTCACAAAACAACCCAGGGTAAATGACATCGACATCAGTGTTACTTGTAGAGATGGCTACATTCCCTGTAAGCTCCTTGAGAGCATGAACAATGTGTTTTGTTTATAGGCCTGTTCTCAACAACTAACAGAGTATCTAGAATTTAATCAGAATTCAGGAAATATTTGACTAGTGAATAAGTTAATGAATTAATAATTATTATTTTGTTAAGAAGACAAATGTTAAATTGAGGGATGATTGTATAACATGCTCACTACCTAGTTAATATGCCCCATTAAAGCAAACACAGGTTCTCCTAGAATTCACCATCAGCTTAGATACATTGTTTTACATTATTAATAATTATCATTAACCAAAGGGTCCTGGATTTGATTCTGGTCAAGGGCACCTTCCTCTGTTGCAGGCTCCTCCCCCGGCGGGGCCCTGATCAGGGCTCGCGCAGGAGGCAACCAAGCCGTGTGTTTCTCTCACATTGATAGTTCTCTCTGTCTGTCCCTCTTCTGCTCTCTCTAAAAATCAGTGGAAAAATATCCCTGCATGAGGATTAAAATAACAATAATAATAATCACTACCATTAGCAGCCTTCCTTCATTTACCAATACCTGAATTTCCTTCCCCTTTTATAAGAGCACATTTCTTACCCCCATGATCATTGCTCCATTTTTCTGAACCTGCTTCATGGGCTAGTTTGTAAAGGGCCATTTTTCCTCTGGTAAACAGTTCACAAGCCATCCTAGTTTATATAAGTAATCTGAGAATTATTTTAAGTAATATCCATTCACCCAAAAGTATTCCACTAAAATTAAAGGAAGATAATTGGTAACCATGAGGGCCAAAATAGTGAGAGCTTATCAAAAAATAAACCACTGAGAAAAATGTAGTAATGACCAGGCAATAAATAAAAATGACTTTTATCAGCACAGAATTGTAGGATCTGGAGTAGCAATAAATTGAAGCAGTTGGGTTTGAGCACATTTGTGATTTGACAAAACAGGATGATTTATATAATATACAGTTAGGAATGACTACAGTTAAGAAAGTTGCTATCTTGGAAGATTCAGTGAGCGGGGATACCATTAATAGAAGAAATCTTTTTTTAAGTACAATTTTCTAAAAAATAAAAGTACTTGTTTCTTTTAAAAAAAATGTGTAAAAGTACAGCTTTGAGAAAAAAAATGTTATGCAGAGAGAATTTGATGGACCCATAGAGCACCCAGAATGAGAAATCTAGTAGGTAGTTGAAAAGGATTTGTTTTAAATAATGTAGCTAATCTGGTCACACCTTGGAAGGTTTGGACTGAGCACCATACAAGAAGTGATAATTAAAATAAAAGAAATGACTGGATGTTGTAATTGATTAGAGCAGGGAGGAGGGGTAAATAACTCTTAACTCTGCTCAACAACTGTTACTTTAGTGTCACTTACAGTTCTCAGTGAAAATTGAGTAGGACAATGTCCCATTGGCATGTTCAAAATCTTTAAAAATCTTAGTGATAAATCACCAAAATAGCAATGGTACCATTGTAAAAGTAAATTCAGCTGGATTAACTAGCATCTTCCACTTTTAAATTTCACAAGATTCCTATTATATGTAAGCAACACTTTCCTCATACAAGAGTCTTTTAGGAGCGCTCTATCACATCCATTCCAGCACCATTCTAGCTATGCTATGGATCATCAAGACAGATTGGCTAGAGAGGTAGATCACTTTTGTCAAGGAAAAAAATTTAAAGAGTCAAAGGATCATAACTCTTATCCTATCCAGTAAAAATGGCATTGTTGATGATTTAAGAACTTTGGATGGTGCTATTCAGCCAGGATAATTATAAAAAATACACCACTGCAGAATATTATTCCATAGGTCTGTACATTTTCTGTCCCTTTTCCTATTTCAACTCATCTTACAAACCAGAAAGCTCACATTGTCCATAAAGTGGAAGATATGACATATAACAGTTATATCAAAAGAGATCTTTTATGTGAAATCACTTCATAGAGTGATGGTTCAATTTAAGGTAGTAGTAGTAGTTATTTTAACCTATCATAGGACTAGTGCAGAGGACTTCAAGATTTAGAGTCAAACATTTGTACTCTTTTGCTGGGCTTTTGGAAATAACACAACTGAATTCTAAAATAGATATAAAACAATAGCACAAAATTGTGATAATTACTCTAGAGTTACTGGATTTCATTCTTGCTTCAAATAAAAAGCAGTAAGAACAACTTGGAATTCAGCACTTATTTTCTACTCACTGTCAACTTATTTCAAATTTCATCTTTGATCCTGAAATATAGATTCAGCTTCTTCTTTTGAGTAAGCACATTAACATAGCCTTCCAAGCTCCCCTCTCTATCATTATGTGTCTGTGTTTTATAGCTACTTGAAAAAGTTTTTGTTTCTGGAGACAAATGCATAAAATGGGGGACCCAATTGAGAGGATGAATTAAAAATATACACTGTCTATTTTATTTTAATTTAGTTTAATTCTAGTCTTAGTTTTGATAATGTAGTATTAGTCCTTTCAAACCTTGCTCTTTGCAAGCATCATAATTCAAGAAGAAAGTGCAAATAAGTTGTGATTCTTAAAAAACAACTCTGTTCTTAGTTTGTTGACATAAAAATCTTGCTTGACTTGAGTTACTGTTGTTGTTGTCATTGTGATGACTGAAGCAAAGCATCTTCTCACATATACTTCAGGGTGTCTTCCAATGTACTACCCAATGTACATGTATTTCTAAGAAGAGGAAACAAAGAGTTTTAAGGGGACTTTCACCACCAAACATTAATCATTTTACCTACTATCTGCTCTATTAGTTGTAACATTATTTTTAGGGGCAAGACTAGGTTGTTCTATATGTGTATGTATGAGCTCTGATGTGTCTAGAATTTGTAAGTTGCTGAGCAAAAATGAAGAATGGGTGTCTCCATTTTTTAATGGTAAAAATTAGTCCCTATAAAAGAAGCAACATGATACAGCTCTATCTTTTACTCTCATTCTATTACCTGCCTTGTGTTAATTTTCAGTGCTTTAGAACCTAAACAAGAATGAACAATCAGATTGATTTTTAGCAAATAAATAAATTCTTTTCTGAACAGTGGAGACTGTGAGCTAGCTCTGGTGGGTATTCTATTTTCTATAATGATCTAAGAAGACTATGTGGTCTCTGAGAAGATAAAATATTTAGTAGCACACAAAAAGGTAGAATATCATTTTGTGTGATTTTTTTTTGCACGGTGTGGTAAAATTGCAATGGGTATGTTCCAAGATCCCCAGTGGATGCCTGTAACTTTGGATAGCACTAAACCCTTTATATATTACTTTTTTCCTGTACATACATACCTATTATAAAGTCTAATTTATAAATTAGGCATAGTCAGAGATTAACAATAACTACTAATACAATAGAATAGTTGTAGAGTTGTAGCAATATATGGTAATAAAAGTTATATACAATATACACGTGATAATATTACAGAATTGTACACATGAAATATATAATTTTATTAACCAATGTCACATCAATAAATTCAATAATTTTTTTAAAAAAATATTATGCGATTGTGGCATTATTAAGTACAATAAGGGTTACTTGAACACAAGCACTGTGATACAAAAAGTGTCCATCTGTAACCAACTGAGGTGGCTAAAAGTGACAGCCAGGGAGAGTCTAGTGTGGATATATAAGACAAAGGGATGATTCACATCTTGTTGGGGGACTGGTTGGCATCAGCTTTCGTCAAGCTATTCAGAACAGTGCACGATTTAAAACTTATAAATTCTTTACTTCTGGAATTGTCCATTTAATATTTTTGGACTGCCGTTGACTTCAGGGAACTGAAACTACAGAAAGTGAAATCACAGAAAAGGGGAGACTACTGTATTTAAGGTAAGCTGGAACTCCGTTTCCAAGGATTCCCTTCTCTGCTGAGCTCTGAGTTGAGGGCAGAGCAGAAGAGACCACTTGCACCAGCTTTGGAATGGAAATGTGAGGCAGCAGCCTTATCTTGTATGCTGTGACGGCCTGTGTGGGTGCCAGGTGCTGTTGTAGGTCACACATGTTGGTTCTATGTGGCTCAGCTGGTTGACACTGGAAGCACCCAGGTGCAGCTGCTTACCTCCTTCCTGCTCTCCTCCTCCAGCTTGGCCCACACCTGGGGATGGTGCATATTGGGATCCACAAAAATTGGTCTCAATTTCTCCCGCAGGTCACTCCCATCATCAAAGTTGGAGGCTCAAAGGTGTTAAGAGAAGCAAGTGGGTTCCAGCGGGTCCTTGTAGAGTGCACCTCAGCCTTAGCAGCTCCAGTTTGTAGAGCAGTGGTTCTCAACCTTGGCTGCACATTAGAATCACCTGGGAATCTTTTTAAAATCCTGATTTCTGGGCCTCATCCTCGTGAAATTCTGTTTCTTTGTTACTAATGTTGTGGCCCCACCCCATAACAAAGAAACAGGATTTCCGGAGGATGAGGCCCAGAAACCAGGATTTTAAAAAGATTCCCAGGTGATTCTAATGTGCAGCCAAGGTTGAGAACCACTGTTAGAGCGTCTCCCACTTCATACCCATCTTGCCTTCCTGGCTGCCTGGCCTCGGGAATCAGGCTCCAGCATCAGACACTGAAGCAACAGCCTCGCAGCAACTGCTCAGCTGGTTCCCACTCCTAGTGCGCCTGCTTCTGAGATCCAATCCTGCGTGCTCCCCTCTGCTGCTGTCTTCTTTATGACTTCTCTTATTTGTTTACTTTTCTCTTTCCCCTACTCTGTGTCTCTCAAAAGCTGATGTAACCTTACAGAAATGGCTCAAGGCCCACCTTTTGCAAGAAGCCTTTCCTGATATTTATGTATGGTAAAATGAACAACTTTCTCCTGCCAGCTCCCTAAGTACTTTTGCTGTATCTCCTCAAACACTTAATGCATCCTGCCTTGTGTGCAGTTCTGTATGTCTCTGTCTTCCCTTAGAAATTCCTCAGAGGCAGACATGATGCGCCCCTCATGTTAGTATCCCCAAAAGCAACTATCACAGTGCCTGATGCAGAACTGGAGTTCAATAAATATCTGTTGACTTGAAGTCTGGTTTAGTTTGCTTTACCCTCTGGCCCTCTCGGGGACTGCTTGGATTGTCACCATGACTGTATCTAAAAGAAAACTTTGACCCTTCTGGGCTCTCTGCTCTTATTCTATCTAGTTTTACAATGTGTTCGTACTTAGTCCCTGCTTTATGCCGGAAGCTAAGCACGTTGGTGATCCATTTTCAGTGGGGGTGGTTTTCTCAAGTGGAAAGTCCTCACCAGATGTGTTAAAAGTTGTATTGTGAAACCTTATCATGAAAATAAATGAGTAAATAACTGGGTCCAATGAAGCACTGAATGTAGCAGTGTACCCAGCACAGAGCAAACTCTCAGGAAACATGGGTTAAATGACTGAGGGAATAAATCAATGGATTTACTTAATGAAAACCTACCCAAGGGAAAACCTATCAGGTATGAGTATAGCATTTCCATTTTTAATGATACAACTTGAGACTCTTCCAATGAGAAGTAGATAATTTACCTACCTGGATTTACTCACAACAATAGGCAGGGGCTTCTCGCCTTTGAGTTGCATTAGTTATCATCCTTGTTTAGAGTTTGCCATAAGTAATAGTAAATAATGAATTATAAATTTTCTAATATTTTATGAAATTGCTAAATATATAATAATATTATAAGAATTCTTCAATTCCCATCTGCCTATGAGCTTTAGAAAAAGTTGCTGTGTATTTCACTAGAAAATGGGTACAGCTTTGTCTGAAAGCTTTATGTCACAAAACATTTTTTCTCACAAAGTTCTTTTTATAGGCTCATAGGAACCAAGTAAAAGTCTAATATAAAATAAGAATTATTTATTTATTATCTCAGTAAGTAAATTGTCAGGATAAAACTTCTTTAGGGAAAAGCTAGCTCTTTTTATTTGTAAGGGGCAGGGGGTGGGGGGAAAGAGAGATAAAGAGACTCCAGAAAACTTTTAAAAGATTAAACTCCTACTCAGTTTCTTAAAATAAAACTAAGAAAAAAAATAATTCATTAAAAGTAAAAGTTTCTTGGTTCAATGTGTGGCCACCTTTATGTACTATGTATATGTCACTTTGAGAATATCCTTGCCTGCACTTTAAATTTCTTCAGTTTATTGTGCTAGCATAGGTGTCTTCACAGATATTGTTTTTGTAATTCAGCGTTTTGTAGCATTTCTGTTGCCTTACTACCTGACAATTTATCCAACCAACCAATTAAAATTAAAAAGGGCCAGTAAATATTTTATAAATTGTTCATTCAACAGACCTTATTGAGTATTAATAAAGAATTGGCTGTGGTTTATAGTTTAGGTACAGGGCACGGACACACCCTCAAGATACAATATGCCACAGGTACTCTCAGAAAGTCTCCAGAGACACGAGGAGGTCAGGAAAGACAATAATTAAAGGAGTACATCTAAAGTAAATCTTGATATATCATCCCTGTTCATTAAACAAAAAAGAGCCCAGGGTAGGAAAAAAGATCTGTCATACAAAGGATACAGAGTGCACAAAGTGTAAGGTGTGAAACTCTTTTTTTTAATATATTTTTATAGTTTTCAGAGAGGAAGGTAGAGGGAGAGAGAGATAGAAACATCAATAATGAGAGAGAATCATTTATTGGCTGCCTCCTGCATGCCCCCAACTGGGGAATGAACCTGAAACCTGGGCATGTGCCCTGACCAGGAATCGAACCAGTGACCTCTTGGTTCAAAGGTTGACACTCAACCACTGAACCATGCTGGCCAGGCAAGGTATGAAACTCTTTGATGTAATACATAAAATACCAGGAATGGATGTTGCTTGTCAGGAAGAAGGAAGAAAATGTAAGATGTGTCATGGGCTGAATTTTGTCCCTACCTCCTAGTTAATATATTGAAGCTCTAACTCCCAGTACCTAAGAAGAGGGGTTTTTAAAGAGGTGATTAAGGTAAAATGAGGCTGTGAGGGTAGGCCTAGTCTACTCTGACTTGTGTCCTTAAGAGGAGATTAGGACACTCAGAGAGACATCAGGGATGCAGCTACACAGAACAAAGGCCATGTTAGGACACAGGAGAAGACAATTATCTGCAAGACACAGAGTGAGGTTTCAAGAAATACCAACCCTGCCTACACCTTGATCTTGGACATCCAGACTCCAGAACTGTGAGTAATGAATTTCTGTTGATTAAATCACCGGCCTGTGGGACTTGGTTATGTCAGCTCTAGCAAACTAATAGAAGAGACTGGACAGAGGGTGTGGAACCTTTTTGTGGGTGGCTTTATAGATAACGAGATGTCTGTACATCCTACAGGCTATGCGGATCATTAAGCAATTATAACCAGGAAACTAGACATATCTTAATGATAAGCTTTATTTTATAAAAATATCATTCTGAAAACCATGTACAGAAATACTTCAGAGATACTACAGGTTTGGTTCCAGACCACCAAAATAAAGTGAGTATCACAATAAAACATGTCATAATCTTTTTGCTGATGGAGGACTGTCTTTAATTTGAAAAAAAAAAAAGCAACATCTGTGAAAGACAATAAAGTGTAATATAACAAGGTATGCCCATATAAGATACAAGACATAGGAAAACTAGAGATGAGAAGGTCAATAGGTGAGAGAAGTGCAGGAGAGAAGAGTCAGGAGAAGAGAGGACTGATATGAGAGGCGCTTCAAATGCAGATTCAGCAGAAGCTGGATCCAAAGTTGATGTCATGTTTTATCAATGAGAATAACATTGAGATCTGATATAATGTTGGGATCCATAATATAGGAAGTCAGTAAGCATTTATGAATGAATGAATGAATAAATGAATGAATGAATGATAAATGAAAAGAAAAGCCAGTTATTCTTTTCATTAGGTGTGCATCTTAGAATATATCCAAACATAACAATAATATTTATACTATTACCCTTCTTAAATTTCAATTTGTTATCACTTAATATGCAATTGAGTGTTACCTCTAGATATACAGGAACAATACCCATGCAGCCTTGTATGATTTGTACAATGTCTGTTTTCCTATAACATATGTTTATTGATTACCCAGTAGGCACACAACTGTGTGCTTGTTTGGTTAAGGAGTGATAAAGTAACAAAGAATAGACTTTTGCACTAAAAGGGCTTTAAAAATTTCTGGACTACAAAACCTTTATTCTTTAAAATGTATGTAGCAGCCAGGCCAGTGTGGCTCAGTGGTTGAGCATCGACCTATGAACCCGGAGGTCCCGGTTTGATTCCCAGTCAGGGCACATGCCCAGGTTGTAGGCTCCATCCCCAGAAGGGGACGTGGAGGAGGCAGCTTATCAGTGATTCTCTCTCATCATTGATGTTTCTGTCTTTCTCTCCCTCTATCTTTCTCTCTGAAATCAATAAAAAAAAATTTAAAAAGTAAAATGTATGTAGCAAAGGAAAAGGCGTTACAAAGTATCAGAGGGGAAGTGTGGTTGATGTGACCCAGACATGCATTGTTCTAACGTGCTTAATATAGAAAAACATCAGTATATGACATAAGTGGTAGAGGAAAAGTTTAATTGAATTGGTACAACTTAAATTGATATTGAGGGATAGATATATTTACTAGATTTGGTTTCTCTAGAATTTTTAAAAAATCACACAAAATAAAAATAAGAAAAAATTATTACAGAAGACCCATCTGGCTAGTGTGGAAAGAAGCATAGGCATCATCTCATTTACCAACTGTAGTTAGAACAGGGCCAGCAAGTTGTGGTCTCACCAGCTGACTGCTTTTGCACAGCCTGTGAGCTAAGAATAGTTTTTTATATTTTTAATAGGTAGAAAAATTAAAAGAAGAATATTTATTGATACATGAAATCATACTCATTTAGTCTCCTATATTGTCTACAGTTGCTTTTGTTCTGTAAGGGAAGAATTGAGTATGTAGTTTTGACAGTTCTGTATGGTTTGCATAGCCAAAAATATTTATGTTGCCCATTACAGAAAAAAATTTTCAACCCCTGGCTCGGAGCAAGAAAATAAGATCAAAGACCTAGATTGTTATTGTCTTTTTACAAATACTGAATCCCCAGTGTCTTACAATATTGTTGAGATGATCATCTTATAAACAGGACCTGTGTGTGGCTCAAATAAGCATTTGTGAAATTAGCATTATAAAATGTGTGCTGCATTTAAATTAAGTTCCAAAGAATAATAAAGGTAGTCAAATGGGAAAAAAATAGGATGTTTCAAGGTTTTGATATGCTAAAATAAATTTTAGATCTACAAACATTTGTCTAACATGTTCTACCCTGACATTTTTTTTTTCTACTCTACCCTACTTTTCAACATGGGACATCAAATAGGACTATTATACCTTGAAATAGAATTTAGATAATACTTCACCTGTGTGAAGATGGTAATGATGAAAAACATTTTAAATACTCCCTAAATTATTCAAAAATTTAACCACAAAATCAAGTAATACATATTATACTGAGACTCTGTAATCTTAAAAGTTGCATTGTGATATTAACATTGCCAAAGCATACCATATACTTTTTGATGACCTGCAAGAGGCAAATTCTTGGCAAAGAAATACAGCTTCTGAAGGTAAAGAAAGTCTGCAGACATTAGTGCGTTTAAAGCAGACCAAAAGGGTTTAATGCAGCAGAAAGCCAAGGTAGCTAGGTTATCAACCACCACAGATTTCTCTCAGAGCCTCTAATCAGCAGGACCACTTGGAAAAACAAACAGCTTGCGAGGGATAATCACTACTTGGAAGTCTAGTTATGCAAAATATGTTCCCTTTATGTGAATGCAAGTCCCAAAATTGGCTCCTGATAGAGACAGCCATTGAGGCTGATAGAATTTTCTCACTTGCTGATTTCTACGGTTTGGGATTATTCCTAAAACCTTAACTTCTTTTCTTAATTTTATATCATGGAGAGAAGTGCTGACAAGTGAGGGAACAGGATAAGAAATACACTCCTCAAAACAAAAAAGGAAGTGCTGCCAGTTTGTTGACTGGCTTACCAGTGTGGTGCTTTTTATTATTTTGCCACATACTTTCTCCACAGTTTTAGTTCACATTCCCAAAGAAAGATTCACATGCCTAGAAAGCATCAGCCTCAATATTTCTGTGAATAGCAGATTAAACCACATACAGAGCTACTCCCCGACCCCCATCCCAAGGGCTTGTCTACAAGCAATAGGGCACTTTTGGGAAATCACGGAGAGTTTAGATAGATACACATAGGAGATCTGAGTTTTCACCAGCTAAGGTGACCCTAAATGGGGGTGTCTAGTTGCCCGCCTTTGATATACTATGGCTTCTATACAATTTTTAATTTCCTTGAAGAGTTTATCTCTTTATCAAGAAATTTTAAAAATTGTGAACAAAGATTTTCCTTGTGGAAGAAAAATGAGAATAAAAACTACATATATTCTAAGGCTGTTGTAAGGACTAAGTGAATTCTAAAAATATATATTCATGAGTGTGTGAGTATGTGTGTGTATGTATGTGTCTTTAAAAGTGTCTGGCACAAAGTAAGCCCTATAGAAGTGTTATTTATTAAAATTGTCATCATCATCATCATCAGAGAAATTTCAAGAAAAACCTCAATTTAAATTGCCATGAAGTAACAACTCTAAAATAATCTAGTTGGTAATTTCTGAAGTTTATGTATTATGCTAATATTCTTAAAATATGGCAAAACAGTGCAAAATGGACAAAATGCATCATAATAGATGCTATCATTTTATTAATTTCCACATAAAAATCCAAGGATGGGTTGCCGAGATACCTATCCTATACAATAAAAGCCTAATATGCAAATTGTCCCCTCCATCAGGAGTTCGACCAGGAGTTCGACCGCTCGCTATGACGCACTGACCACAAGGGGGTGGCACAGAACATGGCAGGCATCTGCACTGTGGCTCTGGAAGCAGGCGGCAGTGGAGGTGCTACCAGCCCTGATGGGCCCTGATGAGAGCTGGACCGCAGTGGGACGGTGGAGCAGGTAAGTGGATGGTGCCAGGCCAAGGCAGGTGTGAGCAGGGGCCCGATCGCCCTGCCAATCACCCTGCGGACGGCGACCAATGCCCATTACAGATAAAGAACAAATAGTAATATTAAAATATTTCTTCTGCCCTAGCTGATTTGGCTCAGTGAATAGAGTGTTGGCCTGCGGACTGAAGGGTCCCAGGTTCAATTCCAGTCAAGGGCACATGCCCGGGTTGTGGGCTCGATCCCCAGTGGAAGGCATGCAGGAGGCAGCCAATCAATGATTCTCTCATTATTGATGTTTCTATCTCTCTCTCCCTCTTCCTTCCTCTCTGAAATTAATAAAAATATATTTTAAAAAATAATAAATAAATAAAATATATTTCTTCTAATTATTCTAATTATTTTCCTTTCAATGTGCACTAATCCATGCACTGGGCCACTAGTAGAAAATAATCTTCAGAAAATTCTAGAAGAAAAGTGAAAGTATGTGGTTTGCCCTGAATGAAACCCAGTGACCTTCTGACACAGACATTGATTTTTATTTGGCATCTAACTCATCATCAGTTCGTATGGTCTCAGTGTTGACTAATGAGGGAGCCAAACGTGTTACATTTTCCCCTAAGCCCAGATCATGTTGGTAAGGAGTTCAAGCTGGTTGAATCAGTCTCTCAGAACTCGGTGATACTACTGAAAAACTTTGCTGCAAGAATAGGAATGCCTTGGATCAAGTAGTGATAGGAGGGTTAAAGGTTTGCCAGCTTTTGATAAAGCCAAAAAGGAAAGTACAGCCACCCTACTGTGGCATGGCTCAGTCCTTGGGGACGCCTCGACTCTCATGCTGTGCTCCAGCTACCTCAACCTACAGACTTCTCCCCTGGTATCCTGCCCTCTTTCCCTAGCAGATGCTTGTTAGGTCAATGTCAAGAGGAACCAGGCTGAATGAAATTAAAAAGCAAAATTTATAAATTTATTGTTACATCTGTGAACAGAAGGGCTGAGACCAAAGTGGTATCAGCCAGCAAGAGTAGAGAGGGCGGGGATGTATGTCTCTTATGTGGGTCAAGGTTAGCAGTTAAGCCTGATGCAAGTGCAGGCAGTTGCAGGGAGCTGGGTCTACAGCTGCTCTTCTTGGCTGCCTAGCTCTCTCTGGTGACACCTGAAATGTGTCACAGTGTGTCACAGGAGAGAGCTAGGTAATCCGCAGACAGGGCAGAAAGCAGGGCACAATGAAAAAGTCCTGAGTGCAGGGGAGAAACTGAATGCAGAATATGCCTAATGCTAACCCTTAGTGGCCCGCAGGACTTAAACTTGAGACTGCCTCACTTAAAGATCCTGCCCTGGGAGTCTGGCTCTCAAAGCCCTCATGATGCTATATTTTTATTCTGTTTTCCCCCATCACATTTTGAGCTGCTGGAAATTAAAATCTGTGTCTGTGGTCAAAGTTATATCCTAGTGTTTTGAACAGTGCCTGCCATAAAATAAGCACTCATAAATTTGCATTTAGCGAATGAATGAATAAATCATATTTTTATTTCAACCTTTTAAATTTATATAACAATTCTTTCCTTATATGCATAATGTAATAAGAACATTCTTAATAAGTTTGATGAAGTGAATATATGTGTCCATTTTAGAATTTGGCAGAAAAAGAGAAACATAAAAATTACAATAACTCACCAATTTTCAGATTATACAGCTAAAGAAGGTTTTATTTTTGCTGACTTTCTCTAACTTTTGAAAAGCAATTTTTCCATTTTTCATTTAAAGCACCACTTTAATCTTTTTGAATACTTGATCTACATTTTAAAATACTCACCGAAGATTGAAGAAACAGTTTGAATTCAGTGAGAAACAGACCAGACTTTTGCAAAAGCTTTGCTTATTCAAACAAAAACAGTTCTGTGAATCCCCCCAAAGGGAGATTGGGTGCTGACCTAATCTTGTTTGCTTTCCTGTTCAGTATTCTTCCCTACCAGCCTCCCTCAGGGCCTTAAAAGGAATTACCAACTGCACAAAGAACTCCCTTGATGGTCACGCTTACTTGGTGTTTCTGGTCCAATGGAAGAGTGATATTGAAATAACAGAAAAGTACATTTTTTTCATTTTTATTTTGATAGCTTAACATTTTGAGGAAGTTTGTCTTCCTTTTCTAAAGAAGTATCACATAGAAACAGCAAGTTGAATGTTTAATGAAAAAAATACTGCCCGGCTGGTGTGGCTCAGTGGCTGTGCCACAACCTATAAGCCAGGTGATCACGGTTCAATTCCCAGTCAGGGCACATGTCCATGTTGTGGGCTCAATTCCCAGTAGGGAGCCTTCAAGAGGCAGGTGATTAATGAGTCTCTCTCATCATTGATGTTTCTATCTCTCTCTGCTTCTCCCTTCCTCTCTGAAATCAATAAAAATATATATCTTTAAAAATACCATAATATTCCTTGGAAGAAACCAAAATGACCATTATTTTAAATAATAGTATCTTCCTGTTACTGGAGACTTACTATATAGGCTAAACAGGCACTAGAAAAAAATGAATTTTCTCATTTACTCCACTCTAAACAAAGTTCTAGAAATCCTTCCTTCCCCCTTGTTCATCATGTAGAACATCCTCAAATAACCTTCTTAACATATTGCTTTGATAACACACCTTCCCTAGACAAAAACAAATTGATGACTCTCATTGCCCTCAGAACATGGATCAAATTTCTTTGTCTGACATTCAAGGCCCTCATGCTCTGCCTTGGCCTACATATCTGGTCTTTCCTATCAAATGGTCCTTATACCCAAGGCCATAGCATAAGATTCTACACTGAAAGACTGATCAGCTATGTGCATAGACCCTGCTTTACAGAGCCTGAATGCCAGCCCATCTGTCTGCTCTTTGTTTTGAAACATCCCTTGGGCTCTCCAACTCCATTCCCATCTCATCTCTCTTGAATGCCTCCCACTGCCACTGTCTATCCAGCTCTTATCATATTCAAATGACCACTCAACTTGAATAAGTTGATCTTGTCTTTGATCTTGTCTTTCCTGACCACCTAGGTCAGAAGTAATTTCCCTCTTCAACATTCAGATAAAATTTATTTTGAGCCATATATATGCTGTCTCATATTGCTTTGAATAGTACAGTGTCTAATCTCTTTTTCTAGATTTCTATAATCTTGAATATAAGGAATTGTAAGAGTCAGGATAGGTTAGGTTATAGTGCAGTTATCAAAAAAATTCACTGGGTTACAATTGCAAATGTATATTTCTATTTTGTAATACTAGAGGCCCAGTGCACGAAATTCATGCACGGGTAGGGTCCTCAGTGGCTGCCGGCTAGAGGAAGGGCCTCCCTTCCCCCAGCCACTTGCCACAACCACCGCTGCCACTGGCCCCACTCCAGGCCCCGCCCCCTGGTCGAACTCCTGGTCAAGGGGACAATTTGCATATTAGACTTTTATTATATAGGATATATACATCAGCTCTGAACTTGACTTCTATAGTATTATCTTCTACCATGTGGAAAGTGGCCTGTTGTAATAACAAGGGGGAACATTAGGGTAAATTGAACAATAGAATTCAGAGCTTTTACTTAGAAGTGACATATAACACATATATCTATTACAATTTACTGTGCAATCCAAGTAATTGGTCAAGGATAACTTCAAGAAGAGTGCGGACTTTCAAATGCACCATGGTCCTGAAAAGAGGAAAAATTGAATATTTATAAACTTCCATGATGACCACCACAACCATCTTACCATCTATGGGCACAAAAAGAATGAAGATCTCCACCTGCTTCTGGATTTCAGACATGACTCATCAAGGCTATCTTCTCTATCACAGTCACTATGCAAAGATGGCACTGACTAGGCAAATATGCTCCCTGATTTGGCTCTAAGTGTCTTATAACCATAAAGTATAAAGGCAGAAAAAACAGACAATTGTACCAGCACAACCCCAGTTGCCATATGGACTGTTTCACACAGAACCAATATTATTATACTGATAATTAAAAGGAAGGATCTAGCTGATTTCTCAGCTGTTGACACATCCAAAATCTCAGTGATATACAAAAATAAGCATATATTTCTCACACCATGCCTGTTGGGGTTTAGCCAATGTAAGCTGGCCTTAACTGGGTCTGGGTCTAAGCTTCAGCTTGGGTGCAGCTTCTTCCATGTATCTCTCATCCTCTCAGAATGCTACTCAAAGCATATTCTCCTCATGATAAAAGGTAGGAGCATAGGAGTGCAAGCCCAACTTTGCCAAGACAAGTTATGCCTCCACTCAGATTACATCTGATAACATTCATTTGGCCAAAGTGAAACACATGGGCAAGCCCCAAATAAAGGATGGGGAAGAACAGGCCCTGCATGAGGAGATAAAGCAAATCACAGGGCAAAGGGAAAGGTACAATAGTCCTCCCATGGATGAAGTGGGAGGAGAGTGGACATTGGTGAGCAATGATTTTTTTTAAGCTTCACCCGAAGATATTTTCCCATTGATTTTTGGAGAGAGTGGGAAAAAGGGAGACAGGGAGAGAAACATCCATGTAAGAGAGACACACTGACTGGTTACCTCCTGCATGTGCCTCAACCAGGGATTGCACCTGCTACCAGGTACTGCCCTTGACCAAGAATCAAACTGTCAGCCCTTCGGTGTGCAGGCCAATTCTTTCACCACTGAGAAACATGGGCCAGGGCATGGACAATGATCTCAACCATTCCATCTGATGTAAAAGTAGAAGCAAATACAACATGAGTTTTAAGGTAAAATTTTTTTAATATATTTTTTATTGAAGGGAACAGAGAGAGAAATAGAAACATCAATGATGAGAGAGAATCACTGATCAGCTGCCCTTTGCATGCCCCCCACTGGGGATCAAGCCTGCAGCCTGGGCATGTGCCCTTGACCAGAATGGAATCCAGGACCCGTCAGTCCGCAGTTCTATCTACTGAATCAAACCAGTAAGGGCTAGGGTAACATTTTTGATGCTCAAACAATATTTCCTGCAGGACTTCTCCAAGCTAGAAGGATAGATGGATGCCTAGTCATAGAGCTATGTTCAAGCTGTGTACTTTGAATTCCAGAACTGAATTTTGATAGTGAATTAAATAATGTTCTCCCAATGCCAACGACAAAAAGAAAGTGTTAGACTACTAGAAGTTAGAAAGCTTTGTGATATGTTAGAACTTGAAGGTGGGGAAGAGGGGGAGGATGCTGTGTGGCACTCCAAGCCTAAATTATTTGGAGCATATATGTTAGGTGTGATGTGGTAGTAACACCAATGTTACAGAGCTCTACATATACCAGAAGACACTTAATGATAGACAGAAATCAGGGCGATAAGAGAAATCTTAAAGGGGAGTAGATTCTTCTTGCTTTTACAAGCAGATTGAGGCATTTACACTCTGAGGAGGCCCTAGAGTAGCTCCCTAATTGTATAGAGTGGCACCTGCTGACATATATAATCACCATTTTCAGAATATGAAGTTTATAGTGACCCAAGGATAACCAATATATTTAGAATAATAGGGGGCAAAAAGAGAGAAAAGAAAGCTGATACAAAAAAATAGTAATGAAAATCAGACTGTAGGGAAGAGTCTTAAGAAAAGAGAATCTGTCTATACTAATAATAGGGTAATATGCAAATTGGTCAGGACACCGTCACAGTAAAGACAGATCAGCAGGCTACTGGCACAAGCAGGCACAGGTGGGCGGGAACTTGCAGCATTAGGGATGGGGGCAGGGCTGCAGCGTAGAGGCCTCTGTACCATGGCCCAGCTGGGGGTCCACAGGTGCGCAAAGAGGCCCCTAAACAGCAGGCCCAGCCTGGTGGGCGGGGACTTGCAGAGTGGGGGTGGGGGAGGACAGAGGGGGCAACCTGAACTCCCCACATGGCTACAGCAGCTGTGAGCGGCACCAAGTGGAGCCTGTGGGCTGAGCTGAAGCAGCACCTGCAGGCCATCAGCATCGAGAAGCGAATGCACCAGTCCTGCCTCCTGACCCAGAAGGTGCGCAAACACAGGGACAGCCACAGTGGCAGGCCAGATTGACTTCCTCCTGGCCACGCCACACGGGTTTGCAGATCTGCGTAGGCGCAGGCCTATGGTGCTCGCATCCTCTCTCCACCTCATGTGTGAACATCCCCCAGCATACTGTCACCCATGCGCTGGCGCAACAGTCCCGGACCACGGTGCACGCACATTCCCCCCACCCTCCACAGCACTTTTGTCAACCTGCAATGTGTGCAAGTCCCTTCCAGAAAGCTCAGGTCCTTTGGAGCGTGTCTGGGTGCTCGGGGCAGGTGGCTGTGAGACGACAGTGAGAGGACAGAGTGGTGACGCCCTGTTCCCGTGGAGGCCAGTGGGACTAATTCAGGTGCTGAGGCAGGAGCAGGTGCAGACAGACACACCTGGTAGGTGTGGGCGGCCTTCGCTGAGGTGCCTTCAGTCAGCGTTCAAGGTCAGGAACCCAGAGGAGGCAAGGAGGTATGTCCTCTCAGTGAAACAGCAGAGTTGGGGAGACTGCAGAGAAGGAATGTGCATTCAGGGTGCTGGTGCCCATGAGTGAAGGCTGCCCTGACTGAGCCTCGCTCAACTCAGGGCCTAGCGCACTCCTGCCGGGCAGCAGGTGACAGGATGTGCTTTTCTGAGTTAATGAGAGAAAACATTGATTTTCCTGCTGCCCACGAAGGTGGAAAGCGGAGTGGGGAGACATGCAGGGAGTGAGCGAGGTTCCCTGTCTGGGGTTCCAAACCCGCTGTTGTTTCCTTTCACTGCTGACTAGAGATATACAGGGTGTCCTCCCAAAATGTATACATACTTTGAATACCTACTAATTCCAATGAGTTTAAGTATGAAAAGAAAGAAACAACAATGGAGCTGTCATCTGTTAAAAGTGTGGGCCTAAATCAGCAGTTGGACATCCCCCAAGGGGTCCCAGATTGGAGAGGGTGCAGGCCAGGCTGAGGGACCCCACCCCCCTGCACAAATTTCATGCACTGGGCCTCTAGAGATATATAAATGTTTAAAATAACCCATTTGGACAATTCAATGTGGAAGGTGCAGGAAACTGAGACATTCAAATGTTTCTGGACACAAAATTTAACTCGAGGGAAAACTACATTGACGTGCAGGAGCAGTGGAACTTCAGCTTCTAAGGGTCTGGGTAAAGCAGGTGAGAACAAATTTGTAGAGAAAATTGGACTATTAAGCTCTGTACTTATCATAAATTATATTGTTCAAATTGTATAGTATGCAGTAAGGTAAATTTTCACCCTTCTGGTCTTAAAAATGGCTGCACGTGTTCTGGTGTGTATTCTGCCACATAAAAGCAGGATGTGAGCTGGTCATAGGACTGGGTTGACCTTCCAGGGTGTGAAGAATGCATTCTCTTTTCATCTCTTCAGAGCTGGAAGTGAAAGTGGGGTAAGTAGAGTGAATGCTTTTCACTGCTGTTCTGAACTCGGCCCCCACCATTTGCATTCAAGAACAGTGCCGACCAAGGGAGCTCTCCACAATGGCAATGATGGGAATGTTCCCTCTGTGCTGCCAATGAAGTAGCCACCAGCCACATGTGACTAGTGAACACTTGACCTGTGGTTACTGTGATTTAGAAAATGAATCTCTGATTTTATTGAATTTTAATTAACTTCAATTTAAATAGCTACACGTGGCAAGTGGCTACCATATTAGCTAGCACAAGTCTAGAATTATAGGGTCCTCTGAGCCTCTATACTCTTTTAAGTACCCAAAAGCAGTTCAAATGGCCCCCAGTCTGCAAACTCACACTCTCACTGCCAGTAAGTTAGTGCCCAGCAGCAAATGGCGGTATCTTAGCAGCTCTATCAGTTGTCAGAAGAAAAAAGAAATTCTGCTTCTGGGCAGACATCTGACTGTGTAACTGTTGCAGAGAGACAATTGAGTTCAGAATTATGTGCCACCCTGACTCTACCTGGCAGGTGCCTTCTGTGCTGGCTTTTCTGTCTGAAAACTTGAAAAAGATGACAGGGTTTTAAATGATTAACTCCTCTGGGCCACATTACTTAATTATACAGTACATCCAGGGATAGGCACATGGGTCTTTTATGGTAAATGATATGACGGTCTTAAAAACTCATTAATATGTCATTAACCAAGCAGACATTTACTAATTAAACAATTAGCCCCTCTGTTCTTTTCCTTTGTTCCTCCTAGAGATGCTTGGTTACCCAGATCCCCAATTTAGCAAAAGGTTCCCCTTTTTTTCCCAGAGAAAATCTCTCAGAACACAAACTCTGAGACTAAATGATTCACCATGTTTTGTGTGTGTTTTTTTAAGTTGGCTACAAAAAGAAAATCACAACTGATTTCCATAGTATAAAGTAATGTGAGTGTTTATTTATTTTAAATAAATCATCTTGATCTGTAAACCAATTTTAGATATATGTGAAATAGCACCCACTGAAACTGGCATAAACAGAAAACATAACAAAACTACATATCCCAGTTAAATAAATACAGAAAGACAAGATTAACAGCTTGAAATTGGCTGTTATGATTCATCATATCACATCAATACAAAGAAATGTGCAATGTTCTTAACTTTGTCTCTCAGAAGGTTTTTAGCATCCATTATGCTCTCTACTAATTTAGGCTTAATCATATGTGCTGTGCTGAAACAATGCTAAACTGCAGTACAAGGGGGATTGTCTAGCACATGAAAATGAAATATAGCAAATGTCTTCTGAAACAGGGTTTGACATATTAAAAAATAAACATAAAATAGTTTTACATTCAGAGTAACAATCTCTAAGACCACTCAGAAACATTAAAACACATGCATACTGTTTCCAGCTACATTTTGGCTATATATTTTATGGTTCAACTCCACACTTTCCATGATTTTTATAAATATCCTGCTGACCTGAAGTGTTGAACATTAACAAAGGGTCCAAAGCTGGGTCATGATTAGAATGGTCCAGGTGATGATAAAAGAATACAGTGGAAATGGTGGAGCTCAGATGAGAGGTAATTCTAAAGCTGGCACATTCGCTTGGAGTTGGCTGACTGTCTTTTACTTTCCTAGTTTTTCTGTTGGCTGCTCTTTCTTCCTCTCACATAGATAACAATCTGAGTGAGCATTAACACAATCTGGTTATAATGTGAGTGAACAAAACCACAAACTGGTTTTGTTATATTAACAGAAGAATGTGTCCAGATAAGAACCTCAGAAGACCTAATCTTGTGGAGGACCAGTGCACTGATTATTCCCTCCATGGAATGGGTTTGGATTGGATTTTGAGACCACTTAGAGCTGCACCCAGGGCACCAATAGCACAAAGGAAGCCTACTTCACGGAGGCAATATTGGCTCTCAAACTTTGTCTCAGACCAGAGGCAGCTTTTCATGGGAGTTGATGAAAATTAAACTTCAGGACCCCTCACTGGCACAGGCTCTTGTAAGTACTAGGGATTAGTGCTAGGCTGCTAATAGGAAGCATTCTTTATGAATATTTCTGGTAAATTGCAAAAAGTAATTTCAGAAGACAGAGGCACGAATCTCCAATGCTCCCTTTACTTGTTGAGATTTCATCTCCTTTTCTAAATAAGTGTGAACTTTGATATTAATTTCTATTTGTAACTTCAAATACTTTTTTGTAGAACTCAAATTTTGTAACCTAAGAATGCACAAAACCTGGACCTACTATGAGCTAACCAACACGTTCACTGCTAAAACTAAATAATGAACCTCCATTATGAGAATCTATTATAAGATGCTATCTGATTTGGCACAAAGTCATATTATAGTAATTGTGTGAGCGCTTAGGAGTGTTCTGCGAAGAGCATCACAGTTTCATTGCTCTTTACCCAATAGAACAGGCCTGGATAACTCTGTCTCCATGTAGAAAATACCTGACTGAAGGACTAGAAGACGTTATTGTCTTCATATCTTTGTCGCTAAGTAGCTGTGAGGCCTTGGGAAAGTCATTGTCTCTAGCATTCACTGTGCTCCTCTGTAAAGAGATGGAAAAGTAAAGCATGGACTAAGTCCTTGGTGCTCAAAGTGTGGTTGAAGAAAGAATTTTGGAAATGCAAAATCTCAAGCCCCAGCCTAGACCTCCTGAATCAAAATTGGCATTTTAACCTGAGATTCCTATTTACATTAAAGTTGGGGAAGTGTAAGCACTGGATGGTCACCTTTTAAAGTCCATTTCAAGTCTACAATTTTGATACTGATAGATGGAAATTAACAAAAAAAAATTTAATGTAAACTTTTGTGTAATTTACCCTTCCATCACTACCCACTCATCCCCAAGCACACTCTAATTTCCTTTATCTTAAAGCCCAATTGCAATATGCCTATCACCCATATTGTTTGATTCATCTACTCTCTTATTTAATCAACCATTGTGATCTTTTACAGCTGCAGTTCAAAGACTGAAGACTCAAGAAATAAATCAATTGAAAATGATATCTAGTCTTTTATTCGCAGTGATTTTCTATAAAAAGCAAAATACAGATTATAAAATTCAGGTCAAGATGGTGAAGTAGATAAACACTGTATTCACCTCTCTCAAGACCACATCAAAATTGCAAATAAACTACAGAACAACCATTATTTAGAACCACCTGAAGTCTAACTGAACAGGACTCCTATAACTAAGGATATTGTGGGGAGCCGCTATAGGGTTAAACCTCAGACTGACCTGTTGACAAAGTCACAAACAAGTCCCAGCTTAGAGGGCACAGTCCTCTTAGCATAATTAGACTTGTCCTTATGATGCTTCCTAGATCTTATCTGGGAATCTAATGGGCTGAGGGAAGTGCAGCAAGAACAAGAACAAAAACAAGTGAAACTCACAAGAACAGTGTAACTTTGGTGACCACTACCTTGTTTACCTCTGACTATAAAATAAAGGCTCAGTTTGCCTCAGGATCTTTCTCTGTGGCCTCAGCCAGGCACAGGAAGATCCACGGAGACTAAATAAAGCTAGAGAGCTATGAATGCTGTCTCTGTGTAAATCATTCTTCGCCGACTCCGTCCACACCTTTGGGAACCTCTGGACCGCTGGGGCTGGATCCCGGCAGGATATAAAGAAGAAACCATGTCCAGACTGGTAGGCGAGACAGATGTGAAATGGGCTGGTCCCACACCCATGAGTGGCAATTAAAAATCAGACGGGCTATCTTATCTGTGGAGGTCCCCCCTAAGGAGTGAGGGTTCCCAGCCCCACTTTAGGTGGGGTTCCCAACCCAGGCCTCCAGTTCCAGGAAGAGAAGTCCCAATAACTTCTGGCTATGAAAACAAGCAGGCGTTATGGCTGAGTGAGAAGGAGGGCTGCTGGAGCCCCAGGTGTTCTTCTTAAAGGTCCTGTGTACAGACTTACTTGATGACAGACCCACTCACTCTGGGCTCCAGCTATGGGAAAACAGCTCAAAAAGCACCATAGACATATGGGGAGTAACTGAATTGTCTGATTTCAGGACAAGACCAAAAGGGGCAGCTTTCTCCCAGAAGTGCTGGCAGAAGCCATTGTTTCTTTGTTGAGCCCTCCCACCACCCAGTCTGTAGGCACAGGCCTGAGCCACTTCATCAACCTGGCTAACACCATTGGCCCAGCCATGGTGACTCCCTGAGACCCTACCCCACCCAAGCCCATCCCAGTGGCTTTTCCATACAAGTGGTTTGTTTTGGCTTAAGCTGTGGATTTCCTAAAATCTCTCAAAAGTTCACAAACCTCTAACAAGCAGCTTTGGGCCTTGATGTGCCCCCTACCTCTTGCTAAATAATCTCAAGCCTGGCAATAACAGCAGACAGCCTTGGTTCACAGTCAGCTTAGCCTCTCCCAGGCATGTCCAAGCCCAGCATAAGTAGCAACCATCTGCAAATCACTTTGTAGCTCATACCACATAGCCTTGGGCAGGGCACAGGCAGCAGCTAATATTGGCCTGCCCCAGAGACCCTCCCAAGAGGCCCTATAAACAAAATATCCAATGGCCAACTTCAGACCATACCAGAGCAACACCCAACCACCTCCAAATATGACACACCCAAGGGGAAGACTCGGCAGGCACCACAGCCTTGATGAAGTGACTCCTACTCCATGAGATCAGCCTCTGCACAACAGCTCCTCCACTGCAGTCACAACTAATTCTCACAACCAATCAGCCTAAAGATCAATCCCTCTCATTGGCATGCCTATAACAATCACAGCTCCATTATAACTGGGAGGCACACACTGCCCACACAAGGGACACACCTGGATTGCCTGGATCAGGGGACCAGGTAGACTGCACCACTGGACCCTACTGCATAAGGTCACTCTCCCAGGATAAAGAGACATAGCAATTCTACCTAATACATAGAAATAAACAGAGGGAGGCAGCAAAATTGAGGAGACAAAGAAACATGACCCAAATGTAAAAAATCAAAAACAAAAAACAAACAAAAACAACAACAAAAGAACAAAACTCCAGATATAAAAAATAAATAAAATGGGGACAAGCAATCAGAGTTCAAACACTAGCTATAAGGATGCTCAATGAACTTAGGTGAAGAATAGACTATTTCAGTGAGAACTTCAACATAAAAATGAAAATAAAAAATAAAAAATAACTGGTAGAAATGAAGAATATGATAACTGCAATGAAGAATACATTATAGGGAATCAACAGGAGATTAGATTTGCTAAAGTATTAAATCAGCAATTTGGACAATAAGGTAGCAGAAAACACCCAATCAGAACAGCAAAAAGAAAAATAATCCTTAATAATGAGAACAGTTCAAGAGGCCTCTGGGAAAATCATCAAGCATAACAACATTTGCATCATAGGGGTACCAGAAGAAGAAGAAAGAGTGCAAGAAATTGAAAAACTATTTGAAGAAACAATGGCAGAAAATATCTCCAACCTGGCAAAGAAAATAGGCATATAAGTCCAGGAAGTAGCATCCCAAACAAGATGAACCCGAAGAGGCCCACACCAAGACACGTAAGAATTAAAATGACAAAGGTTAAAGACAGAGAGAGAATCTTAAAAGCAGTAGGAGAAAAGCAATTAGCTACTTATAGGGAGCTCCCAAAAGACTGTTAGCAATTTCTCAACAGAAATTTTGCAGGCCAGAAAGGCTTGGCACACAATATTCAGGGTAAAGAAAAGCAAGGAGCTACAACCAAGATTACTCTACCCAGCAAAACTATCATTTTGAATGGAAGGACAGGTAAAGAGCTTCCCAGACAAGAAAAAGCTAAAGGAGTTCACCACCAAACCAGCATTATAAGAAACATTAAAAAGATTTCTTCAAGAAAAAGAAGGGAAAAATCAATTAAAAATATGAGTAATAAAATGACAATAACTACATACCTGTCAATAATTAATTTAAATGTAAGTGGATTAAGTGTTCCAATCAAATGATATACAGTGGATGAATGGGTAAGAAAACAAGACTCATATATATGCTGCATAGAAGAGATTCACTTTAGATTGAAAGAAACAGAGACTAAAAATAAAGGGATGGAAAATAATATTTCATGAAAATGGTAACAGAAAATTAAAATTGGGTTAGCAATACTTATATCAGATAAAATAGGCTTTATTAATTTGGGGAGGCCTTTTTTAAAATAAATTTTTATTTTATGTTTTATCTTTATTGTTAAAAGTATCACAGATGTCTCCTTCCTCCTCCAATAACTCTTTCCAGCCACTCCTTCCTCACAGCCCTTCACTGCACTATTGTCTGTGTCCATGAGTAATTCATATAAGTTTTTTGATTATTTTGTTCATTAGCTTTCACATTTAAGTGAGGTCATGTGATAGTTGTCTATTTTTTTTTTTTTACTGGTTTATTTCACTTAGCATAATACTCTCTAGGACCCTCCAAGCTGTCTCAAAGGGTAAGAGATAGACTTTAAAACAAAAGCTATAATGAGACAAAGAAGGACTCAGCAATTCCATTCTGGGTATTTATACAAAGAAACCCGGAATACTAAATGGAAAATACCCATGCATCCCTATGTTTATTGCAGCATTATTTACAGTAACCAAGATATAGAAGCAACCTAAGTGTATTGTTATACAAATTGATAATAAAGAGGCGATGCATATATACAATAGAATATTACTCAGCTGTAAAATAGGATGAAATTGTGCCATTTGCTACATGAATGTACTTAGAGGCTGTTATGCTAAGTGAAATAAGTCTAACATAGAAAGATAAATGCCATATGATTTCACATATATATGGTATCTCAAAAAAATAATATAAATAAACAAACAAAAAGAAACAGCTCATAGATACAGAGAACCATTTGATAGTTGCCAGATGTGAGGGGGCAAAGGGGAATGGGTGAAAAGGGGGGAGGGGTTAAGATGTGAAAATTGTCAGTTATAAAAACAGTCACTGGTATGTAAAGTACAGCATACAGTCAACGGTATTATACTGCTAATAGCTATGTATGGTGTCAGATGGGTACTAGACTTATTGTGATGATTACTTCATAAGTTATGTAAATGTCTAATCACCATGTTGTACACCTGAAAGTAATATATTGTATGTCAAGTGTTTTTGAAAAATAAAAAAGCTATTTTTTTTAAAAAAAAGAGGTTATAATTCCATTCATCGACATTTCCTCATGTCCTTTAACACTGTTCTCTGCCTCTTTCTCTCTCTCATAATAATGTCTCCTCACTTTGGAAGAAAATGATATCAAAAGTCACTCATACCAAAACAAACTTAAGAGGTAGAATGTTTGAAGATATGGCTCAAGTTTTCAGTTACAAGCCTTTCCTTAGTACTAACTAAACCCCACAAAACCACTGGGTTGTATTGGTTAAAGAACTCTGTTAATCACATGGACTATAAGTTTATAAGAATTTTTTTTATAAAAGAAAATGTAATCCTGAAAAAGGTTATATTTCTTATTTGTGAAACTAACAGGTACTCACTTGCATAAGTAGCTATTCTTACATTACATGCACACAGGATTAGAGATAATTTAAGAACTCTAATCAGTGTGTACTTTGAATAACTTTGATCCCTAAGGAGGGAAATGGACGTCATCAATAAACTGGGTTCTGACTTGCATTAGCCATGGATTCAGAGAATCATGAGCTCAGATTCCAGTAAATACCTGTAAAACAGGAGAAAAGCCATTCGACATTTCAACACTGGAAAACATTTGTGTGAGAAACTTTTTCATAAAGAGAAGATCAATCTCCCCATCACTGACTGAAGACAAAATTAATTACCACAGTTGGCAGAAGATAAATGGTTTCAATGTACAAAATTGTGTAATTATAGCAGCTGCAGAGCTGAAAACCAGCTCCTAACTTTGAACCTCAACCCCAGCTTGACATTTCTCCCCACGTTCAGTTCTGCCACTAGCAAGCATGTTGAAAGTTCCCTGGCCTTGCCTCTATAATTGCACGTTGGGGTTCAGAAGTAATAATTGGCTCCATTGCGTACATGAAACCTTATCATCCTCTGGTTTGCTAAAGGTATTCTATATCATCTTTTGAAGTGTTAAAATCTCCAGAGAGGAAAATTTACTAGGGGATGTTAGTGTTATGGCAACAAAATTAAGTCTGTCACAACATGTCAAATTAACCACCTTCCTAAGGACTGGCGTCAGAGCCTCATTCAGAAATGGACAAATATTCAGTATCAATTTCTTAAATGTCACTTTAGGCTTGAGTAAAACCAAGGTAAACATCACAATTTATCTCAGCTTTCCGATGTTTGCTCCAGAACAACACTGGCTGGAAAACAAGAGGTTAAGAACTAAAGAAATGCTTCAAGCAAGGGTTTTTCCTCCGCCTTTACAAGCAGCAAAGGAGGTTGTCAGTTAGGCTCTGTGGAGATTTGGGTTCTCCCTTTGAAGCCAAGAGGAAAGTTTTTAATCTCGTGTTTAATTTTAATCCTTTAAAATATGTAAGTGATTTAGAAATGTACAAGTGAAATTTGGCAGAAGACCCTACTGGTAGAAGTAAAGCTGCTTCTTTCAACTCTCCTATAATAAAGGAGTTCAAAACTGGCCACCTAAACTATCTAGATACCTCAGCCACAAGCTGCAATCTAGTGATTTTAAAAGTTCCCCTTATCAAAAATGTTTCCAAAAGTGAAGCACATGTTACAGACAAGGGAAACCACAGGTCACTAGCAAAGAAATAGCCTCATGCTTGAACACTTATTTGCATACTATAGGCCTGGTGCATGAGTTCGTGCACTGGTGGAGTCCAGTTGACCCACCCCAATGGGGCCAATCAGAGGTGGGGCCAACCGGGGTGAGGGGCCACGATTTGTTCGGGTCATTCTGGTTGTTTTGCCATTCAATCGCTGGGCTTTTATTATATGGGATTAGTCAGCTCAGACAGCCATAAAAAAAATATCATAAATTTGTGTGGCTTAAACAACAGAAACGTATTTTTCTCACAGTTCTGGAGGCTGGAATTTAGGATCAGGGTACCAGCATAGCATCACTACATACACCAGAAGTGGTGGATCGCTTGCCAGTCAGGGCACATGCCCAGGTTGCAGATTCAATACCCAGTCCAGTGAGTGCAGGAAACAATAGAACAATGTTTCTCCCTCTCTCCCTTCTTCTCTCTGAGATCAATTAAAATGAATGATAAATAAATAATGTTCTATAAGTATGGTTTTAACAGGAAAGACATTAGTGATCTATGAAGTAAAAAACTCATTACAACACATATACACAGCATGACCCCATTTTTAAAAAATATATTTATTGATTTCAGAGGAAGGGAGAGGGAAAGATAGATAGAAGCATCAATGACAAGAATCATTGATCAGCTGCCTCCTGCCCACCCCTACTGAGGATCAAGCCTGAAACCTGACCAGGAATCATATCGTGACCTCCTCGTTCATAGAGCAATGCTCAACCACTGAGCTCTACCAGTCAGGCCCTATTTTTATCAATACCAGGCACATAAGGTACATTGGCAAGATTTCACTCCTAGATGAAAGTCTGAAGTTGCCCAAACTCCTTTGCAGCTAGGTTTCTGGATATGAATTCATTTCTGCCAACTGGATGCGCTTGCACAATATTTTGAAGGCAGAAGTGGGGCAGAGGCATCTTCCTGCCATTTGGGCTGTTTGCTGCTGGTGATCATGTTTGCAGAGATGTGGAGGCTTTCTGCAGCAGAATCCAGGCTGTGCACAGGCAGTTGTGGCAAAGACAGTGCCCAGTGACCTGTTTTGTGGGAGCTGGAGGGCCCTTGTGGGGACAGCAGTTTCCTGATCCCCAGGTCACAGCTGTGCCAGAGTGTCCTGGAATTCAGTTGTGTCTGAGGGGGAAGCTCCTCCCACTGGCCAGGGAGTCTTTCCTGGGGGGCCAGCATAATACCCGCTCCTCAGCTTTCTGATGATTTCCCAAGCACCAATTCCCTGTGCTAAATTCTCTCCTGCCTAAAATAGCAAAGACCTAAAAACATTTTGGATCCTCTACTTTCAATGAAAACAAAGCTGCTTGGGGTCAGATATGAGAAGCGGGTGAGGTGTTGTGGAAGGCTTCCTTCTTTGAGTCTCAGCTTCCTCTTCTGTAGAACGGAGACCAAAGATTATCTGTTCATAGTTACTGAAGACCGTGGCTGCTGTGTTTCCTGAAGATGGCCACAACATTTCCCATCCCTCCTGTGGCCTTGCCACTTTCCCCCACATCCTCTCTCTTGAAGCGGGGCTGACCTCTGACGCACTGGTAGCCAGTACACTGGTTGCCCGCAGAATTCTAAGGCCAAGGTCGTAAAGGTGCTGGGCTGTAGCCCCGCCAACTCTGCCAGGTCTCTGGCTGGTATAGGCCTTGCCCTACTGGCTTGCTTCCCCTCTAGTCTGCAGCCCAGCTCCTTGCTGCACACCATGGCCCACCTGCTGGTGCTGCAGGGCCCAGCAGGTGGAGCAAGAGCAAGGTCAGGCCTCCAGCCCCCTGGCTCCTATGTGCCCTGTGTCCCCTATTCCTACTGCTCCTCCAACTGGGACCAGATGCTCGAGTGCTGTGCATGGCCCGCAGGGACTGTTGTGGCCACCAGGAAAGCCTCCCTACATATCCCTGACTCTGGTGCCCTGATCCCGGATCCACTTCTGCCAAAGGAGAGCTTTGCCCACACAGCTGCCCGAGACCCTCATCTCCAAGGTCCCTAGACTCCAAATTTCTGCCAGCCAAGGCAGTTGACCAGCTGGCCCCACCCTGATCTGGGTGTTGGGGGGATCTGGCCCGGATCAGGCTGGTTGGCTACTGCAATGTGTGTCATAGCCACTAGTCATTTTGGTCGTCCTGGTCGTTCTGCTGTAACAGTTGCTGGGTTTTTATAGATATAGATTGGTTAGTTTTTCCTCCAAGAAAGAAAATACTCATCATAATTTTTAGGAAAGTTTTCTTATTCAAAAGAATTTCTCTGTTCAGAGTCAAACATTTACAAGTTACTATTTGCGGACTTCAAGTCAATCATTTTTTTAATACAGCTGTATATTCATAAGATTCTCATATTACTTGCACCAATTAACAGAAGTTAGGTTTTAATCAATAGTGGTATATTTGTGCAGATAATGGTTGTCCCAGTTACTATTTCTACATGAAGGGAAAAAAAAACCCACAAATACTCCACACTTAGTGGTATAAAACAACCATCATTTATTATGCTTTAGAATTCTGTGAGCCGGAACTTCAGAAAAGGTGTAGTGGGGAAGCATTGCTTCTGCTCCTGATATCTGGGCACTCAGCTAAGGAGACTCACGGCCACAGGAAACCGGCCATCTGAGACTGTTCATGTGGAGGCCCATGCGCACATGTGTATCATGGCTGATGCTAGCTGTCAACTGGAACTCCAGTTGAGGCGGTTGACCAGAACACCTACATGTGGCCTCCCCATTGGCTTGTTAGGCTTCCTTCCAACATGGTTGTTGGATTTTAAATTGAGGCCCCAAGAGACAGGAAGTGGAAACTGCCAGTTTCCTAAGGTCTGAGCCCAGAAACTGAC
This sequence comes from Myotis nattereri, assembly GCF_964212035.1. Lineage (NCBI taxonomy): Eukaryota > Metazoa > Chordata > Mammalia > Chiroptera > Vespertilionidae > Myotis > Myotis nattereri. The sequence goes on along the minus strand of NC_138077.1, from coordinate 128,931,010 downwards.
ATGGCCTCACTTTTATTGATGAGTTACAAAATCCAGATTCAAGGTTATATATACCACACCTCTCAATGAGAGGCACATCAAGACTTTGTGGACCACAGTGGTACATTTATGCCCACATCTAAGACATGTTGTTGGCATTTATTTCAGGTTTCTATCCATTTCAATTAACTTTGTCTCTCTGATGTCTATTAAATTTCTCATTGCCCACAACTTTCCATTAAGCTGTAGCTCTTGCCCCCTACACTATCCTCAACACTATTCTACTTCCTCATGATCCACCCAGTTCACAACCTGACACCAAATCCTCAAATTCTTGCCCTAACCTAGTGGGAACCAGTCACTAGCATGGCATTAACGATACTTGCTAGATGAGAAGAAAAAGAAATACGGGCTACACTAAAGCAGGAACCTGAAAGAAGGCAGGTAAAGAATTGAGTAGAAGAACTTCCCATTGTCCCTGAGAATCAACATAAATAAGTCATTCCAGAAATTTCTAGAAACCAATACAAATCTAGTTCACTTCTTAGTGTTAACTTATTATAAAGTTGAGTGTTAATTGGCCCGAATAAATTGTCATTGCCCATTTTTACATAGTAAAAATAATGAGAACTTTATGAAAATTATATAGAAATAAAATAAAATGTCTAAAGACATGATTTTCAAACATTTTTAAATTTAAATTTTCACCTAGTAGAGATGATAAAAAATATGTAATATGACTTAATATATATTTTGTTAAGTGGAAATGTATAGTGCTTGCTTACTATATCACTAATCAATAAAGACAGTAAGACAGCATTTTTGAAAACAAAAAGTGTAATGGAAAGTTATGAATGATTACAGCAGCCCCACCAATCTTACCTATGATATTTTATTGCTTTTTATGTTTGTTTGTATGTCTTTACTTCTTTTTTCACTTTTTCTTTTGTTTTGGGAAGTTTATTTCTTCTTTTCATTGCATATTATCAAGAAAATACTTGACTCACCACCTCTGGAAAGAGTGAGTGCAGGATTTTTAAGCTATCTGCACTGTTTTACACAATATAATCCCCATTTCATACACGTTCTCTGATGTAGATATAAATTGCTTTCTCTATTTCTTTTTGAATGCCAGATTGGTGTTTCTTTGAATGTGATAATGTGCAGGTGATTATAGAAGCAGTTCAGCTTTCCATGGGTTATATTTTGGAACGTAATGCTGAAACTTTGGATTTAAGGAGTTCTTATTACCATCTGAGATCCTATATCCATCTGGCTATTATATTTGTATTAAACAAGAAAGTGAATCAATTCATTAAGAGCAGTGATAATTTTTGGAAGTGTGGAAGGAAATTCAGGACACTGCCTTGCAGTGTTCGTGAGTCATGAGAGCCAAGTATCCACAGCACAATATGAGTTCAATAAATTGAGAAAGTTTAACAATCTCCCTAGAAATATTGTAAACTAGAAATCAGTTTTAACCTTCACTTCATAGAAATCTTGATAAATTAGAGTTTTTTCTGGTGGGGAAGAGAAACTTGGTCTAATTGGAGGTCTATGTACAGTTCCACTAGCAAACACTAAATCCAATGGAGATTTGTTTGCTGCTGTGGTTTTGAAACTTTTTGTAGACTCTAGTATGAGTTTATTCCAGGGACAAATAAAAAGATCTTTATATTTATCTTTGATTCAGAGATGCCACTGAAATATCCTAAGGGAGGAGAGCCTTGGAAGTAGGCATATGCCAGATTGTTTGGCCCTGTAGGGTCCAGCAGTTGGAATGGGTTGTAGATGCAAACCCCCAAGGCCTCTATTCTGTGGCAGAATACTGCACTCTCCTAGAGAGAGAAAATAACAGAGTGGAGGATGTGTAGGTCAGAAAGATAATTCTTTCATTGGCCACCCCACAGAAGAAGAGGGAGTAAACATAGAGGATCAGGGTGGTAGGGATATACTGAAGCATTTTAGATTTCATCACTGGGTCAGGACTGCATTCTGTGGGGAGTGGGTGAGGGTGTAAAAGAGAGAGAAAAAATGAGAGAGAGAGAGAAGCAAGCTATCTGAGGGCTCTAGGGAGATCCTCCTCAGGCTCTTTTTGCTGTATTTTCATCAATTCCTTACCTCTGGAAGTTTAATGCCTAATGAGTCCTTTAGATATGGCCTTTCAAAAGGTCCCCAGTGTCCCTCAGAAGAGGTCTTCAGACTTCTATTTGTTACTGCTCAGTACCTAGTTGATTTCACTTAGCCCAATGGCTTTATATGATGAGGACTTTCAATTTTAGATTACCAGTTTGGATCTCTTCTTATGTGCTAACCTCATATTTTCAGCTTCAGCTGCCTCATTGAAATCCCCACTGGATGCTTAATAGGTATCTTGAAATCAGCATTTCCAGAATTAATGAGGTGATTACTCCTTCTCCTGAGGTAATAGCACCCCCCACAAAAAAAAGAAAGTCCCATTGGGTGAGGGTAAATAGATTCCTCAACCTTGATCAAACACCTCTAGGCCAAACTAGTTTGAAAACTGTGCCCACCAGTTTGATTCCAGACATTAAGACTACTCACAGCAGAGTTACTGTGACTGCCTCCAGCACCTCAGGCTTTAGCTGTATGTGAATCACAGACTGGACTCCAGACTGCCCCAGATTTACAAACAAAGAAGACACTCCCACATCTCCTTCACATGTGATTAAAAACGCAGGTGTGTTATTCTAGCCAGTTTGGCTCAGTGGATAGAGTGTTGGCCTTTGGACCAAATGGTCCAGGGTTTGATTCCAGTCAAGGGCAAGTACTTTGGTTGCAGGCTCCCTCCTGGCTTGGATACTGGTTGGGGCACATGCAGGTGGCAACAAATTGATGTGTTTCTCTCACATTGATGTTTCCCTCTCTCTTCCACTCTCTCTAAAAGATCAATGGAAAAATAACCTCAGGTGAGGATTAAAAACTGAAAAAGGCAGTTGTGTTGATCATACACACATACTAACCACAGATATGATAATTCAAGTGATAAAATATGGCATAGCACAATCCTAATAAATACTGTGACAATGAATTCCCATAAGTATGTCTATGTGTGACTATATGTCAACATGAATGTCAGAGCAATGGCTAATATCTAGTAAAACTGATAATATTCTAGCTGCTTCTGGAAAAATGTGGCAAATTGCCATTCCAAGTAATTCTTAAAATGTTTATAGAAACACAAGCCTTTTGTTGAAAGTGATAAAAAATACTGGGTACTATTTCAGATAATTAACATACACATAGGTTAGGAAATCTATACTAATAAAAGGGTAATATGCTAATTAGACCTAATGTCTTCCGGATGTCCTTCCAGACAAAGCCACAGCAGCTGTGAGGGCTGAAGGCCAGCGGCACAGGAGAGGCAGCGGCACAAGCTGGTCCAGCACCGTGGGCCCTTTCACAGAGGCTGCGGGAGAGCCCAGCACCACGTGAGAGGCCAGGGCCGTGGGAGAGCCTGGCACTGCGCTAGAGGGCGGGGCCACATGAGAGGGCGGGGCCACGGCCACTTTTGCAGAGTTGGCACCGAGCGTCCTCTGCACAGGCCGGTCCAGTGCTGTGGCCTCTTCTGCAGAGGCAGCAGGAGAGGGAGCTTTGTGATCCCAGTTCCAGTGTTGCCCCTTCTGCAGAGGCAGCCACAGAGGCATGGCTCGGGCCAGTCCCAGTGCCACACTTCTGCAGAGGCTGGACAGGGTGCTACCTGCTGTACCTCAACCTCCCACAGGCCCTCCCCCAGCTGGCCTGGCCCCAGATCACTCCTCACCCACCAGTGGGCAGGAGGGCAGGGCCAATGCTATGAAACAAGGGCTGAGGGTCAGCAGTGGCAGCAGTAGTGGAGTGAAGGGAGTGGCGCCTTCCCCTGATCACCTGGTTGCTTCCTGCAGAGGGAGCAGGGAGCAGGCCTAAGCCGTCAGTAGGACATCCCCTGAGTGCTCCTAGACTGTGAGAGGGGGCAGGCTGGGATGAGGGACACCCTCCTATGCATGAATTTCATGCACTGAGCCTCTAGTTTATTATATAATTTCAAGAGTTCTGTGAAAGTCCTGAAGGTCTAGATACCAAGAAAAGGGCTGGTGAGTTTAATGAGCATGTGCATTAAACAGAAAATAGAGCAAAGTTGGTTATCTCTGCACTTGGGGAATATAAAGCCTTAATAAAAATATCTAACTGAAGACATGAGGTGAATAAAACTTTTCCAGTGAAGAGTAGAAAATTGGAACCACAATGATGATATAGAAACAGGCAAGAACTAGGCTTCATGTGGTAATAAACTGCCAGTATTGCTTCCAACGTGGGATCTGGCCATGGTTAATCAAATTAGCAATATTTAAATCAGTTCATGGTATGATATTAACTTTTGTCTCTCTGCATAACATCTCTTTTATAGATCTTTTACTGTCTGCCTTTATAGAAAACTAGAGGCCCGATGCATGAAAACTTATGGAAGAATAGGCCTTCCTTCCCCCAGCTGCCAGCACTGGCTTCCCTCAGGCACCCAGGACCCATGCTGCTTCCCCCCTCCGGCCACCCCCAGGCACCCGGGACCCGGGCTGGCTTCCCTCCAGCCCAGCTTGGTCAGGAAGGATGTCCGGAATGACATCTAGAAAATGTCCAGTCTAATTAGCATATTATCCTTTTACTATGATAGATGTTTGCTTTACCTTCTCAACTCGTTCCACCTCATCTTACACATCACCTTACACATAGTTAATGTTCCAAAAACATCTGTTAAATCTAATAAAATGCAGTCATCCCAAGTCACATAAGCCACCAGAGACAGAACTGTAACCCAAAACATGCTTGTCTAAGACCATTCCAACTTTCCATACATCATGCTACATTTATGTGCCCATGCCATGAAGTGCAGCAACACACGATATCCCCATTTAATTTTCTAAAACTAAAAACACTTTTAGATATTTACTCACTATAAGTTTAAAATGGAGCACATCTAGGCTAGGTGAGCTATTTCCTGACAGCATTCTGTCACTGATCCTGCTTCTCGACTTTCGTCACTCTTGAGTTTCAATAGTGGGGGCTTGGAGATATGGACATCCACACATAACACTGGAGGAACTTGATCTATGTTTCTTTTATGGTGTTTATATTCATTCTTTGTGAAAGTCTTTGGCAAAATTTGGGCAATGGATTTTAATAATATAGCAATAGGAACATAATACAAGATCGTAAAAGGCTGAAGTCAACTGCTGAGGTTGATGATTTTTCAGAGTTTGGTATGGGGCATTTATAATAAAAAATGGGGTGTTTACAATTCATTTGTCATTCAGAAATTTGAAGAAAGAAAGAAGAAAAGAGAAAGAAGAGGGAGGAGAGAAAAAGGTAGGAAGAAAGGAAGGGAAAGAGAGAGAGAGAGAGAGAGAGAGAGAGAGAGAGAGAGAGAGAAAGAAGAAGAAGAAGAAGAAGAAGAAGAAGAAGAAGAAGAAGAAGAAGAAGAAGAAGGAGGAGGAGGAGGAGGAGGAGGAGGAGGAGGAGGAGGAGGAGGAGGAGGAGGAGGAGGAGGAAGAGGAGGAGGAGGAGGAGGAGGAGGAGGAGGAGGAGGAGGAGGAGAAACAGATGGAGAAGGAGAAAAAAGTGAGAAAGAGAGAAAAGAAGGGAGTCAAAAATCAAGAAATGGTGTGTTAACTGACAATGGTATTGTGGTTACCAGAGGGAAACAGGGAGGGGTGAGGGTAAAGAGGATAAAGGCCCTGGCCAGTGAGACTCGGTTGGCAGAGCATCGTCCAGTGCACCGAAAAATTGCTGGATCTATTCCTCATCTGGGCATGTGCCCAGGTTGCAGGCTCAGTCGCTGGTGTGGGGCATGCAGAAAGCAGATGATTGATGTTTTACACTGACATAGATGTTTCTCTCTCTCCCTCTCCCTTCCTCTCTCCCTAATAATCAATTTAAAAATATTTTCTTTTAAAGAAATGGGCAAAGGAGATCAAATATAAGGTGATGGAAGGAAACTAGACTTTGGGTGGTGGGCATACAATGCAGTATACAGGTGATATATTATAAAATTTTACACCTAAAACTTAAAAAAGAAGATTTTTGTTTTATTTATGTTTTGTTAGATTTATGGGGGTGACATTGGTTAATATGATCATATAAGTTTCAGGTATAGGTTTCTATGTAACAAGATCTGTATATTGCACTGTATGCCCACCACCCAGAGTGAAATCTTCTCCTATTATCATATATGAGGCCCCCTTCCCCTTTCAACACCTTCCCTCTGGCAATCATCACACTTCTGTTTGTGTCTATAAGTTTCAGTTTTATATCCCCCATATGAGTGAAATCATATGGTTCTTAGCTTTTTCTGATTGACTTTTATTTCACTTAGCTTAATATTCTCAAGGTCCATCTGTGTTGTTGCAAGTGACACTATATCAAGCTAAAAAGCTTCTGCACAGCAAAGGAAACTGAGAACAATACAAAGAGGCAGCCAACCAAATGGGCAATGATATTTGCAAACAGCAGCTCCAACAAATGTTTAATTTCCAAAATATATAAAGAACATATAAAGCTCAATACCAAATAAACAAACAACCCAATCAAAAAGTGGGGGGAGAGCCCTAATTGGTTTGGCTCAGTGGCTAGATCATTGGCCTGCAGACTGCAGGGTCCTAGGTTTGATTCCGATCAAGGGCATGTACTTTTGTTGTGGGCACATTCCCAGTAAGCGTTGTGCAGGAGGCAGCTCATAGATGATTCTCTTCCATCGATGTTTCTAACTCTCTATTCCTCTCCCTTCCACTCTCTAAAAAATCAACAAAATATATTTTTTAGAAGAAAAAGTGGGCAGAGGAACTGAAAATACACTTCTCCCAAGAAGATAGAGGAACATCCAATAGATATATGAGAAAATGTTCTTCACTAGCAATCAGGAAAATGCAAATCAAACCTATAATGAAATACCACCTCACACTTGATAGAATGGCTATTATCAACAAGACAAGCAATAACAAGTGTTGGAGAGGTTGTGGATAAAGGGATCCCTGCTGGAGGGAGTGTAGATTAGTACAACCACTATGGAAAGTATTCTGGCGATTTCTCAAAAAATTAAGATTAGAGCTACCATATAATCCAGCAATCCCTCTCCTGGGCATATACCCAAAAACTCAAAAACATGTATTCAAAAAAATATCTGCACCCTTATGTTCATTGCAGCATTATTCATGGTGGCCAAGTCATGGAAACAACCAAAGTGCCCTGCGATAGAAGGCTGGATAAGGATGTGGTACATATGCACAATGGAATACTACTCCATAAGAGAATACTCAGGCATAAGAAAGGATGAGATTTCTGTTTAAAAAAAAGTTCTTGTGTGTTCAATGAGTCCCATGAGTTCCTGTAAGAGATGCACATGGAGTTTAGAACTATGTTAGCATATAGAATAACTAAAGAGATAAGTTTCCAATACATAAAATTATGAAAAATGCAAGAGACTGTTAGGTCAACTGTTGAGAAGTTTTACATAAATATAAAAATAGAGTGAACCAAATTATCTAGGTAGTTTTTTTTAAAAAGCTATATGAGGTGTAATTTGATCTTAAAATATTAATATCAAGCCTAAAAAGCATAAATAGATGTGAGAAACTATATGTAGACTGGCCTGAAAAAGTAGGGGAATTATGTTGGGAGTCAAGGGAAAAAGTTACATGTGGAGGATAGAGAAAAATTATGGAAAAATATATTTAAAATGCACTGCTATATCACAATGTTAACAACTCCAATATGCTATTAAGCAAAAATAAAATGAATTGCAAAACAACATGAAAAGAGTAATTTTAAAAGCATTAAATTTGATATCAAACCTGGTTTCTATTTCTAATTCAGATTTACTGGTAGTGACTATGGGCTTGATCATTTTTAAGTCTCTGCTTCACAATAATGATATTAATATCATCATTACTAATGACAATAAAATATACTTTGCAGAGTTTTATAAATATTAAATGAATAAACACTATAGAAGTTCTATATAAATTACATAGATGCTGTATGTAACTTTAAAGCAATATTTTTGCTAGTGACATAAACATAACATTTTACTACATGCAGTTTTTATTGATATATAATTGACATACAATGTTGTGTAAGTTTAAGATTCACATGTTACTTTGATACATTTATATATTGCAATATGATTATCAACTTAGCCTTAGCTAAAACCTCCACCAGTACTTGTAACATTACTACAGAGTTCTTTAAGTTTAGCCTAGCGGTAGTAACCATAATGATTTTTTATGGGAAGAGACTGAAGTCAGATTAGTTAAGAAATAAAGGCAGAAATACAAATATGAAATACTGGGTGGGGGATGAGATACTGGGGTAGTTAAACAAGTAAAATGCAAGAACTGGGCATAGCTGCCTGAGAATGACGATAACCCTTCCTAAAAAGAAATATCGGAGAGAAGAGCAACCAGATGCTATAAGGGACCTAGATTTTTCTGTATTTCTCCTTCACAGTGTTTAGTCGTTGCTTTGTCTTCAATGCTATGGCTTCATAGGCACCAGGTGGCTATGGCATCTCTAGTGATTGCATCCATGTTCTTGGCAAGCAGCACAGGGTGATGAAGCAGATGAGCTAAACATGCCTCTTTTTCTTGGGAAAGCCAAAGCTTCCCTGGAAGACCCATCCTTTAAACTTTCCCTCATACTTCATCATTCAGAATTGCATCACTGAGCCACCCCTGACTAGAATGTGGCTAAAGAAAAAGAAATAGTGGGTAAAGGCTTGCCCACAACGTATCTTCAAAGGATCTTTAAGAATATTAAATAAAATATCAAAATATATTCTATTATCTATAGCACAGTATAGTAGCTGCTCAATCAAGTCTGTTTCTAATACTATTATATCAAATATATGAGTGCCTCCTGAGCAGCAGGCAATTGCTACATACTAGCAATAAATCATTAAATAGAATCAGAATATGTAATATTCTGAACTATTTCAGTTCTAGACCTTTAAAAAATGGTTATTTGAAAACCAAGTGAAAATGTGCCACATGAGAGTTGGGGAAGAAAATCATGATTTTAAAGTGAATATCACAGAGGTTAGAGCTAACTGTAAGACCGCCATTGTAGAAATAGAAAATTAGAACTACTAGGATTAACCTTTGAGAAATATTAAAGAGGAAACAAAAGGCAATAGCCAGAATTGGGAGAAACAAACTTTAATAATCTTGTTGTGAAAGTAAAAAAAAAAAAAATGAGTTTCAGTGAAGAGTTGCAGCTTCCTTGGACCAAATTTTACCGAGACATCGAGAACAGTGAGGACAGAAGCATGATGTAGCAAGAATCACTTTACCAATGACTGCAATTTCAGCAAATGCTTAGTACACAAGTCACATTTCAAGGAATTAAGGAAAGGTTGTTAGAGGGAAAACACAGTGGCTTAAGAACATTCATTTGTAAGACAACAGGCAGTTAAGCCTACATGAAATAAAGTGAAGGCTACCAAAAGCAGATTGTCAGCAAAGAACTTTTAAGAACGTAAAGCCCCAGCATGTTTGAGGGCAAGGAGAAAGGAATCACTATAATAAGAATGACTTAAGTAATGGTAAAGGGAAAGAATAAGCTTCAACATAAGATGTCTCAAAATAAAACTGGACAAAACCTAGATATAAGTGAGGTGATTGTCATATTAAATAGGATTGTCACAATTTGAGAACTTAGCAGAGATGATGAGATGATTGAGAGGAGGAGATTGGACCAAATCTTTCTGGTAAGATTAGAGCTGGCTTGGGAGAAAGGAGGAAATAAATGTAGGTTTGTCTCAGGTGAAAGCAATAAATAATCAGAGAGGATCAATAGAATTTCCAAGAAGTAGCAAGTGCCAAAGTGTAGCAGGAAGCAATGTCGGGCAGTCAAGTCTGCATATTCTTAGAAACAGATTTTAAGGCTCAACAATATCCTGGGAATCAATTTTTTTCCTTAGTAACCTAAAGAAAGATGGGGATAAAGTAATTCAGGAATTATATTAGATTAGGGGTTCATATTGAAGACTTGTTTAAAATCAAGTGTCTTTAGGACTCTTGATGGATCGGTAGGAACCATTAAAACGCAAGGTAACCAGAGTGTTCAGGTTTAGTCAAGGAAGTCAAAAGATTGGGCAATTAGAAGTAAATGTGTCAGGAGAATGAGAGACACTCAGAAGTAGGTTCATTAGAGAAGAGATGGAGAATGGCAAAGTGTTGTGTTTGTGAAGAGCCTACCAACTCCAAGACTTCAGAAATAGAATGGTGGCATATTACATGTGATTCTGCAGTGAAATGCTAAAAATATTGTAACTGTAAGTCTGTGAAACTTACTTAATGCACTGACAGAAGGAATGGCAATGTCACCGAGATCAAATATGGTGATAGTGATTAAGAGCAAGAGTTCTGAATTAGACCCTAGGTTAACTACCGGCTACAGCACTTAACAACTGTCAAAGTATTATGACAAATAAAAGAAGTAAAGCATGCAAAGTACTCACTGAGCAATAATTGGGAAAGTCAGTAAAGAGATATTTGAGGGGGCTAGGAAAGATCAGGAATGGAGTAAATGGGCAGTATTATGGAAGGAGCTTTAAAAAGCTGGGACTCCATTAAAAATGGCATAAGAAAAAGCAAGTCTCTGTTAAGACAAGAAGGCAAAAGAAAAAAGTGAAAGGGAGAAATAGGCTTAAGATAAACAAAATTTCCCCAGTATCAGGAACTTCTTATGTTGCAATCAAAAAAAGTATGGAAGAGAAGAGAAGAGTACAGACAGATGGAGGAATGCGAAAAGAGATGAGCATGAACCTTTTAGCTGACGTAGGCACGCGTGAGGATTAGAAGTTTCTCTGTCCTCTCACAAGACCTATCAAATGTTTCCACTTTTTAAAAAAGAGGTGGGGAGGGGGGGAGATGGGGGAAAATGTATTTGTTTTTTGAAAACCAAGGGCCTGATTGTTTGTAGTCTGTTATCCCAAAAGCCAAGAACATAAAGCCAGAAAAGAGGATTGCATAGGAGATCATCACATATGGGCTCACTAAGGCTACTTAGTATGCGCAAAAGAAGTTGGTCCTTGTAACTAGAAAAACACTACATAGAGTATTTTATGTGGCTTTTTTGTCTATCATTATTTTTCTATCATCATGCTTAGACCTCAAATATTTTAAGATGTCATGATTTAACTGTAATAAGATATTTAACCTTGACCTGCTAATGGTATAGATTGTTTTAGACCAGGGGTGGGCAAACTTTTTGACTCTAGGGCCACAATGGGTTCTTAAACTGGACCGGAGGGCCGGAACAAAAGCATGGAGTGTTTGTGTGAACTAATATAAATTCAAAGTAAACATCATTACATAAAAGGGTACGGTCTTTTTTTTTTTTTAGTTTTATTCATTTCAAACTGGCCGGATCCAGCCCGCAGGCCGTAGTTTTCCCACGGCTGTTTTAGACTAAAAAATATTATTTATTGTATTATTTAAGTAGTATTATTTTGTTAAAATGCAGAATAGAGAAAAGTATCTTCCTACGCAGTCCATACAAATATGAAAAACACACCCTCACCACCCCCAGTATTCATAGCCACCAACCTTAGCTACAAATTCACCTACTTGTATTTCATTTTAAAGATCTTCCACCACCCTTTTATCTACTGCTTCACTTTTAGATTTTTACTGGGCTATACAACTTTTATTTTTCTATTTGTTCACTGACCTCCAAAAGCCAAAATTACCATGGTTTCTGCTTTATCATAATGCTGTTTGTGAGATTATGCTGAAAGATTAAAGGAGGGGTCTACCTTTAGTACATACCATTTGCATGTGATAACCTAATGCAATTTCAGTAAGTGAAAATCATTGCTTCCAATACAAAACCAGCTATTAAAACATTGCTGTCAGCAAAATATTGTGGCTTAAACTAACTTTGCACAAGATGGAAGAGCATGAAAGGACAGGTCACTAAAACACTATGGCTCTAATCTTCTCCAGGATCCTTTATATTCATAGATTTCTTCATATTCTACTTTTTACATTCTGTAAAAACCATTTTCAAATTTATGGAAAATGGGGCATAAAGTGAGTAGCTTTTTAAAAAATGAGTTACATGGAAGAAAGAACAGCAACTAAGATTTTTGTGATTAATTTGGTAACTTCTAGTAGGAAGTATTTAGTTTATCTGCACATAGAAAATGAATATTAAAATATTCATACCCCAAGGCTAACAGAAAAAAATAGGTAACAGCTGTTGGTCTAAAATGTGGTTTCATTATGCAGAAATTGGAATAAGCTTGTAATTATGAATAAAAGCTAGAGCAGTTAAAAAATGTTGAGTAGGTTTTTCAACTCCAACATTTAAAATATTTTCTGTTATAAGAAATCACACCATTTTCCTCAATAAGCTTTCATGTGGTATCAGCCATAGCAGACCTGCTTTTGCTCACCTCAAAAAGAAATGTGAAATAGATTCTTCATGTAAATTTCTTAATGATCTTTTCTAAAACAGGTTTGAATATCTATACTAACTCCATATTTCAAATTAACAAAACCCTAATTTAATATTTATTTTAGATCTAGACATAGCTAATACAAGGAAACAAGGTTTTAAAAAAGTATTTTGGTTAATAATACAGATTACAAGTTTTTTTATCTTTATGTACTGTATTATTCTCTCTTTGACATGATACCACTACATCAATAAAATATTCTTTAATTGTTACAATATCAGATTAGCAAAATGAGGTATTATATGTAAAATGATTTATGTCAAAATTGCTGATATTAAGAAAACATTTGTAATTGCATTCTAATGGAAAAGCATAAACTAATTTTTTCCATCATTCAATTAATAATCCACTAAGAATTGTAACTTCAGTTTGAAACAGTTTATTTGAAGAAAGATAGCCATTACACAGACACACACATGATACTTAAGCAAATTATATAACAGGGTAAAACACAAAATATATTCTCCCTCCCCCCTCTCACTTCTCCTCTACTACAATCTGTTAAGAAGCTGGATAAACAATTACTGAACAAAAGATAAAATATGATTGACATATAAATAGTGGCTAAGAGAAGCATTAATCTGACCCATTTCATAAATAATTACAAAACATTTTATAAATATTTTCTGAAATTAAATATTATTACATTTTATTAAACACACACAAAAATGAGACATGGACATTATGTACTAGACCCAAGATGAACAATAGTTAAGTATTTCAGGAAGAAACAGCTGAGAAACTTTGTGTCCATTATTTGTGACGTGAACTTTAGTTTATGTGGCTCTTGGTACAATGAGCCACTCCCACGCCATGTTTTCCTTTGAGTACCAACCCTCTTCTTCCCTGACTCTAAGATGTGTCTGGAAAACAAAAAAGGAACGAAACACTCTGACTCTCTCCTCCAGCCTCCACCTCCTGGGTCAGATGAGGATCAGAAGCAGCAGCAGGCAGGCAGGCAGAGGGCGCACAGACACTGAGGCTCTTCCTGGAGCTCTGACCAGCACTTCTATGTTCCTGCTGCACGTGCAAATGAAAGGAGAACAGTAACAGTTACCTGAGTGATACCTTTGAAACACCAGAAACATCAGAATCGTTCCTTTAGAATACCCTGAGTAATATACCTGAATTGGAAGAGGAGCAAACCAGAGCTTCATCTTTGCTGTACTTCACAATTGACACCTTTAATATTGCGGGGTGCCTGCTCCTACTGTCTCCAGAACAGAGCTGTGGCCGCCCTGTCAGAAGACAAAAGGCGTGCTCAGTGAGAAAAACTCCCACTCCCCGTGGGGCTCCAGTAATATGTTCAATAATTTGGTGTAGGCAGACCTCTAAGTCCCTACCTTAAATAAATGACAAACATGAAAATAAGTTGACCTTAAATATCAGAAGGAACCTGTATTTTATTACCAATATATCAGCTCCTAACTTTCTCATAGAGCAACTTTCCTGCTTTACTTAAAAGCAGATAGAGGAACTTTGGAAAGTGAAATTGAAAATCTGCTCTCATGTTCCCTTTAATAAAATTATAACACAAAAATTAGAATCTAAATTTGTCCTTTTTCTAAAACCTATTGTAACTGAACTACAAGTAACCATAAAACGTAAGGGTAGATCTCTTTCCCAAGAAGCAAAGTAAATAAAGCATAAGAGTTAACCTAAGTAGATAAGTTAATATTTTTCACTATTTAAATTAGATAACTCCATTTATGCTTTAATTAGAAGTTTATGGATAGTATAAATAGCAATATAGATATTTTTCTAATTCCTAGTTTTATTATGGCACCTTTTTCCGAAGATAAAATGTAAATATAAAGACAGTAGAGAATATTGAAGAACTAGGAAAATTTTTTTTAAATCAGTTTCTTTCTTCTTCCAAATGCCAACATATTATATGGTAAAAATAGAGCATATTTCTCTTCCACAGTTTTGTGTAATTTGTTATGGAAAATGGCAATAAAACACCTTCAGAAATAATAATAGTATTAAGCCCTTAGAGTGCCTAATAAAGTTTAATATTTTTAAAATTCCATATAAATATTAATTAGTTCATATTAAAAATTTGAGGCAGGTAAGCACCATCAGCACCTTCTAATGAAGAAATGGACAGTGTGACCGAGGTTCTTGCCTGAGGACTGATTCAGGCGGGATCATCTGTCTTTCCGGAGCATATAATTTCTTAAGAATTTCCAGTAAGAATAAAAGGAGAGAGAAGACTCATATTTCAGCTGTTTCCAAACTTTTGAAAGAGTGTTTTCTAAAATATTTTGATTTGTGTTTATCCCCTGATTCTCACCCATTTATATTAACTGAACACCTTTTTTTGTAGATAGCACTCCACGGCACAGACATCCTTTATTCTTTTAATTGAGCCCCTTTGGGGGAAAGTATGGTTTAAATATAACAATATATTCAGAACCCTAAAATAATTTGATCTATAATAAATTCTTAAGCAAGGGAGGAAGACCAGCCTGGGGACCCTGGGAGGGGAAGATTGCCAGGTATCAAGTCAGAGATTCACAAGGAAGTTGTAGAAGCTCCCTCCCTGGAGACTTTTAAAAATAGAATAGACAGCCCTCTGCATACAGCGGTGCAGGAGGCCCCATTATACTTTGCTATTAGAGAACTTCACTATAGGTTTCCTTAGGCTTGATTAAAAAAAAAAAAAAAGTCGGGGGAGGGGACGGGAAAGCCAGGGGATGGGAGGAAAATTCAATTTAAGAAATGCCTTTGATAATGAACACAGTGTATTTGTGCTAATACAAATTCTCTGATTTTACTCTTGATTTTGAGGATAAAGTCTTCAATGGATTTAGTTTCTAATATCTGATTGCACTACTTCATATTTTTATCTGCATTTTATATTACTATTTTGTTCACTGCCTATTGTGCTATTTTTAGAAATTCAGTACATACCAGGTCAACAAGGAATTGAAAGTTGCTTGGATCTTTTACTTTTTGTCCTCTATTAACTCCATAATTCTATATATAAAGTTTGGATATGTGTTTAGACCCATACCTATATATGATTTGATAGTAGTTTTTTCAGGGAAATTGAATAATATTTTAAGTAAACATAGCTTTTAATTAATAAACCGTAGACTATATTGATCACAAATTCCATGCAACTTTCTTTTTCAATCATGATCCAAGTAAGATACCATGAACAAACCTATTTGAGACAAATCTTTCTCTCATTAAAATAAAAGATGCCTGGCTGGTATGGCTCAGTGGTTGAGCATGGACCCATTAACCCAGAGGTCACAGTTTAATTCCCAGTCAGGGCACATGACCTTCTTGTGGGTAAGAAGCCTGTAGAGGGAAAGGGGCCCTGGCTACTTAGAGTCCTCCTCCATCTTCTACACCATACACCCCGGTGCCCTGGAAGTCCCTGCTCATGTGGCCCAGAGCTCACAGTTTGGGTCGTTGACCTCTTCCCACCTAAGGTTACTGCATCATTAATATACATACCCCTCAGCCTAAACGGTGCCAGAAGATTGGTAAGTGAGGTGTGAATGGAGCTGGGAATGCAGACTGGCATCGCCACACAAACAACAGCAGGAGGAAGAGACAGAAGAGGAGACGGTGGTTGCAGGCCACAGGCCCTCATCTAGGCCTCCTGGGCATCCCATTGCAGCACAAGCTCCTGGGCTTCCAGAATTCCAATTCCAGTTTGGTTGGTCAGGTTGTTATAACTTATATTTGTGGAGGTAGGAGGAAAGGACCTATTTATTTGAGTGTTTGTTGGTTTGGGTATGTGAACTTCCATTTGCATACTTCTGCCTGGGGCCTTGGAAATATGTACAGCCATTCTGTCTTAGATATCCTTGTTCTGACATTTTAATTAAAATTAAATGTATACATCAGTAAAATAAGTTAATATCTCTCAAAAAAAAGTTTTCAGACATCTATAAGACTGTATCTAATTTCCCTCACCTTAATTCAAATTATTCTCTGAGATTATCAAAATTTGTTCCTTTCAGTGTTTAAGGACCTGGATGATTCTAGCTTCGTTCTCTCTTTATTACAAGAGGAAGCTATTATTCATATATATATGTCTGTGCAAGTTTAGAGTCTAAGTATGTTTATTTTAGCGGGAAGACCGGAGAAACCATGGAACCTGTGGGGACCCTGCATGAAGTGGGCATGACGGTTCTGCACAGAGACGCTAACAACAGAAAGGAGAACTGAGTCCAGGTCAGGTCCTGATGATAAACTTTCAGCACGGTTTCACCGGTAGAATCATAAAATAAAACCTGGAGATTCGGGAAATTTTTAATTTGTATTCATATATTTATTTATTTAGTCAAGGAACAAAACTTTACTTTGGCAAGATGTATTTCCATAAGTGAAAACTCAAGGCCTTCTTACAAAATATGAAACTGAAAAATCTTAAGGGCTTGCTAGGACATAATCAACAGCAAATCTACCTAAGCTTGGTCTCCTGGGCTAATACCATCCCTGATAAATGTGCTTTAACCTCAAGTTGAAGGCCAATCTTGTTTTTTAATAAATTGCCTCAATATAACTACATTTTTAGCTATTTGTATTTTCATAAAAACAGTAATTTCAAGTTTTTTTTTTATATTCAATCTCTCTTTGGCTAGGAACTCTGGACAGAACAAACATTTCTAATTTCTTATTGATTATGACTTCTACTAGTTTGGATAACAATTATATAAATTTGACAAGGTTCATCCTTTTTAGCTCGAGCCATTAGAAAATCAATTAGCCTTTGTTTTTTATAACAAATATATATTATTGGATTGTTCTCTGTTGTAAGATTGTTTGATTATGTTTCCTACCAAAGAATGTTGGGAATTTAATTACCTCCAAAAAATTAATAAATCTTAGGAAGTATTTTACAATATGTCATTCTTAAGTTAATAATGGGCCAGCCCCATATTTCATGAGTTCCCATTCATCTGACAGAGCCGTGGCATTCGTAACTGTGTATATAAAGCCATCAGTCTTCTAGAACCATCTTTAGCTGAGCAAGCCCCAAAGCATGGTCCATTCTGCTCCAATCTGATCAGCATCTTTATAGCTTATCAGCCTTGGGGTTCAATTTTGTTTTGGATGCTTTTATAAATGAGCACAATCACTGGTGAATCTGTTCTTCCAGATTGCCAAGAGAAAAATCGAGAGAAGAACTTTAGTAGATTACTGTGTCATTGAGAATAAAGTACAAGCACAAATGCACAAAGTAGTCTCAGAGTTGATTTTGTCACGTATACATTATCAATTTTATTTCAGTAAAATTAGATGATTGTCTTAGTTATTATTGTTTTTGAAGTTACACTCTAACCCCAGGCTAGGGGTATGATCAATGTGTTATCTAATAAAATCTACTTGTTCCAAAGTACTATTTGTGTTTTCCTAAAAGGAAGGAAAGATAAAAGAGAACTAGTAATAGATAGAAGTGTAAAAATTACTTCAGGACTTTCTTCTTCTGGACAGGTGTATGATGCACTTTATGCTTTTCAGTAGCTAGATTTAATAGTATGGTTGTTCACAGTATCGAGACAGCTGCAGGAATAGCAGAAGCCAAGAGAAAATGTTAATCATTTTAATGGCTTTAGCGTTTATAGAATTTCTCCAGAAAAGATTTTATAATAATATTCACCTCCACGAGTGGCTTTTAAATTGATGAAACAATTTAATGTTCAGAGAAAGATTGTTATTTCTTACATATGTTTATGAAAATATTTTCTATACTCAATTAGATAGAATAAAATATGGTATCATTTAATATTTCAATACAAGAAATAAAATTCCCAAAGATCAGAATATAAAATATGCAATAATATGCTTTTAACTTGTTAAGCTTCAGAAAGGCTATGAACTGTCAAGAAAGTCCAGTGCTTGGCCCAGGATCATTTCTCTGCTATGCTAGAAATTCAGAGGTGCAATTGTAATGTCAAAAACTCAGATTCATACTGTTCCACCCCCGGGAACCTACTTCTCAGTCAGTATAAACTCTAACTATCGCCTAGATATTGTTCTCTGCAGTTTGTACAGTTTCTATCTACTCATTCTGTGTGGGACATTGCATCCTATGGCATCTTCCCTAAAAATATTTAGGACACATATAGACTAAATATTTTTGTTCCTCAAAACATTGTATGTTGAAACCCTAACATCCAATGTGAATGTTTTGGGAGGTGGGGCACAATTAAGACTAGATAAGGTACTGAGACTGAAGCCTCCATAAGGGGCACAAGAGAGCTAGCTTTCTCTCTGCTGTCTACCATGTGAGGATACCATGGGACATCTGCAGCCTGCAACCTGGAAGAGGACTGTCACCAGAACCTGGCAATGCTGGTACCCTGATCTTGGGTTTCCAGTCTCCTGAACCCTGAAAAATAAGCTTCTAATGTTTATAAGCCTCCCTGTTCATGGTATTTTATTTTCATAGTAGCCCAAAAGAATAACAAACACAAAACTCAGTGAAGCACCTTGATGAGACTATAGGTGCATTTGTGCTTGTAGCTTATTCTCCATGACACAGTAATCTACTAAAGTCCCTGTGTCAATTTTCAGTCCTCACCATGGCTTCTTTTATATTTGACTACATATCTAACCATTTTGGCTACCTTTGCATTGACAATAACATTAGCTTACTTATACACCAATCAATAGTGGAGCCAGAAATACCAGATCAGCCATCAAGATATCTGGTCTCCTTGGCCTACAAGACATCATCTTGTCATTCTTTATATCCAACAGATATCACAAGAGACCTTCTTGGAACTGTGAATGAGTTAAACTACTTTTTAAAAATATTTTTAATAAAACAACTGCTATTTCTCTAAAAACATACTGCACAGGGGATATGTGTTAACACTTCCAGTGGATGCCAGAGACCACAGGAAGCACTGAACCTTATATATGTTTATTACTGTACATACATACCTATGATACAGTTTAATTTATATACTAGGCACAGTAAAAGGTTAATAATAACTAATAATAAAATAGCATGATTACAACATATACTGTAACAAAAGTTATGTGAAAGCAGTCCCCCCTCACAAAATATCTTATTGTACTTTATTACCTTTATTCATGTGATGATGTGAAGTGATAAAACATCTATATGGTGAGATGAGGTAAGGTGAATGGGACATCACTCAGTAAAAACCAATGTTACTTGAACACCAGCACTGCAATGCTGCAGTCTATTTGGTAACCAAGAAAGCTACTAAGTAACTAATGGATAGGGCATCTATAGAGCATGGAGACACTGGACAAAGGGGTGATTCACGCCCCAGGTGAATGGAGTGGGACAGTGTGTGATTTTATCATGCTACTCAGAACAGCATCAATTTAAACTTATGAATTGTTTGTTTCTAGATTTTTTTTTAAATCTTCATCTGAGGATATTTTTCCATTGATTTTAGAGAGAGGGAAAGACACAGAGAAATATGGATGTGAGAGGAACACATCCATTGGTTGCCTACTGCATGTGCCCTGACGAGGACCCAGGCTGGGGAGGAGTCTTTTATTATATAGGATACTATAGACTGGGAACTGGATGTTAATCTCATTTGGTAGAAAATAGCTATTTTGTTTTCCAATTTTATTTTAGTGTGATAAGAACACTTAACATGAGGTATACCTTCTCACTAAATCTTAAGTATATAGTACAGTAGTCAACTATAGGTACAATATAGTACAACAGATCTCAAAAACTTATCTCGCTTGATTGAAATTTTATTCTGGTTGAATAGCAACTTCTAATTTTTTCCTCCACCTCAATCCTTGGAAACTATAATTCTAGTCTTTGATTCTTTGTATTTGTCTATATTAGATACTTCTTTTAAATGGAATTATGCCATTTTTGTCCTTCTGTAACTGGCTTATTTCACCTAGCATAATGTCTTCAAGATTCATCCATGTTATTGATACTGAATTTTTGTCTGTCAGAATCAAAGAATGAATCCACGGACAGAAAGTGGTATAGCAAAGATGGAGATTTATTGAAGAACAAGTACAGACTCCCAGGTAGGGAGGGGGAAGAGTTCACTGGGTTCCTTTCCTTATGGCTTATAAAGGCTGCAGATCCTGTTGCCTGATATCCCCTCTGATTGGTCAATATTCCTCTTTGAGCTGGGTTCAAAGGTTGATCCTCACATGGGACTTATTCTATCTGCCAGGGAGAGACAGGAGTCTGCTATAAACTCAGGGGCCCTTTTAAAGCCCTCCTTCCCTCTGGGCTTTCTTCTTTTCCATCTGAATACAGGGCTTCCTTCTCTTTATTTTGTAAATATAGACCTTTCCTGGCTACTTCCTGTTTCTTTGTCTTATGTAAATGTAACTGTTGCTGTTCCCTTGTCTTATGGAAATGTAACTGCACCTGCCTTCCTTGTGTTTTAGAAATGTACCTTCTCCCAGTCTGCAGCCCAGCACTTTTCCTTGGACCCCAATTCTAAAAAATCCCTAAGCCTGCCTATGTTCCCCCAAAATTCCTGCTTCATTATCAAGTATTGCAAAATCTCCTCTTTTTAAGGCTGAATAATATTTCATTGTATTTATATACCACATTTTCTTTATCCATTTATCCATGGATGGATGGTTAGGCTGTTTCTACATCTTGGTTATTTTAATAATGTTTCAAACAACATGGGTGTTTAATAAACATGGGAGTTCAATAAACATATTCTTCAGGAGTTTGATCAAGCTCTTTGGGATAAAGACCCAGACATGTCATTGCCGGATCATGTGGCAGTTATACTTTTTTATTTTTGGATGCACATACATACTGTTTTTTATAGCACTGCATTATTTTTCATTTCCACCAACAGTCTACAAGAACTCCAATTTCCCCACATCCTTGCTAACAATTCTTCTCTTTTTTTGTTATTGTTCTTGTTGATGATGAAAATAACCATCTTCGCAGGTAAAAGATGATGTCTTATTGTGTTTTTGATTTGCATTTGCCTGATGATTATTGACATTAAGCTTTGTTGGTCATCTGTGGGTCTTCTTTGAAGAAACATCTATTCAAGTCTCTATCTAGCCCATGAAAAGAATGAAAAAATAACATACAGAATGGAAGAAAGTACTTGCAATCCATGTATCAGACGAGATGTTAATTTCCAAAATATATAATAAACTCTATAATTTAATAGTAAAAAATCTAATCTGATTCTAAAATGGGCTAAATTTTTAGAGTTGCTGTTCTGAGGGCTATTAGTGCAGAGGAAACAGAGTAAGATTAAAATGCTCATACTCAGTGGATCAGATGCTATTTTCCTCACCAGCAAAAGCCTCCACACCCACCCCCACATGTAAAAAAAAACAACGACTGAGCAATGCCTAAGGATTATTATTATAACCAATAATAATGGCTAGTTATTCCTTATAGTAATTCAGCTGCAGCATATCCTTATCCATTTAGGGGGAAGAAACAGGCGGAGGAGTAGGTGGAAGTTACACTCACCTGCTCCCAGCCTCGAAGTGGACATACAACTAAAAGATAGAACAATAACCTGAATAACTAACTAAACACCAGCTGAACATAAATCTTATATGCAAGGATTTACAGAAGAAGCCACATAGAGACTGGTGGGAAGACCAGAGACATGAAAAGGGCTGGCCAGGCACCCACATTAGGTAGCTGAGAATGTGGAGGGATATCTCAGCTGCAAAAGTTCCTCCTGTGGAGTGTGTGGTCTCAACCTCACTCCAGACTTCCAACCTTAAACAATGGAGCCCGGAAGAGGCATCAGCATAACATCTGACTGAACATTAGCAGGGATTCTGTCTGCCAGGGAGAGAAAGGAGTCTGCTATAAACTCAGGGGTCCTTTTAAATGGTCAGTACACAAAATCTTGGCACAGCCACTCACCCTGGGCTCTGCTGGCAGAGGGAGGGAAAATTGGAGGGGCCTGGAGTCATGCAAGTACAGACTGGGATGTATGGCTCCTGTGAGAGAGCTGAAGGGACAGCACCAGACAGTAAGCATAAAAAGGATGTAGAAACCATAAAAAGAAAAACCTGTCAGAAATTAAAAATGTAATATCTGAAATGAAGAATTCACCAAAAGGAATCAACAGTGGGCTTAATAAAGTACAAGATCCAATCAGTGATTTTGAAGACAATATAGCAAAAAACAACCAATCAGCACAGCAAAAAGAAAAGAATTTTAGAACATAAGAATAGTCTCAGGGGCCTCTGAGACAACATGAAGCATAACAACATCTGCACCATAGGGGGAACCAGATGAAGAAGAAAGAGAACAAGGAATTGAGAACCTATTTGAAGAAATAATGGCTGGAAACTTCCCTAACCTGGTGAAAAAAATGAAAAGACACATAGGTCCAAGAAGTCAGAAAGTCCCAAACAAGATGAACACAAAGTGACCCACACCAAGACACACTATAAATAAATTGGCAAAGGTTAAAGACAAAGAGAGAATCCTAAAAGCTGCAAGAGAAAGACAATTAGCTACCACTAAGGAAGGTCCATAAGACTGTCAACTGGTTTCTCAACAGAGACATTTCAGGTCAAAAGGCTTGTCATGAAATATTCAAAGTGATGAAAAGCAAAGACCTAAAACCAAGACTACTATACCCAGCAAGGCTATCACTTAAAATTGAAGGTGGAATAAAGAACTTCCCAGGCAAAAAAATAAATAAACCTAAAAGAGTTTCATTACCAC
Source organism: Myotis nattereri (assembly GCF_964212035.1). NCBI lineage: Eukaryota > Metazoa > Chordata > Mammalia > Chiroptera > Vespertilionidae > Myotis > Myotis nattereri. Next base: position 128,907,854 of record NC_138077.1, on the reverse strand, counting down.
CAAACCAATGTTACAAGAAATGTTAAAGGTTCTTCTTTTAGAAAAAGAAAGAAAGTAACAGAGAAAAATAGTTATAAAGAATAAAATGGCTATAAATGCATACCTATCAATAATAACTTTAAATGTAAATGGCTTATATGCACCAATCAAAAGACATAAGATAGTTGAATAAATAAAAAAATGACACCATTATATATTCTGTCTTCAAGACACACGTCAGAATAAGATACATGTAGATTGAAAGTAATAAGATGAAAGAAATATATTATGCAAATGGAAATAAAATAAAAGCCAGAGTAGCAATATGTAAGACAAAATCTACTTTAAAACAAAAGCTATAATAAGAGATAAAGAGGGACATTATATAATGATAAAGGGATCAATCTAACATGAGGATGTGAACATATATGCACCAAACATTAGAGAATCTAAATATATAAAGCAAATCTTGATGGACATAAGGGGAGAGATCAACAATAATATAGTCATAGTGGGGGATTTTAAAACTTCATTTACATCAATGGATAGATCCTCCAGACCAAAAAAAAAAACTAAACAAAACAAAAAATCAGCAAGAAAATCAGCAGCAGCCTTAAATGACACACTAGATCAAATGGATTTAATTAATATTTTCAGAATATTTCTTCTCAAAGCAGCAGAATATATATTCTTTTCAAGTGTACATGAAACATTTTCTGGAATAGACTATAAGTTAAGACACAAAACAAGTCTCAATAAATTTAAGAATATAGAAATCATACCAAGTATCTCTCCTATCATAATGATATGAAATTATAATTCAATCACAAGAACAAACTGCAAAACACAGTTTTGCCGCTGGAGTGGCAACAAAGTTTCAATTGTAGAAGGTAATATATCCCAGAATAAAAAAAAAACGAAAAAAAGGAGAGGCTGGGAGCATCAGTCATCCACGGGCTTGGCCAAACCCTCAGCTCCTCATCCAGACTGTCCAGGCACCCCAGTGGGAACCCCCACCCTGAAGGGGGTGTGACCAGCTGCAAACAGCCATCAGCCCCTCACCCAGGCTGGCCAGGCACCCAAGTGGGACTTCCACCCTGACCCGGGACACCAATCAGGGCAAACCAGCCGGCCCCCACCCATGCACCAGGCCTCTATCCTATATAACAAAAGGGTAATATGCAAATTGACCCTAACAGCAGAAAGACTGGGAATGACTGGTCACTATGACACACACTGACCACCAGGGGGCAGACGCTTAATGCAGGAGCTGACCTCTGGTGGTCAGTGAGTTCCCACATCGGGGAGCTCTGCTCAGCCACAAGCCAGGCTGATGGCTGCCAGTACAGCGGTGGTGGTGGGAACCTCTCCTGCCTCCTCAGCAGCACTAAGGATGTCTGACTGCAGCTTAGGCCTGCTCCCCACTGGCAAGTGGACAACCCCTGAGGGCTCCCGGGCTGCCAGAGGGATGTCTGACTGCCAGCTTAGGCCCAATCACCCAGGGAGCGGGCCTAAACCAGTAGGTGGTCATACCCTAAGAGGTCCAAGACTGCGAGAGGGCACAGGCTGGGATGAGGGACCTTCCCTCCCCGAGTGCACAAATTTTTGTGCAACGGGCCTCTAATATATATATATATATATATATATATATATATATATATATATATATAATATATATATAATACTGGAAGTCCTAGTCACAGCAATCAGTCAAGATGAAGAAATAAAAATCATCTTAATTGGAAAGGAAGTAGGAAAACTATCATTATTTTGAGATGACATAATACTTTATATAGAGAATCCTAAATATTCCCATCAAAAAACTACTAAGCTGATAAATGAATTTACTAAAGTAGTAGAACACTAAATTAATATTCAGAAATTGGTTGCATTTATATATACCAATATTGAACTATCAGAAAAAGAAACAGTATCATTTATAATTGCATTAAAAAAAAAACAACACTTAAGAATAAGTTTAACCAAAGAGGGAAAAAACCTATTCTCAAAAAATTATAAGGCACTGAAGAAAGAAATACTGTGTTCATGAACAGGAATAGTTAACATCATCAAAATGTCCATACGACCCATAACAATCTATAGATTCAATGTAATTCCAATCAAAATACCAATGGTGTATTTCATAAAACTAGAACAAATAACCCAAAAATTTACATAGAACCACACACACACACAAAACTGAATAGCCTCAACAATATTGACAAAAAAGAACAAAGTTGGAGGTATCATGCTTTCTGATATTAAACTGTACTATGAGGCCATAGTATTCAAAATAGCATGGTACTATATAATTTCACTCAAATGTAAGAGCTAAAGAACAAAATGAACTAATAAGCAAAATAGAGACAGACTCATAGATATAGAGCAGGCTGACAGCTGTTTGGGTGAGGGGGTTGGGAGACTGGGCTGGGGGTGAAGAAATTGAGAAAAGAAAAACAAGTATGATAATGACATAAAAACAGACATATAGGTCAATGAAACAGAATAGACAGCCCTGAAATAAACCCATGCTTATATGTTAAAATAATATTTGAAAAAGAAGGCAAAACATACAATGGGGTAAAGATGGTTTATTCAATAAATGGAGTTGGCTAAATTGGGCAGATGCATGCCAAAAATAAAAATGAAACTAAATAGACCACCTTCTTATAAAATATACACAAATAAACTCAAAATGGATTAAAGACTTAAATGTAAAACTCAAATACCATAAAAATCCTGTAAGAAACGCAGGCTATATAATTTCTGACATTTCTCTTAGCAATGTTTTTTTTTAGCAATGTTTTTTTCTGATATATCTCCTGTGCAAGGGAAACAAGAGAAAAAAATAAAGCAATGGGATTACATTAAACTAAAATGTTTTTGCACAACAAGGGAAACCATCAACAAAATGAAAAGATAGCCTATTAAATGGGAGAACATATTTTCCAATAATACATCTGCTAAGGATTAATATTCAAAATTTATAAGAACTCATACTACACAACATCAAAAAAACAAACAATCCAATTAAAAATGGCAAAGGACCCAAATAAATACTTCTCTAAAAAGAATATAAAGATGGCCAGAGATATATGAAAAAGATTCTTAGTGTCACTAATTGTAACAGAAAAGCAAATTAAAACCACAATGAGATATCACCTTACACTGGCCAGAATGACTATTACCAATAAATCCACACACAAAAAAAAAACAAGTGCTGGTGAGGATACGGAAAAAAAAGGAACCTTTGTGCACTATAGGAGGGAATGCAGATTGGTGCAGCCACTGTGGAAAACACTATGAAGTTTCTTCAAAAACAGAAAAAATGAAACTGATTATGACCCAATGATTCCACTTCTGGAAATATATCCAAAGAAACCCAAAATGCTAATTAGAAAGAATATATGCACCCCTATGTTCATTGCAACATTATTTACAATATCTAAAATATGGAAGCAACCCAAATTCCCATCAATAGGTAAGTGGATAAAAAAGCAGTGGTACATACATGCAATGGAATATACTCAAACATTAAAAAGAATGTAATCTTACCATTTGCTACAACATGGATGGATCATGAGGGTATTATGCTCAGTGAAATAAGTCAATCAGAAAAAGACATAACATAGGATATCACTTATATGTGGAATCTAAAAAACAAAATAAATGAATGAACAAAATTGAAACAGACTCATAGACACAAAAAAGTAGACTGGTGTTTGCCAGAGGGGAGGGGGATTGGGGAACTGGGAGAAAGAGGTGAAGGGATTCAGAAGTACAGCTTGGTGGCTAACAAATAGTACGAGGATGAAAAGTAAAGCATAGAAAATACGGTCAATAATGTTGTGATAACTTTGTATTGTGCCAGTTGGGTACTGGAGATATTGAGAGAAATACTTTGTAAAGTATATATCTGTCTAACCACTAAGCTGCAGACTGAAAACAATATCAAAAGCAAACTGTATTTAAAAAGGTAATAAATAAATAAAAATATACATTTATCACATGACAGTTTTCTATATTATTAAATAATATGTGTATAAACAAAGGAAGGGCTTTATATTTTACATTATGTGGACATAAATATATAAGTTAAATACTGGAAAAATAAATAATACTAAATATTTTAACTTTTAAGATTGTAACATTGTCATAACAAGGACTATCATAAGATTAGTGCCACTATTCTCAGGATACCTCTACTTGTTTGTCAAGATGAAGTATTCTAAAACTGAGCAAAATTCATGAATAAGTTAAGGCTCCTGCTCAACTGCCTAATAAAAATATGTACTACCTATACATTGTGAATTATTTCACTTGTTTCCCCGTAATTTTAACAAGCATATCCTCTTTGTCATCATGATTAATTAATGCGATATACTCACATTACATCTTTTCCCCAATAAAAATATCAATGAAACTTCTGAGTATTAGATACCAAATATATGAAAATTTGTGTAAATGGGGAGAGCCTACCATTAGGAAGTACATCAAGAAAAAAGAATTTTAAATTAAGAATTTGCTTGGTTTACCCTGTGCCAGTCTTTAAACATTGGAATTTAGAGGACTAACACCTTCATAAATGGGTAACCATGGGAACTCTGCTTGAAGACTGGTCTTCCAAATTTTGAAGATTTTTGACACTCAGAAATGAAGTTGGAAAAGGAGTAGCTCCTAAGATAAATTTGTTATAGAATATGTACAAAATAATAAACGAAGTCAATAAATAGGTATTCAAGTAAATTACAGAATTCTAGTAAAAATAGTTTATAAACTTTGACATTCTCTCTTCCAAAACAAAATTTTATAATGAACCTACACATACCAATTATGCAGCTTTCTACAATTAACAAAAAAAGAGAAAACAATTAGCACAATTTTATTTCATCTATACCCTCACCACCAACACCACCATTATTAGCTCAATTGTATTATTTTAAAACAAATTTCAGAAATATTATTTACTTCTAAATATTATATTACATAACTATAAAAGATAAGAATTTTCTGTGGGAATATCTGAGGCCTATACTGAAAATACTTTTGTCAAAAAAGTAGAGTTAATCTGGGAATTTCACTTCCAATTCCTCCTCATTGCCACTGTTTTAAGAAATTTCCTCATTATAATAATATTGATACAAGCATTTCATTTGACCTTTTAAAAAAAAACTAAGAATTTTTTAAACACATTTTTATTGAATTTACTAGAGGCCTGGTACACAAAAATTTGTGCACTCAGGGCGGACCCTCAGCCTGGCCTGTGCCTGCTCACAGTCCGAGACCCCTCGGGGGATGTCCATCTGCTGGCTTAGGCCTGCTCCCTGAGGGATCGGGCCCTAAGCTGGCAGTCAGACACCCCTCTGGCAGCCTGGGAACCCTCAGGGGATGTCCACTTGCCAGCAGGGAGCAGGCCTAAGCTGCATTTGGACATCTTTAGCACTGCTGAGGAGACAGGAGAGGTTCCCACCACCACTGTATTTGCAGCCATCAGCCTGGCTTGTGGCTGAGCAGAGCTCCCCCATGTGGGAGCTCACTGACCACCAGAGGTCCGCTCCTGCATTAAGCGTCTGCCCCCTGGTGGTCAGTGTGTGTCATAGTGACCAGTCATTCCCAGTCTTTCTGCTATTAGGGCCAATTTGCATTATACCCTTTTATTATATAGGATAGAGGCCTGGTGCATGGGTGGGGGCCGTCTGGTTTGCCCTGACGGGTGTCCCGGATCAGGGTGGGGGTCTCGCTGGGGTGCCTGGCCAGCCTGGGTGAGGGGCTTATGGCTGTTTTCAGGCTTTCCACACCCCCTTCAGGATGGGGGTGTCCTGCTGGGGTGCCTGGCCAACCTGGGTGAGGGACTGATGGCTGTTTTCAGGCTGGCCACGCCCCCCGGTGACCGAAGCTCCCAGCCTTTCCTTTTTTTCTTTTTTTTCTTTTTTACAGCATCAACTTGAGCGGAGGCCATGGCCAGCTGGAAGCAGGTATCAGGGATTTATTTATCTTCTATAATTGAAACTTTGTAGCCTTGAGCAGAGCCCAAGGCCGGCCAGGGCAAGCAGGAACCTTGGCTTCCTCCATCATTGGGGGCAACCCAAGCCTCCTGCTTGCTCCAGCTCCATGGCTGCTGCCATCTTAGCTGGGTTAATTTGCATACTCACTCCTGATTGGCTGGTGGGTGTGGCTTGTGGTGTAGCAGAGTGACAGAGTAATGGTTAATTTGCATGTTTCTCTTTTATTAGTGTAGATGGGGATGACATTGGTAATAAAATTATATGTTTCATGTGTACAATCCTATATATACATATATGTATATGTCATCTATATATTGTATTATGTCTTCACCACCCAATAAATCAAGTCTCTGTCTATATTTCACCATTTGTCCCCCCTTTTCCCTCTTCTACCTTCCCAACCCCCTTTTCCTTTGGTAATCACCATATCGCTGTCTATGTTTATGAGTTTTGGTGTGTGTGTGTTTAATGAGTAATGAAAGTAGTTATTTAAAAAACGGTGGAATGCAGCTAAAGAAATACTTAGTAGTAAATATATAATTTCAAAAAATTCATTTTAAAACAAAAAGAAATAAGAATATAGACTGAGAAAAAAGAAAGTTATCAACTTAAAAGGTAAAAAAAGAATGAGGTAAAACTAAAAAAACCTAAGAACAAAAATAATAATACTGTGTAAGAGTCAAAATGACTGCAAAAGAAAGTCAATGTGCCAGAAACACCAATCACAAAGAATATATGCACCCCAATGTTCATAGCAGCACAATTTATAATAGCTAAGATTTGGAAACATCCTAAGTGCCCATCAGCAGATGAGTGAATTTTAAAACTGAGGTACATACACACCGAGCATGTCAAACTTAAAGGCTAATACAGGCCAAATAAACAAGGTTTAAGTTTATGTGGGCCACAAAAAAAAGCGTCAATTTTCATAGAAACGTAAGTGTATTTCGGTAGAGACATGCTGAATACAAAGGGCTGAAATAAATGAGTCATCGTTAACATAAAATAATAGAACATTTTAATAAAAATTAATATTTTTTATTGAACATTAACTTAACAGACACTGAATATCTGCACAAATTAATCAGCATAATGCAAATAAACCTATTTTTCTTGTTCTTTGAAAACGAAATATTTCCTGTTGAGCACACCAAACAAGTTAGTCCAAGACTAAAGATGTGGCAATTGGCTGCTAAAATATTCGCTGCTAATATTAGTGGAGAGAAATGGTGCGCCTGCGTGTCAGGGAAATGAATGCACCACGATTATAGTAATCAGTATTAGCAAATGTTGTAGTTCATTATTAATAATTATGTATAATAGGATATTGTAAAAATAAATTACAAAATTTTTATTAAGACATTTCTTACATACTGTTATATTGGTTGGGCCGCAAAAATATTCATTGTGGGCCACCTGCAGCTGCGAGTTTGACATTCTTGGTCTACCCAATGAAATACTACGCTGCTATAAAAGAGAAGGAACTCTTATCATTCTCAACAGCATGGATGGAACTGGAGAGCATTATGCTAAGCAAAATAAGCCAGTCAGAGAAAGATAAATATCACATGATCTCACTCATCTGTGGAATATAATGAACAACATAAACTAATGAACAAAAACAGATCCAGAGACAGAGAAGCCTGGAACAGATGGTCAAACCTCAGAGGGAAGGCTGGGGAGGGCGGGGGGAAGGGATAAGAGATCAACCAAAAAACTTGTATGCATGCATATAAGCCTAACCAATGGAAACAGACACTGGGGGAAGGGGGTGGGAATGTGCTGGGGGGGGGGGGGTGTGGCCGGGTAGAGGTCAATGGGGGGAAAAGGAGACATATGTAATACTTTAATCAATAAAGAATTTTAAAAAAAGAAAATCAATATGTCATCCACAAAACCATTAGCCACCTTGTACAAACTTGATACTAAATCAGACAAGAATAGCACAAGAGAAGAAAGTTATAGATCATCCTCATATATTTATGGAAATGCAAAAATTAAAAATAAAGTATTAGCCAACCAACTTCAGCAGCACACTATATCCACTGCCCACATCTACACACATGCATATAGTCTTGTGGGGAGAAAATCAGTTTTGATATCAGAAAAGGCTAAATCTGAGTCCTGGGCTATCTATTAATTAGGTGGGTCCCCTGTTTTTTATGGTCTATAGTGTTTGTTTTGTTAAAGGATTTCAGCTAAAAACATTGAGACAGCTACAACCCATATTATTCTCAATCTACTCAAAATGATGGAAATTGAAGTAGTTTGAGAAAGCTTTGCCTTTGAGGTTATTTATTTGCCCTTAAAAATGTTAATGTTGTAATATTTTTTTTACTAAAAGTAAATATTAACTAACACACTTTTTAAAGTACAAGCACATCCAAGATTGGCACCTGAATGCTGTTTTTGTTTTGAGGTCTTTTGTTTATTGTGTGTGTGTGTGTGTGTGTGTGTGTGTGTGTTTTACAGCTAAAAGCAATGTCTTCTCGGCGCTTTCCTTTGTGTAAGCTCTACATAAGAACAAGTTTCATTTCATGACATTTCTCATTGTAAGCTCTCATGGCCTTCCTGGTGGAGGGCCAGAACCAAGCACAGTTTGTACAAACCCACAAACTCTACCCACGGCATCGTTTGAATGTTCCATCACTCAGGGATGTACGGTGTCTGCTCTGACACGCCTGCATCTCCAGGCAGTCCGGGTCCTGTAACTCATGAAGGCAGGTAGGCCAGAACCATTTCAGTACAACCCAGACCCCCAAACGCAGCCACCTTCCTTATAGCATCATCAGAATCAATGCCACGACCCTAGACGGAACCTCAGAGACAATAAAAACGGGTTGGTTCCCAGCCCGCTGCCAAAAGTAGGCGTGTTGGCGCTGTGCCTACAACCAACCCCTGAAATAGCACCCCTCCACCCGCAGGTGGAAACTGGGCCACTTCCATTAGCAAACAACTGTGCCACAGTTTGCCTTTCTAAGCAAAACTTTACAGGCCTAATTTACTCTATTAAAACGTTGCCACCTCAGAGTGCCTCTTGACTCCGAAGAGAGCTGGCAATTGTTTTCTAGGTAATCTGAGAGTTACCGCCTGGAATTTCCCCGATCTTTTCATTTAATCTATTTTCCTCCCACCACAGGTAACCTTGCATGTTACTTATTTGTGTGAGACTGCCAGGCCATTCCTCAGACACTTGAATACACGTGGGGTGGAGGGAAAGAGGAGTTTCTCTCTCCCCGTGAGAAGCACTGAATGCACGCTTAGAAGTTAATACTGAGGGCCTGATTGTCGTGTCTAATGACACAAGTCAGATTTGTCACCATTATCACAAAATGTGTTTAACTTTTCACATAGGCCTACTCGTTGAATTAAATCCAAACATTAGAAAACATCTTAGTAAATGTTAACATAGCAGATGCAATATTCTGTATTCTTAGAGAAAGGAAATTTTCATATCCCAGGATTTTCTTATTGTGGTGGTAGAGATGGGATGGAGAGAAAGGAGAGATAAAAGAAACAGTTTTCTTGAATAAAATTAGTATCATTATCAGTGTATTGTGGTAATGACCATATTTTGAGAGCAAAATTTCTCAGTAATTTTTAAAAATGTATTTATTATTTTTTTGTCCAGATGGTTTACCTACTTTAAGCTTAACTGTTTTTAAATGTTTAATTTTTACCTTTCCCAAAGAAATATCTTATTATCAGGTAAAATTTAAAATGCCAAATTGAGAAGCAAAAATTTAAACTGCTATCTGACCAGGTAAGGTGAGTTTTATTTCTCTTGTAATTGACCCAAGGGAGAAATTTCTTCATAAAATCTGATGAGCTCCCAATCACTGATGAAATTGCCTTAGATATATGAGGGAAATATTCAAAGACAGAAATTCAGAAACCAAAGAGCTCAAAGAAATCAATGCTGCTACCCTACCCGTAGGACCCATCCTATGTGCAATCCACCCATGGTCTCAGAAGGAGGGCTCTAGTAAGCATATGTCAGAGCAAAGTGTGTGTGTGTGTGTGTGTGTGTGTGTGTGTGTGTACACGCGCGTGCGTGCACCCGCTTAAGTAAAGATGAAAAGGTCCACTCTAATTACTCTACAATAGTAAGTGAAAGAAAGCTTCAAAGAAATATTGAGGGATGCTGGCAGTCAGCCAAAAATATTTAACAGTTAGCAGGACAAGTGGAGTCTTGCTGCCTATTCTTAATAATGTTAAAAGAACTCTGTTCTATTCTGAATCACTGAAACCCCTACCCATTTGCACACCATTTATCTTTCCATACGTAGAACACCAGGCAACCATCACCCATGCCCAAGCCTTGTCCCGATGGAGGAGAACTCAGGAAATGCAACTTCATCTAAGGGGTTTTTTTTTTTTTTTCAATTTGTCACGGTCACGCTATTCAACTAGGAAGAAATCTGCAATCCATTAGACATTTTCTCCATGCATTAATAGTCAGAAAAAATAATTATATTTTGTAGCCATTCCTATTATTGTGTTTGTGTGTTGTTGTTGTTTTCAGTTGGGAAATGTTCTCAAAAGGCTGTGCTTGGATAGCAGCATGTAGAGTCAATTAGATTGTGAAAAAAGAAAATAACTCTAAAGAGTGGAAAGGTTTGAAGTCCTACTCCTGGAGAGAGAGGAGGGTGGCCACAGAAAAGGGGGGAACATTTGACATCTGTGGTACCAGGAGAGAGTTCACAACAGAGTGACCAGTTCGGTAAAATAAAACCCCAAATAACCATCCCCGTGTTTTTGAAACTTTTCAAATTTATCAAGGATAGTACCGGCAATTTATCCTGCCCTTGCATTTCATTCCTACAAGGGAAAAAAGTTGAATCAAACTTTCTGTCTAAAATCACACGGATATTCTTGGAACATCGGAGAATGTAAGCCTTTCAATAGAAATGCTTTTTTACATAATGACCCTCATTTTTTTCACAATAATTTGTCCAGAATCAAGTAACCATATTAGATGCAGGGGCCCATTTTAAAATGTGCCTCTTCCCTTGGCTTTTTTAAACAGTTCCAAAATACATGACATTTTATGATTTGGCATTTGCAGAACTTGCATAAATTATAGAATTTTAGGGATGGAGTCAGCCTTATTAGTATATTGCATCTAATTAAAAGTCTTCAGCCCTAGCTGGTTTGGCTCAGTGGATAGAGCTTTAACTGCAGACTGAAGGGTTCCAGGTTCCATTCTGGTCAAGGGTCCATGCCTGGGTTGTGGGCTCAATCTCCAGTAGGGAATGTGCAGGAAGCATCTGATCAATGATTCTCATCATTGATCTCTCTCTCTCTCTCTCTCTCTCTCTCTCTCTCTTTCTCTCTCTCCTTCCTCTCTGAAATCAATAAAAATATATTTAAAAAATAATAAAATTCTTCCATTTTCAAATTAGGAAACTAGACCCAAGGAGATTAAGTGACTTAATCCAAGGTGATGGCTCACTAGTGATGGAGTAGGGGTTAGGCCATAATCAATTTTTTTATAAAATACTGGTAACAAAATAATCAAACAAAATGTATTTTCTTCCAGAGCTCACTCTATATTCTATTTTCCAAATTTGAGAGAAATGGAACATGCTACAAATAGCTGGAATTCAACAATATATTGTCTACATTCAATTTCTATATTTATGTAGTTATACGTGTGCTTCACATTTTTTAACGTTAAATGGCATGTTTATGCAGGCGACTCTAAGTCTCAGTCACAAAATAAGAAAGAAGAATATTTTAAAGGCAAATTCTTTCCTTGCAATATATTTCAATGTGTTAAGTAAGTAGTTCAACGCTCTGGGATTTATTATGTCTCCTTTTAACTTATGCCTTAGCACTATTGCAACATATATAATAACCATCTTTCTATTTCAAATATGGGAATTTGTTTTCCCTAAGGTATCAGATAATCATAAGAGAGGCATTATTTTATGATTACTTGACTGTATTACAGTGACATAAAAATTAATAGCAGAAGCAACTAAAAACACTTTTATGAATATAAAGTTGCTTTTCCGTTTTCAAAACATCTTCAGGTTTGTAGCAATTAAGATACCAAGTAATAGCATTGGCACTTGTATTCTGGACTTTTGTCTCTTAGTGGTATTTCATTTACTTTGTTAATAGAAATGGGAAGATGGTCAGATTATGGGAAAACTGTGATTGGTTCATGGAATTTTCAGATACACACCGTGAGCATGTCTTGTTATTGGCTCGCTAGCTATCCTTCCTTCTGACACTAGTACCTTGATTTTCCTTTGTGAGTTCAAGTGGCTCTGGACGTCTAACTTTCCTCCTCCCACTACCACCACCATACTCACTTTATCTCCCACCAGCTATGCGGGAACATGACCCAGAACTAACCAGTGGATTCCCTCCCCTTGTCAAGGTGGTTGGTTTGGAAACAGGCATTAAGGAAGTCATTCAGTAAGACCGAACCTTAGGACTTTCAGTGGAAAGATCATAAAAGAGGTTTTCTTTATACTAAGCTTAGAAGACAAAGATTAAAAATAGCCATTTCACCATTTTATAAGGAGACCCTGCCTGAAAAAAAGGAAACCACACAGGAAAGTGGAGTGGAGAGAAAGCTACTGATGCTTTTAACATTACCCACATGTTTGGATCCAGTCAAGCCTGATTACAGACTATCCTTGACATTTCAGTGACATGTGTTAACAAGTCCCCCTACCACCACCCTGCTTTTACTTGTTTTTACTTAAATCAGCGTGAGTTGCATTTTATTCCCTTGCAGCTAAAAGACTTTTAACTAATATCAAACAGCAGAGGTTTAAACTAGAAAGTGACAAGAATCTTTGACTTTGTCCCTTGAGCTAATTTTGCCCATTTAGACAGCAAACATTAAAGGTTTAAGCAATTGGGGCTTCAAATTCTGAGCTCTTTGAGTTTTCTCCATCTAAATCTCACCTTTTCTCACAGCCTTCCAAAGTTTTACTCTCTGGATGGCAGGCTGGCTCTTGAGAGTCCCAGAAAATCCTTAAAATATTTACAAACTACAAAACCTGAGCAATATTTTGGATTCCTCATCTTCTCATTAGCCGAAGAGTTGGCCCAAGCAAAGCATTGAAAGGGTCAGCATTTCCAGGTGGGATCTGCCAACCTGCCACCAAAACCCCAAAAGACAAGTGTTTTACTCAACTAGGAGGAATTCCCAGCACTGTAAGAATGCTCATATCAGGAAACATGAGCATTTGGGCCATAATATTTTTGGTGTTTTTTTTAAATAAAATTATGTTTGAAGAAAGGTGAAAGTCATGTATATCTAAGTTCACAATTTTAACAAGCTTATAATAATATTTTAATATGCCTGATGTAAAAATCAGTTATCATAATTCTACTCATGATTGTGCTGAGTTTCCTCATCTTCTCAAATGCCTGGTACTGGGAAATGTTTCTGTGTTCAAGACATTGCTGTTTTTCTTATGCCCGCCTCATCACCATTTGCAGAAGTAAATTTAACAGAGCCACTGTCCTGGGATCTCACGTCATAATGTAATTTAATATCATTATGTGAAGAGGTCAGGGTAGGGGCAGGAAACTTAACAGATGTAACTCATATGTTCTGTCATATGTTTTAATATTTTGAATGTTTCTAAGAGCATAAGTTTGAGATAAGTTTATTTTATAAGAAGCCATGAAAGGCAAAAGTGACCTTAAAAAGAAGAAGCTGTCACCTTGCTTTAAATAATTTTAGCTGGTAATCATGGCTTATAAAAAGATACTACCATCTTAAAATGTAACAGTATTTGTGTTTAGATAGCTCCTTCTAGTTTAGAAATTATCTAACACCACCCCAACAATCTTACAAAATAGGTAAAAGAAACATTACCCCTTCCCTACTAAATAAGAAAAAGAGGCTCAAGTCCTGCAGCTGCTGAATGTCAGACTTGGGTGTTTTGAGTTGCCTCATACATTTGGATTGGCTACCAAAAAGCATCAAATCAAGAGCATTTCCTATTTAGGTATCAGTCCAGCATATTTCCTACTTACCCACTAATATCATGACCAAATAGCTAAACCTGGGTCCAGTTATTTCTACTAAAATCTTACCATGAGGTTTGAAAAGGAAGAAATTAATATGTAAAAGCCTAAAGAATGTCTTAGAGACAAGTTCTAGAGTGTTGGCTCCATATGCTCTCCAAGTTGTTGCCTGTCACGGTTTCCTTTTCAACACCAACACCCTATCTACACACAGATATCACTCCAACATTGTTTTCTGTGCATGAATCAATCTATCCAACTTAATCAGTAAACCCTAGCAAATCTATGGGACTATATTTTATACATGTATTACCATGAAACCAAAAAAGCTGTGTATAACACAGGCATCATTCTTAATGAATAACCAACCCTTCCTCACTGGGACCAGATTCCTGGAAAGGACCCTGAAGAGAGGGAAACCCCAGAGAAGGAAGAGCCTAATAGAGAGTCATGAGGGCTGATTAGCCTCTTAGAGATTCATGTGACCCAGCATGAAGGGAAATAGCAGAATAAGTCTCTGACTCTGCCTGTTTAGGCAAAAGAGCCTGAGTCCCAGTGAGATAGGATGGACATGTGAAGGGTTTTCTCAGCAATGACTTTCCTGAAATGGCCAAAAGCCAATACCACCCACAGTCATAGAACCATTCAAGATTTCCAGAATCAGATAAAACTCCCAGGAAAACTGAGAGTAGGGAAACTCCAAATTAACTGTGATTAAGTCTGCCTCCCTGTTGAAATTTGTCCTCAAAATGAAATCAAATTGATTTGCAAATTAAGGAAATTATGTATTTCACACACCTGAGCTGCTGAGATTTACACTCACTGCATTTACTCTCCTAGGAAGTCAAAGGGCAATATGGCTGTGCTCGATATGAAAAATTTCAATAAAATATTGCTAAGGCAACAGAAAAAAAATCCTTTCATACTATTAAATCCTTCTACTAGATGAGAGTTTTTGTTCCCCTAGATGAGAGCTATGTGTGCACATTTTTATGCATAAACTTTATTCGCTCAACAAATATTCATTAAGGACTTCTTATGCATAAGTTGCTAACTAGACACTGTGAGAAATACAAAGAAATATACAACATACAGTAACTTATCTCAAGTTATTATAATCTAAGTGGGGACAGGGAGACAGATTAAACCACAATTTTGTATATTGGCATGTGCCAAATAAGTCATAGAAATGATAAAAGTTTTATGAGTTTAGACAATTGAGAAATCAGTATGCAGGAATTGCCAAAGAAAACTTCACAAAGACTCTTTTTTTCTAACAGTGGATAAAGACACATTGGTGGTCATAAAATTATTTTAAGGAGTTATGACCAAGATTTAAACTGGACAGGGTAGAGTAGGGTAGATTATGATAGAGTATGGCAGGAATTATACAATGGTATAGATTGAGGGATGTCTGGAATTATTCTAATTAAAATATTTTTTCTTTGCCATCTGAAGGCTAATTCCCATTGGAAATCTTTAATCAATTGAACAATATCACTCTTCTTAAATCACTTTTTAATAATGAATTCATAGTATATATATATATATATATATATATATATATATATATATATACACACACATATATATACGTATATATATATATGTATGTATATGTATATATAGTGCCTTTTGAATTAATTTCTTTATTCCCTACCACCACCCACTAATTCTAATAAAACCACCACACACACCACACACACACACACACACACACACACACACACACACTCACTCACAATGTCTTTAGGGCTAGATCTAGATGAAGGTCAAAGTAGCACCCTCCCTCCACCTGCATATACACAATGACTCTTACACCCTCAATCCCTATGGCTCAAGCTAAATAAGTCCCAAATCCTCCTCTGTGACTTAAAATGCATCACTCCCACCTGCTTCCAAAATATGGTTTCTCAGAGAGCTGGTAGAACAGTAAGAAATGACACTAATGCTTTCTTTTTTTAAATATATTTTATTGATTTTTTACAGAGAGGAAAGGAGAGGAATAGAGAGAAACATTGACTAGGGAGAAACATCTATCAGCTGCTTCCTGCATGCCCCCTACTGGGGATGTGCCCACAACCAAGGTACATGTCCTTGACCAGAATTGAACCTGGGACTCTTGAGTCCCAGGCTGACTCTCTATCCACTGAGCCAAACCAGTTAGGACGACACTAATGCTTCCTATGAGCACTTTGCCTCTCTACAAACTCTACATCCCATGCAAAAATCTACCAATAGGGTTTACCCTGTTCCCTAGTTATCTAGTAATTAGAATTCTTCTCAGCAGGAAAGAATGCCATAAGTGTTGAGCAGAGAGGAGGAAATTGGAAGGCCTCCAGAATCTTTTCACTATTGGCTCAATTGGCTCAACTGGTAGGCATAATGTTTCTGTCTTTAGCTGGATGTTACTATATAACATCTGAGTGAGGAACAGAAAAATATTTATTATTACTTTATGCCTTGTAGTAATTATTCTGAAAACACCAAGGAATCAACCAGCAGAGGGAACCCTAGAAGTTTACTCATAATGCCCAGAGGTAAGGCCATGGGTGGGAAATGAACATCTTGAAAAAGAATATATAAAGGTACTTTCATAAGAAGAAGTCAAAACCAATCAGCGCATTTCTATCTGTCCCTACTATGTGTGAGACTAAGATATCATTTCCAATTAAGGAGTTTTGAGAAGCAAATATTGATGTACAGCATCTGGATTCCTTTTGGGTTTGTTTTCTGACAGTTCACAATACACCAAATTGATTCTTGCCATATACATTCACAGCCTCAGGTCTGATGTCCTGGACTGTTTCATCTCATCATCCCTGGGAACATCACTGAGCCATTTAATAGACTCTTCCAGATAAGACAGGTCGTGCTCAATACCAGGTTAATGAAATTTTTGTGGTCATTGCCTCCGCATACATCTTTGTACTAAAGAATGTATGGGCTTTAAACAGTCACATAAACCTCTATTCCTTAAGCAACCATGGTAAAATTATTAAATTATTTCTGCTTGGTACTTTCTCTGTGCAGTCTCTTTTAGTCTCTTCACCATTTTTATAGATGTAATCAATTATTTCAGTCAAGCTAAGTACCCTGCCAACTTTCCAGAATTTCTAGCACGATTTTAACTACCAGCTTGGGGTTTTATTCAGTATGAGCATAAAAGTTATTATATTCTAATTGCTTGTGATTGTTACTACATTGAGATTTATTTTTGTTGGTTATTTCAAGAGACTCTTAAAATGAGTTTAGTGACTTCATTCTGGTTTTCCTGATTGATTCTATTATTAGGACTGTGGAAGCCTGGGGCCTTTTGGCCTTGCTGAGCATCTTGAACAATTTTTTAAACAGTTTGGGTTTGGCAAAACCTATTTTGCCAAGAACATTACCCCTTAATTTTTAAAAACCATGTGCATTTTAAGGAAAATGTAACCCATATGTTCCTAATTCCCCTGTCCTAAACACATCAAAATGTTTTGTAAGAACCAGTTGATTTCCAAGAAGTCTTATGAGTCTTCCTTATAAGTCCTTTAAAGCTATTTTCTTTTAAAACAGGAAGTTACTTCTGCCAAGGATAAAGTTATTTAGACACCGTTTCAAGAAACTCATGAACTAACAACATATTTTATTATTCTCAGACATATTTATTGAATAAAATGGTAGACAAAAATTAAAAAAAAAACCTAACTATGAAAGAACCAAATCAAATAAACAAACATGTTTGGAATATATGTATGTTTTCTGAATTCTCATACATTGAAATACTGGTTATAGATTTCCTATTTGACAAGAACATATGCTTCAAAGCAGTTTGCTATGAATGAGAGTTTTTTGTTGTTGGACAAAAGATATTCTAGAATAGTATTTGAAAGTCTATTCAACATGTTACAAATTAATATTTCCAGGGTCTTTTGGAAATTTCAATTTGTTTTCATTTTAATGAGTATATCTATAACTTCAACAGTAAAAATAGAATATTAACAAGCCTAAGTCTGTGTACATTTTTTCATAATTCACACATGAATGTGTGTGTGTGTGTGTGTGTGTGTGTCCACGCATGTGTGTGAAATCCTAACTCTTCTGCAGCTTCCTTCATGAATCTCTCAGGGTTCAAACCACTAGACTCTGACTCCTCACAATGGCAGAATTTGGTAATTATTCTTCCTCTTCTAGATGCACAGGCTAATGTGTCAGCACAAGTTTGTCACTTTGAGAAGGTAGTATTTGCCCTCAAGACTCCCATGGAAAGAACAACCTACCAGACCAGTTTCTGTCTGGGTTTCCTGGATATTTTTATATTCTCTCTTTTCCATCTTACTCTCAAATATCAGATAAAAAGAGAAAATACGTTTTCCCATGCCTCACATCTGCAAGGATCCACCTCTTCGCTTTTGCCAAATTAGATCTCCCCTTACATCCACCCCATTTTGGCTGATCCTGGAGGCAAAGACCACTGATCCCACTGGCATGTTGCTGAAGCTTTCATGTTTAGCTTCCTCCCACCCTGTCACCACACTGCCTGGTTTGTGCATTATTACTTCCATCTGTAAGCCAGTCTGACACTGTGCATTCAGAGATGATCCAATAGATTTCACAGCAAATCTGTTCAAAAGGTAAATTTTCTGATTTGTAAGTAGCCATTTGGTTGGTGCCCAATATCATGAGACAATGGATGTGTTAATTAGCTTGATTGTGGCCATCATTCCACAATATATAGATATATCAAATCATGTTGTACACCTTAAATGCATAGAATTGTTATTTGTCAATTACACCTCAATAAAGCTAGTAAAAATATGAGAAATTATATCGCTTGGCTCTTTGTGAATATAATTTGTTATATAGTAATG
This sequence comes from Myotis nattereri, assembly GCF_964212035.1. NCBI lineage: Eukaryota > Metazoa > Chordata > Mammalia > Chiroptera > Vespertilionidae > Myotis > Myotis nattereri. The sequence continues at coordinate 128,889,016 of NC_138077.1, read as the reverse complement.
TCACTGTACTATTTTAAAATGTATAAATGAGAAACACAGAATAGATAAGTCATTTTTATCTTCTTCAGGACTCAGTTTCCACATCTGCAAAGTGATGTAAGTGGATGAAATGACTTCTACTATTATTTACTGCACAAACTTTTATAAACCTATTCTTAACACAAATTTTCCAAAAATCTTGAAAGTGAAGAAATTATTGGCAGTTGATATTCAAGGCACACAGTGTTCTCCATGGAAATATTTACTGTTCAGCTTTGAGTTCCTGCTGCATGCCAGGTACTTTGCCCTCCTGGATTTTAGAAGAGCTTTTATAAATAAAAAGCTGTGACAATACCTGATTAGAATTTTTATGGATAAGGAAGGAAAGTAGAAGCTAGAAACTCTCTGTACTTGACATGAAGGTATAAAAACAGTGGTTGATCAGTCTCAGGGGATAGTGGGCAGGGAAGAGCCAAAGTCAGGGAAATAATGAGAGCTAATCAGAAACAAGATTGGATATCTTAAGAAGGTAGAAAGAAATTTAAAATTATTTCAAAAGTAATGTATAAATTTTTTTAAATTTCACTATATTTACACAAAATATATTTTGTTTTTTTACATTTTTTAAAACTAAAAGTTTTATCAGTTTTAAAACAATATAAACAGTCTGCAGCTATGAAAATTCTTATACAAGATTTTATAGACATATGTTTTCATTTTGTTGGGCAAATAACTAGAAGAATTGCTGGATGGTAAGGTAAGTGAATGTTTAAATTTTTAAAAACTACCAAATTGTTTTCTAAAGTGACAGTGCTATTTTGCATTCCCTTTAGCAATGTAAGTAGTTTAATTGTTCCATATTCTAGCCAACACTGGGTATTGTCAGTACTCTTAATATTAGTCATTGGGGGATGTGTAATGATGTGTCATTGTGGTCTTACATAGATTTCTTTATCACTAGTGATGTTGAGCATATTTCACATACTTTGTGGATATTTATATATCTTTTTATGTTAGTTCAAATATTTTGCTTTTTAAAAAATTGGGTTATTTATCATCCTATCATAGCTGCAGACTAGAAACAACCCAAATGGTTATCAATAGTTAAATGAATAAACAAGTAGTTGAATAATTATACAATATAATGCTACCTATCTATAAAAAGTAGGATACTTCTAATGTACACAATGTCAAGGATAAATCTTAAAGTAAATATGCTATGTGAAAGAAGCCAGGCACATGCATACTGTATGATTTCATTAATGTGAAATTCCAGAAGAGGCAAAAATCACACACACACACTAATATGTACTTACAGAAAACATATCACTGGTTATTTGAGGCTAGGAATAGGGAGGATTGTATGTAAAGGAGGCACAAAGTAAATTAGGTTGTGGGTAGGGGGCTCAATAGAAATGTTCTATGTCTTGACTTGGATGATGGTTGCATGAGTATATACATGTGGGTGAGTCATTGTCTGTGAGTTATACCTCAGGAAAGACTTAGAAAGTAAAATAGTTTGATATGCTATTAATGTAAAAGATTTTAATCACTTTAAGCAATAAAATCAAGTTATAACAAATAATAAAAATACACAGTGATTGAATTTCTTACTTTTTAAAACAATTCCTGTCACTTTCGTTTGGGTATATTTTTCTATGTGATGCTTTTCTTCTAAGTTCTCTATAACCCAATGTACTACAACTGCCACCAAGGTAGGGGGGGGGGGAGAATAAAAAGGATCATCATAAACATTATTGGGATAAAATTAAAAACATATAGAATCCTGCTTTCTCTAGGCTTGGAGTACCTGACACTTTGGTTATGTAGCAATACAAGTGGCCATGCTTGAGCTGTAGGAGCACCTCAGAAACTTCACAAAATTAACTGCAAGAATACAGCATAGTGAGGGCATTTTTAAAAAATATATAACTCTTTAATCTGAAAAGACAAGGATAAGGCCAGTCATAATCAAAGTTTTTAAAATGTGAAGAGACTATAAGAAGGATATTCAGATACTTTTATGCTCCTTAACAATTAAAGAAATTCATGAAGTAAATAATACACAGTAGATTGCTCATGTATTTAAAATAGTAAATGGTAGGTCCATTCATAATTTTCTATTAAGTTAACCTAAAGCTTTCTGAGTGTAAAGAATCAGTATTTTTTTTAAATTTTTATTGCTGAAAGTATTAAAGATGTCCCACCCCCATTGTCTCCATCTAGCCCATACCTGTCCCTGCCCAGGCCTTCACCACTCTATTATGGGTTATGTATATATGCATACAAGTTCTTTGGTTAGTAACATCCCACTCACCTACCCACCCAGCCTGAACAACAGTCTTCCCCATGTGAATCATCTATTGGTGATATCATTAGAGGCAGATCCCCTCTTGTGAATATGACCCAATGGAAAATTTTTAATGAATTGTTCTTAACAAAGAGCTGATACTTCAAAATTATATTGGAGCCACCATTGTTGCAATACTTTCAACAGTTTACACAAGGTTGGACATTTTCTTTTTATCTGTAACTTTTGAATAGGGAATGGAAGGGGATGAGAGTGAATTTACCAGTAGAAGCTACCAGAGCATAAATAGTCATCTCTTACTATTTATTGTTCATGAATATTGTGTTTGATAAAAAAGAAAGGAAGGAAGGAAGGAAGGAAGAAGGAAGGAAGGAAAAAAGAAAGCACTTGAGATTTAAATATATTTTAAAAATAGAACTATTAATCTAACCAGCTTTAACTACAATAATTAGAAAATATTGTTTGAAAAACAGAAAAAGTAATGAAGAATACCAACAAAATTCTGGCTAAACTGCATTTTTATTTTTTTATAAATTAATTCTTGACTGTTGTCTTTTTAAATTTACTTTTATATCATTTAAATTGCAAAGATAAGGACAAGGCCAGGCTTTAATTCCTCTGGAGGAATTAAAGGTCATTGTGTTGAGGAATGTAATGAAGTAAAGTAAGAATATACTTTTGGTGAATACAGGTAATACCAATGAAAAGTTTTCTGTGTGATAAAAAAAATTAACTCAGAAATGCTTACCTATGATCTATGGACCACTTTATTTTTGAACCATGCACAGTGACTTTGAAAGGTAAAATTACCTAGATCTGAAAAGCTTTCATCACTAGGGAAGTATTCAAAGTTACCACTATTAAATAATTATACTTATTTAACTAAATCTAGCATGTTTGGTCAATCTTTTCTTCTTTGATATTAAGCTGTGCTGAACCAATACCCACTTTAGCAACATTTTACAAATGCCTCATTCCAATCCTGTAATGAAATCCACCTGATTTGTGATAACAGTAATAACACAAAACAGGTTTTATTTTGTTTATGGATTGTGAGTAAACAACAAAATTCATGAAGAAGCAAACTGTTTACACCTGATTGGTGGATGAGCTTTTCCGGAAGAGCAGGATTCAGTGCCCTCAAGGAGGCAATTTATTAAATGGAGCAAGAAAAGTATTTTCATTTCACTGGTCTGAATAGAGCAAAGCATCATCATTAAACATGTACTTTAGGGCAGTTGGATTTCTTTATCAGGTATTATGTAAAGTCTGTTTAAACACCCATCCAATCTCCCCAAGCAATCATAGCAACATGACAATACTTATTAGATCATTCTGAAATGTAATCATATATTAATAGTGAGAATGAAACAAAGCCCTAATCTAGAAGTCAGGACATCTTAGTTTGTATGACCTACCATGAGCAAAAGAGTTAAACACAATTCCTTCAACTATAAACATGAAAGTTTAACAAGATGATCTCTAAAATCCATTTCAATTATAGCACAAGATTATTGCTCATTTTCTTCTCAATGTGCTAACTTATGTCTTCCAAGTTGTATTAAAAACATTTCTCTTTCAGTAATGCCTCTTGCCCGCTCATCCCAAAGACACACATAATTACCACGAATTAAAACAAGATTTTAAGTGCACTATTCTTTCGAAACATATGGAAAAGCCAAGACAATGCAAAGGTTTTATGATTGTGGCAAAATCACTTAGCAAATAATTTCCATACCCAAATAACATGAGTTTGGGCCAAGTCATCTCATTTCTCACCTCTTCTATTTTCCATACTAAAAATAGATGATCACTTGCTCATTTTTAAAGTAGGTGTTAAAAAGTTTCTTGGACATTAGGAAAAAAGACAAAACCATGATGTAAAGCAAAACTTGATTATATCTTTTTAAAAACTTGTAAATCTATTTTCAGAACTTGATTGGCTCAGCCATCAAGTATATTGTAAAGAAATGAGTGAAGAGGAATAGCCTAGATCTAAAATTCAAGCCAGATTTACTTCAGTGTTACAAATCCAAGGTAAAAAATTTTAGGTTATTGGGAAAATGGAGGAGTAATGAACCACACAATCATACAACTCATCACTATTGCTGTCTCTGGTGGATTTCAGAATTCAGAATTTAGCCCCTTAGAATTCCCATACAGGAGCCACCATGTAGCTGTGTCATACAGGCACAGCAAAAATACCAACTTGTTAATTTCATTTTGTTTAGATAAAGTTAGGCTTTACGTTTTAGCTCATTCACAAACACCCCAAAACGTTTAGACTGCTATCTCTTTGAATGTAGGACTTCTGTTTTGCTTCTTTTTGTTTCCCAACACCTACCACTATGCACATAGCAAATAACTAACACAAACATGTTGCATAAATAAGAATAAGTGTTTTATATGTACTTTCTTGAAGGTTGCACAAGAATTGAATATTAACAAAAATAATAAAATACTTTAATCTGCTCAGTATTCACTGGTGCCAGGCATTTACCCCACTTTACCTTTCATCTACAAAACTACCATATGAAGTTTGATCCTCACCCTTTTCACAGACAAGGACATTCCCAGGAAATTAAGTAAATCGTCCACCGTTATAGAGCTAGGAATCTGTAGCACAGAATTCAGCCAATCCGTCTGGCAGCGAAGTCTGTGCTCTTTTCATTTCAACACATATGTTCTCCTTGGTCACTGTTTTAACCACAAGCCATCCAACTTACATAGAACTTTATGAATACTTATGAAAAAGCACAGAGAAAAACGTGGTTCTGCTTTAGGGCTGGCTAATATCATCCAAACAGATCTCCAACTAATCCTAAGTTTGTCTTATAGCTAGGTAGTTTTTTTGTTTGTTTGTTTTACCAAAATATTTTTAAAAGCTTTTCTGTCAGAGGAAAAGCCTGTCTGAAAGGATATACATACATCAGTACAAAAGAATAAAATTAAAGGGACACAAAATGTTCTGGGTAACTTCTAAGCTTACTAGAGGAACAATGGAGAGATGGGGAGGACTGGGAGAAAGGTCCTTCCAATTAAGTTAAATCCTCAAAACTTAAGCTCTTGAGCCAGAGTTCTAATTATCTTCTTAATTACTTGCTCTTGTCCCTAGGCAAGGCCCTTTCACAGCCTGGGCTCCTTCTTCATTGGTGAAGGAGTCCATGGTAATGACCAAGCCCTCTAAGATTATGACTCAGACCCCCTGCCCCACCGTCACCCCCACCCCCCCATACACACACACACACACACACATACACACACACACACATTTCAATTACTTGTTTTGGGGAAGTTGAAGAATCAAGTTGGGTCCCACAGGATCGCCCAACAAACAGGATGGGACGAGTAGTAGTCCTGGCCTTTAAGCAAGTTTCACTCTTCTTATAGAATGTTCTTCTTACAAACTTTGTCATCAGAAGTGGTGCCCCATCCATATTGGTTATACATCCTCCCAAAGTTTAGTTAATTTACTGTGTCACGTGGGCTCATTCACTTTAAAGGTTGCTACTTTGGGGGATTGTTTGTCATATACTCAAATTCTTCTTCATTCATGGCAGGGCAATATGATAAACACCAGAATCTAACGTTTGCCTTATAAAAATAATAGTTGCAAAACAGAAACATTCTTATTAATTGACTTTCTTCAGTTTCTAAAAGGAGATGGTCATAAATGAAATATGACTAATCCTCAACAATTCACTAAGCCTAAATCTTATATTTATAGCTACGATGCATACACATGTATAACAAATGCCATATCCATATTTTTCATACATATTTCAAAATATTTTCCAAGATTTGTCCCAAATATAAATTACATCACAAGAAACCTAGAAGGTAATAATGTAAAAAACAGACTTGGAGAAATGAAAGTGCCCAAAGTTGTGTAGCTATTTAAACAAGCTTTATAAAGTTCTTAACTAAATAGATCACTCCTGAGCCCTTTGAAACAACTTAATTATATCTTCTGAAGTAGAAAAAACTTATTATTTAAATCACTATTTTTGCTCTTATTATATACTGATCTATATTGACAGTCACTGTAAGTGTCCAGTCACATCATCAAAGGTTATCAGCTCTTTAAGGCTAAAGAATCTGATGAAAGCTATGAACAATTTCCCCAGAGAAATTCAAACATCCATCATAGTTGTTCAACCTTCTGTAGCCTGTCTGTAGGCTTGTGGATCCATGTACCCTAGAGAACCATGAACTCTAGGTTCAAAAGACCTCACCCACTGTCTTACCTTATTTCCTGTCTTCCACAGGGCTGTGCCTTGCACACTTTTGTTCTCAAAAATATTTTAACTTTGAAAGAGAAAGACACTCACTATAAACCTTGAAATCTGTATAGTCCAGGAGGTTATATACATGGTTTACCAGCAAATGTGTTTTTCTTTTTTACTATCATATTCAGAAAAGAAACAACTGTAATGTGTGCCCTTTGAACCTTGATTTGATGAGCAGGTTGGGAAAAGATGTTTCTTTTTTTTTTTTTTTTAAATATATTTTATTGATTTTTCACAGAGAGGAAGGGAGAGAGATAGAGAGCCGGAAACATCGATGAGAGAGAAACATCGATCAGCCGCCTCCTGCACATCCCCCACCGGGGATGTGCCCGCAACCCAGGCACATGCCCTTGACCGGAATCGAACCTGGGACCTTTCAGTCCGCAGGCCGACGCTCCATCCACTGAGCCAAACCGGCCTCGGCGAAAAGATGTTTCTTTAGTGGACTGCTTCTGTCTTACAACATCAAATGCACAGATGGCTATGGAAGACCCAGATTATGCCTAAATTCATTGTTTCATGCTGTAGATAGTTAGGGAGGCACTAAAGTGAATATTAGCACTCTTTTTGGAAAACAAAAAGACTTCTTTCTTGAATAGTATTAATATTTAAAAATAAATTCACAGATCAAAGGTTAAGATAGTAAAATATGCTTCTTTGGAAAAAGCTAGATTTCATTTAAAGGTTTTTATTCTTGGTATTAAATTCACATATGATCATTTCACTTTGTGCTTTCTCCTAAAAAAGTTTTAAAATTTGAACATTGTCTTTCTTGTGGGATCTGTGACAGAAATATCTTAAATCCAGGCTTCTCTCCATCCCATTTGCCTAATTCTTAACTTCATAATTTTTTTGCTGGGTTGTTGGAACAGCTCTTGGTCTCAGAATTCCATGACCAAGCCAGTAGGTCTTGACTGACACTAGCTGTTTTCCTAACTATTTTTTAAAAATATATTTTATTGATTTTTTACAGAGAGGAGGGGAGAAAGAGAGTTAGAAACATGGATGAGAGAGAAACATCGATCAGCTGCCTCCTGCACACCCCCCATTGGGGATGTGCCCGCAATCAAGGTACATGCTCTTGACCGGAATCGAACCTGGGACCCTTCAGTCCACAGGCAGATGCTCTATCCACTGAGCCAAACCGGTTAGGGCTGTTTTCCTAACTATTAAATATGATGCCAAGAGAGATTGTAAAGCAAGAGGATTAAACCTAAATTTATTTTAGTTTGAAGTTTCTTCCAATCTATTTCTGACATTGTGTTCCCTTCCCACTTCTTTCTAAACTCTTGTCCACTTCCTTTAAGTCACAAACATACCTTTAAATTCCAGCTATACTAAAGTCCTCACCATTTTCTTTGCATATTAAGACCTGCCACAATAATAGTGTGCTGTCTCTTCTGGAATGTTTCATTTTTTTCACTTTCACCAACTGAAAACATTTAAAGTCACCTTGTGGGCTTGTAAGAAACAGTTCAAATTTAATCTCTCCTCAGAAGACTTTCAGGAACTCTTCACATAGTTATTCTATCCTTTGAATTTCAATTCCCTTTTCTTTCTAACTCTGGTAAAGCTAGTGCCATTGAAAGTTTTATGTGTGATATCTGTCTCTCCAATAAAACTTTGAGGTACTGAAGAATAAAAACACATTTCATTGCCTCTACAGACAGCACCACATCAGTAATTGACATAACTTATTACTTCAAAATCATTTAAATAATCAATGAATGATTTAGTGGAGTGAATGTACACATATTTTTTTCTCTACTACTAATCAATATGTGAATTGGTAGTAAACAAATTTGATTATAAAACTTCTTACATTTTAAATTAATATTTCTAAGATATTAAAATATCTTAAATAAGAAAGTATAAAGGGAAAGCTACATTTATTTAGACCTTACAATCCCTAGACAAGAAGGAAATATTTTCATATTCTAAATTTCTAGGATTGTTTGCTTTTTTAAATAGGAAAAAGACATAAAAGTAATTTGGACTTTCAAAATTATAAGAACAGCCCTAGCTGGTTTGACTCAGTGGACAGAGCGTCAGCCTGTGGACTGAAGTGTCCCTGTTTCAATTCTAGTCAGGGCACATGCCCCTGTTGCTGGCTCAATCCCCAGTAGGAGGACTGCAAGAGGCAGTCAATCAATGATTCTCTCTCATCATTGATGTTTCTGAGGCGCTCTCTCTCTCTCTCTCTCTCTCTCTCTCTCTCTCTCTCTCTCCCTTCTTCTCTGAAATCAATAAAACTTTTAAAAAATCAAAAGAACATTTTGAAATCAAAATATTCAAAGGAAAGAGAGAAACTATGCTGGCAATTTAGAAACAATTAAAAGAATAGAGCTTCCCTTAACCCATAAATTTTAAGGGCCAACTATGATCAGATTTTATAGGAATTTGTCCTTCCTGTTACTGGGTACATTCCTGGAAATGGATATTTATCATAACTTTTTTCCCAGAAAAAATAAACGTCTTGCAAATGTAATGCTGACTATATTTGTGTCTGTTCGCCTTCTGCTTGCTCCTAGAATTAGCTCCCAAATCAATGCTCCATAGCTGGTTTACATTTCCTTCCTGCTGGTGTAACCTGTACCATAGCCAGACTGAGAAGTCTCTTGCTTCCGAACTTTGTGATCCAAGAGGATAAAAATACTTCTCTGAAAGTGAAAATCAGAAAAGCATACTTTCCACAATAACCTAGAGCATGAAAATATTTCTGTAAATGTTCTTTGTCACAATTTAGAAAAAAAATTAAAATACTATATACTGTGAAAGTTAAATTGAATACAGTATTCCACAAAGAACAGAAACTTTTTGTTTCTACTCTTTTACCTTAATAAAGCTTTGCCCTCCACTCCCTTCTTCACAATCCCACAGATGTCTTAAGTCTATTGAGGATTTTTGCATTTTCTTACATGTTCAGGATATCCTCAGACCACCTCCCTCCCCCAATGAAAATAGTGTTGCTCTCTTTAAATGTCAACCTCAACCACCCTATCACCCCCTTTTCTTTCCTCATTCACCACATCCATCCAGCAGAGCTCCACAGCTAGCCCACATAGTGACTTTGTGTAAGTCAGGCACAAGGCAAATGTCAAGGCACTTTACTGGCATGTGCTAGAAAATTTTTGCAATAAAGATGATAGATAGATAGATAGATAGATAGATAGATAGATAGATAGATAGATAATAGATAGATAGATAGATGATAGATAGATATAGATATTATTATTTTGAGGTGAATGATTCATCCAAAGTCATTCAGTATGCACAACTACAAGCAGTGTCTCAACAAACACAGGCACACAACACACACACAGAGCACTACAAAGACCACTAGCATTCAAATACCATTTAATCTCTGTTGGAATTTCAAAAAGGGATTTATTCCTGAACTTTCTTTAAAATTATAACATTCGCTTTACTCTGTGACATCAAGGACACATTACGTGCTCCATTGTGCCTGACAGTTGGGGAATGAATGAAAGCATACTGTCAGTTCTGGGAAGAGTGTCCCTCCCTTCAGCTAGGAAGGTAACAAAGAAAGGAATTAGGTTGATAGGAAGCATTCTTGGTAAAGACCCCCGGTCTGACCACTTTCCAGTGAGAACTAGTTATAGTCCAAGTCTCTTTGAGGGAAACTTCCTGCAAGTGGTATTTCAGGATGCAGATGCTAGTGTCTGATCTAGGGACTTTACTGTTAGTTCTAGAATAGATCTGAATGTCAGTCAGACTGAGAATTAGAAGGTGTTAGGTAAATGTATGTGAAAATTTATCCAAGCTTCTGGTAGAGAAGTTTCTAAGGTAACAGTAATGGAAAATATAATGAAGATAAAATGCAATACGTATTACTATATTACATACATATATAAAGAGCAAACTTGAAAATTCATTTACAGCTATTTAGATGATGGCTACATATTAATAATCTATAAATGGCATACAAATAGATACAAAGTAATTGACACAGCAAAAACCATATAAAAGATAATTCCACTATTCATTCTTTTAGTCATTCAAAAGTACTGTTGAGTATCTCTCATGTGCCAAGCACAATTCTGGATATTAAGAATAGAGCAGTAAATAAAGGAAAGCATCTGTCACAGATTTTTATTTCTAGTTGGGAAGACAGACAAGGAACAAACAAACATCTATATAATACCTTAATCAAAATCTCAGTTGATCATAGCACTATGAAGTACTTTAGATAACTGATCAGGGAAGATCTCTCTCAGGGGTCAGTTTCAAGAGGAGCCTTAATGAAATTAGTGAACAAGCTACTGAAAAATATAAGATTCTTTTCAAGGCAGAAGGAAGAGCTATAACTGCAAAGGCCCTAAGCAAGGATGGAGGTTTGGTGTGTGTATGGAGCAACAGGAAAATCAATGTGGCTGAAGCCACATGTGCATGAGAAAGAATGAATTCCAGGAGGCAGCCAGAGGCTAAGTTATATAGACTTTGAAGACCATGACAAGAACTTTGGTTTTTATTTAATTGTGATGAAAAACCACTGCAGGCTTTTAAACAGAAATGGTACAATCTATTTTTTAAAAAATATTACTCTGGCTAATGCATGGTAAATGCATTGCAGGAAAGCAAGGGTGAAAACGGAAACTTGTTACATGGCAGCTTCTCCAGAGCAAGAAAAAAGTTCCAGAAAACAAAACCAGGTGATCAGACATCCCCCTCCAATCAGAAAATGAGCATATGGGACCAAACCAATAACAACAACAACAAAAAGCCCCATGTAATCTGCAGCTGTAGGAAGAAAACAGAGAGAGAACAATATTTCTAAGAGCTGAGTAACCCAAAATTGCTAAGTATTCACTTGAAATGAAAGGGCCCACAATCCAGGCCTGATTTCCCCTAACCGCTTCTGCCTACCAGCCTGATCACCCCCTAATCACAACCCCTGCCAGCCTGATCGATGCCTAACTGCTCCCCTGTCGGCCTGATTGCCCTTAACTGCCCTCTCCTGCTGGCCTGGTCACCCCTAACTGCTCTCCCCTGCCAGCCTGATTGCCCCTAACTGCTCTCCCCTGCAGGCCTGGTCCTCCCAACTTCCCTCCTCTGCAGGCCTGGTCTCCCCAACTGCCTTCCCCTGCCAGCCTGGTCACCCCCAACTGCCCTCCCCTGCAGGCCTGGTCACCCCTAACTGCCTTCCCCTGCTGGTCTGATAGCTTACAATTGCCCTCCCCTGCAAGCCATCTTGTAGTGGCCATCTTGTGACCACATGGGGGCGACCATCTTTGTGTGAGGGTGTGGCAGTCAATTTGCATATTACCTCTTTATTATATAGGATATGACCACAGGAAAGATTTATTAACTGTACACATTAGAATGAAAGGGAATAGAAATTTTAATCTTTGAAAAGTTGGGAATGCTTATCTCAAACATTAGAGAATAAGATTTTTAGTTAAATAATTAAGGGTCTTAAGATATAGCTATATGAAAAAGTTCAGATTAAGTCAGGCCTTTAACCCAAGGCCTAAGGTAAATGTCACTGAGTTGAGGAAAAAAATGGTGATGAAAAGGAAAAGAAACAAATCAGATTTAAGAATTATGTCAAAGAAAGAATTATAGGTGTGACTACTGGCAGAGGGAACTGACTGCAAGCAAAGAGATGAAAGTCTTATTAATTTTAAAGGAAAGTATATTGCCAAAACAACTATGAGTTAAGACTTAAGTCTTTGGCTGAACATTAAAACAATCAAAGGCCACAAAATGCATACAGGAAGGTAAGAAGCAGAAAAAACTCTAGAGCCTTCAACTCCTACTACAAATGTGGTCATGTCAGATAATGGACAAGCAAGAATCTTCCAGATGGCAGAAGCAGAGGCCACAGAGAACAATGGACAAAGAAATTTCTCCCCAAGAGCACACTCAGTTCTAACCAAGGAACTTTTCGTCACTGCCAGGACTTCATAACAGCTGTCCAATAGGATTTTATCATTACCACAGACCAGTGACTACTGTGTATATTGCAATTTTCTGTGTTTTAAATGGGGTACTTATTACAGTTATTCTGTCCCTGTTATACCATACATCTTGGCTACAGAGGGGGATACAGAAAACTTGCAAGTAATTCATCCATATCTTATCTAATAAAAGACAAAAAGGGTAATTGACCATACCTTCGCTATGCTTCCCATTGGCTAATCAGGGTGATATGCAAATTAACCGCCAACCAAGATGGAGGCCTGCAGCCATGAAGCTGAAGCGAGCAGGAGGCTTGCTTGCTCCAGTGATGGAGGAAGCCAAGGTTCCCCGCCTGCCGCGGCCCGGCTCTGAGCTCCTAAAGCAACAAAGTTTCAATTGTAGAAGCTAAACAAACCCCAGATACCTGCTTTCAGCAGGCCGTGACCTCAGAGCTGGAGCCAGCTCTCAGCTTCAGTGACAGAAACAAAGTTTCAATTATAGAAGCTAAACAAACCCCAGAATTAAAAAAAAAAAAAAGAAAGAAAAAAAGGAGAGGCTGGGAGCTTCAGACACTGGCAGCCTGAAAACAGCCCTCAGCCCCTCACCCAGACTGGCCAGGCACCCCAAAGGAGACTCCTACCCTAAAGCAGGTGTGGCTATCCTGAAAACAGACATCAGTCGCTCATCCAGGCTGGCCAGGCACCCCAGTGGGGACCCCCATCCTGAAGGGGGTGTGACCAGCTGCAAACAGCCATCAGCCCCTCACCCAGGCTGGCCAGGCACCTAAGTGAGACTCCCACCCTGATCTGGGACACCCATTAGGGAAAACCAGCCGGCCCCCACCTGTGCACCAGGCCTCTATCCTATATAGTAAAAGGGTAATATGCAAACTGACCCTAACAGCAGAAAGACTGGGAATGACTGGTCACTATGACACACACTGACCACCAGGGGGCAGACGCTCAATGCAAGAGCTGCCCTCTGGTGGTCAGGGCGCTCTCACATGGGAGGAGCTCTGCTCAGCCACAAGCCAGACTGATGGCTGCCAGTACAGCAGTGGTGGTGGGAGCCTCTCCTGCCTCCTCAGCAGCGCTAAGGATCTCCAACTGCAGTTAGGTCTGCTCCCCACTGGCAAGTGGACATTCCCTGAGGGCTGCCAGGCTGCCAGAGGGATGTCTGATTGCCATCTTAGGCCCATGCCCTGGGGAGCAGGCCTAAGCCAGCAGGTGGTCATTCCCCGAGGGGTCCCAGACTGTGAGAGGGCACAGGCCGGGCTGAGGGACACCCCTCCCCCCCGAGTGCACAAATTTTTGTGCACCAGGCCTCTAGTATTAAATAATTGACAATCTTTGCATATTAAAATAATGCTTGAACTATTTTACAAACGTATAAAGTTGATCCTTTGAACACCTCGGGGGTTACTGTGCTGACTCTTGTATAATAGGAAATATGTATATAACTTTTGACCCAAAATATAAATTGTCCTCAGTATCCACGGGGGATTGGTTTCAGGGATCCTGCAGATACTCAAATCCTCATATTCTCAAGTCCCCTATATAAAATAGAATAGATCAATATATACAGTTGGCCCTTCACATCCCTGGACTCCCAACCAGGAATCAAAAACAGTACAGATATTTATTGCAAAGGAATGTGTGTATAAGTGAACCCACACAATCCAAACTCATGTTGCTCAAAGGTCAATATATACGCATTATTCTAAAATATATCTTACTAGAGGCCTGGTGCTCAAAAATTGTGCATTCCAGGGGGTCCTTCAGCCCGGCCTGTCCCCTCTTGCAGTCCGGGAGCCCTGCAGAGATGTCTGACTCCCACCACCACTGCTATACCACTGTTACGCCACCCTGTGGTAGCACACTGACCACCAGGGGGCAGCTCCTGTGTTGAGCATCTGCCCCCTGGTGGTCAGTGCACATCATAGCGACCGGTCATTCCACTGTTCGGTCGATTTGCATATTAGCCTTTTATTATACCAGTAAGAATAGTTAGCTTATTTTCCAACAGACATTCAACAATTTTAGTTTTTTAATGCTCTGTCTAAATGATGTATAATGTCAGAAATGTCTAAGTCTTGATTCTAGTGTTAGGCTATACAATCAAAGTCTTCATTAAACTAACTCCTTTAGGCTAGCTTGCTCTTCTCTGCCTGTATCCTCTTTACTGACCAGCAATACCTTCTTAAGGACCTGCTGCTACTGCCTCTGAAGTACTTTATTTCCAAGCCCTGCAATGTAGTCTAAGAAAAAGGAGCCTGTAGCTAAGGAAAATTTAGCTTCCCTCTGTAGCAGCAGATCCTGAGTCAAAGATTTGAGTTCCCATAGTTTATTGGGAAGGTGATCCCAGGAAACACTGGGATCAGAAAATGAGATCACAAAGGGAAGAAGGTCAATAAAAGGTGCTTTACCGTTTGGGTGACTTCAGCTTTATGCCCCCAGGAAGTCACCTGACTTCCATCCTATCTGTCCTATCTACTGGATGAGGGAACTCCTCTGGGTCTGTGATTGAGGGCTGCTCCTCGATGGTGATAGTTCCCAGCACTCTCAGGCTGTTGCATGTCCAGGGAGAGCATGCTCCGCTGGCCCAACAAAGCCCTCAAGCAAAGGGAAGCAGTTACCAGCAGTTGGAACTTAAACCACATTACACACAGAACTGAGGACCAAGGCAATGGTAACTTCACCTATACTTCAGAAAAAGCTTTATGTGTTGTTTTGGAAGCTGGATGTTGAATCTGTTCTGGATATAAAGCACAAAACATATTTGCTAATATTTTGATAGTGAGAAATTACTGTTCATTTCATCTGAATCCTGAAAGGGCAAGACTGCCAGGAATAAAGACTAGGTAGAATGTGAAGCAGTACTACTTCCTGAATACCATGAAGAATGCTGAGGGAAAAGTAGTTTAAGCTTAGCTGCTTCAAACTGTGGGTTCTTCCTCTGTCAAATTCCTCAGATAATAGAGCAAATGTTGAACATTTAGCTGGAGTGAGCAGTAAACCTTTGGGATTGTAAACCACCAAATTTAGGGAGTATTTTTGTCCCTGCACTATAACTATAACAGATATCTTCCATTCCCCGCTCCATTCCCCGCTCTGCTACAGGAAGCCAGCCTGTAAAGAGTATGTCAATTAACTCTCTTGCCTCCTGGCTTTTGTTTGAGCTCAACCATTACAGAGACCTGGCAGGAGATTAGAGGGCGGGAGGAGAGTGGGAACAGAGTATTTATAATCCCCAATCTCCCCCACTGTAAGGGTACTTTGAGCTGCCAATTTCGCAAAGACCATGGCTCTTCTCAAGGTGGCCCAGTTCATAAGACTCTCCTTCCAGGTAATTCGCCCCTTTGGGCCTAGGGGTGGAAATAGACCAGTGTCACTAGTATGGGGTTGCCTCCCCTTGATGGCTTCCCTTTATCCCACCTGGATCTTTGTAAATAGCTCCTTTATTGAATACTCTTTGAATTATTCTATTGGGATGAACCATCTATTTCCTGTGGGGCATGGGATGATGCGTTATTCTACCTATACTGTCTATTTTAGTTATTCTAACAATAAAATGTCACATTGTTAAAATATCATTCTTCCTGAACCACTGTGGTTTTCACCACATTCAATCTTGCCAAAATCAATAAAGTGGTTAAAAGATCCAAGTTCCATTGTCATCGCAATATTACTTCCCCAGACAATAATGCCTTTATGTTTAAGAAAGCACTAGCACATCCAAGTTACAAATCTGTCGCTCTATTGCCCAACCCCAGCCTATTTTTAAAACGCAGTGCTAATTTTTTAGTACTTCAGGGCTGTTTTATAAAGCAAGATCTTTGATGCTATTTCTTCTTCCTCACATTATCTCTCTAAACTTTACCCCAGGTTAAGTTTATGTTTGTTTAATGTGCTGAAAGGACAAGCTCCATAAAAATAATATTTATTGAGATGTGATTAGTGATTCCAAATACTGGATCTTGGTAGGAGATGAGGACTGATGTGCTTCTAGTGTGTTGTAAAATAATTTATTAAGCCAAGATAAGAGGAAAAGAGATTATTTACCTTACTTGGGGCCAAGGAAAACTCGTTTAATCCCACACTTAAGTGTTCAATGACATCACCTAAGGAAAATTGTGAAAGTATCTCAAATAAATACATTAACTTTCAAAAAGAGAGAGAAACTAGTAAATTACAGATTATCATCTATGGAATATGTTCAAAAGCACCATTTAGCAAGCCTGTACTTAAAATTATTATACATGAAAGTAATTTTTTCATTATAGTTAATTTATGTTTTATGTAAATTTGACTTACCAAATCATCTTATGGAATTCCAGCCCAAGTTTTTTAGAGACCCATAAACATTTTCTCCCACTGAAAATTACTGTTTTGTTTTTCTCTTTTTGGCATTGCTTCTTTATCCTTAAATCTTAATATTTATATAGTTACACAATTTAATGTAAGATCTTTCTCATCAACAGTGGTAGTTTTCGAACATGTAACAGTTCTCTGGGAACCTGAGGACAATAATGAACACTCTCCCTATAGTTATGTACATGGGTCTATACATATACTACTACATTAAATTTTGGAAGGTTCATTGATATCCTAAAATTTATCCAAGGGTGAATAACTCCTATAAATCTATAGCTTAATCCTCACAACATTTCTATGAGACAGGTATTGCTATTTCCATTTTTCAATTGAGAAAGTTAAGGTACAAAGAAGTTAAATGACTTTTCCAAGTCAGGTAGTAGAATTTGGTGTTAAACTCAGGCCTTTTGACACTATGTCCAATGTTCCCCCTCTAACCCATGACTCCCTCCTATTTTTGTCAATATGCATAATCACTGCATTCAACTATGAAGTATTTTATTTAATTAAGGTAGTTTCAACCTTTAATTAATGAGAGTCCTAGGATATCTGAAGTTTTGTAAATAAATTGCAGGCTGTAAATCCCATCTGATTGTTATATCATAGCTCCATTTTCTTTTCATTTAATTAAATCTCTGCTGTATAAAATTTATTTACTCAGAAGCATTTCTAATTTATCTCATAGTGTTATACAAAATTAAAAGCAAATATCTATGCCCCCCAAATAGATGTGGCTCATTATTTATACAGATTTTTCTTTCCTCTGTTTCTCGCTTAGCACCCATGCCAAGCCCACCACCTTGCATTCTGGAACCACTGCTTTGTCCTATTGATACCCAAGTCGGTGTGGAGAAGAGAATGACAAGGACACTTGGCTACTCAAAAAGGAGAGCTGGTTTTAATTTTGCCACTTAGCAGATAAATTACCTTAAATAAACCACATATACACTGTAACAATTTCCTTACCTGAAAATGAAGATGATATAGTCCATATCTATTATCCAACAAGATAATATTGCCTGAGAAAGTACTTCAGACATTTTTAAATCACCATCCACATTCAGGTTGCTATTATTACAGTCAGCAACGATATGGGAGATAATAGTGATGGCTGAACATTTGCAGTGAATAATTTAGTGGACATACCTTACTGTTTTACTTTTTAAAGAGCTTTTTAAATTGATTTTTTTAAAAACAGAGAAGAAGGGAGAGGGAGATAGAGAAATATTGATGTGAAAGCAAAACATTGATCTGCTACCTCCTGCATGCCCCCTACCAGGAACTGAGCCTGTAACCTGAGTATGTGCCCTGATTGGGAAATGAACTGGCAACATTTCGGTGCAAGGGACAATACCCACCCGAGCCACACCAGCCAGGGCTGTTATACTTTTTTAAAAATGACATGCTGATCATTTGATATGTGATACTGACCTCACTGGGATCACTTGTGCAGTCAACTTTGTAGAGGAGATGATGTCCTACTTCCTACAGTGAACATAAGCCAACCGGTGAGTCACTTAACACACTCAGTGACCTTTCATGGTGCAGTTATTTACCGACTGAGATTGTGTGGTAGATTTTACTATCTGATATTAAATTACCACTACATTATAAATAACACCAACCCCAATGGTCTTTAAAAATAATCTTCAGTAAGCTCTGTAAATAAAGAGGGGTCCATTGTTTATAAAAACTATACGTGGTATTTTTAAAGATATTGTTGTATGATCGGTTTGGTTGATTTTTCAGAATTTTTAATGCAGTAGGGCTTATTTTTATAAATTTTCTTGCATTGTAATTGTTTAGTGAGCATCATCGCAGTATATCTTTCAACACACAGTAAATGAAGCCAACAGAATTAGATCATTTGAGTACAAAATGTGCAATGAAAGTAAGTATAAACAATGAGCAGAAATCAAATGGAGGCAGGAAAACTGTCAGCAGCGGTTCTCCAGGATTATAAAATCCAGCTGGGGAAACTGGTTCAGAGAAAGCTTACAAATTATCCCAAGTATTTTAAAAATCATTTTAAAGAAGAAATTGCAATTTCTTTAAAAGACCAGTTTTTTAATGATTTGACACTTAACCTATGACTTTAAAACAAACAATAACTGTAAACATTGAAGTGACCTTTGTAACATTTCAGGATTAGATTCTGTTAAACTGCAAATCTGTAGAAATAAAATGTCTCTGAATAAAACAACTGAGGTTATAAGTCTCAGACCTCATCATGCGTTTTCCATTTTTTTTTACTTTATGTTTTCTGAAACAATGACTTCTAGCTCTAGCTCCATTCAGTCCAGTGGCCAGCTCCAGGGTTAATTAGTGTGGTATTTTTGCAGTCTATGGCTAGCCTGAAGGTTTTATCTACTCACTCATTCCAGGGGTGGCATCTTTGTTTCTGAGGGTCAACTTAGTGCCACAGTATCAGTGGGGTTGGGACAATGTCTGGCTCTCAACTGTTATCTTCTTTGCCATAGTCAGATGATGAAATACTTACATTTTACCTATTTCTGGCCATTGGTATCGAACCATTGTGCAATATGTCATTGCCATCGGGTCTTAGATCTTTGCCCCATGAAAGTCATTTTGCATCCTCAAAGTCTTTGCTAAAATACTTCTTCAGGTCTACCAGCAATCTCTTCTCTATCTACGTGCCCTTTTAAGTGGGAGTAAAGGGAAAGACTATCATGTAGAATGTAAGGATCTCTACTGTAAGGGTGCTTACAATCCTGAGAATATACTTACTATTTTTCCATGCTTTCCTCATAGTGTTCACACCAAGCTTTACCCACTTGCATATGGGCTTTGGATTCATGGTCTGGGTCAAACCTAAGGTTATAAAAGTTTTTATTTTACCTCAGATACCTCATCTATACAAAAATAGAATAGTATTCTTTTTCATAGGGTTGTTGCAAAGATTAAAGTAGATAATAGATATAAAAACAATTTGAATGTTGGCTGGTGTATAATAATATTTCAACAAATGATATCCATTATTGGCATAATTATTATATCTCCTCCTCTCCATTCTCTCCTGCAACTTGTCCTATGCATAGAGATTCATCAATATTTATGACTCCACTAAAAAGACAGTAGGATTAACAAATGTTGGTCAGAAGACATTTTTACAAGTTCTCACATGTCTTTCTTCAATCTGTCATGTTAGCTTATGAGTATGCAGAATTTCTTATTGCTTGGCAGAAACTTTCCCCAAATGCCTAAAAGATGTATTTTCAATGTGGAGAATAGGGCTAATATTTGGATATAGCCATTAATATCTATTTAGTTTCATAACCACAAGTCAGGATTGGATATTTTAAATAAGGAAAGAGAACAGTATGAATTCTGTCAGCTGTCATCTGTTTCTTTTCATGAAAGAACCCAGTTTTAAATCCAAAGAACCAGTTCTTCCAAAGCATTACAGTAAAAAGCTCCAAAGATGAAATCAACTCAGAATCACCTCATGGGTAACTAGCCCAGTAAGTTAATTACAGGATTCTTTGTTGCTCTTTTTTATTGTGAGTAAGAGTTCTTGATGCAATATTTTTGGTTAATTGAAGATTTTCTTTAAAACTACGCAAGACAGCCTGCAAATAGTACATTTATGTATGTAATAGAAATGGTTGTAATATATCATTAAGGCACTCCAGGGCATGCTTTATTGGTTCATTAATACAGTACATGCCTTAGGTGTATTCAACCACTCGGGGCCTATATTAATGGACCAATAAAATGTACCCGGGAGTGCCTTAATGCTACCCTAATATGGCTAAGTTTAAATTAATTTTTTCAGGCTTATCTTTTTAAAAATCATTTTTCTCTCCTTGGGAAGAGAATTTTCTTTACAGGAGAAAAAAGTTCATAGTGACAGAATAAAAAAGAAGCAGGATAATAAAAATATTTTTGTTTCATCAATTTCTTTATCTTTTTGGATGTTTTATTTTTTTGGATGGTTCTATTTCTAATCTTATGCATTCTACTTCCAGTGTCTCCCCACCACTTCCATGAAAATCAATAATCTTGTAGCTAGAAGCAGGAAAATAAGAACTATTTATTTTTGGAAGTAACAGATTTACTAGGAAATTTCATGTCCTCCTATAAAACTCCCATCACCTTTCAATATTCCACTTGGTCAGAACAAATGCTTACCCTGCTGTAAGGACAACCTCCTTTAATTACTTCTTGTCACCTCTGTAATCAAGAAAATATGCTTCCCCAAAAGTAAAATATTACTCCTAATCATCTACATTTCACTTCTATCTTGGCTTTTCAGAAGTTCTTGAATTCTACTTTGGATCATTGAGGAATCTTCTTGATAACAGAAATGTGGGGAGAAAGAAAGTGTTTAATCAAGCACAAACTGAATTAAAATCTCAGTCTTACCATCTACTTGTTCTACGATATTGACCTGAAAGCTTTCAGTTTCTCTTCATCCAATGAAGGTAATAATGCCTATCTCATAGGAATGTAGCATGAACGTTAAATGAGATGATTTATGCAGAACCTTTGGTAAAACACCTGGCACCTAGGAACCATTGGAAAAAATGGTAGTTTTTGCTATTAACTTATGAAATGCTACTGAAAAGACCAAAATGAATGGCAACAGTTGAATAGTATGGCTTTTCCCCAAAATAATGCTGACAAATTGAGCATTCAAAGTATGAAAAGCAGATATCTCTGATCACCTCTTCCTTCCCTCCCTCCACCAAAATATATATATATATATATATATATATATATATATATATATATATAGTCCAGAACTTTCTTTACTTTGATAATTTAATTTTCCTAAGAAGTCTAGTCATCTGGGGATGTTCATCATCATCATCATCATCATCATCATCATCACAAATGTCATAAATAAGTCCTGTTCTGTGGAAAAACACTAGCCTTGACTCTGTCAGAGTGGGAAATAGAAATTGAATCTCTGTGTTCAAAGAAGTTATATTTTAATTGGAACAACCTGGTATATGGAAGAGTATACATAACAGTACAAGATACATTGGAAATGCTATTTGAGTTTTAATTCAATTTTGAACATAATAGAAAAAACCTCAGTGAACAAGATCAATCACAACAAAGTCCCCCCAGCCTGTGGGAACTACACAGACTGTTTGCTTAATGGGGGAGAAAGTAAATATCGAAACTGGTCATGATGAATTCAGAAGGAAGAAGTAGAACTCCACATTGGGGAGTAGAAAAAGAATTTTGATGAAGAATGTTTGGTGAGAGGGCTCTTGGAGAACATTAGTAGGAGATGCAATAAGGCTGGATTATGGAGAGCTCTGCCTTTCAAGTGATAGAAAACTAATACAGGAATTTTTAAAAAAATATTTTTATTGATTTCAGAGAGGAAGGGAGAAGAAGAGAGAGTTAGAAACATCAATGATGAGAGAGAATCATTGATTGGCTGCCTCCTGCATGCCCTCCACTGGGGATCGAGCCCGCAACCCAGGCATGTGCCCTTGGCCGGAATCAAACCTGGGACCCTTCAATCCACAGGCTGATGCTCTATCCATTGAGCCAAGCCAGCTAGGGCAATACAGGAATTTTGATCAAGGAAATGTCCTAAATAAAAGTGGTTTTTAAAAATGTTAATTACTGTGATGTTTATGAACTGGAGTAAAGAGAAATGGTGTAAGAGAGAGCAGTTGAGAGAATATTGTCATATTGCATTCTTGAAGTCGTAGGGATCTGAATAAGATAAAACAAAAAGAAAACAGAAAACAATTGTCAATGAAAATCTAACAAAATTATAAATATTTTATTGTAAAATATTAGGATAGTGTAAGGAGCCTCTGGGACAACTTCAATTATACCAACATTCAAATTTTGAGGATGCCAAAAAGAAAAGAGAGAGAGAGAGAGCAAGAAATTGAAAACCTAAGTGAAAAAACAATGAGAGGAAATTTCCCTAACTTGCAGAAGGAAATAGACATACAAGCCCAGGAAGTGCAGAGAGTCCCAAATAAGATGAACTCAAAGAGGCCCATACCAAGACACATATTAATTAAAATGGCAAGGATTAAAGACAAAGGGAGAATCTTTAAAGCAACAAGAGAAAAGCAATTAGTTACCTACAAGGAAGTGCCCTCAGGTGTCAGTTGATTTCTCAATAAAACTTTACAGGCCAGAAGGGATTGGCAAGAAATAGTCAAAGTGATGAAAACCAAGGATCTACAACCAAGGTTACTCTACCCAGTATAGCTATCATTTAGAATCAAAGAACATATAAAGAGCTTCCCAGACCAGAAAAAGCTTGATCCCAAGCACTGGTCAGAGCTCATGTGGGAGGCAAATAATCTATGTGCCTCTCTCACATGGATGTTTCTCTCTCTGTGTTTCTCCCCCTCCCTTCCACTCTCTCTAAAAATCAATGAAAAAAAAATATCCTTGAGGATTAACAAAAAATAAATAATAAAAATAAACAAGTAAAACAGAAACAGACTCATAGGTACAGAGAACATTTTGATGGTTTCCAGATGAGAGAGATGTTTCAGGGAGGGGTACAAATTGGTAATTATAGAATAGTCATGGGGATATAAAGTGCAGCATAGGGAATATAGGCAATAATCCTATCTAATAAAAGAGAAAAATGGTAATTGGTGGACGACCGCTACCCTTCCCATTGGCTAATCAGGGCAATATGCAAATTAACTGCCAGCCAAGATGGCGGCCGGCAGCCAGGCAGCTTGAAACTAACATGAGGCTTGCTTGCTTCAGTGATGGAGGACTCCAACATTCCCCACCTGCCGCTGCAGGCCTCTGAGCTGCAACTCTAAGCAACTATGTAACAAATATAGAAGCTCAACAAAACCCCAGAAACCTGCTTTAGCCCCCCCGTGCTTCAGCCAGCAGGATCGCAACATTGTAAGCAAAGGCCAGAAACCTACTGTCAGCAGCGGAGGCCTAAGAGCTAGAGCGAAGCCTCGAAGCTAAAGCTGGCCTAGAATAAAAAAGAAAAAAAGTAGCGGTTGGGAGCTTCAGTCACCCCCAGCCTGAAAAGAGCCCTCAGCCCCTCACCCAGACTGGCCAGGCACCCCAGTGGGGACCCCACCCTGAAGGGTGTGTGACCAGCTGCAAACAGCCATCATCCCCTCACCCAGGCTGGCCAGGCACCCCAGTGGGGACCCCCACCCTGATCCAGGACACCCTTCAGGGCAAACCAGCCAGCCCCCACCCATGCACCAGGCCTCTAACCTATATAGTAAAAGGGTAATATGCCTCCCAGCACTGGGATCAGCGGAGCTGTGAGGCCTCCCGGCACCAGGATCAGTGTGACAGGGGGCAACGCCCAAACCCCCTGATCGCCCTGTGGCCTTGTGTGTGACAGGGGGCGGGGCCACAACCTCCCTATCCACCCTGCTCTGTTCATGACAGAGGGAGGCGCCCCAACCCCCTGATCAGCCCTGCTCTGTGCCTGATAGGGGGGAGCTCCCCAACCCCTTGATCGCCCTGCGGCTCTGTGTGTGACAGGGTGTGGCGGCCCAACCCCCCCCCCACAGGCCCTGCTCTGTGTGTGATGGGGTAAAGCCATAACCTCCCCATTGGCCCTGCCCTGAGTGTGAGAGTGGCGGTGCCCCAACCCCCAGATCGGCCCTGCTCTGTAGGTGATAGAGGGCGGTGCCCCAACCCCCTGATTGGCCCTGCTCTGTGAGTGACAGGGGGCAGTGCCCCAACCCCCTGATTGGCCCTGCTCTGTGTGTGACAGGGGGTGATGCTGCAACCTCCCCATCGACCCTGCCTTGAGTGTGACAGGGGACAGTGACCCAACCCCCCAATCGGCCCTACCCTGAGCATGACTGAGGGGGGCATGACAACCTCCCGATCGCCCTGCTCTGTGCATGACAGGGGGGCGGCGCCCCAACTCCCCAAGCAGCCCTGCTCTGAGCCCGACCAGGGGCTGCACCTAGGGATTGGGCCTGCCCTCTGCCACCCGGGAGCAGGCCTAAGCCAGAAGGTCGTTATCTCCTGAGGGGTCCCAGACTGCAAGAGGGCACAGGCCGGGCTGAGGGACCCCCCCTCCCCCCAAGTGCACAAATTTTTGTGCACCGGGCCTCTAGTATTCTAATAACTATGTATGGTGTCAGATGGATATGAGATTTATCAGGATAATCACTTAGTAACTTATGTAGTACCTAATCACTAGAGTGTACACCTGAAATTAATATAATATTGCATGTTAACTGTAATTGAGAAAAATTATTAAAAAGGTAAATAAATAAATATTTTATTATAATATGCAAGGGAGAAGAAGGAGCTGAATGGCTGAAGAAATGGGAAGATTGGAAACTATTTAGTCAACTCAGTTTGCTTAGTAGAGAAAAAATTTTCCAAGATCTCACTGTATGAGCCTCACATGTTCCTGAGTAATAATAAAACATTCTTACCACCCTTATCCAACATGGTAATGAAAGTCCTAACCAGAGCAATCAGGCAAGAGAAAGAAATCAAAGGCATCCAAATTGGAAATTGAGAAGTAAAATTGGCCCTAGCCTAGCTGGTTTGGTTCACTGGATAGAGCATCGGCCTGGGGACTGAAGGGTCCCAGGTTCGATTCTGGTCAAGGGCATGTACCTTGGTTGCAGGCACATCCCCAGTAAGAGGTGTGCAGGAGGCAGCTGATCGATGTTTCTCGCTCATCGATGTTTCTTACTCTCTATCCCTCTCCCTTCCTCTCTGTAAAAAATCAATAAAATATATTTTTTTAAAAAAAGAAGAATTAAAATTGTCACTTTTTGCAGATGACATGATTCTTTACATAGAAAAACCCTAAAGACTCTGTAAAAAACGATTAAAAAGAACAACAAAAAACAGAGTAAAAGTTGCAGGATACAAAATCAATGTACAAAATCCATTGCATTCCTCTACTAACAATTAAATTTCAGAAAAAGAAATAGAAAAAACAATCCCTTTTGCAATTGCAAAAAGAATAAAATACCTGGGAAGGAAGTTAACAAAGGATGTAAAGGATCTATACACTGAAGACTGCAAAGCCTTATTAAAAGAGATTGAAAAGGCGTAGAACAGATCAAAGCAGTACAAAGCCATGGTCATTATTAGAAAATACACGTTGAAAGTACATATTTCAGCATAGGTGTGTTAGCTGAGTGCATTGATTCTATGTCTTAAGAAAAACACACTATGTCAATTATCAAAGCACAAAGTATAGCAAAACTTTGAAAGCCTCCTAGAAATATTTCTCAGCATCATACCATGCTCCCTGTATTTCTTTCATTTTGCCAAAAAGGTTTCCTTCATCTTCACCCTGTCTTCTCCTTTCCACTTACCTAAATAATATTTACTTTTCAAAGCCCATTTTCTCCAAGAAACTTTGCCTAACTACTCAAACACACATTGAGCACCTCTGCTTCCTTGAACTCTTAGAACCTTTGCTGAATTAGCCTCTTAATTTAGCACTTAATTATGTATGTCCACAGCACACAAGTCCATGTGCTTAAAAGAGAAAAAGGCAAAAGTAGGGAATATATTCACTCACATTCCACAAAATTACCATAGCTAGTCTCATTTCTCCAAAAAGAGGAATTCTAAACACAGTTAGAAAAATAATAACATCATTACAATGAGTATGCCTACTCTCGGGGTGACTGCATTGTAATCCTCATTTATTAATTAAAATAAAATAAAATATTAATTCACTAGTTCAAAATGACATTGCATTATAAGCATCAATTTTAAGCATCATGGAGATAAAAGGATTTTTTTATTAATTTATTTGCCTAAATTGTCCAAAAGAAAATTAGCATAAATATATGATAATTTGGTCAAATAATTATTTGAAAAGTTAAAAGAAATATATATTTATTTGTTCAAATATCTGCCTCAACTCAAGACGATGTGACCAGGACTGCTGCAACAACGGTCTCCAAGGGAATGCCTTCCAACAGCCATCATGTGGTGAGATGGGGCATGAGAGTGAGGAAAGTCTGTCTATCCGAGGTTGAACTGAGTAAGAAAACCCAGAATGTCAAGAGAAGCCAAAATCCATTAAGGAGAGCAATGAGTAAAAGCTAGAGAGAACAGAATTTTCATGTGGACGCCAAAGAGCCAGAGGCAGATCAAAGCTGGGATATATTGCCAAGAGTCAGAGCTGGAATTAGTGAGAAACCCAGTGTAGCATATCGGTCCTAGTGTTGAAAATTTCAAGCAATTGTTTAAAAATAGCTTGGAGCATCAAGGTTCTACTTAATAATACTGAGTAAAAGATCATTTTCTAATTTTTCTTGACACTTTTTCTGTCTGTTTTTGCATTCATTTTTCTGTTATCCTTTGTAGTTTTAGACACGGTCTCAAAGATGATTAATTGTTAATTTTAATAATTTGCCCCAAACTTAAGTTGTTAATATTTATAATTCCACTATATGTTTTAATGTATAGGTTAAATTATTTCACTACCTACATAAAAGTTTTTAAAAAAAGACATACAACCACAAACTTTGAAGCTGACAACATATTTTAATGATCATTGAACAATGATATCACAGGAAAACATCAGTCATAACTAAAGACGAGGTTTTTATAGATATCCAGGCACATGGCTCAAACTCTTACATCAAATAAAATCTTCAGGTAGATTTCAGTTTTGCGAATAACTATTCAAGACTACATCACAGAACCTGAAAATTTCCCCTAGTCATCTCCATAATAGGCTCAAAAAGTCTTTTTACCACAGATGGTCTTTCACTACCATGGAAAGGATTGTTCCAACCTTCTGGAAGGCAATTTGGCAACTCATATTAAAAGCTTGCAAATGCCCTCATCCTTTGACAGAGCAATTCTGTTGCACTGTTTGTGAATTTTTTACCAAAGAAGCAGTCATGGATGTGTGCAAATATTTATCTCAAAGATATCCATTGTATTATTGTTAATAATAGCTACAACAATACAAAATTCAAATGCACAAAATAGGAGTGTGGTTAAGTAAACTATGACAAACCCATGTAATGAAATGAATTAGCCGCAGAAAAGTATGTTGTAAAAGAGCATTTAATAAATATAGAATGTTAGATTACAAAGAAAGTGATAAAAGCAAGTTACACAGTATAACCTCTGAGCTTCTAAACAATACCATGAGAAAAAGAGCAAAAGAGACCTAGTTGACTAAAAATATTAATATACTTTATCTCTGATTGTTCTTTATTGTATATGTGTGTGTTTATTGAATTTAGTGGGGGTGACATTGGTTAATAAAATTATGTAGGCTTCAGGTGTACAAGTCTATAACACATCATCTGTATATCGAACTGTGTGCTCACCACCCCAAGTCAAGTCTCCTTCCATCACCATTTATCCCCCCTTTACCTGCTTTACCCCCCTCACCCCTCTTTCCCTCTGATAATCACCATACTGTTGTGTGTTTCTATGAGGTTTTTTTTGTTTGTTTGTTTACTTAATCCTTTACCTTTTTCACCCAGCACCCTCAACTCCCCTCCCCTCTGATAGCTGTCAGTCTGTTCTCTGTATCTATGAATCTGTTTCTATATGTTTGCTAGTTTATTTTGCTCATTGGATTCCACATATAAGTGAAATCATATGGTACTTGTCTTTATCTGACTGGCTTATTTTACTGATTGTTCTTAGAATACAATTTGAGTTCCTTAACATGATGTAAAATGTCCTATGTGATCTGGTTTCTACCTCCTGTTCTAACTTCCTCCTTGCCACTCCTTTTCACTCCTGCTCTCTAGTCATTTGGCCTCCTCTGTTCCTGGAACATGCCCATAGACTTCCAGCTCTGTGGTCAGGTCATTGTAATTCCTCCATCTAGAAGGCTCATCTGCTTTTCACCCACCACTCCTACTCCCTTACCCTTCTCTCCTTCAGACCTCAGATTAAAACACACCTTCACAGCACTCTACCCTTCCCCCTCAACCTAGAATAGATCCCCCTTCACACATTATCAGGGAACCCTGGACTCCAGTTTCATAGCATTTAAATCTATTGTAATCATATAGTTGTTTTTGTGACTATCTGTTTTCTATCTGTTGTCTCTAATAGACTGCAAGTTCCATAAAGTCACAGACTATGTATTTGCATATTCACATATTATAATTCACTCAATAAATTGTTACTAAAATGATATATGGATGACATTACGGGGACTATTTAATTTCTCTATCATTTTACACCAAGCATATATAACCTTTACAACAAGAAACATAAAGTCTTTTGTTTTGTTTTTATGTGGGTTTTGCTTTTGTTTTTTTATTAATTTCAGAGAGAGGAAGGAGGGGAAGGAGAGAGAGAGGGAGAGAGAGAGAGAGAGAGAGAGAGAGAGAGAGAGAGAGAGAGAAACATCAATGATGAGAGAGCATCATTGATCAGCTCCTTTCCACATGACCCCTACTGGGCACCTAGCCCACAATCTAGGCATGTGCCCAGACCATGAGTCAAACCGTGACCTCCCCATTCATGGGTTGACGCTCAACCACTGAGCCACACCGATGGGGCAAAACATAAAGTTTAATTGTAAAAAAATATATTTGAAATAGTGTAAAATGAATGAACATCAAGTTTGGCAATGTATTTGAATTATTTGTGCTACAACAATTCTCCATTTTACTAGATTATCCCTTTAAACCAGGATTTACTATCTCTGTTACTTATTTTAAACTTGAATTTGACTTCAAAATTTTCCACTGTAATCATTAGAAATTCCTCAGAGTAAGAACATAAATACCAAGTAGGAAGTCTCCGTGTGGATGGTGAAGGGAATTTTGCCTTAAAAAGCTATTTCTCAGATAATAAGTACTAAAATAGCAAATCCATGGGTCGGGTAAAAAGAAGAGATAATTCAAAGTGTGTGATGGTTCAACGCTCTGTGTGAACTGATAATATCTCTCCCTATTCCTTTCTTTCAGCCTTGACCTCTGTAACAAAGAATTTGGTTTCCGCCATCCAGCCAATCTGAAAATGACTTGTCAACCTAGTACATGATCCACAGTCTTAGTTCATGAATCCTTTGTGATGACGACAGATCCTTGTTTGTACTTGTTTTAGTTTAGGTTCTCCCCCCCTCCCCGAAGTTGCTTCTCTATTTTTAAGCACATAAAATGTATTTCAACACTTAACAACACAAGAAGTATAATCAAGAGCTGCAAAAAGTTCCAGCTAAATTTCTCATTTGAAGTGATAACCAAGCATTGCTACACAGGGCTGACTGCATGGTAGCTTAATGGTATGTTGTAAAACCCTTTTCACCATTAAACAGGAAAGTAAACCTGCCAAATTTACTTTAAAATACAAAATTAATTTCCTGCCACTGTCTCATTGCCAAAGTCATTTCATCCAATGTTGAAGATTTATAAGTTGAATATCTTCTAAATATTGAAAGTTAAATGCTGTGTTCCTAACTGAACCTCAAGTTATTATTTCTACATGAAGAAAAAAAAAGAACAAATATAGTACTTCTTCAAGTAATCTCAGTTGTTCAATATGTAAGTAAGGTTCTTGGTGATATTTTAAGTTCATTATTATTAACCTGGCAGAAGCACAGTTTCATAACCGAGTGCAATTTTAATAAAATCAAACATTACTACAATATTGTAAGTGCCTCATCTTGACTTTCTTCTAATCTATCCAAATTCAGTGTTTCTGGTAGAACCACTTGAGTTCACATTAGATTTATTTCACACTATAAAAGCACAATTCATTAAACAGACTAGTCTATTTAAAACAAAGGCAATTTTATCACAGTCAATTCAATTATTTAACACTGCTTTTTTAACTCACTACTTAAAGCTTTCTTTTGACAAGTATTCCTTTAAATAAATGAGTTATAATTTAAAGAAAAAAAGATCAAGTGACACTATATGCAATTAGCCTATAGGAAGATGTTTTTCTTTTAATATAATCTATTTTTTTCAGTTAGACTGAACTTCAAGTAACAGAAGCCATCAAGGTTATTTTTCAGCAGAAATAAACATAAAATAACTTTCTTTGTTCAATTAACTTTACTTTGCTCTGTTGCTTGTATTTTCATTTAAGGAAGTAACTATTTGTCCACGCCTACATAATTAAAGCATGAGAGTGGTCATCTGAATAATTTATTATAAAGATAATGTAACCTGAAGTCCATAGAATCAACCTTCTCATCCTACTAATAATCTGATTAGTTACTTTATAATATTAATAAGCAGTCACATGGAAAGTTTAGTAACCGCTTAGCCAAGTGCTAACAAAAGCAAATTAAGCTAGTGTGGTGGGTTCCTTTCAAAAGTTTCCCCACAAAATGTTTTGTTTAAAAATTATTATGAGATTTAAATTTTATTTAAGGTTACAGACTTGAACTTCAGATAATGAGCTGAATAAGGAATGTTTCCATTATCAAAGAAAAAAGAATTTAGATGTGTTTAGCACAAGCCTTATTCATCAAACAGCGTTTTCATAAAGGCAATGTTATTAACTTTTCATGCGAGTTGTCCTAGAAAAATAAGGTGAAAGGATTCAAAGGAACATGGCACACATGTCTGTCATAGTCTAAGAAGATTATGATTTTAATATGTGATTTATGAAATGAATCTCATGGCTTTTAGTCAGATTTCAAGTAGTGTTGCTCCTAAATGAAAATACTCAAAATAGATTATTGTTATTAAAATATTTCAGATTGAGGGAATGTTCGGTACTGGGCCTTTCATATTTTTGCTTTTATTTCTCCTTTATACTTTTATTAAAAAATATCTTTGGATACTTTCAAGTTTCTGGTCTAACTACTCACCATATTTTAATAAATAACTCATTGGATCAAATGACTTCTTTTAATATAGATTAATGAATTAATATATTTTATCAAAAAAAATTAATAAATAAAATCCTTGGTCACATTGTAGTCACCTAGAAATTAAACCCTGAGCACTGGAATATACCAAAATCAAAATAGTACTAAATTTAATGATAGCTATGTATGTCCCCTGGGCTTACTTTGCATCTTCTATATCCACAATAATGAAATAATTTTCAACAAAGCACTACAATATTTTAGTGAGATGTAAGTGTCAAATTTAACCAGTCACAAGTTATAAAACCTACGAGCCAAGTTGGATAGTATCCTGAAGGTCTCATTTGGATACAAGTTTACATGGATTATTTACTTAATTTAGAAAAACAATGGTAAGCCAAGTTATACCTGGAGGGAAATGAAAGAAAAATCTAGACAAAAATTTCAAAACAAAATAAAGTTGTAGTATGTGTGTCTATTTTAGAGACTTATTTTATCCCTGTCTTTCATTTTCCCCAGTAAATGTGTCTGGTGTCCCGTCAGGTGTGGTTCTACTCTAAAAATGTTCTTTCGTCCTCCTGTGGGTCACCACTGGCAAAAACGGCCAAGACTGACACCCAAATATATTGCTGGATTTCTGTAGCCCACAAAGTTGATGCCAGTAGCTGGAAGTGGTGGAATAAGCAGTAATGAAATGTGCTACTAAGAGCATTCACATCTTCATCCTAACATGCAATAAAGCACAAGGATGAATCTCTTTGAGCAATCTCCAAGTTCCATTTCTATACCAGCATTTCATGTTGCCAATTGACAAGATTTCCTTTTGTAATTCACTTCGGTAGCTTCCATTTGATAATGGGATTTGTGGCTCTTATCCCACCTGCTTAATGTGGGACTATCTTTTTATCCGTTCATACTAAGTATTGGGAGTCTTAGGATGAAAGAGGTAATTTTCAGACTCAGGGTATTTAGGCAGGGAAAAAAAAAAACACCCACAAAACATTCTGTGCATCCAGTGAAGATACATTTGCCAGCACAACTCTCTCTGTGTTCCATCAAGGGACAAGAGGAAAAAAAAAAGTGGGGGGGGGGGGAAGGGGGACAAGAAGAATAAGAAGTCCCCATTCTTAAGAACTTTCCTACCATGTGGGTTTTATTTTCCTTATAACTTTCTGTCGTCATATTTTCTTTACTATTTTCTGTATATCTAATACTTTTTCAAAAGAAAAAATGAGTAAAAAATATATATATTTCATGGATTCAATCCACAAAAATATACACTCCTCTCATAATCTAAAAATAAAAAAGAACAATAGTATTAATACAATTTTCATTCTGAATTTCATTTTTTCTCATAATTGTTCATCATTCTTTGTTTTAGTTATCACTGAAGAAAGATTTCTACCGCCATAAATTTAATTTCTACTAGAATTTTAAAGGATTTTAGTTTATGGACTAGCAATAACTATGTTGATAGATAATTATTTAAAAACAGTTCTACAGTCAAATCACTTTGAAGATAACACAAAAACTACCTAATCCTGGAAATGCAGAGCACATTTTTCCATATCAGAGGTTACTGATATTGATATTGTTAGATGTAAGTTGTCAACCATGTCTGAAAACTATTTAATACCAAAACATAACCAATAGCAACTGAAAATTAAGGATTATGAAGACCTATAAACCACAACATTAAACCACAAATGTCTTTAAAAAAGGCTTTAAAACATATTTCACATTTAAAATGTTACAGTATAAATATTTTAGTTATACATTTAATATTACATATGTAAATTTGAATTATAAGAGCAAATTCCCAATAGACTATCTATAAACAGTCTAGAATTATTATAAAATATCTTTAAATGCCTACTAGTTATCTAATGTAGGGTATTTCCCTTGAATCATGACAAATGTACTTTGAATAATCCTGCTTTACTCAGAATGAGCTCAGTTGCTACAGTAAATATAAATTACAACTTATGGATACAAGATAATTAAGCACATATTAGGGCCTTTTTCTTTGTTCAGAAGAGATGAGTGTTCAAAGAAGAAATAAAAAACATAAGAATTAGATTAAACAGAGTACAAGCAAGAAAAAAATGTCCCATTTAGACTAGAAATAGCCCTACCATCTATACTAATAAAAGGGTAATATGCAAATTGGTCACAATGCCCTCACAGTCACGACTGGATATGCTAATTAGTCAAGACCAGTATGCAAATTGACCATCACTCCAACACAATAATGAGAAGGATATGCTAATTAGCCCTGATATGCTAATTAGCCATGACCAGTGTGCAAATTGACCATCACTCCAACACACAAGATGGCCACCCCCATGTGGTCAAAGATGGCCACCACAAGATGTCCTGCAGGGGAGGGAAGTTGGGGGCAATTGGGCTGGCACAGGAGGGCCGTTTAGGGGGACCAGGCCTGCAGGGGAGGGCAGTTGTGGGTGATCAGGCCTGCAGGGGAGGGCAGTTAGGGGTGATCGGGCTGGCAGGGGAGTGGTTAGGAGGTGATCAGGCTGCCAGGCAGAAGCAGTTAGGGGCAATCAGGCAGGCAGGCAGGCAAGCGGTTGGGATCCATCAGTCCTGGATTGTGAGAGGGGTCCCAGATTGGAGAGGGTGCAGGCTGAGCTGAGGGACACCCCTCCCCCCAGTGCAGGAATTTCATGCACCGGGCCTCTAGTTTTATATAAATGAGGATGACCTCCTTTTCCAAGGAGAAATGTTCTCTTATTCGTTCATCAGTGAACATATATTGAGCACCTACAATGGCAAGTCACTGTGGCAGACACTAGGAAGAGAAGTGAGGAGAGAGACATAGTCACTGCCCATGGAAAGCTTAAGTTTTAACAAGGGAGGCAGACAGTAAATAATTGCCCAAGTAATTAACCCATTACAATTATAAAAGATGCTACAAAGTGGTGCTGGATGGGATGGAGTGGGTCACAGGTATGGGCATATGAGTGAGATTAGACCTAGTCCAATAGATAGGGAAATTCTACTTAAAGAAGTTGCATTTAATATGGATCCTACGGCTGATAGGAATTCACCAGAAGAGGACAGCGAAGGGCAATCAAGGCAGAGTTGCTGTGCCTTTCACAGGAAAGCTGGCTGGAAAGCAGAGAGCCATAAAACTGCTGCGGAAAGGCTGGTAGAGTAGGCAGGGTCCTGATAGGAAGGACCAGGTACAAAGAGCAGTTAAAAGATCACCTCCCAGCCTGGTCAGCATGGCCCAGAGGTTGAGTGTCAACCTATGAACTGGGGGGTTCAATTCCCAGTTAGGGCACATGCCTGGGTTGTAGGCTTGATCCCCAGTGTGGGGTGTGCAGGAGGCAGCCAATAATGATTCTATCTCATCATTGATGTTTCTATCTCTCTCCCTTCCTCTCTGAAATCAATAAAGATATATTTTTTTAAAAAGATCACTGCCCTAAAAAGGTATTTTACCTCTGGCTTTTTGCTCAGTGCAGGGGTGCAGGGGTGAGGGTGGTGGTGAGGAAAATGTTCTTTTCAGAAAAACACTGTGTTCTGTGATCTTTCCAAGGTTCTGACCTCTACTGTGGCTATCTTTGACTTCCAGCCTGAACTTATATCTTCCCAGGTCTCATCATTTCATTCGTGTTTTTGTCTACTCTTCTTCAACCAAGCCTGCAGCACACCCACCTAGTTTTGTCTATGTTAACACTATTGGAAGGGTGGAAAATGTATCTCTACTTCCAGTCCTCACATACTGAAAACAGATGAGCTGCCATTCTGTCTTTGAAATCCACTATTTAACATATTCAATTAATGAAACACCAAATTAACTCCATTTCAAATATGGAAATACCTTCAAATTCCTAGATGTTATTTAAATTAGAATATGGGTAGAGATATTGAAGCATGGTTGCAATCATCTTGGGTTACAATTGCTGTTTAATATTTTAACCCTGCTGTTCTAGCTTCTGTAATTACTTGCTTGCTAAAATAATAGAAAAGTTATTTTGATTTTCTGAAGTTATATAAACCATCCCATTCGATTGAATACCCCATTGATTGTGGATTGAATACCCCATTGATTGTGGTTTTACTGGTCTTTCAAAACACATTCCTCTGCACCTGGAGACCAGGACAGCACAATTGCTTTAAATTGCTTCAGTGGCTCCAGAAAATGGGTTTCAGTTGACTCAGTGGCCACAAGACCTGAAATTATCATTGATCTTTATAGATAACTAACTTGCTCAATTTAGCATCTGCAACAAACTGCTTTTGCAAACCAGGTTCCTCATTCCAAACCTCGAGATGTAATCAATACCTTTGTGGTATTTGCCTATGTGAGTCTGATGTTTCTGCCACTCGGCACTGCGAGATTCGGAGCCGCTTCTCCCTCTCAGGCTCCGGCTTCAATGATTAAATGACTCATTGATTTGATCTTGCATCCTGTGTGTTACTCACGGGGTACATTACAACAATATGACTCCTAAGCCACTTATGTTTTCAAGTTTTAGGTAAGCTCTATAATTTTCAATGCAAATTACATCCCAGTTTCTAATACAGAACACCAGTTTTTATTCCATGAAAAGATACTTTTACATCAGTTATCTATTTCTATCCCAAGGTTTTAACAGAGGATATTGAATTTTTGCAAATCTAGGAAGCCCATAATTTCTATATTCATCCAAATAAAAGACTTTTATCTTGAAACAGAGGCTATTCTTTATAAAAGTTTTCAGTTTTCTGAGGTTCCCTTTAAAATTTGTCAAGAAAATAAGTAGGATACATTTTTACAAGCCAGCTTCAATATGGTTTCATATATCATAGTTCTAAGGAAAATCACATCCAGGATGTTTTACTAACTGGTTGATGAATTAAATACTAACTGGTTGATGAATTAAATAGATGTGAATTCCCAGAAGATTCTATGCATAAGAAGAGTTGGTGATTAGCATTTCAAATTGTTATAACCTACCTATGAATGGAATTACTAAGAAGAAAGGATGCTTATATTTACCTGTTGTTAACTTGAGGATTTTTAGAAGGTAGAGAGACTGGTGAAGCAAGCACTGAGTGTGTAGTACCATCTGCAATATTCCCTGTTATTCCCTGGAATTAGAGAGAGGTTCTTCTACGAATATTATACCATGAGGCAGCTGTTTAATTTTTGCATATAATTGATAAAATAAAACTATAGACAGTGTTAAATAGTTCTTCTTCTAAAGGTTTGTTTGTTATTCAGAATCTAAAAACCATATTTCCAGAACATACACACTATAGTATTTGCCTTTTTAAAATTTTAATTAAGTTCATTTTGGTAAAATTGGCTAATAGCATTATATAAGTGCTAGGTGTACAACTATATAATGGAACACCTGTGTACTCCATTTAGTGCTTCCCACTCAAAGTCTAGTCTCCTTCTGACATCATACGTTTGACCCCCTTTGCCCTCTTCATCCTCTCTGCAGCCCCCTTTCCCTCTGGTAACCATCATTCTGTTGTCTGTATCTATGAGTTTATTTTGTTTATTTGTTGCTTTTTGTTTTATTTCCTACATATGAGTGAAATCATATGGTTCTTGTCCTTTTCCATCTGACTTGCTTCACTTAGCATGATACTCTCAAGATTCATCATGTTACCAAAATGGCAATGTTTCATCTTTTTTAGGGCTAAGTATTCCATTGTATATCTCACATCTTCTTTACCCAACCATTTATCAAAGGACAATTAAGTTGTTTCCATGTTTTGGCTATTGTGAATAATGCTACAATGAACATAGGGGTACATATATCCTTATGAATAAGTGTTTTCAAATTTTTTCAGGTAAGTACCCAGAAGAGGGCTTGCTGGGCCATATAGTAACTCTATGTTTAACTTTTTTAGGAAGTTCCATACTGTTTTCCACAGTGGCTGCATCAACTTACATTCTTTTTTTTTTAATTAAATCTTTATTGTTCAGATTATTACAGTTGTCCTCTTTCCCCGCCCCCCATAGCTCCCCTCCACCCGTTTCCCACCCCACCCTCCGCCCTCACTCCCTACCCACTGTCCTCATCCATAGGTGCACGATTTTTGTTCAGTCTCTTCCCGCATCCCCTACACCCCTTTCCCCCCCAAGAATAGTCAGTCCACTCCCTTTCTATGCCCCTGATTCTATTATAATCACCAGTTTATTCTGTTCATCAGATTATTTATTCAGTTGATTTTTAGATTTACTTGTTGATAGATGTGTATTGTTGTTCATAGTTTGTATCTTTACCTTTTTCTTCTTCCTCTTCTTAAAGGATACCTTTCCGCATTTCATATAATGCTGGTTTGGTGGTGATGAACTCTTTTAGTTTTTTCTTATCTGTGAAGCTCTTTATCTGACCTTCAATTCTGAATGATAGCTTTGCTGGGTAATCTTGGTTGTAGGTTCTTGGTATTCATCACTTTGAATATTTCTAGCCATTCCCTTCTGGCCTGCAAAGTTTTTGTTGAGAAATCAGCTGACAGTCATATGGGTACTCCCTTGTAGGTAACTGACTGTCTTTCTCTTGCTGCTTTTAAGATTCTCTCTTTGTCTTTTGCTCTTGGCATTTTAATTATGATGTGTCTTGGTATGGTCCTCTTTGGATTCCTTTTGTTTGGGGTTCTCTGCGCTTCCTGGACTTGTAAGTCTATTTCTTTCACCAGATAGGGGAAGTTTTCTGTCATTATTTCTTCAAATAGGTTTTCAATATCTTGCTCTCTCTCTCTTCTTCTGGCATCCCTATAATTCGGATGTTGGTATGCTTGAAGCTGTCCCAGAGGCTCCTTACACTATCTTTGTATTTTTGGATTCTTTTTTCATTTTGCTTTTCAGGTTGGGTGTTTTTTGTTTCTTCATGTTTCAAATCTTTGACTTGATTCTTGTGAACCTCTAGTCTGCTGTTGGAACTCTGCATAATATCCTTTATTTCAGTCAGTGTATGCTTAATTTCTAGTTGGTCCTTTATCACAACCTCGAGGGTCTCATTAGATTTCTTGAGGGTCTCATTAAGTTTATCGGCGGTTTCTAGAAAATTCTTGAAAAATCTTAAAAGTGTGTTTTTGAACTCTATATCCAGTAGTTTGTTTTTCTCCATTTCTGTCATTTGCGTCCTGTTGCTTTGTCTCCACAGTTTTTTATGCTTCGCTGTGTCAATAGAGTGGTTTTCTGTGCTAGGTGTCCTATAGGGCCCAGTGGCTCAGCCTCCCCAATTACCTGAGGTGGACACTCTTGATGCACCCCCTTGTGGGCTTTGTGCACAGTCTTGTTGTAGTTAAGCCTTGATTGTTGTAGGTAACACTGGGAGGGATTGACCTTCAGGCCAATTGGCTGTGAGAATCAGCTGTGTCTGCAGTGGGAGAACTTCTGTGCTGGAGACACCCCTCCGGGGAAAGACTTGCTTCGATGGGGCTTTGGTGCTCACTGAGTCTGCCCCCTGAGTGTGTCATTTATGGATCCGAGGAGCTGCAATCTGGATGGTCCCACTCTGACCACCGGGCACACTGGCTCCTGGATCTCTAAGGAGGTGCTAATCTAGCCTTTGCCTGAGGCTACCCAGCAGGAGCCAGCCCTGACGCAATGCAAGTTGCCCTGGGGCTTTGGGCCAGCTGCAGTTTGTTAGGTAATTATCAGATTACAAAGGGCCAGGCCTTTCATATGCAAAAGCCTCCGTGCACAGCTTGGGTGGGGCGGGGTCCCAGGGGATCAACAGGGTGGAGTGAGCAGTTATGGCTGCTCTCACTCATGCCCTCAGAGGCCCTGCTGCTCAGTGTCCAGGCAATCGCTGCAAGCACCTCTGAGAGAAAGCTGCCCTTGAGTTCCGACTAATGTCAGACAGTCCAGTTTCTCCCATATGAGTCTGGGTCCCCAGAGACTCACCCGGAACTGGAACTCAGAGCTTGAGATTCCCTCCCGATTGAAAAAGACAACCATGTCCTCAGCCACCAGCCTTCTCAGCATGCACCTCTGTACCTCTGTATTTTACTTCCGCACCACAACTCCTCTGAATCTCGGTATGCTTTTCTCTTTCCTTCTAGTTGTAGAATTTCCACTCATCCAGCCTTCCTGTGGTTCTGGTTGATGTCCGTTCCATCTTTTAGTTGTATTTTTGAAGTGGTTGTGCGAGGCAGCAATCTCCGGTGTTTACCTATGCCGCCATCTTGGTTTTTCAGCTCAACTTACATTCTTATTAACAGTGTACAGAGGGTCCCTTTTTTTTCATATCCCCTCTAACACTTGTTATTTATTGTCTTGTTGATAACAGCCATTATAACAAGTGTGAGATAGTATCTTATCATGGTCTTGAGTCACATTTCTCTTATAACTCGTGAAGTTGAGAAATATATGTACACCAAAAAAAAAAAAAAAAAAAAACCACACACACACACTCAAATGAAAGAGACTACATCAAACTAAAAAGCTCCTGCCCAGCCAAATAAACTATTAACAAAGGAAAAAGGCAACCTACAGAATGGGAGAAAATGTTTGCAAACAATACCTCCAATAAGGGTTGAATATCCAAAATATATAAAGAATTCATACAACAAATGTGAACAACAAACAATAAATGATGTGACTAAAAATTGGGCAGAGGACCTAAACAGATACTTTTTCAAGGAAGACACACAAATGGCCGACATGAATATGAAAAGATGCTCAACTTCATTAGTTATAAGGGAAATGCCATTGTTAGGTTACCATGCACACAGGGCTTATTCAGCTCACAATAAAAATAACCCTCGTATTTCTCATGTTTTGGAGTTTTTGAATATGAGTAGTTTTTTAATATGAGAATTATGTAAGTTACTAGTACACTGTAAGGTTTTGAGTACGTGGTCTGATTGTCATTCCTTCCTGTGGAATCTAGGGACTGGATTGATATTTGTTCCACTTTCCTATCCCTTGTTATTTAATAGGTTGATTTATGAGAGCATTTGTAGGAAGTGGGGAATATTAATAAAAAAGAAAGAAGGGAAAAATTGAGTGACTTACTCAATATCCCAATACTAACTCTGTAGACACCCATTTTGTTTTTTCCTGGTGCTCAAGTCTTCTCACCATACCAACCTATCCATTCTTCCTGTGTTCTCCAATTTGCCAATATATTCCCTTTATCAACCCCAGCACTGCTGATCCCAGCTAGGTATTTGAAATGAAGCCATACTAAAATCTGAATGCAGTTGTAAGGATGTTTAAAATACTAGAGACTCTAATTTTTAAATAGGGATGGCTTGAAAGCATAATTGATTTTCTAATTTGTTAAAACTTCTAATTTGTGCAAGCTTTAAAGAAAATGTTAGAAAATAGGGGAATAGAGGAAAGGTATTTGACATAATGAGTCTACCAGAAGCCATGGCCAGTATGGCTCAGTTAGTTGGAGTGTTGTCCCATACACCAAAAGATAGCAGGTTCTATTCCAGGTCAGGGCACATTCCCATGTAGCAGGTTCAATCTCTGGTTGGAGCACTTGCAGGATGCAACTGATTGATGTTTTTCTCTCACATCAAGGTTTCTCTCTCTCTCACAAAGATTCTGCCAATAAATCCATTCTTGGGGTCACTTTCCCTGAGCTAGACATGATTCTGACAGCCCTTTTGGTGCCTTCACATTTAAACCTTTGTCATTGTCTAAAACAGTTTATGTGCCAATATGTCCTTAGTGGGAGTAAAGAGAATAGTCATAGGAGTCTCTTCTGTATTGTCTTTTGTCATCCAATAGGACTGCAGCATTACTATGTTGTGACAAAATTTATAACATGTTTCCAAGAATATTTTAAAATACACAAAACTCAATTCTCAGAAAATGGCATAAAAGGTTTAAAATTCTGTAATCAGTTTTTTAACTGATAAAATTTCAGTAGTTATCATGTCGTAATTATGACCATTTAACTTCCATGTATTGTATCCTATCATAGAGGCCCAATGCACGAAATTCATGCAAGAATAGTCCTTCTCAGCTGCAGCGGCTGCCTCAATCCCTCCCTTGAAGCCACAATGGCTGCCTCAATCCCACTGCTGTAGCCCCAGCTTCATCCAGAAGGTCATCTGGAAGGACATCCAGTCTAATTAGCATATTATGTTTTTATTATTATCTATACTAATAAAGGGTAATATGCTAATTAAGGTAAACATCTTCCTGACGACCTTCCAGATGTCCTTCCAGACAAAGCTGCAGCAGCTGTGAAGGGCCAAGGCTCAGGCTGGCAGTGGCGGCGGCAGTGGAGTAATGGGGGTGGCTCCTTCCCCTGATCCACCAGGTCACCTCCCGCAGAAGGAGGCCAGACTACGGCTTAGGACGGGGCCGAGGCAGAGGTAGTTAGGGGCAATCAGGCCTGCAGGGGAGCAAGTTAGGGGTGGTCAGGCTGACAGGGGAGCAAGGTAGGGATGATCAGGCTGGCAGGGGTCAAGGAAGGGGCAATCAGGCTGGCTTGTTAATTTGGGGGGTGGGTTGTTTGTTTGTTTTGGTATGGATGTCCAGTTGTTCAAGTACCGTATTTTAACCATTAAATTACCTAATCAAAAATTAATTGACATTATATGTGTAAGTCTATTTTTATATTCCATTCTATTATCTGTATTTATATTCATTTCCCACATCATGATATTTTGATTATTGTAATTTTATAATTAGTCTTAAAATCAGGTAGTAATAGTCCTCCAAATAGAACTGTTTGTGCAAAAACAAGTTTATTGATACGTGTTATTATAAATATATTACGAATACAAATTATAAAATTTAAAAAAAAAATAGTCCTCCAACACTGCTCCTTTCGAAAGTATTGACTGCCCTGGCCAGGTGCCTCAGTTGGTTGAAACATTGCATCATATGCCAAAAGGTTATAGGTTTGATCCCCTGTCAGGGAGCATAAGAGAGGCAACCATTCCATGTTTCTCTCTCTCTCTCTCTCTCTCTCTCTCTCTCTCTCTCTCTCTCTCCCTTCCTCTCTTTAAAAAATTAATAAAAATATCCTTGGGTGAGGATTTTAAAAAAGGTTTTGATTATTCCATATTCTTTTCATTTTTATAAATATTTAGAATAAATGTGTCAGTGTCTAACAAGTAGCCTGCAAAGTAGTTTCTTCCTTTTTTTGTAATAGATCTTGTAAATCTAGCTTCCTCCAATATTTTATTTTTATCTTTGGTTAAAAGCAATTCATTATTATCTGACTATTATGGATAGGTATGTGTCCTACTTAGAATTCCTAACGTTTCTTGAATCTGTGGTTTCATATCTTTATTCTTCTGGGAAATCCTAATTGATAAAATGTTTCTAATATTTTCTTTACCTATTTTCTATCTTTCACACTTTTCTTTCTAGGATCCAACTGCAGATATGTTAGGTCATATGATTTGTCACACAGCTCCTGGATGCTCTGTTCCTTTTATTCACTTTTTCTCCATAGTGTTATGTCCATTTTGATTATTTTAAGAAATGATAGTCTTCTAATGTTTTCCTCACTGATACTTTCCTCAGCTATATAAACTTATTTGCTGAACTGTTCAAAAGCATCCGTGATGATGTATGTACACATGTGGATGTGGGTAAAATTCTAGAATTTCTTTTTCATTATATTATGATACATTCTGACTCTCTACTAAGATTTGCCATCTGTTTTTGCATGTGGGTCACCTTTTACATTATATTCTTCAATTTGTTAATAATAGTTTTTAAAATGTCTAATAGTTCAACATCTCAGTAATCTCTGAGTTGGGTTCTGTTGATTGCTTTGCCTGTTGACAACAAATTACTTTTCTTGCTTCCTGTGAACAACACAATGTTTTAGTAAACATTATGTGTAGAACACCAGAGACATGGTATGTAGAACATTATGTGTAGAACAGTGCAGAACTAAGTATATATCACTTATGATATTTATTTTTTGTGATTAGGCACTAGTCATTAATGACTATTATGTCATTACTGTCAGGACTTGAGAAAAACTAGTAAAAAGTTTAACAGGATTTAGGTTTTGATGTTGCTATGGTTTTGTTTCTTATATAATATGTTTCAATTCTTCTAGTGGCAAATTACCATTGCCTTTTGCTTAGGATAGGGCTTGGATTGTCAGAGGTTTTCCTTAGTGTTTTTGTTCATCCCTGCATACCATACATCCTATAGTTAGTTGCTCTTTCACCATCTTCTCACTTTTCCTTTAATGGTAGACTCCTGTTGTTTGTTATTCCACAATATTTTGGGGAAGCAGAAAGCGTTATTTGGGTGCCAGGGTCTCAGAGGTAGGGTTTCCCTTTACTCTCCACAGCAGCAAAATTCTGACTATTGTGAGTAGTTAGTCTTAAGTTGTAATTTTCCCTCCTTTAGAAGTAGCAAGACCCTAATGTCATGAGTACAGAGAGAGTGTGAGATCTTGAGCAAAGAAGAGTTTCTTATTTATCTCCCACTCACCCAACCATGGAATACAGTGTTTTTTACTTCTACCCTTTAGCCAGCTCAGCTACTATATCGGTTCTCTAATGTCGCCACTTCTTGTCCTAGCAATTTTCACAGAATTGTCCTTAGACTTTAAAAGTTTTATAAATTATCTGGTTTTC
The DNA here is from genome assembly GCF_964212035.1 of Myotis nattereri. Lineage (NCBI taxonomy): Eukaryota > Metazoa > Chordata > Mammalia > Chiroptera > Vespertilionidae > Myotis > Myotis nattereri. Next base: position 128,844,853 of record NC_138077.1, on the reverse strand, counting down.
TGTCATTGTTAGGATGAGAACAATATTTTTAATTTTAAATATTTATTTAAATCTCTTTTCCCTATATACCTTGCAACGAAGTCTTTGTTTCACATATATACATATGTGTATCCTAAGTCCTGAATTCAGTCAGCTCATATAATTTTAACCTAATTTTATATACATTTACCTTATTAGATTTTGAACTTTTGATCTAGATGTATTTTTTAATATCTCCAAATGCTTAGAAAATATTTATTTTAGTTTGAGGTATTGTGTTCTACTTTCCTGCTTTGTGGTTGTTTAGAAGGGGGAGACTATTCAACAGCTGAAATTATTTTATTCTGATTTTCTGTTCTCTTCTTACAGTAGTTTTATATAAATGTGATCTGTTTTATGTTTTATTTTTTTTTTCTATTCCTATTCAATTCATGGACAGGTAACTAGTTCAAGAGTGCCCTCTTCTGTTATTTTAATAAAATACAGATGTTTTAATGGATAAGGAGTAGGTGAAGGTACTACCATTCTTCATTTTCTTTTCAACAGGATCCATAATTTCTTACCCCTTATTTCCTTCTTTGCCTTTCCTATCACATCTTCAAAGGGTCCTGTTTCTTCTCTCTATATAGGATTTTTCCTAAGAACAATGCTTCCTCGCGTATATTATATCTGGCCCCACTCATTTCCAAGTCCCTTCCCTGTAGACAGTGCAGTCTACTACGAAATCCTAATTCTGTGTTTAGTATTTTGGCTCTTGTTCTGGACTATTTTCCTACAGGAGTGTTTTGTGTGTGTGTGTGTGTTTGATCTAAATGTCCTCTCCCATCTATCCTTTTTATAAATAAGGTCTCTGTAGCCTTACCTCTCTCTTTAAACACACTCTTAGTATCAGACAGAAGGAACATTCTAGAATTTATTATTTTATTAATATTCATAAGTAATTTGAAAGCTTGAGGTTTTTGTATCATATAATGCTTAACGTATGGCTCATGTATGATTTAATTTGGACTTCTGCTTTGTTATATGGTTTTAGAGGGGAAGATGTATGTAGAAAAAGTAAAATCAGATATACACCCTTCAAATTGTAGTATATTCATAAAATGGAATATCACACAGCATTAAAATAGAATAATTTTTTATAAATATAACATGGATGAACCTCAAATGCAATTCTTGTACTGAAAGTAGCTAGATACAAGAGTATTCATACTTTATGGTTTTTATTTTTATGAAGTTTAACAACAAGGAAAAACAATTTATTGTGATATAAATAAGTTGTATTTAAATAAGATGGTAGGTGAATTCACTGCAAAGGATCATAGGGAACTGATTGGAATGATGAACATTTTATATCTTAACTAGTGCAGTGGTGGCTGCACAGGTACACAGTATACATTTCTCAAAATTTATCAAATTTTACACTTAAAATGCATTTTGGTAGGTAAATTTTCCCTTAATAGGTTTAATTTTTTTTAAAACTCAATGTATGGGTAAATAACAGATTAGATACAGATGCAAAGAGAACAAATGGACTAGATACACCAGAAAGATAAAAATATAGACAATATAAAAAGAAAGTTAAGAGACTTAAAATAAAAAAGGAAATTCTAATAATATTTCTGTAATAAGAGTTCCAGAGATCAAGAATATACAGGCAAAGGAAATGCAATATTTAAAAAATAAATAATTTTTCTGGAAACAAAAGAAGAAACAAACCTTTATGTAAAAGGAAAAAAAGCAAACAGAAATTAAAGCATGTTAATTTATTTTAAATCTACATCAAAGCACATTGTAATAAAACTGTAGAGTTTTAAAACCAAAGAAAAAATTTAAAAAGAAATCATAAAAACAGAAAGAAAAAAGAAAACCTGAATGATGAGCAATGTTCTTATCAGTAAAAGCAGGTGCCAGAAAACAAGAGAAAAAGAACTGTCAACATACAATTCTATACCTAACTAAATTATTACTCAAACAAAGACAAAAAATGTGAATGCACATGAAGATAGAGTTTCCTATTCATTGCCACATGCTGAACTTTTAAAAAAAATATGTAATTCAGTAAAAAGGAAAGAAAAAAAGCAGCAATGTTGAGAGATATTAGTAAAAAGAAATAATTGAGATTCAAACATTTTGGAACAATCTTAGAGATATGATTTAAAAATTGTTACGGGAATAGTAGAAGTTGTTAGTTATTATTTTATTTTCTTTAGAATAGAAAAATTATAATAAACCACTAAAGGAATTATCTGAAAGGGACAAAGAATGATGTGGTTTCTTTCAAAATTGAAGAAGAAGAAGAACGATGAGAAATTCTGAGAAAGTATTACATATAATAACAACAATTAAAGCATTTATAGAGGCAATGTGATATCCTAATTATTAGCACAGATTCTAAAAACAGAATGCATATGTTCAGTTCTTCATTCATCACTTTCTAATTGTATCACTTTGAAAAGGTGACTAAAATACCCGTTTCCTACCTATAAAATGGAAAAAAAATTATAGGGCCTACCTCAGAAAGTCATTGTAAGGAATAAAGGAGAACAGCTTTTTATGGAAGTTACACCTGCTATTACTCTCAATACTTGAAAATACTTGGGCATTTTAACTCTGAAAGCTAAGTGGAACTACAATGGATTTTCTTTGCTCAGGTCTGTTTATTTCTCCTAATAATGAATACGTTAGTAATTCCTTTGTGAGTTTCTACTAGAAAATTTACCTGACAATTGTGAAACTCCATTGCTCATTCATAAAATGGGTATGAGGTTACATTATATTTTAATGCTATTATGATGAGCAAATAAATCAACCAGGCTAAAATGTTTAACTAATCAATAAGACAAAGTTCTGACAATGACTTACATGATTCAACATGATCTAGATCTCATATTAGTCAATCTCTCACTCCTCTCTAGCCCCATTCACTTCTTTGCTCTTGATTGAATATTCCAATCTATTCCCAAATCAGGGCCTTTATATTTGCTCATGCTCAGATATTGTCATGATCACTCCTCACTACTTTAAGGTCTTTATTCAAATGTTGTCTTCTCAGTAAGAACTTTCTTACCACTTTTACTTACAAACACTTCATATACACATTTCCAGCTTGGTCTTCCTCTGACAGACCATATATTATACTTATTCATCTCACTTTCTTTTCTTTGTCCCCATCCAAATGCATGCTTCATGAAGGCAGAGATTTAACTTTTTTTTCTTGTACTGCTTTCTCCATCACCTAGAAAAGTGTCTGGTACATAGTTGGCATGCAATAAATATTAGTTGAATGAATCATTCGAAGGCTCTGTATCAGATACTTATCTCATGTTTCCTACTTCCTTTATGCTCTCTGCTTTCTAAACCTCATCAGCTTCCTCCAATCAGGTCCTGCAATAGTGATGCCTGGGCTTTACAGGGATCAGCGCTGAGTATGCTGGCCTACCCTTTAGCTTTCACTGTGCAGCCATGCCTACAAGTCACTTCCAGACTTGGATGAAACACTGTAATATGCATAGGGCATGATCTGATATCCTGAATGACCATCCAATGGCCAAATGATCCAATCCAAAAAGAACAGAGAAGTTAACTCCTCCCTAATGGAGAACTTTGAACAACAGGACATGAGAGTGGGCTGCAATATGCAGGCAGCTACACTCCAGCTCTTCTTCACGCCCACAACTACTCAGTGATATGGATTCTTCTTGAAACCTGTCTGGAGATATCCCTTGTGCTAGGCAGACACACCCAGCAAGCAATGTACAGAGTCTCTTTGCAGCTTGGTCTGAAGCAAGAGCAGTGCAGTGACACACTATGCCAGTTTGCTGCACATCACTCTGCTTCATTTGTCTCCCCACCCATTACAACCACCCTCATCCCTTTGCTCCAATTTTGTATCTTTTAAATCAGGCACCAGCACTATAATCCTTGCCTCAGGTTCTGTTTTCTAAATAACCTGGATAAGTCAGAGTCTTTGATGTTTCTATTCCTTTGGATTCAAGGGGCAAACTACATTAATCCCTGCGTAGGTGAGGATACAGTGGTATTAGCCATGTCATTGGAGTCAAACTGAACTAGGTTTGAATCTTTACTAGTTATGTGACCCTGGGCAATTCACTTAATCTTTCTGAGACTAAATGTCTTCATGTGAAAAAAGAAAAGAATGATGAAATAACGTAATATACTACATTTCCTGACACAAAACTGTCACCCATAAAAATAGTTAAACAGTAAAAGCCATAGTACATTGATTTCTCTTCACAGCAGGGGGAGATGCTATGATCAATAATTTAGAAAAGAGAAATTCAAAGTATGGTATTAATATTTCTTTTATACTGGTGAACTTAGTTTTAAGTAAAGAAGATCAATAAGTAATTTCCTATAATGCCTCAGAATATAGTAAAAATGATTGCTAATTTTTTATATTTGTTTAAAACATATAAAATACTTCTTCATATATTTTTATTTGATGTTCCCAGCAAGTCTTTGAGGTAGACTTCCTCATAATAAATGTATTTTGTACTACAAATTCTTACTGGCTATAAAATGATATGATAAGAAAAAAACATGTATGTCTCCAAAGTAAATAAATCTCCCAAGATTTTGTATTGTATGTATTAGTTTGCACCATAATACTGGATGCTGTAACAAATAAATTTTAGAATTTGCCAGTGCTTATAGTCAGTCATCTGTCTTCAGTACAGCCATTCATGACTTCTGTCTTGTGGTTCTGCCTCCTTCAAAGGCCTCGGAATCCTCTGCTTTCAGGTAGAGGTGGAAGAAATGGTTAAAGGTTCACCTTTATCCATTTAAGTGGTTTGGCTTAGAAGTGACATTCATCACTTCTCACATTACATAGTCTTCTGATCACAGTTAGATGCAAGGGTTGCTGTGACACTGAGGCATGTTAACTGGAGGTACATACTTGCTAACCAACAGTCTATGGAATGGAAGTTTGGTGAACAATTAAGCATGTCTGCCTAGAAGAGTTAAAAAAGATAGTCTTTTCTATAACCAAGGTTCTATGACACTAAAGCTTGTGCTCTTCTCAGCAGATATGAAATGCTCAGTGATAACTCATTATAAAGAGAAAACAAAAAAATCATGTCATAGCTTCCTATGGTGGTGAATTTTATTTATAATATATGGTACATTGCTTTTAATAAAAGGCAATATCATATTACTATTACATAGCTGCACAGATTCTAATACAAATCTAAAGTATATTAATATATTGCTCTTTTGAGATGAATAGTATAAAACAGACGCACTTTGCACTATAAATGCTTACAATACATCTTTAATGGACATGTCTATCAACATAGATCAAGCCAAACTTATAAAAATTAAAACCAACGTTTGATTTGTTTTTACCCACTATCTTGATTTCTCCTTTATTTGAGGTGAATTAAAATCATGTAAACAAAAGGGTAGAAAGGTAAAACACAAGGACAATACTTTCAGTGATGTGCTAAAGTGTATTTTCAACATTTAACTGTGGTTTATCCAATGAAACTGAGTCTGTGAATCTAGTAAATAAAAGAATTCATTATTTCAAATAGAAACATCCATGTATGCAACCAGATATTTTTAAAGAGACGAAACAAATTCAGTTTTAAAATTCAACATATTTATTGTCCATCTCTTTCTTCTAATTTCCCCTCTAACCAGAAAAGTTAGTGTTATGAAAAAAAGACACAGACCTAGTATATTTGTCTAAAAGGTGCTGACACATCCTGAGAATTTTCAGACATGTTTGTTTACATGTGGTTCTTCCTCAGCTATCAGTTGTTTCCATGGTGCTTTTGAAAAGTAGAGGGGATTTTCCTAATGGTAGTATGGGCCACTTGTACGGTATAAATATACATATTGCTAAGTAAACACTGTATACACATAAAATGCATACATAACACTATTTCTTGCTTATATAAGAGCTAAAGTAAAGACAGTGCCTTCTGGCTTAGCTCACCAAATGTAATTTCTATAATGAATCATTTTTCTTTCTTATATCCTTGATAGTCTAGATGAGGCAATAAGATGAAACTTCACACACAAAAAGGAAGCTAGGAATGGCAATACCATCAAAAACTAAATGAAGCCCAAATCAATGAATGCTAAATAGTTGAACATTAAAATAAGGGCAGTGAGTTTTTTACTTAAGCCACTTCATTTTCAACATTCATCAGAGTAAGGGAGCAGCTTCCACTAGTTTTGTATGCATGGTAACTAAATCTGCTTTCCTTTTAATATTCTAAAACCTGCCTGGGTATGGCAATGTTCCTCATTACTCTGAGTGGCTGTAGGTTTCTGAAGGCTCACTGTGTCTGTCTTTTGCTTATCACCTGACAGAGATTAATCTCCACACAGTGATCTTCTGGTACTGTTAACCTTAGGTTTGAACTTTTTAGTCCATCAAGAAAGAAAGGGCAAGATTTCTTAATGGCAGAGAAAATATCTAAAGTATATAAACAAAAGAGAAACTAGTGTAATAAATTCTCATTAAAAAAAAAAAATGCCACACTGCAAAAGGAAAAAATCCATGGTAGAATGTTATTTTCACCTATCCCTTTTACGTATTCCAACAACACCCCCAAATTTTCATGAAAATGTTTTTTTCTTCTTTTCTCTCCTTTCTGATCAGCTTCCTGCCCAGAATTTGATGATGATTGGAAGCAAGTTCTATGTGCTCAGCAATTTATCTTTCTACATCGCCTGTTTCTACGTGATAAATTTGCTATTTTCAAATTAGTGTTGCATTTGCTCAGTTAATTATATGCATTAGGAATTATTTCAATGGGAATGTAATTTTCACCACATAGGTGCTAAAGCAGAACTCTTCCCCAAACCTACAATTACTGTGTGTTACTTTTTAGTCATTTTTACTAAGCAAAAATCTTAAAAGGAATATATTCTGGGAAAAATAATAAAAACTTTGAAGAAACAGTAAACATCATCCCCCATAAAAATGCCTAGAAATAAGAAAAAGAATATAGTTCTCTTTCAAATCAAAATAACCTAGAAACCCCTAAAAAAAAAAAAAGAAAAGAAAAGAAAAGTCTTCCTAACCTCATCTAACTTACAGCCTAAATTGTGACTTTAAAAATATTTTTTTCAGGCTCAAGCTATAAAGCAATAGGCTCATTGTAACATGAACTTATCAATCCTATACTACTATCTATCCACATTGCTTAAAATAAAAGACAATTACCAAGATTTCTTATTTTGATTTTTTTACTTCAAATTTCTATGAGGCCTTATTCCCTTTTAATAGCATTTTCTATAAAGAATAAAAAGCTCATTAGCTTATTATAACAATAGCTGACTAAACTCAAAAAAAAAAAAAATCCACACTTCACATTTGAGTTTTATTTTGGGATTCAGTTAAAATACTTCTAAAATATGCATGCATTGACTTTGCAAAGATGTAATTGTGATATTAAATTTTATTGAAATTTCTCAGGTTCTGATTTGTGTACAGGCTTGTGCTCTGAGTTCCCACGAAGCAGTAAAACGTTTAAAATACTGTCTGTGCAAATGCAAAATTTATGAATTCACACATCTCTGGTTGATTTATGTGAAATAATAATGCACTATTTAATGCTTAAACATGGCTAGGAGCAATGCCAGGCTATCAAGATGTACAATGGAATAATAGATTTATAAGACGGATAACCTTCTTGCCTAGAGAAGCTTGTTTAAAGGTGTTGTACAGATATATTAAACTATATGTAATTTTATACTCACTTAATGCTGTAGGCCTGTACTGCAAGCAATAAAAGATTACAGCCGTGGCATTTGCAATAATAAAATGATCTGGCTATTCAACATAAGGTATCTGAGGACTGAAAAGAGATAAGGAACTTGTTTAAAACTTTTGTCCCTTTTCATTTATTGCTCTTTACAACATATTGTTTTCCTTTAATGTGGCCAACGTAACTCCCTGCCCCAGCGGTTATCTCTCATCATGCAACTGAGGGGAAGGATTTCTATGGGGACAGTAATTGGATGTTTCCAGGAGGGCTCCAGGCACATTAAATCATCACCTGATTTGCTTAGAAAATTAAATGTAAACTTATTAGGAGGAGATATAAGAGAAAATAGTAATTGGCGGTTTTCTGGTAATCTCTTTACTCTTTTTATTATGCTTGCATGTATTTCCTTCTTAATCAGAGATGGCAACTTTTTTTTTTTTTTAGTTTTGGGGCTTTTTATCATCATAAAGTAATCACTAAAATAGACTAGCTCAACTTTCATGTTCACACAACTTAAAAGATATACAGAACTTTAGAATTCGTAAAGGGATTATTCCTGGTGTATAATGCTTTGAGTTTTGTAGTGATTTGCTTTCTGAGTTTGACCCTCTTACACAGTGTGGTGAGTTAATGACAAATGTCTCTAAAATAGATATAAACAAGGTTATAAACACATTAAAAGATCTCTATTGTATTGCAATTTCAACTAAGTTCACCAAATATACTACTCATTTACATGCTGTTGAATAGCGATTCAACAAAGTGATTTTCAAAACCAATGAGTTATTTAAAAAGAAAAATTTATTTCGACTAATACAGAATTTTTATACAATCTACTTTGAAAGAACAAAATTTTTGACGAATGCAAATGTTAATGCGATTCCGTTTACATTGATTAATAGTTATACCAAAAATACTATGACAAGATGAATGACTAGTTATAGGGAAATAAATATTAGTCCTAAATTTTCATATTATATGATAAAGGGTCCAGTTAAAATCAAATTAAAATTTGATAACATTTTAAAAATAATTATGAGGGGTTTTTGTTGTTTTTTCCTTTTAACTTCCCAAACTCAACTGCGTGTCTATGGCTACATTTCCTACTTAACACAAAGTTTTTTCAGTTTGACAGTGTTATCAGTTATGCTGACCTTAAGGTCAGCTATATTTTTCAAGAAGCAGCCTGCGTATTAACCATCAAATGTTCAACTCCCTTTCTGTGTATATAGTTTCTACAGTGCAAAATTTCAACAGCCATTGTTATTGACATTTCAGCAACTTTTATCCCCTATTTACACACACAGTGGAAACATGTATAATTAAGAAATATCCCAGTGCTGAAATATCATCGTATGTGGGCACTAACTGTTGAATGATTTTTGGCATTTCCAACATTGCCCTGAGGAGATGTACAATATCTAAGCAGCCAGAAATCTCGTAACTAGTTGAAACTTGTCAAAATATGTGGTCAGTCTGAGTTTCGAAGGTATAGTTTGTGTCCATTGGAACCAGGGTTCCTGCAAGCCACAGCTGCCTGCTTTCCTGAAGTCAGATCAACTGAAACATTTGCAAACAGATAATCGTGGGTCCCTTTATAAAAATGAGATGGGAGAAAGTGTACTGTGGCACTACTCAACCTTGACTGCTAAAGGGATACAAAAGTTTTTTTTCCATTAAAACATTAATGCAAATATAAATGTATGATATAATTGGAAAATATGTTAAATTTGCTAAAAGCCATTGTCTATTTGAGTATTCTGTTTTGGGAGTTGAGACAACTTTTTTTAAGTCTCTGTACCACGTATATTATTTTCTATCTTCTTACCCTGCTTTATGTTTTGTCATAGTACACAGCACTTCTAATACCTGAATTATTATTCATTTGTTTATTTGGTTATTGTCTAACTCACTCAACCTAAATGTTAAGCTCTGTGAGTGTAGGATATACAAATACAGTAAATCCTCCCTTAGCGTCATCAGTAGGTTCTTGAGCCAAACGACCATTTAAATATTCATTGAAACAAATGAGTGCTCTTTTACTAAATAACTGTTTAGCCTTGAACAAGTCATTGAATTTTTCTGGGTTCCAGTCTCTCCCTAATTTCAAGAATGAGGGAATTAGACTTAGTGATCCCCAGGTCTTTCAGATTCAAATGTTTTAATATGATTAAAATGCTTTAATGTGACCCTGTAAACCATCCTTTCTAAAATATGGTATGTTTCCATGAATTTGTGTAGACAAATATGAAATCCTCTGCATCACTGATTATAGTTTCTATTCAAATTAGTATGGCAAAAGATTATATTTTTCTATTTTTAATTGTTCAAATTTGTGTTCAGTTACTTAAAAAATAGAGTGATTTTGCCAGTGATCAATGTACTGCTTTTCAGGTCCATATTCACCCTTCATTGCCCTGCCTTGTGATACTAAAGCTGGACCCTCTAAGCATTTCTTTGCCCACTGGCACAATGCTAACCTTTGCCATGGAGGGTGACAGAAGGACGCTGGAGGACAGGAGTCTTTGAGGGTACTCAGTGTGCCTTCCTCCCCCTTCTCCCTGCAGTGCCACCAGCATGTGGGCACCAGGTGGTGCTCAGTTACCCAGCAAGCTTCAGCAGCACTCCTGCAGCCGCCTGCAAGCCAGCTCAGCTGCTGCCCAGAGGCTAGCAGGCCCCTGGTGGGAGCTGTGTGGAGGGTTCCCCCTGGGACCTAGTGACTTCCCAGTGAGCTTCACTAGCATCCCAGCAGGGGGTTTCTGCTCACTGGCCCGCAGCACCTCAGCCAGCTTCACGACCAGCAGCTTCAGCACCAGCAGCTTCATCACTCTCTCCATGTGTTCCTCCGGCACTTTGCCTTAGCCAGAGAGTCAGCTGCTGCTCTATCAGATAGTTCTATGTTCCTTGGGATTCTCTTTACCTCTTAGTAGTTAATCCTTAGTTGCTAGTTAATAATTTTTTAGAATAAGCTTTACTTGTTTGGATTATGGTGTGTGTGTTTGTCTCCTGGCTGAACCATGAATAACATAGTTATTTTTTAAAGGATTTATCTAATAAAAGTTAATAACTTATATTCTATTACCTCAAATTACACTAACATTTATATTTGAATTTTGTAAAACTTTGGAAGTTCTTATAATTTTAAGACTCTTTTCTTTCTTAAAATGAAAAAAAAAAAATGAAAAAACTCAAGTCTAAAAGTATGCTTCCTTAGTTTCTAGTTTTATATATGGAGATTGTTTTAAAAAGAATAAATTTCTTTATGAGTGAGGGAAACTGATTTAATAAATACACAAGTCCCTAGAGTCCAATTTACTTTATAGCAGAGGATAAAATGCCTTCATGTAGATTACTACACACTCCTTATATGGGGTTGCACGTGGCATTAACCACCAGATCCAAGCACAGTAGCAATGACGGTAGCTTAAGCTGGATTAGGCATGGGTGCTTTAGAGTTAGAATATGGGATTCATAGACCACATTATGAAATATTATATGATTTAAGGTAAAACATACAATAAATTTCAGATTATTTTTCTCCTTTTGAAAGAGCTCTTTAAATAGCACAACATACATATTTTCATGTATCATCTCCCTTAGCTTTCAAAAGCTAAATGTAATTCTCAATATTTGTTAACATTGTTCTTTTGCTTAGCTGAAAGAGATGATGTCATCTAACAAAAATATACACACTACGCTATATTCCTTAGAAGCTGTGCCCATCTGGTCTTCTTCCTTTCTAAGGAGTAATTAAAGTCAGATTTGGAACAGGGGCCCTAATTTAAACACCAGCAGTAGCTTCTTAAAAATTAACATTTTTCAAATTTTAGTTCATGTTATTCTTTTACTGCTACTGATGAAATATTTAAAAATTGCCATCTCAATAGAGGAAGGGAAATGGGATAATAATGGGACATTATTTTTATACTAAACTATTGCACATTGAGGGCAGGCTGGATGGGAGAATTAGAGAGGGAAATATTATAAAAGAGAAACCTCCACCTCAGTATATTTAGAAGTAGAGGTTATTCTTACCTGGCAACCAGGCCAGTGATTTCATCCAGTTTGTTTTAACGTCTTTCCCTCTAGGACAGCGGTTCTCAACCTGTGGGTCACGACCCCTTTGGCAGTCGAACGACCCTTTCACAGGGGTCGCCTAAGACCATCCTGCATATCAGATATTTACATTACAATTCATAACAGTAGCAACATTACAGTTATGAAGTAGCAACGAAAATAATTTTATGGTTGGGTCACAACATGAGGAACTGTATTTAAAGGGCCAGAAGGTTGAGAACCACTGCTCTAGGACCTTCCTGCCATTTCAGTCACCTGGCCCAAGCTTCTCATTTTGCAAGCTAGAAAACTAAGATCTGTAGAGGTTAAGGCCAAGGTTGCATGGCTAATTGCTGGACTGAGTTTTAATGCAATAAGAACTGCAGTCCTTTTTATCAAAATCAGTGACAGGTCTGCTAGTTGCCTCCCAATGCCCGGATCCCCTGTCTTAACACAGAATCCCACTTTTTAGATGGGCAGATTCCTATTCAGCCTCCCTTACAGCTAAATGTGGCAATGAGACCTCTTGGCCTATAAGATGTGACAGAAGTTTTGTATGTCACTTCCAAGAAACATCATGAGAGGTATAAGGCATAGCCTTTCCTAGCACCTTGCTATTTCTTGCTGACTCAATTAAAACTAAACAGCTGCCACTCACATAGCCATCTTGAACCATGAAGTGATGTACTAAACATGGCTGAGCAACAAGATAGAAGGAACATGGGTCTTTGCCACAATAGAGCCATTAACACCAGCTTTGGACTGCTTACCTCAGGACTTCTTCTACATGAGAAAGAAATTATCTTGTTTAAGCCACTAATAGGCATATGTGAACAACCCTAATCCTAATGGCTCAAATAATTGCAGGTCCATAAATGTTATAACAGCTCTTCTGGAAGAGAATAACAAATCCTCACCTTGTTACTCAAAGTGTGATTCATTAACCAGCAGAAATGGCATCAACTAAAATCTCAATAGAAACCCAAAATCTCAGGCCTCTCCCTACCAAACTGGAAGTGGATGTTAACAAGATTCCCAAGTGATGTCTATTCACATTCGTGTTTTGGGAAGCACTGCTATAAGATGATTAAGAGTTCTGCCACAACTGCCCTTGATGCTGAACCCTGTGGGTGTGGGCAATTTTACTGCAGGGTGTTTCTATAACCAACAAACTGTATGGTCTCTGGCAAGATGCCCAAATTCTGCTTCATGTATTATAATCACTTGTAGACAATTAATACATGAAGGTCTATATTTTAAATGTAATAATCATCATAAAGCAATTGTAAAACATGACTTTTCTCTGTCTCAGGAAATCCTAGGAACAAAATAGGTCAATGCTCAGTTTGTCATTGTAAAATGTTGCTTTGAAGAAATGGATAGATTTTATCCAGAAGTGTGTTTCTTAATCCCAGTCTAGATGTGTTTGGGTTTTGTTTTTCCCCCACATACTCTGGCTAATTTGTTCAGGAAGGAAATGATACAAGAGCTTGATGTGTATTGGAGAGCTCAAATAAACTTGTCTAGGGTCACACAGGGAGTCAGAGTTACATGAGATTGAACTACCAAGATTCTGTCTAACAACAACAACAAAAATCTATTATAGAATTCTGACCCTGCAAATATTCTTCAGAAAGGTTCTTATGGAATAAAGCTTAAATTTAGTATAATGTCCATATTGAATGAGTAACTCTAATTGTAAAATATAGGATCTCTCTTGATGTTTTATTTAAGTAATAGCTTAGCTTCTATATAAACTAGAGACCCACTGCACAAATTCGTGCACAGGTGGGGTCTGGCTGGCCTGACCCCAACTAGGGAAGATCGGGGCCAGGCCAATCGAGGAGTAGATGGCAGGAGGTTGGACAGCCAGCCCTGCTCCCAGTTGGGGTGGGGGGACTGGTTGGGGGTGGGGCCAGCCAGGGGGAAGGGCCAAAGGGAGGTTGGCTGGCCATCTCCATCCCCCCCATTGGGCCAGTTCACTGGCTGCAGTGGGCATCACAGCGACCTGTCGTTATGGCATTCCGGTCGCTGGCTTTTTATATATATAAATAATAAAAATAATCTAAAGCATAAAATACTTAAGAATGAGCCTAACAAATTTAGTAGACTGAGGAGAACAGCTTCCCAAATGACTGAACACATTCTCCCATGTCCTTACCCTTGTACTGGCGATTTGGGGAATTACCTCTAACCCTGTCTGTCTAATGCAGGGGTGGGCAAACTTTTTGACTCGAGGGCCACAATGGGTTCTTAAACTGGACCGGAGGGCTGGAACAAAAGCATGGATGGAGTGTTTGTGTGAACTAATATAAATTCAAAGTAAACATCATTACATAAAAGGGTACGGTCTTTTTTTTTTTTTAGTTTTATTCATTTCAAACGGGCCGGATCAGGCCTGGGGGCCATAGTTTGCCCACGCCTGGAATGTGTTAAATGGTGTTGCAAGCAGCCATACTTGGTGACGCAAGAGTACTCAAATCAGACAGACCAAGGTTATAATTCAAGATTTTCAAATACATTAAATCGAGTAATATATGTTTGTTTCTTAGCTTTATTTAATATAATTAACATACACTAAGCTTTATATATTTAAAGTATGCACTTTGATAACTTTGATACTTGTGAACACTCAGAAAACCACCACCATAATTAAGGCAGTAAACATAGACATCACCTGTTAAAGTTTCCTTTGTAATCCCTCCCCTTTTCCCTCCCTACTCCCTAATCCTATTTAGAGGCAACCATTGATCTGTTTTGTCAGTAGACCAGTCTGAATGTTCTACAATATTATGTAACTAGAATCACACAGTATGTACTCTCACTTCTCCCGCATAACAATTCTGATGTTATCATTATTGTTTTATGAAAAAAATAGTTGTTCTTTTATTGCTGAGCAGTGTTCCATTATGAGGATATACCACAAATTGTTTATTTATTCACCCAGTGATGGATATATTTTTTTCTAGTTTGTAGCTATTACAAATAGAGTTGCTAAAAATACATGTGTAAAAGTCTATGTGTAAACATACTCTTTTATTTATCTTGGTCTGGCACTTAAGGTAAATGAATATCTAAATTAAAAAAAAGATAACTGCCAAACTGCTTTCCCATTTTGAACCCCACCAGCAGCACACCAGAGTTGAATTTTGCAGCATCTTCACCAGCCCTATTGTCAGTCTTTCTGATTATAACCATTCCAGTGGCTGTGTGATGGTTTCACATTGTGGGTTTAATTTACTTTCCCCTAATGATTGATGATGCTGAGCATCATATACTTATTGGCCATCCATACATCTTTTGGGTAGACTACCTGTACAAATCAGCTTATTATTGTTGCATTTTGAATATTCTTTCCATGTTCTGGTTTAAAATGTGTGTTTTTAAATATGTGATTTGCAATATATTTTTCTAATCAATGGTTTGTTTTTTGCATTCTCTTCATAGTGTCTTCCAAATAAATTTCTTAATTTGGATAAAGGCCAATAAATATAAATATTTTTTATTATGAAACACAATCGATGTTGTGTTTAAGAAATCATTGCCAAACCCAAGATAACAAAGAATGGCCTCTATGCTCACTTCCAGTTGCTTTAGATTTTTTAGGTTTTACACTTAGGTCCATGTGCCCCTTATTTTTGTTAATCATCATCTAGGCCCCCTGGGGAGCGGGCCTAAGCCAGCAAGTGGTCATTCCCCAAGGGGTCCCAGGCTTGAGAAGACACAGGCCGGGCTGAGGGACCCTCCTGAGTGCACACATTTTTGTGCACCAGGTCTCTAGTGTACTATAATTATGTAATCTGATAAATATCACTATATTGGAAATCATATTACAGTGTCTAAATATACCAAAGTAACACTCTAACACCTTAAATTTACACAATGTTACATGGCAAATTTGTTCAAAAAATAAAAAATAGCTAAATTCAGTGATTTTTAAATAGTACGTATACAAACAGCAAACATTAAAAAAAAAATATTTAGCCCTAGCCAGTTTGGCTCAGTGGCTAGACTGTTGACCCTCGGACTGAAGGGTCCCAATTTCAATTCCTGTTAAGAGCATGTAAGCATAGCTTGGTTGCAAGTTCAATCTCCATCCCTGGTTGGGGTGTGTGTGGGAGGCCACCAATTGATGTGTTATTGATTTCCAATTCAAATCAATTTTCAGATCTAGAGTCTATATCTAACATCAATGTTTCACTCTCTCTGTGTCTCCCCCTCCCTTCCACTCTCTCTAAAAATAAAAATAAATGGAAAAATATCCTCTGGTAAGGATTAACAACAAAAAAAAGAAATCTAAAATTTATATTTTTGAATAAAGTCAATGACAATTCTACCACAATTTAAAAAAACAAAAGCTTTCTTTCCCCATCTCCAAAAAAAATCATTAGGATTAAATAATACAATATGTTATTATAGTATATAAAAATAAGTACTAAAAGTTGTTACTTGTAAAACTGAAAGTCTCTTTCAAGACATCAAAAACGAAGTTCAATATCAAATAATCAATTAATGAAAACATTTAAGATTCTTATGGCCTTAATTGGTTTTGCTCAGTGGAGAGAGCATTGGCCCATGAACAGAAGAGTCCCGGGTTCAATTCCGGTCAAGGGCACATACCTCCGTTGCAGGTTCCTCGGCCCTGGTCAGGGTGTGTACAGGAGGCAACCAATCCATGTGTCTCTCTCACATCAATGTTTCTCTCTGTCTTTCCCTCTCCCTTCCACTCGCTCTAAAAATCAATGGAAAATACCCTTGTCTGCAGATTAACAAATCTATACATATAAAGAGGTAATATGCTAATTGCCACTAAGGTGTCCCTGTAAAGACCACTTGGCATATTGATGTGTGGGCAACAGGGGGCCAGCGGCTGGAGCCAAGTTCCTGGTCTGAGGAGAGTGCCTGACAGGAGCCTGGACTGCAAAGAAGGAAGAGGAAGCGCCGCAGGGAGCTCTTCCAATTCCCCTGCAGGGACACATTACCCCAGGCCCCGAAACCTCAGGGGGGCAGACGGGCACCCTACCCCAGCCCCCGCATCCCCAGGGGGATGGGGAGACTGACTGGACGGGGAGAAGACCCAGCCTCGGGGTAGCTGCAGCCCACACCTCCTACTCCCGACTCTTCCCCTGCCACCCCCGCCAGGGGCACCCACAACAATAGCATGCCTGCGACCACCTGTCAGCATCCCTGAGGCACCAGGACTCGCAGCCAGCTGCTGCCAGGACCCCTCCACTGGGGCTGGGCATGCCTCTCCTCCCGACAACTCCAGACCTGGGTAGGGGCAGGCGTGAGCGGCCCCCCAGGGTCAGACCCTTCCCCGCCCCATGCCTCCCAGCAGCAGAGCCATCTCTCCGCAGTGGAAGCGCTCTGAACCTCGCTGGGGGCATGGCAAAACCCGCCCTCCTAGCTCGCCTGACTCCGCCCTGGACCAGCCCCCACCCCACTCCAGGAGATTGGAGCCCTGCCCTGAGTAGGTACAGCTATGAAACAGCCACATACAATTTAAAGAATGGCGCCAAGTGGGAAGGTTTGACAGTTACTTCCTCTTCAGCCTGACCACCCCCTTAGATCCCCCCCTAGCACCCTGCCCCCCGCCAGCGCCTCCAGGGATGACCATTGCTACAGGACTGCTGGCCAGAGCCCGCCCATCTGAGGGCTGTGGAACCATCTACAAAGTTTCCATAGCTACAGTCCCAGGAAACAATCAGCACCTGCTACCTTCAAGGGTACTCATGGGCTTAAAAATAACAATCCCTGCCCTACCGGTTTGGCTCAGTGGATAGAGCATCCTCCTTCGGACTGAAGGGTCCCAGATTCAGTTCCAGCCAAGGGCATGTACCTTGGTTGCCAGCATATCCCCAGTGGGAGGTGTGCAGGAGGCAGCTGATCAATGTTTCTGTCTCATCGATGTTTCTAGCTCTCTATCCCTCTCCCTTCCTCTCTGTAAAAAAATCAATAAAATATATTTTAAAAAAAAATAACAAATCCCTTCCCGTTTAGACATCACTTACTTGATGAAACATTTCTAGGTTTATTAGCTCAGAACCTCCTCATGACAACCCAGTGAGGTAGGCAGAGAAGAGATTACAATTCCCATGGAATATGCGTATGTATTCAGAAATGAAGCTCAGAGAGGAAAAGTGTCAAGCCGAGTGGTTCCCAAGGTGCAGCACACACCCCACGGGAGGGCAATTTTATTTTAAGTGGGGGCAATTTGAGAATGAGTTAAAAGTGAATTATTTGCATTTCTTATGGTTCTAGGGGGCCTCATCTACAATGTATCTAATCTAATAAAAGAGAAACATGCAAATTGACCATACCTTTGCTATGCCCCAAGCCACGCCCACCTGTCAATCAGAGCGACTATATGCAAATTAACCCAACCAAGATGACGGCCAGCAGCCACGAAGCTGGAGCAAGCAGGAGGCTTGGTTGCCCCAGCTATGGGATAAGCCAAGCTTCCCACCGGCTCTAGCCTCTGCTGAAGGCAACAAAGTTTCAATTATAAAAGATAAATAAACCCCAGATACCTGCTTCCAGCCAGCCTCCACTGGGAGCTTGGATGGCTGGGGGCTGTGGCCAGCCTGCAAACAGACATCACCCCCTCACCCAGGCTGGCCAGGAACCCCAGCAGGGACCCCACACTGAAGAGGCTGTGGCCACCCTGCAAACAGCCATCAGCCCCTCACCTAGGCTGGCCATACCCTCATGGGGTGAGGGTCTTTGATGGGGGGCTTGGCAAGCCTGCAAACAGCCATCACCCCCTCACCCAGAGTGGCCAGGGAACCCAGCAGGAACCACCACCCTGAAGGGACTGTGGCCAGCCTGAAAACAGCCATCAGCCCCTCACCCAGGCTGGCCAGGCACCCCCGCAGGACCCCCTCCCTGAAGGGGATGTGGCCAGCCTGAAAACGGCCCTCAGCCCCTCACCCAGGCTGGCCAGGCTCCCCATCAGCATCCCCACCCTCTTCCGGGACACCCTTCAGGGAAAACCAGCCGGCCCCCACCCGTGCACCAGGCCTCTATCCTATATAATAAAAGGGTAATCTGCAAACTGATCCTAACAGCAGAAAGACTGGGAATGACTGGTCACTATGACACACACTGACCACCAGGGGGCAGACGCTCAATGCCGGAGCTGCCCCTTGGTGGTCAGTGCGCCCCCAAAGGAGAGCTCTGCTCAGTCACAACCCAGGCTGACGGCTGCCAGTACAGCGGTGATGGTGGGAGCCTCTCCTGCCTCCTCAGCAGCACTAAGGATGTCAGATTGCAGCTTAGGCCTGCTCCCTGCTGGCAAGTGGGCATCTCTGAGGGCTGCTGGGCTGCCAGAGGGATGTCTGACTGCCAGTTTAGGCCCAATCCCCTGGGGAGAGGGCCTAAGCCAGCAGGTGCTTATCCCCCGAGGGGTCCCACACTGCGAGAGGGCATAGGCTGCACTGAAGGACCCCTCCCCACCCAGTGCACAAATTTTTGTGCACTGGACCTCTAGTCTTACATAAGAAAAGGCTAATATGCAAATGACTGAATGGTGGAATAAGTGGTCACTATGATGGGCACTGCCCACCAGAGGGCAGACCCTCAATGCATGAGCTGCCCCCTGGTGGTCAGTGTGCTCCCACAGGGGAGCGCCCATCAGCCAGATGCTGGGCTCATGGCTGGTGAGCACAGCGGCAGTGGTGGGAGCCTCTCCCACCTCCATGGCAAGGCCCACTAAGCCGTCAGTCAGACATCTTCCCAGGACTCCTGGACTGCTAGAGGGCACAGGCCAGGCTGAGGGAGCCCCCCCCCCACACACACACACACACACATACACATGCATGAATTTCATACACCAGGCCTCTAGTAAATAAATAAATGAAAAGATTCTTATTAACACATTCATGCTATCGTGAGGGCATGTTTTATAGGTTTATCTGGTATTCCTTGTTGCAACTTAAAATCTCTTTGTGCTTCAGAAATAGTTACTATTTGCATTGCACTCAGTCAGAACTTGTTGGATTCTATCAGCTATAGAGGGGACTGATATTTTGATTTTTGCTTCTCTGTGGTTTCTCTTCCTTGCCCCCATAAAAATAGTAATGACAATAGTATTTTAGGACTCCAGTGTTGTTTTTTCAGAATGTTACATGTGAAGGGAAAGTCTATTCTCAACCTTCAACATTTATTCTTAGACTGATTAAAATTCCCATCAACTGTGATAGCAACCAACTTCTTAGGGGCAAAGTTCACTTTATCAAATTTGACAAGCACTGGCTGGCCACTTCTGCAGAAAGTGCACACAATACAAACATTGTGAGCAACCAGGTAATAATATTGCCTTGAAAATGTTCATACCAGAACATTCATGGCAAGATTATTTCTAAGATTGAAAAAAAATTTAAACAATCTAAAATAAATAAAATGTGGTATATCCACATGATAAAATACACTGCAGCCATTAAAATAATGTCTTAAAGAATATTTGAGATTGGGGAAATGCTTAACATATAATACTTAGTGCTTTGTTTTGTTTAAAAAAAAAAAAAAAAAAAGGCATGGAAACAAGCCACTACAGTCTGGTCCTAAGTGTGTGCTTATGTGATGTCCACATACACACACACACACACACACACACACACACACACACACACAACATACACGTAATTATAAAAAAAATGCTAAATGTCTATGGACACATCTTAATACTAGGATTACAAGTCATTTTTACTTTACTTTTTCTACTGTTCTATATTTTCCAATTTTTTATAATATTTTAGCTTTTAACTAAATCTTGTAATAAAATATTGGGAATATTCATAGAAAAACATTCCAAATATATTCTTAAGAGGCGTACAAATCCTCAATAAATTTAACTAGCTGGAAACAAGACTAAGTCTTGACTAGTAAGCAGACATTCTGACTATGTCACAATGAATGGTAAGAAACATTAACACCTTTTTGCCCAATTTCCTCCAGCAAGTCATGTAAAGTTTTCTCTTCAGGTTTTCTATCAGCCTAATTAAATTCATGGGACTAACAAGTGATTTACTGGTATTATCTTGGTGAGGTAACTCAAAAACATCATCTTTAGGCCTCTGATTTTCAACAGAGTATTGGGTTTTCTGGGTAGAGGTAATATTAGAGATACTTGCAACAAAACAGATATTTTTTCCTGACAGGTTTGAGATAATCAGAGACATGAGCAGTGCTTTTAACCACTCATTATGCAGCCTTCTACAAACTTAAAATAATAATTCAATTTAGGATCTTCAGTGACACTTAAATTCAGTAATGTTAAGTCACCATTATGAATCTGAAATATTGACTGTGGCAATAACAGCTAATATGTCTTAGCCAAATGTGTGCTGTTCCATTTCGTGGATGACATTTTTCACGTGAAGTTGAAGAAGCTACCAGATTATTGTCCAAGGGCACTGTGTTTCACTAAGGGTTCATTTTGATTTTCTTCATTTATCTCCTAGAACGAAAGGAATGTTTCAAGTTTTCAAATGAGTTGGCGCAGTAGCTGTATGAGCTGCCCCTCAGCCCATTTGAAAGTCTGCAGGTTATGTGGAGCCCATCCTAACTTTATAGATGGCCTAGCCATGGAGTCCTGATGGTTTGAGCCACCTCTGGTTTGTGAGCTGTCCCCTCTGTTGATTTCTTGGTATTCCACAGAGAGAGTCCCAAAGCATACATTCCTCCCATGTCTGCCAGTGACAGCTGCTGTGCGGTCATGGGGATCATGAAAACTGAATATTCAGAGTCCCAGCCACTGTTTTAATAAAGTGGTAAGGATATGTCATGACAAGCATATTAATTGCTTATTGATAAACTGTATCCAGGGACAATTTCTACTTTTGAACTGTACTTTTAGCATAAACTGCTACATTTTCCCAAGGCCAAGCATCAAAATTGCTTTTTTGTCAATAATGATAATTATCTGGTTCTAGTTTCTGGATTTCACGCTGCTGGGTTTAGAACATCATCCTATCATAAAGTAGCAATTTATTTGACAGTTTCTGTATTTTGCATCCTTTAATCTACAAACTAATGGTGGATATTAGCCTCCATAAATTGAACTGATTTGGAAATGGTGTGGAACACTCAGTCAGGTTTAATGGCCAGACCCAAATGGAGTTCCACTTCTCAGGTATTTCTCGTACACACTTTAATGCAGTACCCCAGATAAGTCTTTTTTGAGATCATTAAAAATATCAAAGACAAGTACATGATCTCACTTATATATAGAATCCAATGAACAAAATAAACTGACAAACAATACAGGTCCAGAGGCATGGATGCATGGCACAGACTGACAGATCTCACAGGGAAGCTAGGGGTGGTGAAAACCGGGGGTGGGGCAGGAACTGGGTGGAGAGGAGCAATTGGGGGAGATGGGGGACATTTGTAATACTCTCAACAATAGATTTTTTAAATGTCAATCTTGATTAAACCAAGAGGTGTCAATGGAAGATTTTATAACTTTTATATATAATGAAATCCTATAACACAGCTCAGAAAAATAAATATTAATCCATGTTAACCAAATGACTCTGCAATATAAGCAGCAAAAAATCATGTCCAGGTTTACCCCATATTCCTAGACAAGGTCATATAGTTCCTTCCTGGTAGAACTACTCTCTGAAAAAGATGACGAGCTCTAGCATTGCCCATAAGTATGTAGCTCTAGGGAAGCTCTAGTTCCAGGAAGTACATGAGAGCACACAGGGAGATAAAAGCAACTGGTTGAGGAGAGAATCTTCAAAATGCCTGGTTGCTGCTAATGGGTCAGGCTATGTTGAGATCAGGTGACAACCTTAGGAACACCACTTGCCTCCAGGACCTTTAAGGCCTTGAGGAGCAACCCAATAGACCACTGGGATTTTTAGCTTTTTTAATTGAAAACTTCTGTTTCTTCCATGGCGAAAGGGTGAAGGATCAGAAGCAAGGTAAAGAAAAAAGGATAAAAGAGGAAGAAAGGAAAAACTAAAGGGGGAGACCCATTATTTTCAGTACTAAATTATATATATATAAGTTAATAGAATTTATTCATTTTACAGTGTTGCTTCATTTAATCTGCACATCACCTCCATAGTTTATTGATATAACCTTCATGTTATACATAAGGAAATTGAAAGCCAAAGAGATTAAAAAAAAAAAAAAAAACTTGTCAGATGTCAGATAGCTCATAAGAGTCAATATGGGGTTTTTACAAGTCTGTGGGTTTTTACAAACAGTGCCCTTACTATGTGCCCTACCCACTCTACATGACCAGGTATTTGTTTGCTTTTTGCCCCACAGATTTTCTGTGTGAGTAAAATGGCAATTATCTTCTGGGAGGTATATCTGTTGAGATTAGTGCTCTAGAAAAGTTGAATTGTCAGCAAATGAGTTTCAGAAATGCAGTACCCATTGGAGTGGCTATTGTTTGAGAAGTTCTAAATATCTAAACCTAATTTTTAATCTTTTTTGTTTAGCAAGGTCTGACACTCTCTGCCCATATCCTTCAACTCAAATCTCCCTAGCTTAGCCTTGTTGGTGATATACTAAATGGCTCACCCAAAAAGTCATATCCTCTTCCAAGATATTTATCACTTCTTTAAAGTATATCCTAATCATTATGCATTTCCTCTTCTAACCTTCTAGCATAACTTTCTCACACTTGTGTTAATACAATTTATTCACTTTTACTAAAATTGGGATCCATAAGCTAAACAATGAAGAAAAATAAAGAAGGCAAATAATAAAAGAAGAAAGGGAGGAAAAAAGAGAAAATAAGTAAAAGAGAAGAGAAAGAGAGAAAGAAAGAAAGCATAAAGGAAGAGACAATGGATAGAAGAAGCAAGAAGAGGGAGAAAGGGATGGAGGGAAGGAATAGAGAAAGGAGAAAAGCAGGGGTAGGAGGGGAGGTGGCGGGTGAAAGGGAACTCAAATCTCCTGAATGGTATTAGATTGTTTTCCCACCTATAAATCTTTTTATTTTTTAATCACAGAATTTTTAGAAATTGAATTTTAAATATCAAGTCTAATTATTTACTAGACACACGTAGAAAATTCACCAAAATCACAAAATTAGTGGTAGATTTGAGACTACTCTTTTCATTATCCCCATTATAGCCATAATATAGGCTGTATTCTCAGAAATAAATTGGATATACTTAACATATATCCAAGGTTTGTGTTCAGATGTTTTGCTTAACTTATTAAGCATAATAAAATACATTACTTAATAAGGTTGCTTAAGAAACTATATTGTTTTATTCAGCAGTATCAGTAGAACTTCTGATGATAATCTAAAAAATAGAACTACTTCAAGTTTAATCAGCGGGAATATCTTTTTGTGGAACTAAACCTTTTGTCCCTGGAATTCTGAGTGAACTTACAGACACAGAAAGCCAATTCCTTAAGACTCACAGGTGTTTACTAGGATGCCTGTACAAGACCTTCAGGATTCCCTTTGTTTTTCTAAATTCTAAAATGCAATAGAAAATAAGAACTATAGTGATTATATACTTAAAGTGAGCAAAGTGACATCATGTAATACTTTAAATTATTTGATGCTTTTTAGAAATAGTATTTATATAAACTATTTCTAGGACTAGAATGGAGAGAAAATCAGATTATTGCAAGATGCATGACCTTAAAATGAAAAGTGAATGATAGTTGTAGAGTCTGTTCATGTTTCATGCTTACTTTATAATTAAGATAAACTTCAAACAGAAGCTTTAGAACAACACACACACACACACACACGCCTACCCGTGACATAAACTACTGCATTCCACTGTCATAAAAAATGTAAAGCTTAGCTGTCCCAAGGGCAAGTAGAATGAGCTTCTCAGCTACTCATCTGGGTTTCAGTATGGCATCTTGACAAGTGGATAATCTTCAGTACACAAAACAACTCCACAAGTAAAAACCAGTTCAAAGGCACCCTTTGCAGAAAATCAGTTCTTTATTTTGACACAACATTATTTAAGCCCTGGATTAGAATCCCTAAGTTTGTGAAAGATATTCCAGTAAACTGTTTTTACTCTTTTTTCCTGGGATTTCTTTCTTTAGGTGCTCTAATTAAATTAATTACATTTTTAAAATAGCTGTCATGATTTTGAAATGTTACTGGTTTTCTTTCTTGCAATATTAAACAACATAATCATATTTTAAAGGTTTAAGCATATCCCACCCACACAAAAGGTAATAGGAATGTATGAATATTGATTGAACAGAAAAGATGTTGCTACTGTGCCCATGTTTAACTATTTTTAGTAAAATATTTAAATAGCTCTAGCTGAAGTCATAGTAGCACATCAAAGATTGTATGCTTCATGATGATTATAGCTTTGTTGGGCTATTAAAGACTGTCTTTCATCACACTGAATTCAATTTTTGTTCAATTTTCTTCCTGCTCAATATGTCTTTATATTCTGCTTAAAATACAGATCTATTTTTTTCATTTAGAAGTAATTTTAGCTTTCCTAATTGATCTAAAATATTGCTTACTTCAAAATTGAAGTGTTTTTATTCTTTAAAATATTTTATTCATGTGTATATGATTTTGTATTTTCTAATATGTCAGAATGATACATAATAAAGAGACTAATATTAATGCCAGGTGACCATTTTTTTAAATTTAATGTGTCAAGTAGTAAAATTAATTATAACTATAATTAGTAGTTAGGAGATACACAAAACAAAAATATCTAAAATATGACATCAAAAACATAAAGCGTAGCAAGGGAGAGTAAAAATGTACTGATTTTAGAATACATTAAACTTAAAAACCTATCAGCTTAAAAGAGTATATATATATATATATATATATATATATATATATATATCCCATATATTAATACACAGTTTATATATGAAACTCAAATATATCCTATCTAATAATAGACAAACATGGTAATTAACTGTACCTCCGACATGCTTCCCATTGGCTAATCAGGGTGATATACAAATTAACTGCCAACCAAGATGGCGGCCGGCAGCCAGGCAGCTGAAGCGAACAGGAGGCTTGCTTGCTCCAGTGAAGGAGGAAGCCAAGGTTCCCCGCCTGCCGCTGCTGGGTTCTGAGCTTGCTCTCTAAGAAACAATGTTGCAAGTATAGAAGCTAAACAATCCCCATGCTTTCAGTCAGCCGGCCGAACTGGAGTTGCAACAGAGTTTCAATTATAGAACCCAAACAAACCCAGTACCTGCTTTCAGCAGCCAAGGTCTCAGAGCTAGAGCCAAGCCTCAGAGCTAAAGCTGGCTCTCAGTTCCAGTGACAGCCATAGAAAGTAAATAAATCCCAGAATAAAAAATAAAAAGGAGAGGTTGGGAGCTTCAGTCACCTGCCAGCCTGAAAAAGGCCCTCAGCCCCTCACCGAGACTGGCCAGGCACCCCAGTGGGGACCCCCAACCTGAAGGGGGTGTGACCAGCTGCAAACAGCCATCATCCCCTCATCCAGGCTGGCCAGGCACCCAAGCGGGACCCCCACCCTAATCCAGGACACCCTTCAGGGCAAACCAGCTGGCCCCCACCTGTGCACCAGGCCTCTATCCTATATAGTAAAGGGATAATATGCCTCCCAGCACCGGGATCAGCAGAGCTGCGAAGCCTCCTGAACCCAGGATCAGCAGAGCCACGAGGCCTCACACCCCAGGATCAGCGGAGCAGCAAGACCTCACTGCCCCTGTGTCAAGCGGAGTGGCAAGGCCTCCCAGCACCGGGATCAGCGGAGCAGCGAGGCCTCCTACCACTGGGATCAGCAGAGCCGTGAGGCCTCTTGGCCCTGGAGCAGCGTGACAGGAGGCAGCGCCCAAACCCCCTGATCGCTCTGCGGCTCTGTGTGTGACAGGCGGCGGGGTCACAACCTCCCTATCTGCCCTGCTCTGTTTGTGACAGGGGAAGGCACCCCAACCCCCTCATTGGCCCTGCTCTGCACCTGATAGGGGGGAGCTCCCCAACTCCCTGATCGGCCCTGCTCTGTGTATGACAAGGTGCAGCACCCCATTCCCCCATGGGCCCTTCTCTGTGTGTGACAGGGGGGAGTGCCCCAACCCCCTGATGGGCCCTGCTCTGTGTGTGACAGTGTGGAGCCGCAACCTCCCCATTGGCCCTGCCCTGAGAGTGACGGGAGGGGGTGCCCCAACCCCCTCATCCGCCCTGCTCTGTGTGTGACAGGGGGCAGTGCCCCAACCCTCTGATCGGCCCTGCTCTGTGCGTGACAGGGGGTAGCACCGCAACCTCCCCATCGACCCTGCCTTGAGTGTGACAGGGGGTGGTGCCCCAACCCTCCAATCAGCCCTACCCAGAGCGTGACTTAGGGTGGCATCACAACCACCCCATCCGCCCTGCTCTGTGCATGCCAGGGGGCGACACCACAACTCCCCAATCGGCCCTGCTCTGAGCCTGACCAGGGGCTGCACCTAGGGATTGGGCCTGCCCTCTGCCACCCAGGAGCAGGCCTAAGCCAGCAGGTCTTTATCTCCCAAGGGGTCCCAGACTGCGAGAGGGCACAGGCCGGTCTGAGGGACCCCCCTGACCCCCCCGAATGCACAAATTTTTGTGCACCGGGCCTCTAGTATTTATCATGGTAAACCAAAAACCTATAAAATATACACAAAAGATAAAGAAAAGGGAACACAAACATAACACTAAAGAAAACCTGCAAACCATAAGGAAAGAGAACAAAAGAAGAAAAGAACAGAGAAGAACTACAAAAAAATAAAAATAAAACAACAATTAACAAGTGTATAACTACATGTCTATCAATAATTATTTTAAATGTAAAAGAATTAACTCTCCAATCAAAAAACATAGAATTAGCTGAATGGATAAAAGCCAACCCACTATATGCTGCCTACAAGAAACTCACTTCAGCACAAAAGACACACACAGAGTGAAAGTGAAGGAATGCAAAAAGATATTCCATGCAAATAAAATGAAAAGAAAGTCTGGGTACCAATACTCATTACAAACAATATAGACTTTAAGACAAAGACTGTAAAAAGAGACAAGAAAAGCATCCATATTTACACACCCAAAATAGGCATTCCTAAATATATAAAGCAAATATTAAGGACATAAAGGGAGAAACTGAGATTATTATAATAGTAGGGAACTTTAATATCCTACTTACATTAATGGATAGGTAAGTAAAAAAAAAAAAAAAAAAAAAAAAAGCAGTAAAGAAACATTAGTCTTAAATGGCACATTAAAGAAAATTACCTTAATAGATATAATAGATCATTCCATCCCCAAAACTGCAGAATACATGTATTTTTCAAAGGCACATAGAACATTCTCTAGGATAGATCACATCTTAGGCCACAAAACACACCTCAGTAAATTCAAGATTGAATTTATATCAAGTATATCTTCTCTCCACAACAGTATAAAATAAGAAATCAATTACAAGAAAACTGGAAAAACACAAACACATGGAGAATACAGTAAACAATATGCTACTAAACAGCCGATGGTCAACTATTAAAGAAAAAAATTAAAAAAGATATCTTAAGACAAATGAAAATAGAAACATAGCTCTTTAAAATCTATGAGATGCAACAAAAACAGGTATCAGATAATATTCATATAAATACAGGCCTTCTTAAGAAATAAGAAAAATCTCAACTAAACAATCTATACCTAAAAGAACTACAAAAAGAAAAAACAAAATCCAAAATGAGCCGAAACCGGTTTGGCTCAGTGGATAGAGCATCGGCCTGCAGACTGAAAGGTCCCAGGTTCGATTCCGGTCAAGGGCATGTACCTGGGTTGCGGGCATATCCCCAGTAGGAGATGTGCTTGAGGCAGCTGATCATGTTTCTTTCTCATCGATGTTTCTAGCTCTCTATCTCTCTCCCTTCCTCTCTGTAAAAAAATCAATAAAATATATTTTTAAAAAAAATCCAAAATGAATAAAAGGAAGGAAATCATAAAGATCAGAGCAGAAATAAATAAAACGAAGACTAAAAAAACAATTTTTAAAAATCAGTGAAACTAAGAGTTGATTATTTGAAGAGAAAAATAAAATAATAAACCTTTACTCAAACACTTCAATGGGGAGAAAAAAAGAGAGACCCAAATGAAAAAATCAGAAATGAAAAAGAAGTTATAAATAGCACCACAGAAATACAGAAGGCAATAAAAGAATACTATAAATACCTATATACCAACCAATTGGTCCACCTAGAAAAAATGTATAAATTTCTGGAAACATAACTTTCCAAGACTGAATTGGGAAGAAATAGAAAATATAAGCAGATCAATTACTAATAATGAAATTAAATCAGCAATCAAAAATTGCAACAAACAAAAGTCCAGGGCCAGACAGCTTCACAGGGAAGCCTTCTAAAAATAGTTTACCCTGATAATAAAAACAGCATTGCCCTGATAACAAAAACATACAAAAACACAACAACAAATTAGAGAAAATTACAGGCCAACATCCCTGATAAAAATATCTGTAAAAATTCTCAACAAAATATTAGCAAACCAAATTCAACAGCACATGAAAGGATCATACACTATAATCAAATGGGATATATTCCAGGGATAAAGGGATGGTTTAATATACATACTAGTAAGTCCATCAACATGCTACACCACACTAATAAAACTAAAAATAAAAATTATGACCTTCTCAATAAATGCAGAAAAATTATTTGACAAGATTCAATATCCATTTATGATAAAAACTCTCAACAAAGTGGCTAAAGAAGGAACATACCTCAGCATAATAAAGGCTATAAATTACAAACCCATTGCTAACATTATACTCAATGGTGGAAAGCTGAAAATTTTTCCTCTAAAATACAAGAATGGCCCAACCATTCTGTGTGGCTCAGTGTTTGAGCATTGACCCCTGAACCAGGAGGTCAGGGTTTGACTCCTGGTCAGGGCACATGCAGGAGTTGCTGGCTTAATCCCCAGTAGAGGGCATGCAAGAGGCAGTAAATCAATGATTCTCATCATTGATGTTTCCTTCTCTCCCTTCCTCTCTGAAATCAATAAAAATATATTAAAATATAAAATAAAAGACAAGTATGCCTCCCTCACCACTTTTATTCAGCATAGTATAGAAAAGAAATAAAAAGCATCCAAGTTGAAAAGGAAGAATTAAATTGTCACTATATCCAGATGACATGATACTATATAGAGAAAATCCTAAAGATGCCAACAAAAATCTACAAAAACTAATAAATAGCTCAGCTGGCCTGGCTCAATGTTTGAGCATTGACCTATGAACCAGGAGATCACAGTCAATTCCCAGTCAGGTCAAATGCCTGGATTGCAGACTCAATCCCCAGTAGGGGACTTGCAGGTGGCAGCCAATCAATGATTCTATTTCATCATTAATGTTTCTATCTCACTCTCCCTCTCTTTTCCTCTCTGAAATCAATAAAAAATATATATATTTTTAAAAACACTAATAAATAAATTCAGTAAAGTTTCAGGATACAAAATGAATTTACAGAAATATTTTGCATTTTTGTACAGTAATAATCAACTATCAGAGAGAGACATTGAGAAAATAATTCTATTTATAATTGCATCAAAAAGAATAAGTTAATCAAAAAGGTGGAAGATCTGTACTCTGAATACTATAAGACATTGATAAAAGAAATTGAGGATGGCACAAATAAATGAAAGGGCATACTGTGTTTGTGGATTGGAAGAATTAATGTTCTTAAAATGCCCATATACTACCCAAAGCAACCTATAGATTCAATACAATCCCTATCAAAATACCAATGGCATTTTTCACAGAATTACAACAAATAATTCTAAAATTTATATGGAAGCACTAAAGACTCTGAACACCCAAAGAAATCTTGAAAAAAGGCAAAATGGGAGGTATCACTTTCCCTGGTTTCAAATCATGTACGAATCATATACAAAAATAAACTCAAAATGGATTAAAAACCTAAACCTTAAAAATCATAAGAGAAAACATAAGCAGTGAACTCTTTGATATTAGTCTCCATAATATTTTTTGGATATGTTTACACAGGCAATTACAACAAAAGTAAAAATAAATAAATGATAGTACATCAAACTAAAAATTTTTTACAGTGAAGAAAACCATCAATAAAATGAAAGACAACTTACTTAATGAGAAAAGATATTTGCCAATCATAGCTGGTAAGAAATTAACATACAAATTATATTTTTTTTAAAAACTCATGCAACTCAACATAAAGAAAAACAATCCAATTAAGAAATGGACAGAGGACCTCAAAAGTCATTTCTCCAGATAAGGCAGAAAGATGAACAACAGACATGAAAAGACGCTCAACATCACTACTCATCAGAGAAATGCAAATCAAAACTTCAGTAAAATACCACCTCACCCTGTCAAAAGCAAGGAGGTGGAGAAAAGGGGATCCTCATACATTGTTGGTGGGAATGTAAATTTGTAAAGCCACTATGAAAAACAGTATGGAGATTACAAAAAAATAAAAATAGAACTAACATATGATACAGCAATTCTACTTCTGAGTATTTATTCAAAGAAACTTAATTGGAAAAGATATGTGCACCCCTAAGTTCATTGCAACATGATTTACAGTAGTCAAGATATGCAAGCACCTAGGTGTTGATCAATTCTAGTAGACGATTGAATATAGAATATGTGGTACAGGAATACTCATGCACTGTTATTTGATTTGAAAATTGGTGGTTCCACTATGGAAAACAGTATGAACGTTCGACAAAAATATAAAAATAGAACTATGTTGTGAACCAGCAACACCACTTCTGGGTGTATACCTGAAGAAATCCAAAACACTGATTCAAAAAGATTTATGCAGCCCTATGTTCATTGCAGCATTATTTACAATAGCCAAGACATGGAAGCAACCCAAGTGCCCATCAATAGACAATTGAATAAAGATATGGTACATATATGTAATAGAATATTATTCAGAGAAAGACAAATGCCATATGATTTCACTTCTATGTGGAATCTTAAAAACAAAAAGCAAGGACACAATGAATAAACAACACAAAACAGAATCGAGTCACAGATACAGAGAGCAAACCGATGGTTGCCAGAGGGGATGTGGGTGGTGAGATGGGTGAGAAAGGTGAAGGGAAATAAAAGGTATGAACTTTCAGTTATCAAATAAGTAAGTCATGAGGGGATACAGTTAATAATATCATAACTTTGTATGGTTACAGATGGTTACTAGACTTATCATGGTGATCATATCATAAGGTATATAAAGTTAAACCACAGTGTTATACACCTGAAAACTAATATAATGTGTGTGTCAATTATACTTTAATAAAAATTAAAACAGAAATTTAAAAAAATTATTTTAAAGAGCTGTCAACTTTTCTTGGCCTAGATAACTCTTTGCTCAGATGTTGAAACGTAGCTCAGGAGTCAACTCCTACAGGAAGTTCCCCATATACCCCAAGTGCAGGCTGTTTACTTTCTATTTGTCCCCATAAGATCTTCAAACCTAATATATTGCCTAGTTCATAGTCAGCATTCAATAAATGTTTGCTGTTGAGCTGTTTATTAATAATCCTAAAATTGGTACCTGAGGTAACATTTATTTTCTAGGTAACCAGTAATGTGCTAAGCAACTGTTGTGAATAATTTTCTTTTATCCAGAGGGCCTCGATATGAGTTTTCCAGACCAACAACAGGTCAACATTGCCTCAGATCTTGATAGAAATGTAAATTCTTGGGTCCTACCTCAGATCTAATAAATCAGGAACTCTGGGGCTGGGTCCCTGTAGTCTGTGTTTTAATAAGCCTTCCAGGTGATTCTGATGCCTGCTAAAGTTTTAGAAATACTTCTCTAAGTAAAAATGTGTGTTTTGTTACATAGAAAGAATTGTATTATAAAAATAAATCATGTTAAATGAAAAATGTCCCCTCTAAAAGAATAAAAACGATCCCGATGGTCTTCTAATTTTAGTCTGCAGGCTCCTTTCTATGAGAAGAGAGAAAAATGGCTGTTAACTGGTACTGCTGCTTGTTTTCACTGTAGTTTGTTAATGAAAGTTATTGGGTTGTGTGCCCACCACCCAAAGTCAAGTCTTTCATCACTATATATTTGACTCCCTTTACTATTTAATTAAAAAATAAAAATGAGTTATTGGAACAAACTTGTAAATCATTATACAGTAAGAACTTGTTTAAATTAGTGTTTCTAAAATCCATTCTAAATTTGTTGTCCATATAAATAGTCAAAACGGTGTCATGACACAATTATATGCTTGGTACTTGGCACAAATCCTAAATTTACTGACACTGTCACAAGCAATTTAGCAGTCAGCACTGCAATTCCTAAGTGGTGTTGCACAGTATAAGCATTAAAATATCACAATTGTTTTCTATTTTTGCTAATGGTGACTACAAACCTACATTGCTACATTTTCCTCCTAAACAGTATGAGAAGCTTTAGAAGACCAAATTGTCAACTTCATATCATTAGTTATGAATAAACTTCTTTGAAAAGGGATTGGGTGTGAAGAATTATGTATTGGTGTACAGCAGACCATCCTAAAACTTTTTAGCTTAAAGCAAGACTAATATAATAAATAAAATAAAAGCATTTATTTTTGCTCACAAATCAGCAAATTTGAGTAGGGCTCAGAATGGCTGACTTTTCTCTGCTCCATACAATGAAAGATTGGAAACTGCACGCGGGCTGATGTACATACTTCCAAGGAGGCTCCTCTCATGGCTGGTAAATTGCTGTTAACTCTCAACTCGCTCAGCCAGGGGCCTCTATTCCTTCTCATATAGATCCCTCTGCAAGGCTGCTTGGGTTTCCAAATGGCATTGCAGTAGTGGTCCAAGAGCAAAGATTGCAAGGGACAGGAAGCAAAAGCTAATTGTCTGCTAGTCTTAGTCAGAAAACCACCACCTCTTCACTTGCACTATGTACTGCTGGTCAAGAAGTCACAGAACCTACCTAGATTCAAGCGAAGGAACACAGACCCCCACTTCTGATGGGAGGAATCTAGAAGAATTTGTGGCTATCTTGAGCATGCCACGAATTATTTATTCACTTAAATATAGTATAGGTTTTGAGCTAGTTATATTTCAAAACTTCTTTGAATTTATGTTCTTTCTTTCAGGTTCTTTATAAAAGTTGTCCTACTTTGAAGTTAAATCAGAGTGAAAAGAAGAAAAAATAGATAAACTATATGCAAAAATAAAAAGTATGGAGAAAAAAATTCAATACCAGTACCATCTACTAGGTCCATAACTAAATTAACAGTAAATAACAAATTCACAGCAAGTCACCAGGAAAATTTATTCTTGTAAGGTCTAACTAAATACAGTGTATCATGAGACAAGCAGTTCTAATTCTTAGCATTCTGTTGTCTTACTGAAAGTGCGTGGATGTCTAAACACAGCTAATCTCAACTCAAAATAAAAAGGGAAATGTGCACCCTCTTTGCCTAAATTTCTATATTTACTCTATACTAGATGTTTATTTTTTATTAAATCATCCATGCCCTAGCTGGTTTAGCTCAGTGGATAGAGCGTCGGCCTGCGGACTCAAGGGTCCCAGGTTCGATTCCGGTCAAGGGCATGTACCTTGGTTGCAGGCACATCCCCAGTGGGGAGTGTGCAGGAGGCAGCTGATCGATGTTTCTCTCTCATTGATGTTTCTAGCTCTCTATCCCTCTCCCTTCCTCTCTGTAGAAAATGAATAAAATATAAAAAAAAAAAAATCATCCAGAAAAAAAATTTTCTTAATTCTCTACTCCACATAATCTTTGGAGTACAAAATAGTTTAGGGAAACATTTCAGATGAACTCTAAGTGTTACCAAATATACTAGATGTAGGGTAAGAACAGGACAGTAAAAGAGAGCAATTTAAGGGGCTGATTCCTTCTTCATTTAGAAAAAATCAAAACATGTGAAGATAAGAAATATTTGAGATAAAAACATACCATCCTATGTTGTCATGGGCTTGCAATTAATTGTGTAGAGCAATTAAGAAATATTCTTAAATCAGAGGCAAAAGTTTACACCCTAAACATAAGGTGGGCTTTCCAGTTGTTTTGTTACTGATTTGCAAATCCATTGGCAATGCCTTGACTTAACATAGAGATTGGCCATGAGGTGGCAAATCATTCATTAAATTTCATAAACAAAGTCTAAGAGAAGCCAGCAATTTCAAGGAGTAAATAAATGAAAAGAAAATGCACTACTGATACATCCATAATTTTACAAGGTAGCACTTAAGAGATATGCATTATTTTAAACTATTACATTGTTGAGTGGTAATTAATTTGAAGTAAAAAAACGTTTATTGGAATCATGGTACATATGTTTCAGATGTAGTCAGCTGCTTCCCTCTTCTGGCCAAAGGTAAAGTTTGATTTTTATATTGAATCTGAGCAGGATTGTCTTCAGACTCAGCTCTTAAATGAGGTCTTTTACAATGAGAGTTTGCTATACTTTCAATCACTAAGATAAAAGCAATATAATTCAGAAATCATAGGTTAAAATATCTAGGAATTCTTTTGTAGGAAAGTCCACTGAGCTTTTCATTTGTAAGATTTTCTGTAGTGTATACATGATTTAAACATTTGGCAGTCTTCAGGCTAAGGAAAAAGGGGTTTCATTGTACTGAGGTCACTGGGGGTTAATATATTTTGATTGTCAACTAAAATTATTCATAGATAGTGGAATGAGCACTGGTGATTCTTACAGGGAAGAATGAGAAATTACAAAGATAAACTCCAGAGATTTCTACCACAGGTTATAGAATGAAATGCAATTTCTCTTCATGATCTTGCTAACACTTGCAAGTATTATGAAAAAAAAAGGCTACAAGATTAAATTATGAGATTTATTAACTAAAAAATATTTTTCTTATTAGGAATAATTTAAATCTCCCTGTACATCTGTCTATTCTGGACAAAAATATTTTACTGAACATTTCAAGAGAAAATAAACTTTCACAAAAAGGTTTTTATAAAGTGTTCTTTGCCTAATGTATGTAATTATAAATCTGTATGCATAATATCCACCTTTGTTGATAAATGCCATTCAATATTTCATTCTAAGGAATAAAGCCTAGGATAATAAATTCTATTAAAATTAAGATTTGTGGACACGTGCTGTGAAATATTAAACATAAAAAGCAATTAAAGGAACTAAACTTACTGATTTGAGAATATATGAATACAAATAATAACTGAAATTAAAATGCCTCTGTTTCATATTTACTTTTTAAAAATTAAGTTAAAAACTCTCAGAATGAGCAAATGAATTATTAAAAATCAAGGAAGATGAACTTGCACTAGTATTCAAGGAATACTTGGTAAATGATAATTTTGTCTCCTTCCTTTTGACAATCATATTCATTTACTTTTAAACTAGAGGCCTGTTGCACGAAGAGATTCGCGCAATAGGCCTTCCCTTCCCTTGGCTGCTGGCGCCGGTTTTCCTCCTGCACCAGGGACCCAGGCCTTTGCTCTGGCTGGGATCCGGCCAGAGCCACCCCGGAGCCGTCAGGCTTCGCTGCTCGTCAGGCCCTGGGACCGTGAGGCCTCTATGCTCCGCCTGGCGCCAGGGTGTGAGGCCTCGCTGCTCCGGCCCCAGGTCATCAGACTTCACTCCACCGCTTGGAACCTAGTATGCAAATTAACTGCCATCTTTGTTGGTGGTTAATTTGCATATCTTGCTGATTAGCCAATGGGAGGCATAGGGAAGGTATGGTCAATTACCATGTTTGTCTATTATTAGGTAAATTTAAAGGATATTTGTGATTGTGGGCATCATGTTCTTACTCCTGACTTTAATAGAATGGCCATTAATAATAATTAATGATAGTAATTTCTGATTTGAGACATTCTTTATAATATTAAGAAAGAATTTATGCAAGTTATAGGATTTTTTATGAATAAGTAGTTTTTCACATTTACCTGTTGACAGATGAAATTTTATAAACAGATGTCCAATTATTAACCACCCCTGAATTCCAGGAATAAACCCTTAGTCACATGTCATTGTTGGTTTTATTGCAAGTATGTAGTTATATTTTATTTAGCATTTTTGTCTCTATGTATAAAGAAGTTTAACCTATATTTTTTTCTTTGTGCAATTTTTGTCAAGTGGCAAGATTTTGCTAACGTTATAATAGAAATAGAGATGTTTCCTATATTTTTGTATCCTCCAGAACATTTCTTAACTGGTGGAAATAATGTTTTCTCAAAGAATTTTTTAACTTGCCTATGTAGTCAAACTTAGTGTCCTTTTTAAATGTAATTATTTTTTTAAAAAAATTTTAAACATTTTTATTGTTGAAAGTATTTAATGTAATTCTTTTAATTTAAAAAAATCTTAAAATCTTATTAATCATTCAAAATTTTCCTCTCTTTTTCTTTACTCAGTAAATACTATATTTCCTTGACAATCATTTGATTTATTAAAACATTTTACTAATACACATAAAACATTTTAGACCTCTCCATGAGAGATGCTCCTGCAAACCTACCCAATCTCTATTGTTTCCTCTCCTTTACTAATATTTAATCTCCCAGCCTCCTTTGCAATTAGGATTAGCTCTGCAAAATATCCCCAGTCAATGAAAAGACAGTGGGTAAGTTATTTACTTTCACTTTCTCCCTCCTTCATTCTTGGACTGCAGGTGCAACCCCTGGAAGTGTACCAGCAATCTTGTGACCATGAGGGTGATAGCCACAGAGAAAGAATAGGAAAATAGGAAGTTATAACTAATCCTGGTGCTTTTTTTTTTTCTTTCAGTATTATTAAATATAATTGACATGCAGTGCTGTATAAGTTTATGGTGTACAAAATAATCACTCTATATTGAAAAGAAATTACCACAATAAGTTCAGTTAGCATCCTTCATATCATATAGACTTTTAAAGAAGAAAAAAAAATTTTTTAATATATTTTATTGATTTTTTACAGAGAGAAGGGAGAGAGATAGTTAGAAACAGCGATCAGCTGCCTCCTGCACACCCCCAACTGGGGATGTGCCCGCAACCAAGTACATGCCTTTGACCGGAATCGAACCGGAGACCCTTCAGTCTGCAGGCCAATGCTCTATCCACTGAGCCAAACAGGTCAAAGCAAGAAGAAAAACTTTGTTTTACTTTGTGATGAGAACTTTCCTCTTAGCAACTTTTAATATATAATATAGAGCATTATATTTATCCTCTTGTGCCTTACAACCAGAGTACTTATTTATCTCAACAAGATGTTTGTACCTTTTGACTACCTTCATCCAATTTCCACACTCGTATCCCCCACCTCTGGTAACCACAAATCTGATCTCTTTTTAATAAGTGATGTCAGGGCCAGCCTGACAGGGTTGAGCCAGGCTGAGGCAGGGAGGTGGGAATTGAGAAAAGAAAGAAAGACAGGAAAGCGGGGTCGGGAGGACCCCAGTTCTCTTGATGAACTGAAGCGAGTTTATTAGCTATACAATCCTATTTATACACAACACACTGAATCGGAGGTCTGTCAAGAGGAATGTATTCTTTGTCCCTCTTAATCTC
Source organism: Myotis nattereri (assembly GCF_964212035.1). Lineage (NCBI taxonomy): Eukaryota > Metazoa > Chordata > Mammalia > Chiroptera > Vespertilionidae > Myotis > Myotis nattereri. The sequence goes on along the minus strand of NC_138077.1, from coordinate 128,806,588 downwards.
TAAGGGAGAGACACAGCAGAAGGACAAGTTCTCAGTACAGCATATCTCAGTAAATAGTTACAGACTTCTTGGCAAGCTATGAAAGGCTGTTCTCATTCTACAAATGTTGCTCTCATTCTACTGATAACCGCCATCCACACAAGTCTGGGAAAACTGTGTGGGTAAGGGTCCCAGCCTTGCTAGCCCCTGCAGGTGCAAGGACCTTGCCAGCTTACATCTGGCCCCCAACAAAGTGACATCATACAGTATTTGTCTTTCTTATCTGACTTCACTTAGCATAATGTCCTCAAGGTCCATTCATGTTGTCAGAAATGGCAGGATTTCCATTTTATGGCTGAATAATATTCCATTGCATACAGTGTATATATACCATGAAGTCCTGGTGCTTGATGATAGTGTTGAGCTGTCATTCTAGCTCTGTACTGCTTACTTCTAAAATTTTTGGATAAATTAAAAATGATTCTTACTTATTTAAGCCAATATACTAGACATAATTATTTGCATCAAAACTTTCCTAAATGGTACACTCTCTTACTGTAGCTCAGAACTTTTGTGCAGTATGTATACTATGCCTCACATTGCTGTAAGCAATTTATGTTTATCACATAAACTCTTACACTCTCCTATGAAGTAGGCAACACTATTATTCTAATTTTGTGAAAGAAGGAATAGAGATAGATACTAGTTCACAGTGATAAAATTTAAGTGCAGGAAATGTTCAAATCCCAAAGTCTTAACAATTTTGTAGATAAAACGGTCAGCACAGTATTGGTCCAGAGTAAATATTCAAAGAATGAAGTTGTTGGAGATGTTGTTGGTAATCATTATTATTAGATGTACTAGAGGCCCAGTGCACAAATTTGTGCACAGGTGGGGTCTGGCTGGCCCATCCCAATTGGAGCCAATAGGGCTAGGCCAGCCGGGGGGAGGGGATGCGGAAGGTTGGTCAGCTGGCCCCACCCCTTGGTATGACTCCTGGTCAAACTCCCAGTCAAGGGGACAATTTGCATTTTAGCCTTTTATTATATGGGACTAGAGGCCTGACGCACAAAGATTCATGCAAGAATAGGCCTTCCTTCCCCTGGCTGCCGGCACTGGTTTCCCTCTGGCACCCAGGACCCGGGCCTTCACTCTGGCTGCCACCTCCCACCTTCGCTCTGGGCGGGCCGCCACCATCTTTTTCACATTAATTTGCATATTTCCTCCTTATTGGCTGTGGGTACCGCCATCTTTGTCATGAAGTGGGGGTCAATTTGCATATTCCATCTTAATTAGATAGGATACTGACACAAATTTACATATTCTGGTTTTCCTGTTAGCCTTGCTAGAGGTTTATCATGTAATTGGATAGTTTAGAAAAGTTATTTTTGGAATATTTTTATCAATTCAACTTTTTCTATTTTGTAATTAATAATTTTTCCCATCACATTTTAAATTCCTGCTATGTCTTTTAAGTTATTTTTGTATCTTTATCTGGTTTCAAATTTATCTTAAATATATTATATAATGAATCTAGTAAGAAAACTACATTTTCTTCTAAAACTATAGTTTAGATATCAGTGTTGACATTAAATTATCATTTTTTTCTTTTAGACTTAATATGTAACTAGAATTAAAATAAAGATGATTTTTAAATAATCAAGTTGTAGTGTTTCATGGAATTAAATCTTTGTTACTAATTTTTATTTTAACCATTATCATAAAATATTTATTCTTTAGATAATCTACTAGTATTAAGATATTTTCCTCTGATCTTATCAATTTTTATGAATTCTCAAAGGGCATAAAAAGAGATACATTTACTTTTGTTGGATACAGAGTTCCTTATGTATCTATTAAATTAAATTTAATAATATTCCCTTGATACTTGATATATTCACTTGACCACAGAGACTTGGAGAAGTAGTTAAAATCTGACTGAAAATGTTTCCATCATTCACTCCTATTATTAGTTTTACTTGGTATATTTTGATCATAGATTATTCAGTACATTAAAATAAATATGATTTTTACCATCATTGTGAATTGTTTTGGCCTTTGTCTGATTTTAATGTTTCAACCTTGATTTCTTTTTTGTTTTTTTTTTGTTTCATTTTCTTGATTCAATTTAAGTCTTTGTATGTTTTCAATGCATTCATTTTTGTTGTGGTAAATATTACATTTTGTCTTACTTTTGTCTTCCAGTTCTGTTTTCCATTTTTATGCTTCTTTTGCTCTTTATTTGCTATTTTATTTTCTACTTAGAAAGTATCTGCCTGCTATTTCTTTGAAAATATTTTTTGTAATTTTTAATTCAGCTAGTTATTATATTTGAGATTTTTAAAAACATTTTAGCTTATGTTTCTCTAAATGTCAGAGCTAGAAGTGATTTTAAAAAATCTCTTTGAGTCTTCTTATTTGAAAAGTCTTTTTTCCACTTCTTGCAATTGTTATAAGTCCAGGTTTTCATTACAACAATATCCCTTTTGATACTTACATATATCTTTTAAAAATAAATTTTACACTTTTCACTAGCTTACATTTTTTTACAATATTAAATAGCTTTAAGTACACTATTTTTATATTATGATTATACCACTGATTTCTTAAATTTTATCACCTTCAGTTGGCAAGAATATATATCCAAAGTCATATATTACCTTGAAACTTGAAATATGATAGACCTATGTAAAACATTATAGTTCAGAATCTTTTTCCTCAATATTTGACAAATTTTCTCCTAACTTTTAATACTGCAGCAGAGAAATATGAGTTAGATTGGTCTAAGCCGATTTTTATAGTATTTATTTTTATTAAGATTTAATTTATATACAGATCCACCATTTAAATTGTACAATTCATCATTTTTAGTATAGTCACAAGCCTGTGTAATCATCACCACTATCTAATTCCAAAACCTTTTATTAACCCAAAAGAAACCCTATATTCATTAGGAGTCACTTCTCACTCCCTCTTCCACATTCCCTAAAAACCATAATATACATCTTCTGTCTCTATGGATTTGCTTTTACTGAACATTTTATATAAATAAAATCATACATTTTGTGAACTTGGTGTCTGACTTCTTTCATTAAGCATAAAATTTTCAAGGTTAATCCATGGTATAGCATTTATCAGTACTTCATTTTTTTTTATGGCACAATAATATTCCAATATATGCTATAACACATTTGTTTATTCATTAGTTAACAAACATTTGTGTTGTTTACACTTTCTGGCTATTATAAATAATGCTGTTATGAACACTCACATATAAGTTTTATATAATAATATGCTTTTAATTTTCTTGGATATATATTTATAGGTGGTAATTCTTTGTTTAAAATTAAGGAACTGCCAAACTGTTTTTCCAAAGTAGCTGCACCATGGTACATTGCCACTGGTAATGTATGAACACCTCCACTTCCTCACCAACAGTTGTTAATTTCTGTGTTTTTTTTGTTTATTTATTTGTTTGTTTACTAGCCATTCTCATGGGTGTGGTGTGGTTTTGATTCCCCAAATAAAAGTATGCACGTTTTCATGTACTTAATGACCATCTGTACATCTTCTTTGGAGAAATGTTAAACAGCTAAAACCTTTGCACATTGTTTAATTGGATTATATTTTTGTTGTTCTTATTAAAGTTCTCCATATATTTTGTGTACTAAACCCTTATCAGATATATGATTTACAAATATTTTCTGCTATTCTTCAGATTGTCTTTTCTCTTTCTTGATGTATTTAAAATACGTTCATAAAATTCGTCAGTCAAATATGAGCAAACAAAATGCAGCAGCATTTAAAGAAGATTACATACCATGACCAAGTAGAATTTCTCCTAAAAATGCAAGCTTAATTCAACATATGAAAATCCATCATTGTGATATACTATTTTCACAGAATAAAGGGGAGAGAGAACTTTATCATCTCAATAAACGCATAAAAAATATTTGACAAAATCCAATGTCTTCTCATGGTTAAAAAAACACTCAACAGATTACGAATGGAAGGAAATTTGTGGATTACTCATTACTAGTGTACACAATTGCAAGTGATACTTGTATATTGAACTGTATCCTGCAGCTTGTTAATCTCACTTATTATATCTAATAGTTTTCCATGGATTTTTTTATAATTTTCTATATTTTTTATCATGTCATCTGGGAATAAAAATAATTTTACTTCTTCCTTTCCCATCTGGATATCTTATATTTCTTTTTCTTGCCATATTTCTTTGGCTAATATTTTCAATACAATGTTGAGTAGAAGTAGTGAAACTGAACATCCTTGTTTTGTTCCTGATATAAGGGGAAAAGCTTCTTAGTCTTTGGCTATTAAGTATAATGTTAGCTGTGGAGTTTTTGTAGATACATTTTATCTTGTTATAAAAAGACAGATAATCCAATATAGTATATTGTTTTGACTGGTTTTCATATGTTGAGCCAACCATGCATAAATTCCATTTAGTTGTGATATATAATCCTTTCTATATGCTAATATTTTATTGAGGAGTTGTCTGAATTATTTTAAATACATCAAGGTTGTGTACAGTGTCTAAGTCATAGTGACCAAAGATTTGGTTCACATCCTGATCCTGTCACTTAAATACTGTGAAACCTTTGATCTCATTTTCTCTAAGCCTGACTTCTCTCATCTGTAAAGTGGGAGCAATAACAGTACATGTAGCATAGAGATGTCATAAGAAAAAACAAATTACATTTCCAAAGCATTTAAATAAGGTCCAGAATATGATTAATGATAAATACCACATTATTGCTCTTTTCCTACCTAAAAGCCAATAGAATTTGTTTTATCACAGTGGTGTAACATTTTGACCTATTCTGTTGACAAGTATGGCTCTTTATACTAATTTTGCCTATACCATCACACATATTTTTAAATTACACACACACACACATTGCATACACATGCTTTTCTCTAGCTAGTCATTGTTTATCATATTTCTCTTTGTTTCTTTATTGTATTTGTGTTACTCTCTTTCAACATTCAAAGATTAAAATGCTGTTTTCACATCTATGTCCTCCACAGATAATCTCCCCTCATTTTTACTGCTGCATTCTGAGGAAGGTCTTATATGTATTCAATTATCTGCTATTGCATATCTACAGGATCATTGTTGTGCTTGCCTGACTCTAATATTATTTTTAAACTGTTCTTATATATTTAGTTCTGTACAAACTCTTTATTAGCTTTTTCATTAGCTTTTTATTGCGTTTTATTCTCAACCTAGCCTCAACTTATTTCTTGCAATTCCTGATTCTTCCTTAGTAAAATTCTTTATTGTAAAATACTTTTATTTGCTTAGTTCCATGTTATTTTCTCAACAAAAGTAAAGTATAAGAAACAATTATTTACATTTTACTGATGAAAACTTAAGTAATTGAAGTTGGTCACTAATCTAAGGCAAGAACCTTCATCTTTTCTACTTTTAAATAAAAGTATTTTTCACTTGAGCTTTCCAGGTTTTGGACTCCTTTAAAACTTTCTTTAGAGTCCCAGCAATATAACATTTAGTGTAATTAAACTGTTGAGAGAATTACTATAGTACTATTTTACTAATAGGCCTGAAAGGAGAACTATAACAATGCCCAGGAATATTGGAGAGTTCAATAAGGAAATATACAAAGTAATAAGGAAAATCAACAAAGATATTAAAAGTTTATCAACACTGTCAATAAACTTGACATAAGTGACATCCGCACCAAAATTGTTGAATATACATTCTTTCCAAGTGTACTTAGAAAATTTATCAAGATGGTCCATATTTTAGGTCATAAAGCAGGTCACAAATAATTATTAAAATCATACAAAAAATGTTATCTCATCATAGTAGAATTAAAAATATAAACCAGTACACAAAAGACATCTAGAAATATTTGGAAAGTAAATTACATAATTTTAAATAACTCATGTTCCAAAGAAGAAATCATATGGGAAAACTTTGAGATATTTTTTTTACTAAATTAAAATAGAAAACACAACACATCAAAATGTATCTGCAACAAAACACAACTTGCAGGGAAGTTCAAAGCATTAAATACTTATAAAAGAATAAAGATCTCAAAATAATAATTTAAGATTCTACTTTAAAAATCTAGAAAAGGAAAACAAAAGGAAAAATTAAAATAAAATTAAACAGAACCAAATAAATAGTAAATTAAAAAAAAAAACAGAAATAAGAGGGATATAACAACAGGTCCTACAGACATTAAAACAATAATTAATATTATGAATAAGTCTATGCTACAAAATTTCACAACTAAAATGCTGTGGAAAATTCCTTTAAAAATGCAAACTACCAAAGCTTCCTTAAGAATAAATAACAGGAATCTTCCTATCTATAATAATAAAAGTGTAATATGCTAATTAGGCTGGATGTCCTTCCAGACGACCTCCCAGACAAAGCCACAGTGACAGGGGCCGAGGCAGAGGCAGTTCGGGGAAATCAGGCAGGCAGGCAAGTGGTTAGGGTCAATGAGGTAGGCAGTGTGGTTAGGGGTGATCAGGCAGGCAGGAAGGCGAGCAGTTAGGAGCTAGCAGTCCCAGATTGCAAAAGGGTGCAGGCTGGGCTGAGGGACCCTCCCCTCCCCAGTGTACAAATTTCATGCACCGGGCCTCTGGTCCTATATAATGAAAGCCTAATATGCTAAGTGTCCAGTCATCTGGTTGTCCATTCAACCAATCCTATATAATAAAAAGGTAATATGCAAATTGACCATCACTCCAACACACAAGATGGCTGCCCCCATGTGGTCAAAGATGGCCACCTCCATGTGTACACAAGATGGCCTGCAGGGGAGGGCAATTGGGGTGGCCAGGCCTTCAGGGGAGGGCAGTTAGGGGTGACCAGCCAGCAGAGGAGGACAGTGGGGGGCAACCAGTCCTGCAGGGGAGGGCAGTTGGGGAGGACCAGGCTAGCAGGGGAGGGCAGTTAGGGGCAATTGGGCTGGCAGGGGAGCAGTTAGGCATCGATCAGGCTGGCAGGGGCATGGTTAGGGGGTGATCAGGCTGGCAGGCAGAAGCAGTTAGGGGCAATCAGGCAGGCGGACAGGTGAGCGGTTGGAAACCTGCGGTCCTGGATTATAAAAGGGATGTCCAACTGCCCATTTAGGCCCGATCCTGGTGGGATCCCAGATTGAAGAGGGTGCAGGCTGGGCTGAGGAACACGACACCCCCCCCCCCAGTGCAGGAATTTTGTGCACCAGGCCTCTAGTCAAAGCATAATATGCTAATGATATGCTAAGGCTGCTCAACTGCTCGCTATGACTGGCAATGACCACCAGGGGACAGACACTTCGACCGGTAAGTTAGCTTGCTGCTGACCAACCTCCTGTGTCCTTCCCTGGCCTCGATCGTGCACCAGTTGGGTTCATCAGCCTGGTCTGTGCCCTCTCACAATCCAGGACTGCTCGGGGATATCGAAGAGCCGATTTCAGTCCAATCCCACAGGCCAGGCAGAAGGACCCCACTGGTGCACGAATTTACGCACCAGGCCTCTAGTAGACTATAAAGTAAAACACATTACCAGAGATAAAAAGGTTGATAAATATTTTTAGTGTACCAATTCACCAGGTAAATATAACAAGTATGAATACTAATAGTGTAACCTCTATATATGTAAAGTTAAAGCTGTCAACTCTTCAGTGATAGTGAGAGATTTTAAGATAACTGTCTATAAAATCAGTGAAGGTATAGAAGATATGATTGCACAATTAGCAACCTTAAGCTAATGGCTACCTAGGACTACATTCCAAAGCTGGAGAAGACATTCTTTGCAGATCGTACATGCAATGGAACACTGTGACCAGGTGTTAGGCCACAAAGCTAGTTTCCACAAATCTTAAAGCATTTGTATCATAGCAAAGTCCTGATGACAATAAAATTATATTAATATTTGGTACTAAAAAGAACTAAGGAAACAACACTTGTTTGGAAATTATAATACTCTTCTAAATAATTGATATGTCAAAGAAAAATTCATAATAAAATTAGAAAATATTTAAGATTTAAAAATGAAAAAATCTACAATAAAAACTTATGGGGTGTAGTTACTAAAGCATCAATTAGTGGGAAATTTATGGTGCTAAACACTACAATATGAAAAGAACTACAGAATGAGCCCAAGTTATGTAGAAATCACATGATTAATGATACAGAAAATATACTATAGGAGAGATAAAAGTTGGTTCTTTGTAAAAACTCATAAACAAACCATTAGCAAGAATAGTCATTTAGCATAATGCTCTCCAGTTCCATCCATGCCGTTGCAAATGGTAAGAGTTCCTTCCTTTTTACAGCAGCATAGTATTCCATTGTGTAGATGTACCACAGTTTTCTAATCCATTCATCTACTGATGGGCACTTAGGCTGTTTCCAGATCTTAGCTATGGTGAATTGTGCTGCTATGAACATAGGGGTGCATTATGCTAAGTGAAATAAGCCAGTCAATGAAGGAAAAATACCACATGATCTCACTCATTCATGGATAATAGAGTCCATTATAAACTTTTGAACAATAACAGATACAGAGGCAGAGCTGCCTCAAACAGATTGTCAAACTGCAGCTGGAAGGCCGGGGAGGGTTCGGGGGTAGGAGGGAAGGGGGTAAGAGATCAACCTAAGGACTTGTATGCATGCATATAAGCATAACCAATGGACATAAGACACTGGGGGATAGGGGAGGGGGAAAAAAAATGAGAGAAAAGACTGATAAACAGGACTTACCGAAAATCAGAAACTGTTCATCAGAAAACATCATTAAAAGAGTGAAATATGGAAAAACAAAAACAAACAAAAAAAAAGAATAGTCATGATAAAAGATTTTTTAAATTCTATTAAGAATAAAACAGCCGAAACCGGTTTGGCTCAGTGGATAGAGCGTCGGCCTACGGACTGAAAGGTCCCAGGTTCGATTCCAGTCAAGGGCATGTACCTGGGTTGCGGGCATATCCCCAGTAGGAGATGTGCAGGAGGCAGCTGATCGATGTTTCTCTTTCATCGATGTTTCTAACTCTCTATCTCTCTCCCTTCTTCTCTGTAAAAAAATCAATAAAATATATTTTTTTTTAAAAAAAAGAATAAAACAAAGGAATGTAATATTAGAAACTGCATAAGTGGAACAGATAATAAGATAATATTATGAATAATTTTATGCCAGGTAATGTGAAAACTAGCTGAAATGGGTGGATTTTTACAAATCACAATTTACCAACTAAAAAAGAAAAATATATATGAATAGTCTTGTTACCATTAAGAAAATAATGTATATTTAAAACACTTCCCACAAATAAAACACCAGATCCTGGTGGCTTCTACCAAATAGTCAAAGAAAAAGCAAATTTAATACCGCAAAAACTCATTCACACTCACACGCATAAAAAAAAGTTACTGGTTGATTAAAAGTCAGTGTGAAAGACAGCAGCATGAAAACTTTTAAAAGATAATATAGGAAAATATCTTTATTACCTGCAGTATTAAATATTTCTTAAACAAGACACAAAAAGTACAATCTACAAGAAAATAATATTGATAATTTTGGCTATACTAAATTTGAAAATGTCTGATGATTAAAAGTTACCATAGAGTACAGATATAAGCTCCAAGCTAGGAGAAGATATTTGTAAAACATACAACTAGAAAGAGCTTATGTTGAGAATATACAAAGAACTCCTATAAATCAAGAAGAAAAAGACAACACAATATAAAAGATTTGGACAGGTACTTTAAAGATGTTTGTTTGCTAAAAAAATGTTTAACCTCATTAGTAATCTGAGAAATAAAAATGAACCATAATACAATATTGTTTTATACCCCTGGATTGAAGAATAATCTGTTAAATTCAGACAACATAGTGTTGGCAGAATGTAAAGCAACAAAAACTCCCACATCCTATTGAAAAGCATGTAAATTGGTACAGCCACTGTGGCAAACAGTTTGACATTACCTAAAAATTTGGACATGTGCCCACCCAGTGATTCAGCAATTCAACTAGTCAGTATATACTTGAGAAAAGCTCTTGCATGTACATACCAGAATTTGTATACAAGCATAATCATAGCAGCATTACTCATATAGTAACTTAAAAACCTAAAATCAGTATAAATATCAATCAAGACTATTATGAAAAAATAATTTTATATTCATACAATGCAATATACAGCAGTGAAAATAAATTAGCTACAGCTATTTACATCAACATAGAAGAATATCAAAAACATAACATTGAACAAACTAAATAAGTTAGGTAAAATTATATACAATTTGTTTTCATTATATAATTGTCATAAACAATTAGAACAAACAATATATATTTTCACAAAAATAGGAAAACTATATGGAAAAAGTCAGGGGAAAATGTACATGAAAACCTTGTTCTTGTTACCATTAGAAGGAAAGGAGCATTTGGGAGAAGAATAAAATCAAGGAGGATCATAACAAGAAGAATATCAGGGCACTATTTTAGTTCTTGACCTGGAAAATAGATTCATGATGGCTCTCTTCATTATTATTCTTTACACTATAAATTAGTTTGTGTGTTTTTTTGTGTATATTGTAAATTTAACAATAAAGTAAAAAGTTCCAGAGACAAAGAAACAGCAAACAGACCATCCAATCTCAGAGGGAAGGCTGGGGAGAGGGGAAGGGGGTAAGAGATCAACCAAAGGACTTGTATGTATGCATATTAGCATAACCAATGGACACAGACACTGGGGTGTGGGGGTTTGTCCTGGGGGATGGGAGTGGCCAGGGAGGGGTCAATCAGGGGAAAAAGAAACATATGTAATATGCTAAACAATTAAGAAAGAAGAAGGAGGAGAAGGAGAAGGAGGAAGAAGAAGAAGAAGAAGAAGAAGAAGAAGAAGAAGAAGAAGAAGAAGAAGAAGAAGAAGAAGAAGAAGGAGGAGGAGGAGGAGGAGGAGGAGGAGGAGGAGGAGGAGGAGGAGGAGGAGGAGGAGGAGGAGGAGGAGAAGAAGAAGAAGAAGAAGAAGAAGAAGAAGAAGGAGGAGGAGGAGGAGGAGGAGGAGGAGGAGGAGGAGGAGGAGGAGGAGGAGAAAAGAGCCAAGAAGAGAAAACACATTTTGAGATAGAAAAAAGAGTCTTGCCCAATCAGACATTAAACCTTTTATAAAATTACTAGAGGCCCAATGCACAAAATTCATGCAAGAGTAGACCTTCCTTCCCCTGGCTGCCAGCACTGGCTTCCCTCTGGCACCCGGGACCCAGGTTTCCCTCACAGCCCTGGCTTTGTTCAGAAGGTTGTCTGGAAGGACATCCAGTCTAATTAGCATATTACTCTTTTATTATTATAGATAGCATTAAATGGTGTGTAAGAATAGGATAGGAATAGACAAATAAACCAAAGGAATAGGTTTACCTAGGAATAAAGCAGAGCCTAGGAACACTCTTGCGTATGGGTGGGAATTTGTTACATGATAGAGGAGCATTACAAGTTCTGGGGAGAGGATTCACTAATTTCACTAATTGGAGGTGAGACGATAACTATACAATAATAATGGTTATTCTTACTCTGAATAACCTATGTTTTGTCCTGCAGAGCAGGAAGGGTGCTCGGGTGCCACTTTCTAACCCCTCCTCAAGTACATTAGAGGTAAAGGCCAGGGCAGGTTCTCTGGAACTCACCTCACTTGTCAGTAAAATGGGGATGATACGATAGCACTTGCCTTATAGCCCCATTAAGATTAAATATTAGCATAATCCATTTCAAGTGGTAATTTGAAGATGTCTAATGATTAAAAGCTACCATAGAGTAAAGCTATAAGCTCAATAAATGGCTAGTTTCCAAAAATTTCTAATTTTAAGTTTCTGAAGTTAAAGAATTAATGTGATGAAGGGGAGAGAAGGTTTCTTAAATGTGTTTTCTGTTGTTGGCTTCTTACTTTTGTGCTAACATTTTTTATTGTTAAATTTACAATGCACACAAAAAATACATAAAAATTAATTTATAGTGTAAAGAATAATAATGAAGAGAGCCATCATGAATCTATTTTCCAGGTCAATAAATGGCTAGGGTTAGTCATTTGCATGAAGGCTCAATAAATGGCTAGTTTCCAAAATTTTCTAACTTTAAGTTTCTGAAGTTAAAGAATTAACGTGATGAAGAGAAAAGCGGGTTTTTAAAAGTCATTGTTACTTTTCTATCTCACTCAACAGACTTTGAATTGCTTGAGAGTAGCAATTATGCTTTTTCAAGTTCATATATTCAGTATGTAACAGAACTTGCCATGTAATGGATGCTTAATAAATATACGTGTTGCATTGATTCGAATTAAGAAGGGAAAGGAAGTAACATTGCTATAAAAAAGGAGAGAGTCAATGTGGCTGCCAGAAAATGCCACAGCTTTCACCAGTGTGTGGAGAAAAACAAAGTAGTGTTTTAAAGGCCAAATTTAATGGATTCCCAAGGTTATGCTACTGTGAAATTATACTCTGTGAAACAGGAATTAGAATCAGTCAATCCAAAATGTAAAATAGCATGGAAGATAAGGTGGTAAAACATAGAATACTTTAAATGAATAGTCCAATTAGCCAAACACCAGGGAGAACTTAAATCAGAATGTAACTTTATATGAGCAGAGCAAGGAGCAACTACCAATACCGACAAGTAAAACGGACCAAAAAATAAAAGAGCAGTACAGCAATTATGTGGTAATATGCTATCTCATAGCAAACCTAATCACCAAAGAAATACCTGTAGACCAATGCACAAACACAATTCCTTTGTGGGATATTTAAAGATATATATTTGTAATTAAAATAATTCAAATCACCAGAAAGCAAAATGTATGAAAAAATATATATTGTCCATCTTCAAAGAATAATGTTTGTGTTAAATTATTCATGTTATAGGAGAATAAAGATCATGGCTGCTTAATTCTTTAGGTTAATAGTCACTGGTTTGAGGTTTCATCAAAATAAAATGGACATAGAATAAACATATGACTTAATTGCTATCATTATTTCTAAAAATACTGAAGAAAACATATTTTGTTTTGAAATCTAAATCAGTAATATTGTTTCAGGTGGCATTAAAAAGTTTCATAATTTTTCATTAAAAATGTGTTGTCATTATACTACATATAACATTTTATAGCAAATTTTTTGAAATACTTTGTCTTCCTTTATAAATATATAGCTAAGAGGTTTAAATGGAGAATTATAAGGAAATACTCTTTATCCTCTAAAAAAGTGCATTTTCAATTTCATAACCAAGAAGTGAATACAAAAAGCTCTGTTCCTTTTTGCTTTTTTTTTTTTTATCATTCCAGAAATGATTGACTGTATATCAAAAGTAGATCTTCCAAGCTATTACATTTCACCATCTGGTTAACCTTATCAGTAAAGCACTAGAAAATAAACCTCACACATTAGAATTTCATCCACTCTGAAGAGTTATCTTGATCATAAAGGCTTGCCCAAAACTGAGATAAATTATTATGGAGACGAGAACTGGGGCTACCTTAACTGTGCGATTGGATTCAGCCAGAACTGCACCGACCACAAGCCCTAATGTGGGATGCCACTGGTAGTGGGGCCTGTGCCTAACAGATGATGCCAGTCATTCAGCTCATGTTTACCCAACACAGCATAATCATTTACAACGTATCCAGATACAATGACATTTAGAATTTTCGGTTTTTTAACAGTGATTATGCTTGACACACTGGGCATCTCAGTGCCCTATCACACCTTTTATACATTTCTCCAATGTTTCTGGACCAAATCAGGTTTCATGCAAAAAGTATCATGATCCTAAAATTATGATGAAACTGATTCCTCATAAGTAACAGCAAAAACTCATAAAAATGGTAGGATTGAATTCAGATTTAAGATGAGTAACCAAATCATTATCTACACTACAGTTCTAGGAAATACATGTTTCAACCTGAAGAATTTGTTTAAATGGTCCCAGATTTTACTGGAATTAAATGGAAGCTACCACCCGAGATTCCTTTTTTAACCTTGCCCCATAAGTGTAGGAAAGAAGGGGGATGTACAAGGGAGAAGTGGCACAAAGAAATTATTTGTGATCTAAAACATTCTAGAATTAATACACAAGAAAGAAAGGTGCAAATGTGCTAAATACTCGTGCTGTTTACTTTGGTGAATGTAATTATTGTGGGTGTAGTTATAATTTTTCATAATTCAGAAACTACCTTACCATTTCTCCACCCACAATAAAAAATTACTTGGTGTTTGCCCATAAGAGTATTCCATGGAACTCCTATCACAGTTTTTCCTGTCATTCCCATAGAATGCCAAGAACTTCCAAAGCGCATTACCATGCAAATGTCTTGGGTGACTTTACTACACATTTATATTGCAAGGTAATCAATAAATTATTATTTCAATATTTATTGGAATCTCAGAATAAAAAAGAAGATAGATTACGCAAATTCATCTTCTGTGATTAATGGATGTTCCAGCAGAAGGCATACACTGATGGAGTAGGTCAGTATGCAGACTATATTACTGAATATTTCAGCCCGGGTTGTAAATATAGTATCTGTTTCTCTTAGGGACTGTCACACTGAGTGCAGTATAAAAGGCAATAAATTTCAACAGATTAATTAACTCTTTGGTTACTGGGGCTGTGTGTCACCTATCCTGGCACCTAATAAAAATTCCTTTAATGCCAAGACATAAAGAAGGGCCTCTTTGGAAATGAGTTATTAACAGCATTTCGTGAATAGATGGAGAAATTGTAGCCGAGCCATTTAAGTGTCATAAAGTGCAGCAAAGGCTGCTGGAGGCCTCTGAGGGACGCCAGGCAATACCATAACAATCAAATCTGAGATGGAAGAGGGATTGAGCTGTCCACTCAGAATTTTTATATTGTCAAAGAGCAGCGAGGAAATAATGTGATCAAGAAGTGAATTAACCTTGTGTGTGAAAGAAAGGGGATGATCTGATGGAAAAGGCAGTAAAGTAAAAATCACTCCATAATGCCTGCATTGCAGGCGAGTCATGAGGGGCTCCTAATGTCTGCAGGCTGTCAAAGGACGGACGCAGACCTCTAAGCACCATAAACCCATTACCTGCATTAGCCTGTAATTGGAATACATTTATTCATGCTTTCGTAGTTCTTCAGGGCCGGCATCTTGTATACCCACAGAGCATTAATTCCTATACGTGTTCTATCTTTGCGGACTCCTGCAAACAGCTAGATAGTCTTGGGTGGGAATTAACATTCAGCAAGGAAAGAGGAAAGTACTCTGTGTGTAGTACAAGATTCATATCCACCTTCCATTTCATACTATGTTTTAATTTAGTACCTTGACTGCTTGCCCTCAAATATTTCTGGATGCTTTCTGATAAATATCTAGCTCTCATAATTTTATGTTTCAGGACAAGAGTTCCAGCAAGCAGAAAATAATAAACATCAAATACTAACCAATTGTTTTTTACTAATGTTCAGAAAACTATCATCCAAAATGTAAATTTCACTGTGTTACTTCAGGCTTCATCTCAATATATAACAGTTCTACACATAACCCAAGATATATGTAGAAATAATAATAAAATTTAAATCAATAATTTTTTCCTGAAGGCAGCATCGTTAGCCTAGGTTACGTAGTAGAACCCAAACCAGCAAATACTATAACATAGGTACCTGGTACACAGATAATCTACCATGTACAAGGCACTGCTCTAAATGCTTTGCCTATGTTAACTTGGCTCACCTTGATGACAACCCTATGAGGCGGATAGTTGTATTACTAACTTCACTTTATAAGTTAGGGAAGTGGAGGTTATGTAAATTCCTCAAGGTCACACAGCTAATTTGAAACCCCAACAATCTAAGAGTCTGTATTTTTAACCACTTCGCAAAACTGTCTCACCAAAAAGTGGACATCCTATGTATAGTCCAATAAATAATTAATTCTAAAATTACATTTGGATGTGCATAAATGTGTGTGTTGTTCTTGGGAATTCTACACCTTCATCTTCGTTTCTTCATCTCCACCTCCTACTTCGTTTCTCCTGCATTATCAATCATTTCCTTTTTTAAGGGAAAGTTCCCATTAGCATATAGTTGTGCTTCAGGCTTTAGTGTCTTCTGGCTTTAGCCTCATTCTCCTTGACCCTACCTAACCTGGTAGCTATCCTTGCCTCTTCATGGCAGACTTCTCTAGGGAGCTGTGTTTGCTATCTTTACTTGCTCTCCTCCCTCTTCAGCCTCTTGTGATTCAGCCTCCTTCTGCACCACTCCACAGAACGGCCATGCAAATCAAGGCGCCACTTTCATGTCTTCATTTTGATCAACCTTTTGGCAAACAGGACACAATTAACCATTCCTTCCTTCTTAAAAACGCGGCCTTTATGGCTTCCAGGACAGCACTATGCCCTCCCTCCTACCCCTACCTACCTGGGTTTTCCTTGGCTGGCTCTCTTGTACCAGCTCTGAGATGTTGAGGTTCTTCAGAGTGTGGCACCAGCCTCATTTTGCTGCCTCTCTTCCATGGCCACATAGTCAAATCAGCTACTCCACATATCCAAACCATCTCTTTGCTATGTTTACATTTTCATTTCCTCTTTTTACTTCAGATGTAAATATCCAACAGTTCCCTGACTTCTTGATTTTGTCTTATAGACATCTTAGATTTAATATATACGAAATGGAACTTTTAATCTTCCACACCACACACACACACACACACACACACACACACACACACACAGAAAACAAACAAATAAACAAACAATGGATACCTACATTTCCATATGCTTAAGCCAGAAATGTAGGTATCCTATCCAAAGTCCCTGCTCTCTCCATCTCATTTGCCAGATATTGGTGTAAGGACAATGTGTTACCCAGTTCCGGCCACCAAGGGTGAGGGAAAGATTTTCAGTATCTAAAAAGATGCCGAGGAGGAAATGCCAGTTGTATTAAATATCAAGTTATAAGAAAACAATGAGTTTTTAGCAATACTCTATTCCAACTCCCTCATATACAAATCTCTTAATTAAGCACATATAGTCATGGAATATCCCCTATACAGCAAGCACTATATCAGACGGTGAGGATTAAACATATGACATGGTCACTGGTTCTAAGAGCTTACGGCCCAGTAAAAGAGTAAGGTGGTGGGAGAAGCACAAAACTGCAAACACACTGTGATTACTGCGCTAATAGAAGCAAACAGAAGTGAGTATAAGAGTTGCGGTGCCTCAAGAGGGAGAACTGTTAATCTACTTACCAAACAGGAGAATGGAGAGGGATCTTTAAGGAGATGCTACTTCTCACAATCATAGAACTTAAGAATGGCAAACCTTGGTTCAAATTCAGATCTTTGGATTTCCAGGTAGTATTTATTTTGCTACACTGTCCCCTCACAATTTGATCAGAGATCATCAGTACTATAGCTATTGTATACATGTACAGGAATGAGATTTACTTTCAGGCATGCCTTGCTAAAAATTGCTTACTTCACAGAATGAATAAAGACCTTTTAAACAGCTCTACCAGAAGCCTTTAACACTCATGAACATACACAGTATGATATACATATGCATGTATATGTAGTTTCACATAGAAGTTAATAGATATGTACAGCTAGTGAGAAGTGTTATCTCAAAACAAGTCCAATTCAGTTTATTTACAATCAATTTGGTGCCGAAAAGCTTATAAACTAACCAACCGTCAGACTATGTTGTTACAAAACTCTTCTCCCAGCAGGGTACTTAGATTGGAAGCAAGAATGAATGTTTTCATTATTGCCATCTCTCTTATTTAACAGAATGTGTTTCAGAGGGATCACCTTGCTTTAAGCAGGTAATTCAATACAAAACTGAG
This sequence comes from Myotis nattereri, assembly GCF_964212035.1. Taxonomy (NCBI): domain Eukaryota; kingdom Metazoa; phylum Chordata; class Mammalia; order Chiroptera; family Vespertilionidae; genus Myotis; species Myotis nattereri. The sequence continues at coordinate 128,788,770 of NC_138077.1, read as the reverse complement.
TTGGCTACTTAAATTGTCCAAATAGCCTATCCTCTCCAAATGTGTGCAAAGCAATAAAAACCTCTCATGTTACTTGTGATAAGAGGTAAAGTACTCCAGCATGCCAAATGTCAATTCCCAACAGATAGCCAAAGAAAACATTTAGCATTGTAATAGATAGTCCTTACTCTTTCTAGTAACTGAAAATACTGAGGCAATACATTGCTTTTAAAGGGATAGCGACACTCTACTCAGTCTTAGAACCAATAGCAATAATAATGGATAATAATTAGTGAATAATGCCACCGACACCACATTAATGAAAAGACGCAGCTTGTGTACAACTTTTGGTATTTTCAAAGCTCAAGAATGATTGTTAATATAAGAGGAAAATGCCATTTATAAAAAAAAGAGTGGCCTTTAAGATCCTGGGCCCATTATTTCTTAAAGTGATGTGCAGGACGTCTCCCCAGAGTCAGGTATTCACAGAGTTTATACTCAGCAGCACACCCTTAGAAATAGAGCTGGTAGCTAATGTTTAAGTGTATTGTGACACCAGATATGCTCATTCCCCAGTCCCTCTGCTCTTTATGCTGCCACAGATGTGAATGGCACTTCTGCTTTCTAATTAGCCTGAAAAATACCATTTTTATTCCATTACTTTGAACAAACATAAGACAAAAAAATGGGAGGAAAAAAGGTAAGAAAGAACACCCTCTTCATTATCAAAGCATGTTAAAATAGAATAAACCAAATGCTACAATTTTTCTCCAAGCTATGTTGGTCTTCAGCCTCACCCCCTCCTTCTGATTAATCTAATAGAATATTGCTACAAGATATCTTAAGTAATTTTCTTTTTCCATGTTACCTCTATCATAGATCATTTTAAATGTAAATGAATAAAAAAATAGCCATTCTATTTCTAGAAGAATTTACTTTGCTGTTAAGACCTAAGTGACATTAAAATAATCACATATAGCCCATCTGGCATGGCTCAGTGGTTGAGTGTCAACCCAGAAACCAAGAGGTCACCTATTCGATTCTGGTCAGGGCATATGCCCGGGTTGCAGGCTCAGTCCCTAGCAGTGGTTATGCAGGAGGCAGCTGATCAATGATTCTCTCTCATCATTGATGTTTCTATCTCTCCCTCCCCCTTCCTTCCTCTCTAAAATCAATTAAAAAATTTAAAAAACATAATAATTATTATGATAATAATATACAATATAAACAAAAGAATATATATATATAACTTTTGGCCCAATCCCTGGTCTGCGGGGATCGGGCCAAAACTGGCAATCCAACATCCCCTGAGGGGTCCCAGATTGCAAGAGGGTGCAGGCCAGGTCGAAGGACCCCACCAGCACATGAATCCATGCACCGGGCCTCTAGTATGTAAATAAAATATATGATGATAATTTTAATACAATAAAGAAAACTATGGGGACTCAGCCATTACTAACACCAGTGACTCAAAAAAAGTGAGCTAATACTTTTCTATGGTTATTAATTATCATTATAGTTTTTAGACTGCTTTTATGGCTCCTGGACTGTGAGTGGGCGCAGGCCAGGCTGAGGGACCTCCTTACCCCGAGTGCAAAAATTTTGTGTAGTAAAATAAAACAAGCAAATCAATTTTTTTTATTTGAGCAGATACTGATAGCCAGCAAGGAAGCAAGCTCTTCAGTCCAAAAACTGCAAGGAACTGGATTCTGCTAGCAACTTGAATGAGCTTGAAGAAAGATCCCAAGCTTCAGACAATAGTCCTTGCCAACATTTTAATTTCAGCCTTGAAAAACCCTGAGCAGAAATCCCAGCCAACCCAAACCTAGACTTCTGATCTACAAAACTGTGAGCTGACACAAGGGTCTTGTTTCAAGCTGTTAAGTGTACAGTAATTTGTTTAGCTGTAATAGAGAACTAATATATGTGGTAAAGCTATGATGAAAGAAGTATTGTAGAAAGGTTAATATTCATCTCACAAGTTGTACAGTGGGTTAAGTCAGGAGTAGCAGATGCTATTGGTGCCTTGGCTTCTCCATTCTAGGATGCAACCATAGCGCTGAGGGGGAAAAGCAGCCCCTGATAGCTGGGAGCTGCCCTGGCATTATCTACCTGGCCATGGTGTCCTGTTGAACATAAACAATGTCATAGAACACCAACCTCAGACAAAACCATTCATGACCAGGATAGATCAGGACAAACAAGACCACTCAGTAATTGTGTCTGAAGTAAGACAGAAACAAAAACATTGTTGAAACTCCAAAAATGGCCAAACATGCCCCTGTCTGAGCTAATGGAGTGACAGCTACTTCCTTACCAATTACAAGTTTATCTTCTCTTTGTTCCTCTTTCCTTATGAAGATAATAACCAGTCATAGATAACTCTGTTTCCTGGCAATAGACACATTTCTGTTGGATTTCCGGGAGAAGTGCCCACTTCCTGGAACCCTCCCCCAAATCACCTGACTGATGGTCCAAATTCTTTAAGTCCTTTCTAATACTCCCTTTCTGAGATGCCTCCCAGGTCCCACTTAATATGCATTCCCCCTCATTGCAATAGTCAGTAGCAGAGTGTTTTCATCCTCAAGCACGTTCCTGCTGGCCCTTGCTTGGAGAGCGCCGAGAGTATCTTACTGACTCCCTGCTGAGTGCTTTCTCTTGGCTTTGCTTGTTGGCATGGGGGGGACTGAAGTGACCACTGAGGCGTTACAGACCTAAAGAAAAGTCCTCATCCAATAGGAAGGAGTTGGAAGATAAGTATCCAAGTTTCCTCACTTCTTGAGGAAAATAACTTGGAGCTGTGTATTATACTGTCCCTCAGCAGTCCCCAGCGGGAAGGAGGCTCAGTTGACCAAAGTGGTAACCTGCTTGATATCACAGCCTTTACTGGTTTCCTTCCCTCCGCCAGCTCGCTCCCACTTCCCTACCAGTATTGCCAGGATCCACCTTGCAAACAAACAACTTTTATGCAAACCCTTGTCTTGGAACTGCTTCTGGGGAAACACAGCCTAACACAGTGGTAAGATTGGTGTCCAGAAGTCCAGTCAAGGTCAAGTGTACTATAGTAACAGAATAATGCCCCTTCCCCAGCATGCTCATGTCCTAATCCTTGTGACCTGTGAATAAATTATGTCATGTGGCAAAGGGGAATTAAGGTTGCAGAAAGCATTAAGGCTGCTATTTAACTGACCTTAAAACGGGGAGATTATTCTGCATTATCTGGGTCGAGTCAATGCAATCACAAGGAGGTAGAAGAGTCAGTGTCTGCGTGATCTGTCAGTGTGAGACAACTGACCTTTGCTGGCTTTGATGGTGGCAGGAGACCGTAACACCAGGAATGTGGAATGTGCTTAATCTCTAGCACAGGGGTGGGAATGTCCAGCCTGCGGGCTACATGAAGCCTGAGAAATCATTTGATCTGCCCTGCCAAGGCATTAGGGGTGAGTTAATTGTTTGACCAAATACAGAAGGCTAATTTTTAAGGTGACAATTTTGTATGGCTCACGAATTATGTTATAAATATCCAACTAGCCCTTGGCAGAAAAGAGGTTCCCCACCCTGCTCTAGATGCTGGAAAAGACAAGAATATAAACTCTCCCCTACAGTCTCCAGGAAGAAATTCAGCCCTTTGACAGTTTGAATTTAGTCCAATGAGACTCATTTTGAACCTCCAGAGAAAGACCAAAAACATTGTCTTTTAAGCCACTAAGTCTGTGGTAACATGTTACAACAGCAACAGGAAGCTAATCCAGCCACCTGTACACAAGATGAACCCAAGTGTACTAACAGTAAGTACAAGAGAAAGAAATAGAAGTAACAGATAATGAGAGTTTCGTTGATAAAAATAAAGAAGTGAGGGGAAATACTGTTTAGTGAAAGAAACTGAAGTCAAGTTTAGGATAATCTCAAGGTTATATTACTATATCCATGTCCTAGTGAGCAAATTTGAAATATGAAACTAAAGCATAGGTGGGTGGAGAACTGTACAGGAATAAATATAGAAAACATAGTATGTGGCCTAAATTTGAATGTGTGCAAAAGATCAGGGATACAAAGATTGAAATATGTTTATTCCGAGGCCAGAGTAGGTCAAGAACAAGTGAGGAGGGAGACCTGAAAGTACAGTATTATGGAAGTCAGTTTCAAAATGAAGCTGTTTGCAGCCATGAAATAAAGAACAGCCTTCAGAAAAGGTTCCGTAGGTTGGACAGTTAGTACCACATACTCTTCAAGAATGGCAGTGCCACAGAGGACGGCAGGAGGAAGACGCTTACCGCGAGCAAAACAGGAGCTACTCAATGTTCCACCCACTTGCGCCTACAGCCCTGGTAGCAGTCTCAATTACTACCCAACCCCAAGCTGGCCACAGGTTTTAGCCTCCTTTAAGTTCAACTGAAATAATTCACCTGCACAAAGGCATTAATGAGCAATGCAGATTTACCAAAGCTTTTCAGGAAGCTGGAGTGGTAGAATTGCAACTTACATATTTAATGTATAATTAATTAATTCCAATGAGATACCTGTGTTGTCCCCACAGCCTCCTCTAAGCCAACCTAACCTGATCTTCTCTTTTCTCTCTCCTTCCCCCATGCAGCTTTGATCCCTGCTCCTGGATTTTCTGTATTACTTTAAACTCCATTCCCCTCCAAATGTGTCATCAAAATTCATCAAAATGCTCTAGAACTGCACTAATGTGCTAGGCAATAGTGCCACATGCTTTGGGTGCCTGCAGTGTGGCTCCTCAGAACTGAATAGCTCTGGAAGTTACCATTCACACTGGATTTTTAAAACTTTATGTAAAATAAATTGTAATTTATTATAATTAATATAATTATTTATATTATATAATATAAATTTATATATAAGCCTATATATAAATTAATATATATATAAATTTTTAATATAATTAATAAAGGTCACTATTTTCAGTATTATTTCTAAAATAAATAAATAAATAAATTGTAAAATAGCTCATTAATAACTTTTTTATTGCATTTTGACATGATAATCTTTTGTCTATATTGAGTTAAATAAAATATATGACTAAAATTCATTTTACTTGTTCCATTTCACCTTCTTAATGTAGCTAGCAGGAATTTTTAAACTGCATATGTAGTGTACATTATATTCCTATTGACAGCATTGTTCTAAGAAGTGAAAGGAACTTCATGTTAGGAAGACTACTACTGAGTAGCATTCCACTGTATACATGCACCACATTCTTTACCCAGTCATCTATTGAAGGACATTTCAGTTGTTTCCATGTTTTGGCCACCGTGAATAATGCTGCAATGAGCATAGGGGTGTTTATATCTTTGTGAATAAATGTTTTCAAATTTTGGGTGTAGATAGCCATAAGAAAAAATTAAATACTGCCATTTGCGACAAAAGGAGACCAATACTCCATAGAAAGCATTTTAGTAATAATTTTCCAAGAGACTTACCAAATTCCTTCTTACAAACAAACAAATGTCCCCAAAGAGATTCTCAAATCAGGTGCTAAATGGCTAAATACTTCTCCCTGTCATTACAAATGCTACCTCTTTTGTAGAATTTTCCGGACACAAATTATAGTGCTGGGAAAGAAAGAGAGTGGGGGCTGGTGTCCAAGTGGTCCAGCTCTGTGAACCTCTGTGCATTTGGGAGCGAGCAGAGTAGAGATTGTAGCCTGGAAGTCAACCAGCCTACAAGGGAGTTGAATCTATAGCCACAGCCTCATTAGCACTGTCTAACGCTCCCATCACATCCTGTAGCTAATTATCTTATCATTAACACCAATCACATTATAATTACTTGTGTAAATAATTGTCTCCACCACAAGAGTGTGAGCTTGGTGAGGGCAAGGATCCATATCTGCCTTATTCATTGACATCTCCACAGTGCCCAAGTAGCAGGTATAGCAAGTGAAAATTGAGTTAATTAGATTTTCTGTTCACTTCATCCTAACCTACATATCTACCAATGAACTGCCTAGCTTGAAAATGCTGTCTAAGTTATTCTTTATGACAGAAATAGAAAGAGGCAGCTGGTGATAATAATATGTAAATGAAATGAATGAAGTGTAATGATAGTAAATCATATTAATAAAAATAACAGCTAACATTTACTGAAGGCGCATCAGATGATAAGCATTGTGCTAACCATTTAATCCTTTTTCACTGAACCATCACAGCAACCAGCCAGTTAAGTACTATTATCATCCCCATTTTACACATAGGGAGACTGAGGCTTAGAAGATTGAAGTAAGTTGCTCAAAGACATCCAACAAGCAAGTAGTGGTGTAAAGATTAAATTTAGTCTTACTCTAGAACCTAACTCTTAATGCTAGGAAAGATGATTGCCCAGGACATAAGAATGTGAGAAACATGGAAAGGGCATCCAAAAGTGTCCTCCTACTGGAAGGCAGGATCATTTATACATAGGTGCCCATCCCCCACTGGTGGATCACTGCCTGGAGATGTTCACTTCTCCAAACCATCTAAGCAGCACCTGTGTGTGTGTGCGTTGTGTGTGTATGTGTGTGTGTGTGTGTGTGTGTGTGTGCAAGTACATGCATGTGTATGAGAGATGGGGGTGCAATGAGCTCTTCAGGCTTCTGCAGCATCACAAAAGCAGAAAACAAAAACACATAATGCAAGCTTGAGACAATACACTGCAGCAGGAAGTGACTGGGTGAGATTGAGAAGATTCAGTCTCTACAGAGGACTTAATATCCAAGGTTTAATAGAATAAGCTAGAAGTCCAACTGCTGCCACCTGTCCTGAGGCTGTAGTTGATAGCTACCTTCTCATTCATCCACCATCCATTCTATATTTATCTCACCCTTGGTCAGCACTACAACTGATTGATAGCCTATTGGGGTGCCTTTTCACCAATTTGAACATGGAAACACCAAGAGACACTCCAGTGAATCCACTAGCTTTGTAGACATATATTCCCCTTGTCCCCACTAGGTGGAGCAGCATTCATAATACGCAGTGTCTACTATGAAGCAGGTCCTTCTAAGAACCCAGGTTTCTTCTCCGTCTTCTTTCTTGGCCGCTAGTGTGAGGCATCTAAATGATCAAGTGGTACATATATTCATTGACTACTATTATAGTCCATAGTAGAAGAGTTTTTTCCAAGATTTTCTCTAATTAGTAGAGAAATGAGAAGCACAAATTCTGCAATTGAGTCACTGGGAAGAATTGTGAGAGAGATCAATATTATTTCCACTTCTTGGCTCCCAAGTTCATGTATTCTAGTAATTGGAAGCACAAGACAATATCTGTCAGCCTAGGTTTCTTTGCCTATAAATATTCAGACAATGACCTCTCAACCCTATTGGTGTATTGCTCCTGAGGAGACTTAATGTTCCCTAGACCATGCCATTGTCCTATTAGGCCAGCTGCCTCCAGATGATGCAATGTATATTAGTAGGACCAGTAGATCCCATGATCATGTGTCCATTGTCACACATCCTTTACCATAAAGCGGGTCTCCATCAGAGGCAATATGTCAAAAAAATAAGTATTTGGAAGTTTATCAGACTGAAGAGCTGGCAGAGGCACTATGAACAGGACAGAGTCGTATCAAGAGAGGTGTCAATTACACAAAGACAAATCACTGCTCTCTCCAGGAAAAAAAAAGGGGCTTTTATGTAATCAAGCAAGTGGCTTGCTCCTCCTTTTTTTGGATTTACCATCAATCTTTGCTGCTGACAGGCTGGACATTCTAAGAGGCAGTAGTTGCACCAGCTTTAGTAAGCAGGAGCGTTAGCTGCTTGGCCAGGCATGTGCCCCTCCTTAACCTCATGGTTTTTCCATATATGAGCATATCAGGCAAGCACTGAAGCTGCTCACAACAAAGGCTAACACACATTGGACAAGTCATCCTGTCTACTTGCTTACTGAGTGCCTCCCCTGCAGTAGGGCTTTACATAGGGCATAAAATGAGACACAAAGATTCAGGACTTTGTGCCCACTCCTTAGGTATATCCACATGCCTCTTCCCCAGAACTCCTTGTATCCAATCTGCCATTTTTATACCTTCTTGTCCCCTCACCAAAGATATACACTATTCGGGAGGGAGAGGCAAGGCCATTTCTCACTCTATACCAAGTGAATATCAAGTGTCCACAGTTCTGTGCACTGGAGGCATTTCACCCTAATGTCACCCAGTAATTCATTTTCAGCACACACCAAGGTATCCAACCAGCTGATCTTTGAATAAAGGTCCATGTTGTGGTGGTTGTTGTTTTCTCTTCCATTAGTTAGTCACAGGAAAGGCCTTCCTGAGGCCATAGGTGTGAGCTGAGGGAGAGGCACTGGTGCAATACAAGTAGGTAATATGAGAGTCTAGCCCACTCTCTCACCTAATTTATGTTGCCATCTAAACTTGCTCAGTCCTAGTCCTTAATGCACCATTTTCCTCTTACAGCAGATTGCTCCTGCACCTGTTTGTCTTTATGACTCAATGGATCTGAATTTCACAACAGCGAGGTCATGATGGGCACCTGCAATTTCATAGCCACTGGATGTCCAATGGTCAGCACCCAGTCTCTGGTAGACCCCAGAAGCATCACGGGAGCTTAAAGTTGAGCAGTTCTCAGCTACAGAAAGTGGGGGCCGGTCTTCTAATCTGCCCGTATTCACTGTAATTCTTCTATTGGGGTTTCCAGAGTTCCATTCAACAATATCCACCACAGATTCCTCGACCCATTAAATCTACTGGGTCACACAAATCCAGTGGCAGAGTAAGCTGACAATCCAGTACAGCCTAAATCTTGCTCTGGGCCCCACTGTGCTGAAAGTTAAGTCGCCTAATGAATGGAATGAAGCAGTGTGGTATATGTGGCTCCGAAATTAAGGGCCATCAAGTGCTGAATCTCTCTTTTTTGCAATAGGAGCTACAAAGTGCAGTAGCTTTTTCTTCACTAAAGGATGTAACCAATGCTTCTGTGCCCACATGACATCCTTTCAGTAAATCTCTGATTTAAGCCATAGTCTGGAGAACATTTTTGTGGACACTCTGATCCACTTTTTACTGACAGTGTTTCAGCTCAAGCAGGCACTGCAAGTCTTTCTGCTTCCTGTCTTGTGGTCTTCTTAGATTCTACAGATGTCCTTTAGAAAGTACATTCAGGAAGTCTGAGCAACAGGCGCTGTGGAGAAATGTTTCAAACTCTAGTCCTTCAGGCTTTCAGTTCCTGAGGGAATTGAGCCCCGCTGCCCAGAGCAGCTTCCTCCATATGAACCCTAATATGCCTTTGCGTTTTCTCTCTCTCCCTCTCCTTTTTGTTTACCTTCTGCTTCCTCGGATGACTTTCCAAACAAACTACCTGCACACAACTTCTTGTCTCAAATTCTCATTTCAGGTAAAACCAAAAGAGGATGCCACAGACTCTCCCAAATCATTAGATGCCCCTAACTTTGGCAGGTTCTAAATCCTTATAAGTTTTCTCTCTCCCTCGGTGGAACACAGGTATCTTTCTACAGTATCCAGACTTGTCTCTTTTTTTCTCTAGGTCCAATTAGTATGATGTCAATAGTACAGAGGAGTTCATGACAAGAAAGATTCCTACAGGACTCAATGTTAACAGAGTGGGAAGGTTGTCCTAGCCCTAGAAAAAAAGACAGTGAATGCCTCCTGAAGTCATTTTCACAAAGGAGCAAAGTGCTTTTGTTCTGCTTTACCAAACATTTGCCAGCTCAATAACTACATAACATATATGAATGGCTATTTTTATCTATTTTAGTAAAAATACAACAACTGGCACAATAGCAGCTGCTATTAGAGCCACAACTTGTGCATAGTGTACCAACATACACCATGATCCACCTAATTTTCCCAAGGTCTAAAAAGGTGAATTGAATGGGTGTATGATGGAGGTCATCATCTGTACATTTTTGAAGTCTTTGCTGGTAGTACAATCTGCATTTCTTCTTAGGATGCAAATGCTTCCAATGTACTCTCTTGGCCCAGGGAGAAGAGACGATTTCAGGAGCTTCAACTTGGCCCTTCCTACCAGAAGAACTTTTATCACAGATGAGAGAGGGCTCTATCCGTTGCTAAGCATGTCAATACCAATTATACTTCAGGGAACCCATAGACCAGCTGTGGGCAAACTACGGCCTGCAGGCCGGATCCGGCCCATTTGAAATGAATAAAACTAAAAAGAAAAAAGACCGTATACCCTTTTATGTAATGATGTTTACTTTGAATTTATATTAGTTCACACAAACACTCCATCCATGCTTTTGTTCCGGCCCTCCGGTCGAGTTTAAGAACCCATTGTGGCCCTCGAGTCAAAAAGTTTGCCCACCCCTGCCATAGACCCATTGGACATGCTATGAGACAAATTTTGGGCAGAACTCCTTTTATCACCTGGCCTCCATTTTGAATGCTTCATATCATTCAATATCCATTTAGTCCTTGTATCAAACAGCCCTTGAATCTGGTAATTCATGTTGCATACTAGTATGCTTGTCCATGGGTAAATGGCTTTTGGTACCTTAGGGGATATATTGGGAATTCATTGTAGATAACTCATGGTGGCATTGCAAGATTCTTCCTCAAGGGACTGGGATCCCCCTCCATTGATGGGTCAGGGTATGAGGTTACTTTTGTTAAGGCAATTAGTGTCAGCCTTCTGTTCACTAGTTCTTTTGTTTGCTTTCATGGTTATTCAAGGCAAACAATATTCTTAAGGTACACATCTGTCTCACCCTTAGGAACACTTTGATTAAAAGCCTGTGGACCAAGGCAACATGGTTGCCACTCTGGCTTTGCTGTTATTTTGGTAATTACATCCACCTTGCTTCTATTGGCCAAATGACGTCACTGGGCTTCTGCTCCTCTAGAATTACATCACCCATGTTGTCCCTATTGGTTATTAGGGATCCTATATCCATGCATCTACTTTAGCCTTGTTTTACAGAGGACACTAAGCTTCTCAGAGATGCCAACATCCTTCTCACTAGTGTATTCTGTGTTGCCTTATTGAAGGCAGCAGTGTCCACCAAGCCTTCCCAGGGAACATGGGCAGGTATTGGGTTCTTTGTTCTCACATAACAAATTCATTCTAAAAACACCATCTCCCTGGGGCTTCTGATTCCTTCCTCAATATTATCAAGGTCATTTCACTATCCCTGCTTCATTTATTGTTGACTTTCTGCATTCAAGCTTCAAGGAACTGTCTCGGCAGGCCATTGGGACTAGCTATAGGTGTTCTCATCCCCTCTTAAATTCTGAGCCATAGAGATTGCTCCTATGTCCTCCCTTATCCAGCCTGACATTCTGTTCCCTTTTCCTCTCTCCCCAAGTCCAATGGATTCACTCCTGGATTCTGGCATGTGGTCTCATAATTCTTGTTAGTTGTTACCAGCTAGATTTAGTGATATTTCGCGTGACACAGCTATTTCCTCCCCAAAGTGAGCTTCACTTCCCCACTCAGGCTATATTTAGAGCTGACCCTAATTTTTGGACTGGAGACAAAAATTGGAGGTTGGAGCAGACCTTGAGAACAATCATGATCTTGTCAGGCACCTGTCTCTGATGAAACTTTTTCATGGTGTTCAGGTGAGGGAAAGTTGTTCTCCTGATCAAAGGGAAAGGATTGCTTCTACCATCCCAAGGGGCTCAAGGGGATTTAGAGGTTCATGGTTCCTAGAATTGCCCACTCAGTTGTCCCCTTCCTAGAGCTCATGGTCCTTTTCTTCCCCTATCAGGACCCTGACTTTAGCATAGAGATCTCCAAGGGTATACATTTAATCATCATTGCAACCCTGCTACCCTTATAATTAAATCCTGAACTGATGTTTAGCAGTCTTTCCTGAGGCTGCAAGAGATGAAGGTCTCTTTAAATTCTAATATGAAGGCTTTCCAGCCCTTGCATTGAGTACTGAGTTGATAGCTGGCTGATCATGAAAGTTTAAAAGAAAAAATAGCCAACAAATTTCCTCATTCTTGTAAGTACCATTGCTCCTTCCCCATTCACATGTCAGAACTATCGTGCAGATTGTTTCATGTTCATCTTCTGGCCACCACAGGTAAGAAGAGCCTGAACAATCGCGATGCCGTAGCACACCAGGAGGCATTCCTGCTGTCATCTGAGTGAGGAGTGACCCACTTTGAGACCGGGGAGGCTGCATTAAGGCTTTCTTCTTACACCAACTTTAGTGACGTGGTTTTTCCGAAAATGCAAACTTAAGACAATTACTTCAGTGAAGTTAGATCATTTAGGTGGTGATCCTAGCAAGAAGCAGTGAGGAAAATGGGAAGAAAATATAAAAGATGCAAGAGTGTATTATTAAAGTTGTTGCTGTGGGCAACCAGCACTCAGTTTCACCAGGACCACTTGACAAGTCGACAAATGGCCTTACAAAATTGTCTTGCTAAGGAAAATTAGCCCTTGGGAGGCAAGATGAATTTTCACAGATGAGCTATTCGCAGTTTTCCTGTTTAATTATGCTTTTATAGATCAGCATATTAGCAATTCTATAGATTGGATTACTGCCTTGTTGAATGCAGTCTGTTTATTTTGGTTGACTCTGCTTGGACTACGCTTTCTTCCCCTCTTTTCCCCATACCAAATCCTCAGCATCATTTAGGTTCTGCCTTCTAAAGGAAGCTTTCATAATCCACTCCAGTCAACATTTTACTACTTCTAATTTCCATTCTGCTGTCTTAGCACTCATTTGGCACTTAGTCATAGTCATTCATGAAGTATTTACTGGGTGGAGGCTATGCCCCAAGCACTCTGTTCTTGATGATGGTAGTATAGCTGTGAATAAATGAGAGAAAATTCCTGTTCTGTGGAACAAAATTGCAGCAGCACAAAAGATGTGGGGGAGCTCTAGCTGGTTTGACTCAGTGGATAGAGCGTCGGCCTGCGAACCGAAGGGTCCTGGGTTCCATTCCAGTCAAGGGCATGTACCTTGGTTGCAGGGTCCATGGGTCCTGACCCTGGTCGAGGCTCATGCAGGAGGTTACCAATTGATGTGTTTCTCTCACATTGATGTTTCTCTCTGTCTTTACCTCTCTCTGCCACTCTCCCTAAAAATCAATGAAAAGATATCCTCCAGTGAGGGTTAACAACAACAACAAAAGGTGTTGGAGAGACTGACAATAAATATGTAGGAAGTGATCAAAACTGCTATGAAGACAAGTAAAGCGGAGTGAGGACAGCGTGTGTGTGTGTGTGTGTGTGTGTGCGCACGCACGCACTTTCAAGGGTTAACTCTCCTAGAGAGGGAAGTCATAGAAGAACTGTCTGATCAGTTACCTTTGAGCACTGGCCCAAGGAAAATGAGGAAGTATGTGTTGTGGACATCGGGGAGGGCAGCATTCCATGCAGAAGGAACAGTAAGTCCTGAGCACTGATGCTTAATATGCTTGGAGAGGGTTGGATGGCTTTTGAAGAGTAGCTGTGGATGTGGTCGATCCACATCAAGTTCTTTCTTAGAAGCCACAATAAGGGTTTTGAACTTTAATCTGAGTAAAACCATAAGCCATAAAAGGTCTTTCAGCAGAAAAATGTATATTTGGTCACAGATTCTGAAAGGGTCATTCCAGCTGCTGAATGAATTTGGATATAGAGAAATAAAGGGAAGTAGAAAGACCTGTTAGGTTACTGCAATCATGCATGCCTGAGTGGATGGTACCTTATGACACCTTTTGTAATGTAAATTGTTTTGTACCAACATTTACTTTTTTGTCATGTATATCCATAACTCCTTGAGGGCAGGGAGCTCATACTGTTAAATGATGGATCATGTATATGACCTATACACATGTCTATTTAATACAGCTCAATAAATTATTTAAATGCCTAAGAGTAGTATTAAGTCCACATTATTTGGTAACAGTATGGGATCACTGAAAGCCTTTGTCACTTACTATTTCTTTAAGAAATTTTTATTCTCCAAGCCTTAATTTCAACATTATAACATGCTTATAACACCTACCTAACCTAGTCTGTTGTAGGGGGCAGGAATAACACCAGGCATTAGACCACTGGGATCAGACCAAACCTGGGATCAGCAACCTCAGTACTTCAGTTCTGGTTAGGAAAGAATTATTCAGAGCCAAGACTCAACCATAAGAGAACATTTATTTATAAAATTACAGAGATGGAAGAAGTAACTCGTAAAAGAAATGAGCTTAGGAAACAAGTTATAGAGGCAGAGTTTGGGAATGAGGAAGCTAATGGTAACAAGCCTGGGGGTGGGAGAGGAGAGGGAAGACATGGATGGGCATGTTCCTAGAGGGAGAGCTCACTGGATCCTTCATCCTAAGGGCTTCAAGAGTGGAGATTTTAGGGGAGGTCCCAGGGGAAGATCTTAATAGAATATCCGTCAACTCTCCAGGTGTGTCCCTTCAGGGTCTAGGTCTCCACTGATTGATTGGGTGGCACCAGGGCAAGGGGTCATTATCCAAATCAGGTCCTGAGGTCAGCCTTTGTGACCCTTGTCTGGTTTTGCTGCTTTTCTGGAACTAGAGCTGAATACAACTGAGGCCTAGATGGTATCCCTAGGGAGGAAAGGTCAGGGGGTCCAAACCAAATGACCAGCGATATGCTAGGGGAGGAAAGGTCACCCTGGCGGGGGAGGTCCCACCCAATAATTGTCCTTTGCTAGGCACCTGGGATTTTTGCCCTGGTGGCCTTCTGAACCTGGCCCATTGTCCTTGCTCTGCTCCTGTCTGTCTAATTGCCTACTACAAGTCAATAAGGATTGAATGAAAATGCCTGGCCACACCCACCACTTACAATGGAAGATATCTGTGTTACATCAACAGAAACCAAACACCCAATACAAAACACACATGCTCTTCCTGTAAAATGCCTGTGAGATTTTAAAAGCTTTACATACCTGACTGGATTCTAACATATATTAATCCAATTCATTCCTTCCTAGTTATACAGAGCATGCACTTAAAAATGTTCCAGCTCTGTCCTAGCATCTTTGCCTTCGGTATCATTTTAGTGTTAACTAAAATCCACTTATCACCTCTCCATCCCATCTTGGTTTGTCACATCATTACATCCCAGTAATTGTGGATGTAGCCCTAAACTCGAGGTAGATGTTTAGGAGTTTGATAGATGGTCAAGCTATGGAATCTGCATTCTGAGCCGTAAGTGACGCTGTCAAAGCAATGCTGGCAACACTTCTGTTGTGCTGCAAGGACCGGGTTGCGATAGCTCCAAGCTGAATTATAATGTCAGAGGCAACCCAAGTGTTACTTCAGTCCATTTACACCGGAAAGCAGGTGCAAGTCAGGTAAGCACAGGGAAGCCGAGAAAGGTACGTCGACTTTGCCTCATCTCATTAGGATCAAGTAGAGGAAAGAGGGAACCCCAGAGATTTCTAAATGCGGGTCATCTTTCTCCTCTTGGCCGCCTTCTCAAATTTCAGTGCAGGGCCCTTGACGTGAGGTCTCCTCCCGCTTGGGCGCCCACGGGGCTGGAGAAGCCAGGGAGTCCCAGGCCCCTGCTAGCAGGAGGCTGCAGAAGCTGAGGCTTGCACCCAGGAACAAGCGGAGCACACTTGCCCCCACTGGCGGTCGCCGCCCCTAGGCCATGTTTAGTGGGCACGGAGCGCTGTCCTCGCAAGGTAGGGCCCACCTCGGCTGCACGCTTCCCGTGCCCCGGAGGAGAGCGAGCATGCGCGAGAGGTAGCCGGGCGCGGCAGCCAGAGGCCAACCGGGAGGCGGGGCCGTGAGACTGCGCGTGCGCGCCGAGACACCTAGGCGGAAGTGGCGCGCGGGCGCCGGCACCGCAAGGACCTTTGCGTGGAGGCGGCAACCTGGCGGACAGTGCAAGATTAGTCCGAGAGGAGGAGAAGCCGGAGGTGATGGCGGCGGACGTGGGAGGGGGAGACGCTTGTCTGGCTGGCGCCGCCCAGTCTGGGGTCACCTGGAAGGCTCCGGAGGGGACGTGCCGCACGGGCCTTGCGTCCTATTTGGGACCCGACCGCCCCGCCCCCCTGGCCCCCGAGAACCTCTCCTCATCCCTCAGGAACCTGCGGGGAGAGGCTGAGGCTGGCGTGGAGAGCGCGGGTCATTTCCTCCTGTGCAGACCGGAAACCCGCTGTCACGGTTTCTCGGGAGGAGCGCTGCTCTTGGCCCCATTCCGCCCTCCCCCCTGCTTGGCCCCTGGGTCGCAGGCCTGCGGCCACGCTCAGGGGCCCCTGGAGAAAGACCCACCCCCCGGGGTCCGAGCCCGCATCTTAGTTGGCAGCTTCTTCCGGTTCCGCGCCCAGGAGGGTGCCCCGCTGGCCTTTCGGTTTGCGGGGCAAGGTGATGGTTCTTACCGGTTATTAAGTGCGGGTCTTCAGCCTCCCCTGGAAGCTGTGCCGATCCTCCCGTCCCTGCAGCTCAGCTCTCTCCCCAGCCGTTTTTTTTTTTTTCTTTTAAATATGGAACGAAGGCAGGAAGATTTGGTGTGCTAAGAGGGTTTTGATTTTTTAGCGTTGGACATATTCAGGAGGATAGCAGATGTCGAGAATTGTTTGTTGGAAAAACTTCCTAAGAATTGAGGTACTTTGTGACTTGGAAGAGAAAAAGATAGTAGCATTTGAAAATAATTTATATAAGTGTGTTTTATACTTAATATATATATGAAATTATACACACACACACACACACACACACACTACATTTAGCTTTATCGCTTGGAAAAGAAGAGTAACCTTCGAAAGGTACCACACGGTTTCTTAAACTTTGTGTAATGAGGTGTGTACAAAGAATTGGATAGCATTTATTATTCTCTGTTTTATAATCATTCCCCATAGGTCATGATTACTATCTAACTATAACAGTAAGATCTTTTATTTGCAATAATGAGTGTGACAAAATACAGAATCAAGCTTACTTCAGGTTACTTACACTGAAATGGCATAATTTCCTCATATTTTACCCTTTTGTGGGAGACCTTTCAAAGGTTGGAAAAGACTGGATTAAGAAATTTACTGAAATACTTTTGACTGCAGTAGGTCGTTGTAGATCAACATTATCACCAGTTACTTATAATTTTTTAAATTTACTATGTGCTAGAAATACTGCTTTTTTATTCGGTTTTAGCTGTTATTTGTGCTTTCAGGTAACTAAAATTAAATATCTGGTTTGTCTTTAGTAAGAGTCCTCAGGCAGTGTGTTTTTTGTACTTAGTTTCAAGAGTTACTGTAAACTTATAAAGCAAAACAAAATGTCTACCATTTAGTTTGAAATGTTAACCAGTGTTAACTTTATGCTTGATTTTTTTTTTTTTCCTGCACCACAAGGACATTGGCCTAATTTCTTTAGATGTTGATTTGTAATGTCATTAATGTCTGAAATGGAAGGGATATGACAAACATTTAAGATCACAATTATTGGGTTTCAGAGCTCACAGGGAATTCCTTCATTAGTCACATGATCTGACCAATGGTGTTCTGATTAATAAAACTACATTCTAAATGCAAAGCTTTAAAAGGGAGGTTTTCTAATGCTGGTGCCTCAAGTAAGCAACAGAAGTGAATTTATCTTCATGTTCACTTTAGATGCTCTGTGGAAATTTTCAGTATGGATATTAATATTTTGGCACAAATGTCCAAGAAGTAACGTGCTACAGGGATTTATGCGTGTCTGGTATAGGTCTGTGGCTCATAAGATTGCCAGTAGGTGTGTTGAAGTGACAAAGTATTAGAAGAAGAATACTATTGATATAGAATACTATGCAAAACAGAGTTTATCCTTATCTTATTAATCATTAATTATTGTATTATTTTTCCATACCATCAACTGTAGACCTACTTTAGCCCCACCATGTATAAATCCAAAGAAAACCGACAGTCATCTATGGAGGCTTCATGATTTTTTTTTTTTTTTTACAGGCTAACAAAAAATTGTGTGTTTCTCAGCTTTTTGAAATCCCAAAGAGTTTTTTTTCCCAAAGACTTTTTTCTCTTGTTTTTAAACAGCTTTATTGAGGTATAATTGATATGTACTTAAAAACAACCTGCACATTTAATATATACAATTTGATGAATTTGTATATATGCACATGCCTGTGATACTATCACCATAATCAAAGTAGTAAACATATCTATCACCTCCAAAAGTTTATTTCCCCTTCAGTGTGTTTATATGATTAAGAACGCTTGACGTGAGATCTACCCTTTTAACAAATGTTAAGTGCACAACACCTTATTTTTAACTATAGGCACTATATTGTATAACAGATCTCTACAATTTACTCATTTTGTTTAACTAAAACTTTACAACCATTGAACAACACCTCCCTAAAGACTTTTAAAATTATTTTCTCCAAAGAAAGAAAACTTTTTTTTTTACCTAAGAGATGCTATTGCTAAAGTATATCCTCCTTTCTGTAGTTTCTGATAAATCTAGCTTTTTAAGTCACTTACAGTTGTTCGACTTTATTTTAAAATGTCATTAGCAACTATATTGTCTTAGTATATGAGAAGCATTAGTTGTTCTTTACTCTTCTGCAAATAAGAATTGACATTAATGTGAAGATGTCATGCATAAACTGTCATGGGCTTTAAAAATTATATTCTTCTACATATAAAAACATAAAGGTGTATTTACTTCTTTGATGAAATAAATATGAGATTACGTTTTGGAAATGAGAATGGTATATGTTTAATTTAATGACGTATTGGTCTTTATTAAGTGAAGATAAATTGGAGAGTCGACATGTTTTTGGTTGATTGGAAAATTGAATAGGGGAATTAATATATTAATATCCAGAGACTATGAAATTTATTTGTATAATTTTAAAGTGTGATTTGAAATATTATTTGGAGCATAGTACTTTATGATCCAAATGTTTTGCTTACATGGCCTATTTCCTTCTTTAGGACTTTGCTCAGCAAGCAAAAGAAAAACTGAATAAAGGAGAGGAAACCAACAAAGATACCTTTGGAAAATCTGAATGTGGCAAAATAAGAACAATGGATCTCAAGTTCAACAATTCCAGGAAATATATTTCTATAACTGTCCCGTCCAAAACCCAAACAATGTCACCACATATCAAGTCAATAGATGACATTGTAGTGCTTGGCATAAATCTTAGCAGATTTAACAAACTTACTCAATTTTCCATATGCGTTGCTGGAGTTTTTGTATTTTACCTCATTTATGGATATTTACAGGTAAAAATTAGTTATTTGTTTATGGTAATTATAACAAGTATGGTCAATAAGAGCAGTTAAGAGTTTTGTTCAAGATATTTTCCTTTATAAGGTACTGGTTTATTCACAAATTTGAAGTTTTCAGTATAGTAGTAAAAGAGGGCCTCTTAAAAGTAAATCTGCTTCAGCAGAGGTTACGGTTTCAGAATTCAGTATTTTAAGAGGGAAAGAGAGCAAAGACAATCTTAAGAAATTAAAAGTATGAAAAATTAAAATATTTAACAAAATATAATGTATTTGTTTTTAAAAGTGAATAATTCAAGTATTGATTGGTTTCTGGAACACAATTCTCCATTAAAATTTAATGATAGCACAAAAGCTGTATTCCAGTTCATTCTTCATTCTTGGAGCTTAATAATAGCAGGTCAATTTTGAAAAAAGCTTATATAGATGTTTTATATTTTTCCAAGGGTATCTCTTTGATTCTGTGATCATTGAATGCTTTTGTTTTGTTTTTTTGAAACACCTATTGTATTTTCATTCTTGTTAGTTTCTTTTTCTATTCTAACTTTGGCAGAACCTTATTTTTTTTACCTGTGCCAAAATTTCTAACATTTCCACAGTTTGTCTCACATTTGCATTGTGTTATGGCATAGGTGTATACATTTAACCAGCAGTAAATTCCTGACTTTCAAAGACATGGGTTGGATGGGAGGATCTAGGGTAGTGTAAACAGAATTTTGAAATGGACTAATATTATTAATGGTCAGTTCATTAGTATTTTCAGCCATTACCAACTTTGCTTTTTATGCAACTCCCCAACATGAGAGAACCCTTTATAATTCAAGAAAAGGAGGGTGAAGTGTTTTTTTCAAACACAGATATTTCTGGTATGCTGTAGTATTACTCAGAGTGAGCTCAATCATTGTACTCTGACATTGCCTTAAAGATAAAATATAAATAAAGGTGATTTGTGACTATTCCTTAGCTTATAAAAATGCTATGAAGAGTATTAGTGTAAAACAAAAACATGAATTAAAATCTTAATTTTTATAATAACTGATTTTGCCACTACAAAATGCTATAAAAATTCAGCTATCACAGTGAAGAACAATAAAAAATAGTAAATGTTATCAAATAAAAGCTAGAATTCTTGCTGAAACTTTTTTTTTTAAATATCATTCTTACCAAATAACTTGGGAGCAAAGTTAGTCATTGCAAAGGAAAATGAATTAGAAATTTACTGTACAAATTTCATTATATATTAATCAGAGACATTATAGCTAATGTGCAGTTTCTTTTAAAATTAGATAAATTGCTATAAATAAGTTTGTAACACCATTATCATTGTGAAATTGGTGTTGCTACTAAATAACACAATTGCATATTAAAATAGTTTAAAGAAAATGGTTGGAGTTTTGTACTGAAGTTAGCTATATATTTATATAATCTGAATGCCAAAATACTTAATAAAGCTATTTTCATGTTTTATAGTTCATCAACCAGAAAAATCCTAAATACTTTGCAGACTTACTTAACATGAAATCTAAATTTGAGGAATTACGCTGTATCCTAAATGTACAAAGTCTAGTTCAGAGTCTGTTTAGAAGCTATGTTTAGTTTTTCTTTTAAAGAAAATTTATACATAAATCTTATCTTTTTAAAATTTATTTAAAATACAGTTGAAATGTATATTTGTGGGGGAAATCTGATATAGTAAAATAACTGTTAGAACGCCTCTTAATGACTTTTTAAGAATGTCTTTTAAAAAATTAATGCAAATAATACTTTATGGTACAACAGTATGTTTAGGCAAAATAACCATTTCCTCACAAGAAGTTTTATATAATCTGTGGCACAAGTATTCAAAAAATTAACATTAAATTGATTTGAGCCCTAACTGGTTTCGCTCAGTGGATAGAGCGTCAGCCTGTGGACTCAAGGGTCCCAGGTTCGATTCCGGTCAAGAGCATGTACCTGTTGCGGGCACATCCCCAGTAGGAGGTGTGCAAGAGGCAGCTGATCGATGTTTCTCTCTCATCAATGTTTCTAACTCTCTATCCCTCTCCCTTCCTCTCTGTAAAAAAAAATCAATATATTAAAAATAAATGAATAAATAAATAAATAAATTGATTTGAACTGATTATAGTTTTATAGAAAAACAGACCTGAGATAATAGACTTCTAATGAAATATGCTTTTTAAATAGTAAATGAGCTCTTGAATCAGGTATCTTTTTCACCTTGGGGGCAACTCTTCTAATTTTGGTCTTTAAAAAAAGAGAGAAAGAAAAGGCCCTGGCTGGGGTAGCTCAGTTGGTTAGAGCATTGTCCCAATATGCCAAGGTTGTGGGTTTGATCCTTGGTGAGGATTTGGAGTCAGGTCAGCCAATCAGTGCATAAATAAGTGAAACAAGAAATCCATGTTCTCTGTTTCCCTTCCTCTCTCTCTCTCGCTGTAAAATCAATAAATTTAACAAGAGAAAGAGAGAAAAGCATACAATATTATTACTTCATTGCTATCCCTAACCCTTTTAATTTTTCTCCTGGTTTTCATACCTGTACATCTAGTGTCAGTTCTTTGGAAAGGCCTCCCAACTTCTCTAGTTATACCTCTGAGAAGTATCATGGTTTGAGTGTTTTTTAATAAATGTTGTGTTTATTGGAATTTATTGTAAGGAAATTGGTTGTTCTTTGAACTTAACAGTATTCATGTATCTTTTGACAGGAATTAATATTTTCAGTGGAGGGTTTTAAGCCCTATGGCTGGTACCTTACATTAGTACAGTTTGCATTTTACTCCATATTTGGCCTAATAGAACTTCAGCTTATTCAGGACAAAAGAAGAAGGTATGTGGTTTGTTTTTATTTTTTGACAGTTAAGTTCACTAGTAGTAGTTAAATTTTTTTTTTTAGGCATTACAGAGTGTAATACATGAAATAAATGTAATAAAACATCTAATACCCAAGCATTTTTAGCAGTTTAATCAACTTATTAAAAATATTAAATATGATATTTTCATTATACATTGAAAAACGTAATCTCTAAGTATAAGTTACCAAATAAAAAATATAATTTAGGCTCAACATGTACATATATTTTGAAATGAGAAAGTATTCATATGTACATGTGTGTTTTTATAAATCTCACTGACATAGGTGTGATTACTGAAAGATTTACAGTGCTACTACATCAAAGTGGTGAATTGAAAACCAATACCTGTTTTTGTAGTGGTTTTTAAAATATATAGTTAGGTTTTGTTTTGTGAGATATATTTCACTTAACATTGTCATACTTGTAATGTCCAGTGGCTGAAATTACATTCTTAGACATCAGAGAAATTTCATAATATTCCTTTTCATCAAAACCAAAGGAGCTTGTTTGACAATATGGGTTGTTTGTTTGTTTGTTTTATTTTTGTTAATCCTCACCTGAGGATACTTTTCCATTGATTTTTAGGGAGAGTGGAAGAGAGAGGAAAAGACAGAGAGAAACATTGATGTGAGAGAAACACATCGATTGGTTGCCTCCTGCACGAGCCCCACCAGGGCCCGGGCCAGGGAGGAGCCTGCAACCGAGGTACGTGCCCTTAACCGGGAGCCCAGGACCCTTTGGTCCATAGGCCGATGCTCTATCTGCTGAGCCAAACCAGCTAGGGCTGACAATATGTTTTAAATGGGCCATCTGTATTGTAGAAACATCTCCATATATTTTAATGGCATATAGAACAATATACAATAAAACCTTGCCTCTGATTATAATTAGAAGGTGGTAAGGAAATAGAATATGTTTTTGGTAAGTGTGGTTATTCTGACATATCAGAGCCTAATATGTAAATATTTCACATATATATTAGGCAGTTTAAAGTGTAATGAGGCGCTCTGATACTGTACTGGTATTTTGTCTTCATTGATAGAAGTGTTTAATCCTTCAGTAAGAATATAAGATTTTCACAGCTTTTTTCTTTCATAAATGTTTTGGATGTTTGTATGGAGATAACTATAAAATTTTAAATATTTTAATTTGTATCTTCAGTATTTCTTCATGGGTCTAATTTTACCTCTCAATCTCTCTATATTGCCAATAAATTATTATAGCAGTGATATTAAAAATGTTTGAATGAGGATATCTTCTTCACTGTTTTCATGCTCTGAAACTCTGTAAGATTTAGCCATAGGTGATAGAATAGAAAATAATTAAATATATATGTCAAGACTAATACATAAGGAACCCTCATGATTCATTACCTATTGCAAACTGCTGGACTTCTGTTGTTTCTAAAGTAAAAGAATCTAATACTGTCTCTATTAAATGAAAAATGACAAAGGAACTGCATCTCCTCAATGTTAAATTTTAAAAAGGTACATCTCCTTCTCAGCTACCCAAATGAGATGGAGAGTGAGCCCGAAGCCATGTTTATCCCAACCATTAAACCACATGATCATACATATTTAAAGGTAACATCATTTGTTTGATTTAAACAAAGTGAAGGGATTTGATAGTAGATGTATAAGAAATACAATTATGAATTGAAACCTTATTATTCTACAGCCCTTAAAAAACTTTTTATAAAAAGTCTTTGGAGGTCTGTTATAGTGAAAGTACGCCTAATCTGATCTTTCTGAATTCATTTCTGAGAATAATTCATCTCTGAATTTATTTAACACATTAAGCACCATGTCAGTCACTGGTGACTGACACTATACTTTCCATCCAAACCACGTCAGTCACTGTTGACTGACGATATACAGTTTAAAAAAGTATATTCTTCTATTAATTTTAAATAATTTGGAGATCTTAAAAGATCTTAAATATTACTTGTTACCAAAAAAAATTTTAATGAATATTATTAAAACACGGTATACACAAAAATGGTTGTCCTGTGCAGGTTTCACAGAATGTTATAACTTGTTTTGTCAACTTTCTGGCAATATCTAATCCAAATCATGCTGCATTATCTTCGTAGCATTTTTTACAATATCTTCGAACTTTAGACACTCTTCCAGTTTTTTGTTGCAGTTTGTGACGAGATATTTGAGGTATATGTACAGTACTGCTACTTGGAATTTCTTCATCCCGACAATTTGTTAGATGGACAGCTAATTTCTTCTGAAATTCTGTGATACTCATATACTTCTTGCTAATATTTTTAAATAAGATATGAGCATTGAGAACAGCATTATTTAGTAGGAGCTCAAAGGCTAGCTTTTTATAACATGTCATGGGTGTTCGTAATTTGATAAATACATCAACTGCTGCTTTTTCTGCATTATAATCCACAACAATTTTTGGTTTCAAGTAGTGACCTGATCTAGTTTCAACATTCACCATCTCTGACATATGTTTTATTGAAAGAAGTAAGATGTTCCGCTTATCTTTCCATTTTAAACTGGTTATTCCTTTTTGTTCTCTTTTGCTATAATTTTCCCGTTTTAATTTCTTTGATGTTACTTCATGAGGATTTCCCCGTCAATCTGAACGTAATGTTCCTACTAAATGAGTATTATTATCTAGTAATTTATATGGTAAATCTAAACTCGTGTACCACTTGGCTGTGTACAACCTGTGTCCCTTATTGAATACATCTCTACAGAGAGACATTACAACATTAGTTGGTATCGTATTTTCTTTTTCTAAACTTTTCCATGCATATACATGAAAAGCATACGTATACCCAGATCTGCAGTACAACTTAAATAATTTAATACCAATTTGTGTCATTTTTGTTTTAAATATTGCCTAAATATTATGTGGCCACGAAATGGTATCAAAGATTCATCGGTACATATAGCTTCAGATGAATCATACTATTTTTTGAAATTTATTTCCATGTTATCTATTAGTTGTTTTATTTTGCATAAATGATTGGAAACATCTGTCTCCCTATCGTCTGAAAAATGCAGCATTCGTAATATTTCAAATCTATTTCTTGACATTTTTTTTCGGGAAAGTTTGCATATATGCAGGATCACGGGACCAATATACATGTAAAGATGGTAGTCTAACTAGTCCCATCCATAGAATCAACCCAAAAAATCTTTCCACTTCATTTTTGTTTGTCACAGTCCACCTACACAAACAAGGCGAGTTTTCAGCCCCTAGTTTTTGCGACGCATATAAAGTTTGGCGACATCCTCAAACAATTCATTAGGCACAAACAGTCCATAAGAATTGTCTACTGTTGCACATGACTTTTCATTCAAGTCTTCAACCCTAAAGCCAGACAGATAGGTGAAAGCATAATTCTTGGTTGATTACCTCTCAGATCATGCCATTCTTCAAAATCCTCATCCTCATCCTCTGATGACAAAAAAAGAACGACTCTATGACGTTTTTTAGGAAAACTAATTTCATTTGAATCGCTTTCACATGCTTCTTCTACTGTCATTGTCACTGTTATGGATAAAGAAAAAATTTTTAAACTGCACTGGAACACAAACCACAGACAACTGACTGAAGAGAAAGCATTTCTAAAAGAATACAGAGTACAGATTGCGATAAATACAAGAAATAAATCTGAAAATATAGGTGCAGTCTTATCGAACCTCACACAGATCTCCGGCCGCCAGCGGATCAGTGAAAGCGGATATCGCGGGCTAAATGGAAAGGCAGACAGAACAGGCGTGGCGCTTAACGTGTTAAGTGGCACTGCTCTGGACCTTTGCTTAGTCTTTGTCTTTATTTTTATGAATACCAGTGTACTTGAGAGAATAGAGGATTTGGAGTCAGAAAACAGGGCTTTGAGTCTTGCACTGCCTCTAATCAGCTCTGTCAAGAGCTTGGGGAAGTTTCTTAACTTTTCTCTGTTGCATTTTGAGAATCAAATGTGGTACATGTGTGGTGAAGCACATGGTACAGTATAATACCCTAAATATACCACTTGTTATTTTACAACAAAGATTATCTTGTAACTTTATTACTTTAAGTTACAATTTTCCCACCATATCTAAGGAAGTATACAATTAGGATGTTAAATAAAAACAGAAACAAGGAGAATCCCACAGGCAAGATGATGAACTCAAATTTCCTCATTTACCAATGAGAAAACAGACCTACAGGAGTGCTGGGATTTTCATGAGTTCATATAGCAAGTTGCTCTCAGAATTGGGCCTTTTGAATTTAGTTTTTTTGAGTTTCAGGCTGGGTTTTTTTCTACCTGTTCTATGCTGCTTTTCTAATCATCCCTTGTGATTTTTCTGGCTGGAATCTTTTATTTTCTGGCCATTGTTTGACTAACGTGATGTCTATCCTTACCGAGAGAAGCAGAGCTGTCCTGCTTCCCTGATGGTATGCACTGGGGATTAAACCCCACGAACAGAGTGAAAATCAGTGTTCATGTACACTGATGCATATGGGCATGCCAAATTATTTCCATGTGACTTTAAATGTTGACCACTGTATTAGTAGTTAAGTAGGAAAAGGCCTCAAAATTGAAATGTAAGTGGAAATGGTGCATTCTAATTGAATTTCTCCAGTAAATTATTTTGCCTTACATCTAGCCATATTAAAATATGAAAGAATTTTGTTCCCTTGATTTAAACATGAACACAAATCCCAAAATAGAAACTAGATCTAAGGAGGCAGCATAATGTAATTATGTGAACAGTGCTTCCTGTGTTAGTCACACCAATGTACAAGAGTATTATTTTAGACCATTAAATATCTACTCAAAGTGAACATATGCTCACAGTGATAGCTCAAAATTCTGAAGATGCCAAATTAAGAATTTTCTTTAGAAAATCCAAATAGAACTCAAAGTAGAAGATTTGGGATCATAACAAGAGAGATTCCTCATCAGAAAGTTGGTGGTTTTAACATTTTACAGAATACAGACAGAAATAAATCATAAGTTATTATAGTAATAAATAGTATGTCCAGAGTTTTAAACATGTAATTTTTCTAGAGAAATTCTGCTTGGGTTACTCTAGCAGAATGGGTGGATGTACTTTTCCTAATGCTAGATGGAAACATTAAAAAACAACAATTTAGAAGTTATAAATTAATTAAGGTGCCTTTTACCATTATAAAGGCCAAAATTTATTGTTTTTTCTAAATTTAGTCAAGATAGTTTTTATACCTTATACCTACAGTAAGAATGTAAGTGGCTCTCTAATATACCACTTTTTCACACATTTGGGAGTTGTCAATTAAGATTGATTGAATAAGGGTGAATCATTATTTTTAGTGATATTCTTTTATATAATAAACAATGTTATAACTTAACCAATATTTCTAAAAATACTAAACAGAAATAAAAAGAGTAAGTAGACATTTACACATTGTAAAGACATTATCTAACAAGTATGAATTGGATCCCAAAATGAAGATTTTAAAAATTGTCTTTTACAGAATACCAGGAAAAACCTACATGATAATAGCCTTTCTTACTGTGGGTACTATGGGGTTATCAAATACTTCTTTGGGCTACCTGAATTATCCGACCCAAGTCATCTTCAAGTGCTGCAAGTTGATTCCTGTAATGCTAGGAGGAGTTTTTATTCAAGGTATAGTAATGATGTATTTTCATCCTGTTGGAAACTAGTAGGCTATGTTATAGCATCTAGCATTAGGAAAAATATTAAACTTTGGTCAATTTAATGAACATTCTAGATATTACAACAATTCTGAGTATCACAAAATAAGGTATTATAAAAATACTAAAACTTGTGATCTACTTTAGTATCTGAAATCAATAATTTGGACTCAGAATAAAAGTAGTGTTTTGTTTTATTCTTTTAGTCTGGAGTCTACTTACATTTCAAGAAATACTATATTCACATATTAAAAGTATAGCTCAGAAGCACCTAAGTACCTGGAAAGCTCCTTTTTTCAATTCTTCCAGTCCTGTACTCTTCAGGGCTCTGTCTCTAACTCCTTATACAAATGGGCTGTTCTCATGTTGAAGTAAAGCTTAAACGAAGCAGAACTGCTGTTTTGCCAATTCTGCTGGCTTCTTGATTTCCTAGAGCCCCAATCAAGTTACAAGCTCTTTGGAAATAGCAGTAAAAAAGGAGGCAATCAAAGCAAGAAGCAGCAGAACAAGTTGTTCATATCACTGTCATGAGGAATGCTCATGTGTTGATAATCAAGTGTTTCTGTATCACTAAGTGTTTCTGTATCACCAACATCCTTATACAACCTGACTTCATTTTATCCATTAGATGTCTTCCCAAAAATCCCTTTTAATGAAAGCATGTCTGTCAACTACTTTGCATATAATTTCAGGATAACTATTCACACAGGAAAAAACAATGATCTCAGTCCCTATTAAAAACCACATTTAATGTGATAACTAACTGAGCATGTATGATATTTCCTTACATTCCTTCCAAGAAGTTACTACATGGTTTTGTTATTTAAATGTGGCTATATTGAAAGAAGTTAATGCTCACTAACCTAGTAGTTATTTGATTATGGTATTTGTAAATTTAACAGTTATATAGCCTGAATAATTACTCTGGTTATTCTGTAAATTTGTAAACTAGAAGAAAATTCATAGCTGTATATTATACATAAGGAAAAGGAGGCATTAATTTTCATAAACTTTTTAAATGTTCATATTTACTCACTACCATCACAGATAATACAGACTTTCACATCTAAAACATCAGTGCTTGCTGACCATTTAATTTTCAGAAGATCTGTGACTATCTCATGCCTCGACCTCGGTGTTCCTCATATATTTGTGACATTAGATATAAAAGGACTCCTGACCTCCTTGCTTAAACACATAGATCTAAAACTGTGCTGAGTGGGTCTTTCCATTCTGAGGTTGACTTACATTTCTATCACACAGGCAAGCGTTACAATGTTGCAGATGTGTCTGCTGCGGTGTGTATGAGCCTTGGCCTGATATGGTTTACACTTGCTGACAGCACAATTGCACCCAATTTCAACCTAACAGGTAATCATTTTTTTGTCTTCCTAGATTTTGTAGGCAGTTCGGTTTACAGTAAGAATTTTTACAACTTCATAAGGATTTTAAATGATGGTGTGACATCTATAAGTCTCATACCTAACATAAAGCTTTCAGACTTTCCAAATAAGATGTAGTAAAAATATTACAACTCTGGAAATATAGCAATTGTTTTTAGTACAAATGTATTCTGATGTGACAGAAAGTTGTTTGCTCAATCAAAATCTTCTGTTATCAAGTACAGTACATGGTAGACCAATTTCTTATGGCTGAATTGGAAATACACACATGAATTATAGGGGAATTACAGTAATTTTTTTCTCATTTTTTTAGGTTGAAACTTGCACATTTATTTGTCACTGTTTTAGCTAAAGAGGGAAGTGTATGCTGTGCTTAAGTATTAATCTGGGTGATATAAATATGATCATAACCTTAACATGCTTAAAGTTTACACAGTAGTGTGCCATGTGGAATTTTGTAAATTAATTTTAGATTTTTTTTCATGAGCAGAATAGGTATTATAATATGTTTGGAAATAAATAAGAATAAAAAAAGGTTAGAATCTTGTTTCCATTCTAACGATTTTATGGAGAAACTGTTTATATATACTTATTGTCATTCCTAACTATTTAGTTTTACTTATAAAATTATTTTAGTATCATCCCATTTCCCCATCTCCTAACCTGATAAAAATTGTATTTAAAATATCTAAGTCTTCAAAGAAACTCTGAGAGAACAGAAAAAAAATGTATATTACATATATATTACATATAGTACAAAGTATAGTAAGTATAATTATTTATGAGGAAAAAGTATTACATAATGAAGAAAGTAATTTACATCAACTTCATTATTCTTACCTGTTGTTAGTCAACCTTTCTTACTAATCTGTTTAATCAGGCTAAGTTAAGAGATTTAAATTTAACCAGTTCAGCTTCTTAGAGCTGTCTGTTAAGAACCAGAAGATGTGGTAGAGCCTCTTATATCTGTTCTGTCACCTTGGATCATTCTGTGCAAGTGGTCCTTACTTCAATGAGTTTTACTCAAAGAAAACTTACTGTTGCAGGTGTTTCTCACGTGGTTTAGATTTTTCAGAAACACTTCACTTTCATATCTGCAAATCTAAAAGGAAGAGTATATTTGAAAACTGAGAAAATTGACTCTTACTTGAGGAAAAGGCAGTTTTAGACAAGGCACAGAACTTGCTATCAGTGACATGCCTTCACATTCTGGTCTGTTCACTTAGAAATATAACCATGGCTAAAGTGCCACCTCCCTTTGCGCTTTTCTTATCCAGAGGTAATGGTGATAGTGTGCCTCACACGCAGGTGGTGAGAGGACAGAATGAGATGATGAAGTAATGGATGTGAGAGTACGTACCCTTGGTAGGATGGGATGATGGTGGTGATGATAATTATGGAAAGAGGTGGTCTGTAACTTCTCACTATAACTGAAGCGCTAATTCTGAGTTACATAGAAATACTTGTTAAGAGAATTAGAACCTAACCCTATTTTATAATCTACTAGAGGCCCAGTGCACGAAATTCATGCATGGGTAGGATCCCTAGTCCTGGCCAGAGATCAGGGCCAATCTGTGGGGCGACCGTCAGGGCGATCGGGGGCACCCGCCTTGGCTGGCCTGGTGCCGCCCGCTTGCCGGCCTTGCCCCTTGCCACCGCCGCCGCCAATCGCCTTCCTCTGCGGGGCAAACAGGGGATCCCCGCTGGCACACACCTTGGCTGGCCTTAGGCCTACAGGCTGGGGGCAGCTCCTGCATTGAGCATCTGCTCCCTGGTGGTCAGTACACGTCATAGTGACCGGTCTTTCCACCGTTCATTTCGCAGTTCAGAAGATTTGCATATTAGGCTTTTATTATATAGGACTAGAGGCCCGGTGCACAAAAATTTGTGCACTCGGGGGGAGGGGGGGTCCCTCAGCCCGGCCTGTGCCCTCTCGCAGTCTGGGACCCCTCGGGAGATAACGACCTGCTGGCTTAGGCCCGCTCCCGGGTGGCAGAGGGCAGGCCTAATCCCTAGGTGCAGCCCCTGGTGGGGCTTAGAGCAGGGCTGATTGGGGAGTTGGGGCACAGCCCCCTGTCATGCACAGAGCAGGGTGGATTGGGAGGTTGCGATGCCACCCTCAGTCACGCTCAGGGTAGGGCCGATTGGGGGTTGGGGCACCGCCCCCTGTCACACTCAAGGCAGGTTCGATGGGCAGGTTGCGGCGCCACGCCCTGTCACGCACAGAGCAGGGCCAATCAGGGGGTTGGGGCGCTGCCCCCTGTCACGCACAGAGCAGGGCCCATCAGGGGGTTGGGGAGCTCCCCCCTGTCACTCACAGAGTAGGGCCGATAGGGGAGTTGGGGCACCGCCCCCTGTCACACACAGAGCAGGGTCGATGGGGAGGTTATGGCTCTAACCCATCACACACAGAGCAGGGCCCGTGGGGGGCGGTTGGGGCGTCGCCCTCTATTACCCACAAAGTAGGGCCGATCAGGGGGTTGGGGTGCCGCTGCCACTCTCACACTCAGGGCAGGGCTGATGGGGAGGTTATGGCTCTACCCCATCACACACAGAGCAGGGCCCGTGGGGGGCGGGGTTGGGGCGCCACACCCTGTCACACACAGAGCAGGGCCGATCAGGGGGTTGGGGCACCGCAGCCTGTCACACACAGAGCCGCAGGGCAATCGGGGTTGGGAGCTCCCCCCATCAGGCACAGAGCAGGGTTGATCAGGGGGTTGGGGTGCCTTCCCCTGTCATGAACAGAGCAGGGTGGATAGGGAGGTTGTGGCCCCGCCCCCTGTCACACACAGAGCCGCAGGACAATCAGGGGGTTTGGGCACTGCCCCCTGTCATGCTGATCCCAGTGCTGGGAGGCATATTACCCTTTTACTATATGGGATAGAGGCCTGGTGCACGGGTGGGGGCTGGCTGGTTTGCCCTGAAGGGTGTCCTGGATCAGGGTGGGGGTCCCCACTGGGGTGCCTGGCCAGCCTGGATGAGGGGATGATGGCTGTTTGCAGCTGGTCACACACCCTTCAGGGTGGGGGTCCCCACTGGGGTGCCTGGCCAGTCTGGGTGAGGGGCTGAGGGCTGTTTTCAGGCTGGCGGGTGACTGAAGCTCCCAACGGCTCCTTTTTTTTTTTATTCTGGGCCAGCTTTAGCTCTGAGGCCTTGGCTACTGAAAGCAGGTTTCTGGCCTTTGTTTACCTTCTGTATTTGAAACAATGTTGCGATCCTGCTGGCTGAAGCCCGACAACTAAAGCAGGTTTCTGGGGTTTTGTTTAGCTTCTGTATTTGTAACATAATTGCTTAGAGTTGCAGCTCAGAGGCCGACAGCGGCAGGTGGGGAACGTTGGAGTCCTCCGTCACTGAAGCAAGCAAGCCTCATGTTCGTTTTAAGCTTCCTGGCTGCCGGCCGCCATCTTGGCTGGCAGTTAATTTGCATATCGCCCTGATTAGCCAATGGGAAGGGTAGCGGATGTACGGCTAATTCCATGTTTCTCTTATATTAGATAGGATAATAATAAATTATTATATTCAAATTGCAAATCAACCAGACAACCAAACAGAAGAACCACCATCCGGAGGACCTTCCGGACAACCACGCTATGACACCCATTGGCACCAGGCCAGCCAAGGCAGGTGCAGTGCCATTGGTTGGGGAGTCTCGCCATCGCCCCACGATTGCCCTGCAGGGGGAGGCCCAGGCCACCCTCTGCGGGGTGATTGATGCGGGGCTCCATGATCAGTCGCACCAAAGAAGGAGACCTCATCCACCCTCTGTGTGGCGATCAGTCGCAGAGCCCTGGCTGGGTGGGAAGGGCTTCCCTCTGCTGGGCGATCAGTCGTGGAGCCCTGTGATCGATCACCTCAAAGAGGGAGGCCCAAGCTACCAGGCCGGCAGCACTGCAGCAGGTAGGCAGGGCCTCCCTCTGTGCAGCGATCCATCTGGGCGCCCCACAATTGATTGCCCCACAGAGGGAGGCCCAGGCCACCAGCCAGCGATCCTGTGGCGAGTGTGTGGGGCCAGCCATCGATCCCCCTGCAGAGGGAGGTCCAGGCTAGCCAAGTGATCGCACCTCACGCCTATGCTCGCAGAGGGAGGTGACCGGTGGTGGCGGAGGGAGGGGCAGCACCACACAGATGGCAAGCAGTGGCAGCAGCGGGGGCAGGGCCAGCTGCCGGCAACCCGGGGAAGGAAAGCCCCGATAGGCCCTGATCACCGGCCAGGCCTAGGCACCCCACCTGAGGGGTCCCAAATTGCTAGAGGATGCAGGCCGGGCTGAGGGACACTACCTCCCTTCCCCCCCACCCCTTCACGAATTTCATGCACTGGGCCTCTAGTTAATAATAGTTGAGCATTTATCATAATCCCTGATCTATAAGAGTATATTATCTAAAGGAGATTAATTAACTACTAAAATGGTTAAGATAGACATAAATAAAACTTTGAATGTATAAAGGGGTATATCAGACTTACTCCATAAATATCCACCTTTAGGATGCAATTCAGGTATTTTCTTTTTATTTATTTTTTAATTTATCTTTATTGTTGGAAGTGTTACAGATGTCTCCCTTTTTCCCCATTGACACCTTCTAGCCCCCGCCTCCTGCCCCCATAAATCAAGTATTTTCATAAAATTTTTTCAGCTTTTTATAATGGCCAGTGAGGCTCTGTTGGTTGGGCATTGTCCTCTGCACCGAAAACTTGCCAATTCAATTCCCAGTAGGAGGCATGTAGGAGGCAGCCCATTGATACTCCTCTCTGACATCGATGTTTTTCTCTCTTTCTCTCCCTCTCTAAAAAAAACACACACACAAAAAAAAAACAATAAAAAGTCTTTTTTTTAAAAAGTACTTCATGTTGTTTCCATTGTTCAGAACACTTTTGAGATGTCTTTTAGGAACTAGGCCATGTTTTCAGGATCTTCAATAATACCATGTTTTTTTCTTTTGAGGGTAGATTTGATATTTGAAACAAGAAAAAGACAATTTAGAATCAAGTTTGATGAATAAAAATGCATGGATAGGTAAAATACCTAAGTTAAGTTATAAAAAGCCAAATTGAAGAATAAGTATGAAAACTTGAAAAGTCTCAGTTATAAGTGCATATCCTTAAATTTCATCAAACTCACAATTGTAACCAAGGCTGCTCTTTATTCTTTCTGTAAAGGACCGTGCCTGGTGACCAGTATCTAAACACTTGCAGATTAGAGCCTGCTTCTCCAGAGACACTCACGTTTGTATGAGTGTGTTGATTTCTGGATTTGTTTATGCCATTTAGGCCTGTTATTAAAATTATGAAATAATTAAATATTTACTTGAATTATTCAAAACTGAGTGTGGCTCAGTGTTTAGAGCTTTGGCCTTTGCACCAAGGGGTATTGGGTTCGATTCCCAGTCAAGAGCATGTACCTGGGTTGCAGGTTCGATCACTGGCCCTGGTTGGAGTGTGTGCAGGAAGCAGCCAATCTATGTATCTCTCTCACTTTGATATCTCTCTCTCTCTCTCTCTCTCTCTCTCTCTCTCTCTCTCTCTCCCTCCCTCCCTCCCTCCCTTCCTCCCTTCCTCCCTTCCACTCATTCTAAAAACCAATGGAAAAAATATCCTCAGGTGAGGATTAACAACAGTGGAAAAAACAGTTGAGTTTGAAGAAAGAATTGTTTCTGTAAAAACTAAGTTAATTGAAACAATTTGGTTGACAAGTTAATAAAATCAGTGTTGAATTACATTTGTATGGAATAACTATAAAAATTGGGGATATCATATAAATATGAAAGGATTCTGCACCCTAATTGTTTCAGAAGTTCCTGAGTTTTTGGTGTACTTTTTTAAATTCCAGGGTTCATGATAATTTATAGATAGATTGACTGATAGATAGACAGACAGACAGACGGATAGATAGATACTTTTTAACCAGAACAACTTGGAAATCATAGAGAGTTGTTTTATGAGTGTGGTTTAAACAAAAGAGAAAGTGCAGAATTTTAGTACCTCTATTGAAAGAAAAGGCCTTCACAACTGTATGCATGTTTGTGTTTTAAATTAAACATTTTAATAATTTTATTTTTTAATGATTTCCCTCTCCATCTGACTAACCATCAATCCCAGTAAATGTAGGAATTTCTTCTATATTTATTTAATACAGTATACCTTTCAAACATAAAATCTAGTTTAAACAGAGAACTATTATTTGACAGGAGAGTGGAGCATAGTAATGGTGATAGCATTAATGCAGTTTCTTAG
The DNA here is from genome assembly GCF_964212035.1 of Myotis nattereri. Lineage (NCBI taxonomy): Eukaryota > Metazoa > Chordata > Mammalia > Chiroptera > Vespertilionidae > Myotis > Myotis nattereri. The sequence goes on along the minus strand of NC_138077.1, from coordinate 128,753,512 downwards.
TGTTAGCTACTTTTTTTTATTAACATCACCTATGTGGCTTATGTGCCTGTTACAACTGGTTGTGGATAAAAATGCTCAGCTTTATGAAACAAATGTGAATAAGATCTGCTTTTATTTTTTAGCCCAATTGCATCTCTGAAAACTCTTGATTCTCATTCATATGTTTAAATAAGGAGGTTGTGTTTTTCTTGTGCCTTCCTGAAGGTGTGATCCTTATTTCCCTGGCACTATGTGCTGATGCTGTTATTGGAAATGTTCAAGAGAAGGCTATGAAACTGCATAACGCCTCTAACTCAGAAATGGTAAATATTCTTGTGTTTTTTTTCTTCACAACACACAGACTAAAAATGGTGATATATTTAACTTTATGAAATAGTTATGGTATTGAATACTGGCGTTGCATTTTAAAACTAGTTTATCGTTTTCCTAGCTGGTTTGGCTCAGTGAATAGAACATCGGCCTTCAGGTTTAATTCTGGTGAAGGGCACATGCCTGGGTTGCAGCCTCCATCCCCAATAGGGGGCTTGCAGGAGACGGCCAATCAATGACTCTCTCTCATCATTGATGTTTCTATCTCTTGCTCTCCCTTCTTCCTCTGAAATCAATAAAAATATATTGTTTTAAAAAACCAAAAAACTAGTTTATCATTATTTTCATAAAAGTAATGCATTCAAACATAGGAAGGTAAAAAAATAAAAATGCTACTACCACTGCTAATAGCTAATGGTATGGTATTTGATAAATTTTTCCTCAATGATTTATACTTTTTACATATTAAAAAGATCCTTTGATACATAATTTTTCTCCTATCTTTGTATTTGGTATTATTTTCCATTTAGAAGTTTGTAATTTTTATGTGGTCAGGTTTATCTTTTCTTCATGGCTTCTGGCTATATATTATGATTGAAACAGGCTTTCCTAACACTAAGATTTAAGAATTTTACTGATGTTGCCTATTAATTTTATGATTTCCTTTTTAAAAAAAAAATTTTATACATATTTTATTGACTTCAGAGAGAGGAAGGGAGAGGGAGAGAAAGATAGAAACATCAATGATGAGAGAGAATCCATTGACTGGCTGCCTCCTGCACGCCCCCAACTGGGGATAGAGCCCACAACCCGGGCATATGCCCTTCACCGGAATCAAACCTGGGACCCTTCAGTCCACAGGCCAATGCTCTATCCACCGAGCCAGACCAGCTAGGACTGTTTTTTTTTGTTTTTGTTTTTTTTTAATATATTTTATTGATTTTTTACAGAGAGGAAGGGAGAGAGATAGAGAGTTAGAAACATCAATGAGAGAGAAACATCGATCAGCCGCCTCCTGCACATCTCCTACTGGGGATGTGCCCGCAACCCAGGTACATGCCCTTGACCGGAATCGAATCTGGGACCTTTCAGTCCGCAGGCTGACGCTCTATCCACTGAGCCAAACCGGTTTTGGCAGGACTGTTTTATTAAAGCTTTGATCCACTCAAAACTTTAAAAATTTTCTTCCATATGGTTGTTCACTCATCCCAATATCACTTACTGAATAATCCACTTTTTTAGCTTATTTTAAGTGCCTTCTTTATTACTTCATATTCTAACTTTGCATCCAGAATTATATTCTTTTATATTTATGTCTGCACCAGAACCATATGATGACAGTAGTTTTATCCAACATTTACCATCTATTAGGACTAGCCACCATTGTTCCTTTTATTTTTCAGAATATTACTATCAATAGTTATTCTTGGGTATTCATGTCCCCAAATAAAGTGGAAATGTAAGTTTTCTTCATATAAATCTAGCATATTTCTTTTGAAGTTAATGTTAGATGTTTCACCTTTTTGCCATTGTTACTGCAAATAATGCCTTTTCTTCCAGTGTATCTTCTAACTGGTCGGTATTTGTATATAGGAAAGTTATGGTGTGTGTGTTTGTGTGTGTGTGTGTGTGTGTGTGTGTGTGTGTGTGTGTTTACATTCACTTTATAGCCAGCCAACTTGCTAGAGAGACAGAGCAGACTGCATAAAGGAGTTACAGGACTGGCCTTTCCTGTTTCTTTGTCAGTATAGTGGATGCTCTAAGTCTCTAGGAACATAGGAACTTTAATCTTGTCATCATTTCCTTGATCATCATCATCACTAGTTCTAGATAAGGTAAAGAAAAAATAATTAAGAAAGTGTAAGTAATCAGAAAGTTAATGTAGTACAGTGGTTATGACCATAGGCTCTGGTCTGAGATGGCTTCAGTTCATATCCTATTATTCCTAGCCCTCTTGTTTGGTGAAGATGACAATATATGTTTTAGTTTCTTCATCTGAAAATTGGGAAATGATGATTAAAAGTACTAACGTCATAGGTTGGTTATGAGAAATAAATGTAATAATTGATATAGGGCATTAGTAGTACATAACAGTTATTTAAGTTTGTTTCTGTTTCTGCGTATGAGGAGTGTAATACATTGGGATAGAAAGCTTGGTAGGAAAATTGAGAAATTAAGCAATAAATATGCAGTATACTGCTTATTTTTGTTATATTTTAATGTCTTTGCAAACTTAACGTTTGAGTTCTTTTATGTTAATAAGTAGCTATAAAGGTTTTTTGTTGTGTTTGTGTATGTTTTTAGAATCCCAACATTCAAATCTGGTTTGACTTTAGTAATTAAACCAGTCAAAAAATGAATAATTATGGAACTGTTGTAGGCTACAGGAAATGCACCAGGTGTTAGGCCAGTGAGGTCAGGCCGGACCTGGGTTCAGCAACCTTGGTACTTGGGGTCTGGCTAGACAAAGACCCAAACTGTAAGAGAACATCTATGTATAAAAGGCTAATATGCTAAGTGTCCGACCGTTCGACCGGTAGCTATGACACACACTGACCACCAGGGGGAAGACGCTCAGTGCACAGGCATGGAAACATGGAACAGACTGATGAATCTCAGAGAGAAGGGGGGAGGTGAAGGGCGGGAAGAGATTAACCAAAGATCTTATATGCACACTAGAGGCCTGGTGCACAGATTCATGCACAGGTGGGGTCCCTCATCCTGGCCTGTGGGGATCGGTCTGAATCCATGCACTGGGCTTCTGACATCCCCCGAGGGGTCCTGAATTGCAGGAGGGCGCAGGCCAGGTCGAGGGACCCCACCGGCACACGAATCCCTGCACCGGGCCTCTAGTTTATTTATAAAGTCATTGAGGTAGAAGAAGTAATTTGTAAAAGAAATAGGCTTAGGAAACAAGTTATAAAGGTAAAGGAAGGGCCCTTGGAGCTTGGGAGTAAAAAAGGTAATGGTAACATGCCTGGGGGGAGAGTGAGGGAAGGGAAAAGCTCACTGGGTCCTCAGTGCTAAAGGATTTAGGGAAGGTCCCAGGAGAAGATCTCATGGAATATTCAGCAGCTTTCCAAGTGGGTCCTTTCAGGGTCTAGGTCTCCACTAATTGATTGGTGTGCACACAGGCAGGGGATTATTAGTCAGTGCAGCCGGTTGGTCCTGAGGTCAGCCGCGTGTCCCTTGACTGGTTTTGCTGCTTTTCTGGGCCAGGAGCTGAAATGCAGTTGAGGCCTGGATGTTACCTCTAGGAAGAAAGGTCAGGAAATCCAACTGAAAGGTCACCTGGAGGTGAGGGCCCACCCTTCAGTTGTCCTTTTCTAGGCACCTGGCGCTTTCTACCCCAGTGACCTTCTGTACCCGGCCCATCATCCTGGCTCTGCTCCTGTCTGTCTAACTGCCTGCCACAGAACCGTATATGAAAGGGTTAGTACTGCTGTGTTATATTGCACATAAAATAACGCGTAGACTTTTAAAGAGGATCAGCCATCATTTCCAGAAAGTTAAGCCATATTGAAACAGAGATGTTACTTTAAAAATGGTTTGTTCTACAAATTTAATTTAATAGATTAATTGAGCCACATGTTGAAAATCCTTCATTTTCTACCTTTGGTTTAATATCACTTTTTTCCATTTTATTTTTGTCTACTCTAGGTTTTGTATTCGTATTCAATCGGTTTTGTGTACATTTTATTGGGATTGACATGCACTAGTGGATTAGGCCCTGCAGTAACATTTTGTTCAAAGGTAAACACTAATCACATTTTTAAAAATAAACATCTTTCATTAAATAGTGTCCTCTGTATATCTGATTCCCCTTGTTCAAAGTACTATTTTTATGTAATTTGGTCACTCCTTTATATGTAGATCAAAAATTATTTGAGAATTGAAATAATTTATACTTAAATTTGTTTTATCCTTGTTCTACTCTATAATGTAATGTTTAAGCTGTTAATGATGTAGAAGTTGTGGATTTTAAATTTCATCATTGTTTTTCCATTAAATCAGAACTAAATAAGAATCTTTGCTTGACTGCATTATTTGAATGGCTTATTATTGCTCAATAAGTTGATGAAAGTGTGGTTTTATTTCATTTGTAATACCTCAGGGTTTGTTTTGCATTTTTCTCACAGGCTTTTTTATATGTTGCAGAATCTAATGCGAACCTATGGTTATGCTTTTCTTTTTTCCCTCACTGGGTATTTTGGAATTTCCTTTGTCCTGGCTTTGATTAAAAATTTCGGTGCACTTCTTGCTGTAACAGGTAAGAATAATATACCTGCTTAGATTATATATAAAATAAGCATTTAAATTTTCTCTGATGCTCTTTTTCAAAAGATAAGTATAGTACCTAATCTTCATTAAAAAGAGAATTGTCATATTTTTCCAATTCCTGGGCTTATGGTATGTTCTTTTAATTCTAAAGAAAATGATGTTTAATCTTAATTTCTTATCTGAAGGCTTAATTTTAAAGTCAAACATATGCATTTATCGAAATAGTAACCTTTAAATACATTAAAATAAGGTTTTATTAAAAAGTATAATGGATGAACATCTGCATAGAAACATAGTAGCTTTATACACTGTATAACTGAAAATTTCAGTTTTGTTGAAGTTAAAGTATGACAGATCTGTTTTGAACAAAGCTTTTTGGACACTTGCCAGGACATCAACCAAATGAGCTTTTCTTTTCACTAGCAATTATTAGGCACCTGCTCTGTGCTGGGACTTTGCCTCCACTTTAGAGGCATGGAATTTGTATTTGTTCTGCTGTGCAGGAGTGAGGAAAACAGATGAGGGGCTACAGGTGAGGCCTGAAGAGGGCAACAGATGGCTCCCACTACTACCTTGAATTGTTTGCCACATGAACAGTACAGATGATGAGTGCTCTTGGCCTCTCCCATGTGGAGAGAGCCCTGACGCCAGGATTGCAAGAAGTAGAAGAGCTCTGGCTTGCGTGTCAGAGAAGGCGGAGCCCAGTCCCGGCTCTAATGCAGGTTAATGACTTGTGATCTGGAGAGCGAGTCTTTCCTCTTCTGTGGGCTTCATTTCTCTTTTGAGTACTAATTGATTGAACTCGATTTATTTCCAGCAGAGATCTGTAGAATTGTAATTCATAATGCATATATATATATATATATACATATATATATATATATATATATATGTATATTAGTCAATTTATCTGATTTTAATTTTCTGTGGTTCTAGAGAAATACGTATTTTAATACCACAGAGTTAAACAAATGAACAAATACCTCTGTCTTTGTAAGAGTATATTTGCTTTCTAACTTTTCTCTTTATTTGCTCTGGTATGACTCTCGTTTTTAAAATTTACATCCCTAATGATAAATAGAGGGAATTTGGCTATAGAATAGGCCATATAACTAATCATTCAATTCATCTCATGCTGTCAAGAAAGATTGCAAATTCATATACTTAGCTTGGGTTCAAATTTTGCTTGTAAGATAGTAATTGTTTTAAACAGTTACTTATATCTATTGGTATGCATTGATTGAACCCTGATGTTTGTATAAAGAAATGTGAGCCCTGGATGGCTTCGCTCAGTGGTTAGAGTTGGCCCTCACACCAAAGGATCTCGGGTTCCATTCCCAGTCAAGGGCACATGCCTTGGTTGCAGGTTTCCCAGAGCTGTGCAGGAGGCAGCCAATATTGCATCTTTGCCACGTGGATGTTTGTCTCTCTTTCCCTCCCCCCCCCCCTCACCCCGCCTCTAGAAATTAATGGGAAAATAAAATATCCTTGAGTCAGGATTTAAAAAAAGAAAGAAAAGAATTGTGAGATTCAGTCCTGGTCTTGAAGGTTTAGGCCGGTCTATATCTAGCTTGTTAAAAGAAATCCAGAAGTGGTGATAATAATTATAGTTAATGCGCACATAGCCCTTACTTTGCACCAGTCACTATTTTATGTAGTTTACGTATATTTCATCTTAATCTTTGCTCGTACCCCATGCGGTATACTGCCTCTTAACCTGGTGTGGTGTCTCCATGCTCATCAGGAATCCAGGCTTCTTCTATGTATTCTGCCATCTTATTCCTCATTCCAGTCAGTGAGATGGAGAGAAGATGAAATACACATTTCTCTTTATGGAAACTTCCTATAAATCACACTCCTAGAGACAGCACTTTTTCTCACATTTTCATTGACCAAAATCTAATCAATCACATGATCACACCTAGTTGTAGGAGAGGCTGAAAGTTATGCCCATTTAAAAAAAAGGGGGAGAGGTGTCCGTTTACTAAAGTAAAAGAAAAGACAGATTTGGGAATCGGGCTCTGATACATATTTCCAAAACAGTTTCTTCATTTTGTATTCATTCATTCATCATTGAACAATAAGTGCCAGGAATTAGGGAATCTGGAAATATAAGGATGAATGAGACAAGGAATTAAGTAAAGTACACAGTCTAATGGGAAGATAGCAACTGCTAATGAAAAGTAAGGGAAAAGCTGTAATGGAGATATATGCAGTTGCTTATATCTACCTGGGTAGGACTAAGGAGGAAGGTTTCAGGGCTTGCAACAGACTTCATTTGAAGTAATAACTTCAAGGTTAAGTAAAAGTTAATACAGATAAAGAGGATTGTAAGGATTACTCATCAGCTTAATCATATATGACTGCTATTAAGATATTAGATTGCTACTTTTAAAGACTAACCCCTAATCATATCTTCTTTGGGAAAGCTTTGCTTTCCTGCCAAACTAAGTCTCTCTAAGGCAGAGGTGGGGAACGTCCGGCCTGAGGGCCATATAAGGCCAGCAAAATCATTTGGTCTGGCCCTGCCAAGGCATTAGGGGTAAGTTAATTAAATGTTTAACCAAATATAGTAAGCTAATTTTTAAGTTGATAATTTTGTTTGGCCCTCAAATGATGTTATAAATATCCAAATGGCCCTTGGCAGAAAAAGGGTCCCCACCCCTGCATATGCCTCCATCATGTCATGGCCTCCATGTATTTACTACATGGCCTCAAGTATTTACTACCGGTGTGCTTTAACATTTATCTGTAGTATTTAATGTCTGTACCCTTACTAGACTATAAATTCCATAGTAGCAGCAACAGTTAGTTTTTATTTGCTTTTTTTTTAACTTTATTTTTTTTAATATATTTTCATTGATTTCAGAGAGGAAGGGAGGAAAGAGAAATAGAAAGATCAGTAATGAGGGAGAATCATTGATTGGCTGCCTCCTGTATGCCTCCTACTGGGGATCAATTGAGCCCGCAACCTGAGCATATGCTCTGACCGGAAAGCGAACTGTGACTTCCTGGTTTTTAGGTCACCACTCAACCATTGAGCCACACGGGCTGGGCTGTTTGCTTTTTGCTTTCCATTGTTTCCTTGCACCTCATATAGATCCTAGCACATAGTAGGCTTTGTAAATACGTGTTAAATGAATGATTCCAAAATTATTTCCAGGATAATAGGCACATTCTAAACCAACCTTTCTTCCTACAGTGACAACAGGAAGAAAAGCCATGACCATTGTACTTTCATTTATATTCTTTGCTAAGCCATTCACATTTCAGTAAGTATGTTTAATTCAACAAGTTTCTCAGCTTTTAGATACTTTGTTCCACACTTCCTCTGAAACAGCCTTAATTCTTTATAAAGCTTATTTTTTATCTCTATCCCTATTTTATTGATGTCTTTCTTCTGTTTCAGAAGTTTATGTAATTATTTTGAAGAAATCATTTTGTACACTTAAATTCTCTAACCAGAGTCCCAGGGCAAATGTGATCCTGTTTGCAATATAAATGAGTATGAGCTATGTGTTGAGATTAAGGGATTCATTCCCCCTTGTCCTAGTGCAAATATATAAATTATATATATATATATAATTTTTTTTAAATTATTGGTTTGTTTCCCTGCTTTTTCCCGCAAAGGAGTGAGGTAGAGAAGAATTCTATCTGTTGTGCCCTAATGATTTAGTTAGTTTGTGGCTTTTTGTGAAAGCCTTTATTGTTTTCTGTACTGTCAAGATGTGTTTGAAATTAGCATCATTTAAAGCATGATGCTAGCAATTCCTAATCAGTCAGATCTAATCTGATCTAAAGAATCACTTACCTTGATTAGGAATTGAGAAGATTCAAACCTAGGAATTATCAATGTATAAAATTAAAGGTAACTACAAAATAAATTTCCATTCATATATTTTGTTTTCTATAAATTGATTACATGTGGAAGGTATACATTATGGTAATCTTTGCCAATTCATCTTTCTCTGGATGTTTCCCTTTTTATCTTTATATTTTCTACCCACCTGGGATAACTAGTTGTATCCCCAAGATGGCCACTGGCAGATTTACGAATCCAGGGCTTTTAAGTGTACTCTTAAGACTTCTGGTGGCAATTGGACTTTGAATTTTCTATTATCCAAAAATTCAAATGAACTATATTTTGTAGTTTGTAAAGTACCTTAATTCTATATATATACTTAACATACTAGTAAAATATGAAATTCTAATCTGATCTAAAACTATCTTTGTTTTAACACTTATTGCAGGTTTCCCATTTCAAAATTTTATTTTATTGCATGATTTTTGTGAATTTATCACCAAATTCTGTGGTGAATAATAAATTGTTATCTTAATATTAAACTTTTTTTAATATACATTTTTTCTCTTAGGTACATATGGTCTGGTTTGTTAGTTGTCCTTGGTATATTTCTCAATGTTTACAGCAAAAATATGGATAAAATAAAACTACCATCGATATATGATCTGGTAAACAAAACAGTGGAAGTGAAAAAATCAAGGACGTTGGCACAAACTGTGTAGGCGGTGATGCCTGCTGTTTCATATAGAATTCTAAGGACCAATCATCAATTAATTCACTTGCCAAAGGGATTATTATAAAAACCAAAGGAACTGACGGCATTTGTGACTGGATTATATATGAAGTCAGCCCTTTTCCTCAGAGCACTTTTTGAATGTTCAGCTTCTGAAGCAATCAGGAGAGCAGCATCTGTCACACCTTAGAATAATATGTCAATATAAAGGACTGTAATTATGAACAGTTTGTTGAGAATTTCACTGGAAATGGACCATGGTGTAAGACTAATTAGATATCATTATGGCATATCAGAGAAACTGATATGTAATAGACTGTTTTGTCTTCATTCCATTTTGGTGGTATTTAAATTGATTCTCTGTTATAAGAGTGAACTGATGATTTAAAGTCTAGTGATAATAACTTCATTATAAATAAAAATTATTCTGTGATTATTTTATTAAAGAATGTATTGATAGAATTTTGTTATAAAGAGGGAAGTAAAGATTGGAGTAAGGCTTTACATAAACTTTAAAACTTAGGGCTTTCTCTGATAACTTAAAAATATTCTTTAGAGAAAACATGCTTTAATTTTTCTGTGAAATATAGCCAGTATAGTAAAAGGAGACAACATACTGCACCCTATAAGTATATATCACAAGAAAAACTTGCTACTATTCATCAAAGAGGTGCTAAAAGATTTAATCATTAGGATTCTTTAATTGAAGGCAAAATAATTGATGTCTTAAATTATTATAAAATAATAAAATTGTCATCATTTTTCTTACACAATTGAATTTGGAATTTATTTTGTCAGGTTGCAGATGTAATAAGGTAACCTTAAGAAATACAAATAGATACAGCAAATTTGTACAGTTTGTTGCTTGCAAGGTTTTCATCTAAACTCATAAGATTTTTTCCCTTATATTTTAACAGTGAGTTTTTGGAATTGCTTCCACTATATTTTTTAAAATGCTATTAATCTTCATTTTCAGTGTAAGTAATGTTGATTAAAACAGTATCTCTGCTATTGGTGATATTACTTGTATTTTGTCAGTATAATATACTTGGAATATTTAATCTCAATTCTTAAAATTCTGTTGTATGATGATGGTGACTTTAACCTGTTATGTGCTTTTGTACAACAGAGCTCGTGGTAATTTAAGAATCTAGCATAAGGAATTTGGACTGATTTTTATTTGTTATATGTTAAAATACTGTGGGTGTTTTATTTCGAAGTGGTAATCAGTTTTAAGTTTCTATATTTCAAAATGAAAGGAATCTTAATTTCTACTTTATAATTCTGCCTTAAACTCTAAGACAATAAGGATTTATGCTTTTAAAAAAAGTTATTTTTCCAAATCCTTGATAAAATAGTATAATTTTAACTTAATATGGACACCATTTTACCTCCATGCTTTTCTAATTTTTTTTACCACTGTTTGCCTATTACAAACTCATCACATCCCCCAATTTTAAAAAATCAGTTTTCTAGCCTAACCCTTTATACTCCATTTCCTTTTTTTACCTGCCATCAGATGGAGATAAACTTTATCTCACTTATTTGTATCCATGGAGTTGTATTAATGAATAGTCTGAAGTATAGAATAATTTCTAGAGCAGTGGTTCTCAATCTTGACTGCACATTAGAATCACCTGGGAATCTTTTTAAAATCCTGATTTCTGGGCCTCATCCTCCGGAAATTCTGTTTCTTGTTATGGGGTGGGGCCACAACATTAGTAACAAAGAAACAGAATTTCTGGAGGATGAGGCCCAGAAATCAGGATTTTAAAAAGATTCCCAGGTGATTCTAATGTGCAGCCAAGGTTGAGAACCACTGTTCTAGAGTAAAGGAAATCAACGTTTGTATATTTGTACCAGATTTTGTTATATGATCTTTGATTAATATTATGTCATCCCAACAACCAAATAATAATAAGGGAATTAAAAATAATAATTGAAATTGTTAATGTTTAAGTGTTTGGTAGGTGTCAGGCACTATTATAAGTGCTTTATCTGTAATAACTTATTTAATCCTCACAACATGTCCATGAGGGTAAGTGTTTTCCTCCTCTTATAGATGAGGAAGCTGTGGCCCCAGGGAGTGAGTGACATTCCTCGCCTTACCTAGCTGCAAAGGGCCAGAACTGTCTGTCAAGCACTCTGGTTCCAGAGTCCATGCTCTTAATCACTATGTTGCCTCTCTCAGTAGATGTGATTATTCAAGTTCACATTTTTGCAAATACAGAAATTGAAGATGAGTTCACAATTACATAACTGTTATGGTATATTTCTATCCGTTGAACTCCGCTATGAACATTTAAGTTACCCAAAGTAACATTAAGTAATGAGGTGTCTCTCAATAAAGAATTTGAGACATATTGAATGAATAAGCAAGGATGTTTTGCTTAGAACATTCGTTAAATGCAGAGATATATGTGTGTCTTAAGCAGTATTAGATATAAATTGTTTCGTCAGCTATGTTCACATTAATTGTGTATCATACAGTAGGCACTCAGTAAATATCTGTCATATAGGACTAAGAACATCAAAGAATATCAGTAGATCAAAAAAGATAATTGGAGCCGAAACCGGTTTGGCTCAGTGGATAGAGCGTCGGCCTGCAGACTGAAAGGTCCCAGGTTCGATTCCAGTCAAGGGCATGTACCTGGGTTGCGCACATCCCCAGTGGGGGGTGTGCAGGAGGCAGCTGATCAATGTTTCTCTCTCATTGATGTTTCTAACTCTCTCTCTCCCTTTCTCTCTGTAAGAAATCAATAAAAATATATTTTAAAAAAAAAGATAATTGGATAAATGACATTGTGAATTTTGCCTTATTATGTCCCCTTCTTTGGCATATTCAGTCAACAAAATACATAGCAGAAGAATCTAGCTAACTCTTGTGGATCATTGTATTAAGATTGGACCTAGAGGTGATCCAGAGCCCTCAGTAAGGCCGTGTTGCGTAATAAAGAATCTGGCTGACCTTCATCCCTGTTCTCTGGAAGGGAACTTTTAATCCTTGGAGTTTCCCAAGTGTTGGGAGTGTCTTTGTTATTCATGGTGGGCCCTTAGATAATGACAAGGTGGAGACCGATCTTGCTAGAAAGACTAACCTTGTGACTCTAGGGTTGGGGTTTTGAACCACATTATATCAGCCCAGCCTGTTGGGGGGCAGGGAGGGGAGAAGGTGTTTGGAGATTGAGTTCAATCATGTGGCCAATGATACAGTCAATCATGGCTGTGTAGTGAGACCCCAATAAAAACTGGACACCAACTCTTGGGAGAGCTCCACTGCTTGGAAATACACATTGATATGACAGGACAATGATTCATCCTGAAAACATGGAAGCTTAGTGTTTGTTACTCTCCCAAATCTTGCCCCATCGGTCTCTTGTCAGGTCCTAATTTTTATTCTTTATAATAAAATAATGGAAATTATAGTGCTTCCCTGAGTTCTCTGAGTTGTTCTAGCAAACAGTCAAACCTGAGGGGCTAGTGGGAACCCCTTGAATTTGTAACCAGTTGGTAACAGGTGTGAATAGCCAGGAACCTCAGAGATTGCAGCTGGTGTCTCAAGTGAGGGCAGTCTTGTGGAACTTGATCTAACTCCAGATAGAAGTTCACTGCAGGCTTTATGCTCAACAAATGTTTTTAAATAATTATTAGTATTCTCTGGACTATAATCTAAATCTCTTAATTTTCTCAAGTGATTTCCCGTAAATCCACTTTACATTCTAGATTCTGCCTTGCTCAAAAAGAATTTTAGTAAGATTTGACTAGGATAATGGACCATTAATATGACTTAGCATAATGAAAATATTTGTGCATTTCACCCTCGCTGTTTTGGCTAAGGGGTCCCAGGTTCAATTCCAGTCAAGGACACATACCTTGGTTTCAGGCTCCTCCTTGGCCCAGGCCCTGGTCAGGGTGCGTGCAGGAGGCAACCAATTGATGTGTATCTCTCACTGCCGGGAGCCGGTCCATCCTTGCTGTTTCAAGGGACCTGGCATATATGGCATACTGTTCTTAACATGTTTGCTCACCTTCTTGGCACTATGTGTTTTAACCAAGGTCACCTCTCTGAGAAAGGTTGTTTCCCCAGGTAGGGATTTTCCCCTGAAGTTAGGGAGGGAATAAAACCCCTTAACTAAGTGCCAGGCGGGTAATTAATCACTTTAACTACGAGCAATCATGCTTAAGCTACATAATCTTTACTCCCTGGAATGGAGATAAGAAACGCCCTAACCTTTGGAATAGAGATTGATAGGATTGGAATCAACTGGTATAAATACAGATGTAACAAGACAACAGGACACAGAACCTAGACACAGAACCTACACAGAACCTAGAGACAGAAGAACTTCGCTGGAGAGAACATGGCAAAAGATCCTGGACAGAACTTAGAACACAGAACCTAGACACAGAACCTAGAGACAGAACATGGCAAAAGATCCTGGACAGAAACTGGCCACAGAACCTAGCGAGAGAACCTGGCTGAAGAACCTAGAGACAGAACCTGGCTACAGAACCTGGATAGAACATGGCAAGAGAACCTGACTAGAACCTGGTGACTGAACCTGGCTGGAGAACCTGGACAGAACCTGGCTGGAGAAACTATCGAGGGAACATGGCTACAGAACCTGGCTGGAGAACCTGGAGAACCTGGCTGGAGAACCTAGCAAGAGAACATGGACACAGAACCTGGCTGGAGATCCTAACCAGAACTTCGCTGGAGATCCTGGCTAAAGATCCTGGCTAGGCTGCTGATCAACTGAACGCTGTCTCCATGTCATTCCTTCTTCGCCGACTCCGTCCACACCTTTGGGGACCCCTGGACCTGCTGGGGTTGGACCCCAACATCTCACATCAATGTTTCTCTCTTTCTGTCTTCCACTCTCTAAAAAAATCAATGGAAAAATATCCTCGGGTGAGGGTTAACAAAAAATAAAATATGCATTTCGATATCACATTTGCTCTGTAAACTACACAGTTATCAAATTATCAGTCTATTATCAAATTATATTATAAAATTATCATAATATTGCTCAGAATCTTTGTGTGCTGCCTTCCTAATGAAGCACATGACAATTTTTCCTAATATGTTTGAGCAAAATGTTCATATTTTCACTTATTCTTATGTCCATATTGAATGTCCTTGTACTTGTCCACTGAGCCAACCGTCTTAACCTTTTTAACAAATTGTGTAGCATCACTGACTTGACTGCTCTATTTTTATTTAACATCATTTATTCCTCCAGGCCAGTATGAGCTAGGCATTATATGAGATGCTGAGCATGCAGAAAAGAATCTATAACCTTCACTCAAGGCATACCCATTCTAAAGAAGATTGCTGTGATATCTATTTAAAAATATATTACTATCCCCAGCCAGAGTGGCTTAGTTGGTTGAGCATCATCCTATGCACAGAAAGGTTGCCAGTTCAGTTCTGGCCAGGGCACACGCCCGAGTTTCAGGTTTTAACCCTGGTTGTGCACATAAGGAAGGCAACTGATCGATGTTTCTCTCCCCCTTCCTCTTTCTAAGTGTGTCCTTGGATGAGGATTAAAAAAATAAAAAATACATGTAGGTTATCTCATTAACATTAAGTTTTCAAAATAATTCCCCACAGTGGTAGTGATTCTAAAATTTTAATGTGTATGTGAATCACCTGAAGATCTTAAAAAGGAGAATTTTAATTCAGTAGGATTGGCATGGGGCCTGGTATTTTGCTCCAACAAGAAACTGATGCTACATCAATTTGGTCCATGGACTACACTTAAGTCTCAAGGCCTTAGAGAATAAACTCCAGAAGTTTTCAGAACCAGGACATCTTGAATTATTTGGATAATGTTCTCCTGATTTCCTTCCATTTCCTAACTTCCCGTTCTGTGTAACCTAATCTGATTTAAGAGACTTTCACAGTTTCTTTGTCCAAATGCAACAGAGTTGCTTGCATAAGTGAAAAGATTTCTTGAGTCATTGTAAGTATATAAAAGATTTAATATTCATTACTTTCTCTATAAATGTTACTTTTTAAAATCTCCACGAAAGTAAGATAAAACCCATAATTTCCCACCAGTCATGGTCTGTTGTTTTAATTTCATGGCATGTAGTTAGAGTACTTTTTGTGCTATTCTGCAGTGACATTATGAAGAAAAGGTTTGCTTCAGTGGTTCACCACTGCTTCAGAAGGAACTGGATTCCAGCGGGTTCGGGAAGTAGGACTTAACACTTAAGGGATTCTTCTGAGACTTTAATCACAAAATGTGTTTTATTAATATCTTAATCCTGTGATACCCCCAACATTTCTAAGATATAATAAGATCATTTCAATCAGTGTAATACAATGGATAAGACTTACATAGATAAAACAAGTAAAGAAATGTGGATAATTTTTCATGATGACAATAGAAATGAGACCTTGGAGTCTGATTATTGTAGATCTCATTGCAGGACTCAGCTTCCATTTTCTCCTAATGCCAGGTGCATTGAAAGAAACAAAAGCAATCAGGTATATAGTGTGTTTCATTTCTGACTCAACAGAATATGAGCACTTGAAAATGGATTTTTATGTTTTGATAAGGTTTATTAATATGTACCTTAATTGTGCCCCCCCCCCCAACTGCCCTCCCCTGGTGGCTTGATCACCCACAACTGCCCTCCCCTGCCAGCCTGATTGCTTTTGTTCCTTTCAATGCACCTGGCATTAGGAGAAAAGCAGGGGAGGGCAGTTGGGGGCAACCAGGCTGGCAGGGGAGGGCAGTTGGGAGGGGGGGGGCAGGCCTGCAGGGGAGGACAGTTGTGGGAGGGGGACCAGGCCGGCAGGGGAGGGGCAGTTGTGGATGATCAGGCCAGCAGGGGAGGGCAGTTGGGGGTGACCTGGCCAGCAGGGGAAAGCAGTTGGGGTGGTCAGGCTGGCAGGGGAGTGGTTAGGGGGTGAACAGGCTGGCAGGCAGGGGAGCGGTTGGGAGCCAGCAGTTCCGGATTGTGAGGGGCATTTCCCAGATTGGAGAGGGTGCAGGCTGGGGTGATTTAATTAACAATTCTCTGATTACCATCCCAATCCATATAAATAATAGCTTGCTGGCTGTTAATTCAATTTATTTTTAAAATACTGGTTTATTTACCAATTTAAATTAGTAAAACTTCAAATTTAAGCAGTAACATTTGTAATGTTTAACAATTTAAGTATAGATTTAAAATCCTTTGGAAGGAAAATTAACTAATAGAAATAGAAAATGAAATTCAGTCATTACAATAAGCTTAAATTTCATATCATGATTAGATAAGATTGTTTTTAATATAATTGAGATTGGAAGACTTTACTTCACCTGAAAGTATTGATTATTTGAGATGATACCAATTCAAATATCTTGTAAGATTTCTCAATTTTGCTGTTGTCTAGTTCACAGTGAAGAAAGCATCACTAGTACAAAACCCAATGAAATTTGAAAGGCAGAAATCATTTCTATTGAGCAGACGTGGAACAGGCCTCAGCCAGACAAATGACATGCCTAAGGTTCACATGTAGGAAGTGGCAGAATGGACCTGAATCCAGTTCCATTGACTCCAGATCCTAATGCCTGTCTAATAGCCTGCCATTCCTGAACTTCTACCCTTTCCAACTTCATTACCACCTTAGGATGGCATCCTCACCACTTTTTCTTTGTCCTCCCAAAGAATGAATGCTGCCTTCCTTCTCTGGACCACTTACATTGGGCAAAACTTTACCATGGAAGGACTTTTGTGGGCAATCCTGTTGGTGTATTTATTAACCCATCTCAGAATACCAACTTCCTCAATCAATCTTTAGGAGGGATGCACAGACAGGTGAAAGGGCAAGGGATTTTCTGCTGGTGTCTCTGATCAGCCAATCCACCTATGCATCAGTGCAATAGCCCTGTTTTGCGTGCAGGCATTAGGGCAGTTTATCAGCATTTAATGGAAATCAATCATAGGGTGTTTAGGGACAATGGGGTGGGGAGTAGAATCAAAGGACTGATCACAATCTGAATTTTGTGAACCAAGAAGTGCTGAACAAAGAGCCAAGGCAAGTATGGTCAGAGCTGAGAAGACATCAATGGAAATAGGACACATGGCAGAAGATTAATTACCAGGGGGGAAATAGAGAATGTAGCCTCCAAGGTCAGAGGTGAACCAAATGGAATCTGACTTGCTAAACTATGGTCCATTAGCCTCCCCCAGCAGGAAATCAAAATGGGACTAAACCTAGAGCTGGTGTAGAGATTAAAGGTAATTAACAATGGGAATTTCAAAAATATGGCATGTAAGAGCAAGATCAAAAGCTATACTTAATGACTTCAGGTGACTCTTCTATGTTAGATGGAGGTATTGTTACCATCATAAGAAAGAGAATAGAGAATTGGGAATCAATACTCCTGAATTATTGTCAGTAATATGATGAGATTTAGTATAAATTGCTTGATTTTACTAACTTTACCCACAATATTGAAAAAGAGATGATTAAACCTTCACAGAATTGAAGTTTTTTGTGATAGTTTTGTTAAATGGCATATAATTTGAAATTATAATATTGAGAATTCATATGATTCTCAGCTTCTCTAAGCATGCAACTTAAATAATATTATGATTTCACTATATCTTCCAAATAGACATAAATATTCAAATGAGGTGGCTATAATGTCAGAAAGCTTCATTGTAAGTGCATGAACATGGACTTCTTCTAGAGAGCAGAGATGATCATAAACAATTCAGCTCCATTTTAAAATGACATTGACACAAGTCCACTAAAATTAATAGTCCCATCTGAACTGATTTTTTAGAAAGGTTAATAATAATAAGCCATGACCCACATGACTTCTCCACTGAAAGTATGAATTATTAGTGATTGTAATAAGTAATGGAAAAATAGTGAGCTTTGATTTTTCTGTAGTTGTTTTTTTCTGATGACATCCATTGACCCAAATGACACTTTGCTTCATCCCTTCAACAAATATGTATTGAGCAATCTGCAAGGCTCTTAGAATATATAGATGAATGAAAGACTGAGAAATTGTCACAGATTGGAGGAGACAGAACAACTAAATGCATCATGGTATTCTGGTATTCTGGATTGAATCCTGGGACAGGAAAAGAACAATAGTGGAAAATTTGGTGAAATCTGAATAAACTCTGTAGTTTAGTTAAGAGTATGATATCAATGTTAATATCTGAGTTTAAAAAATGTTTGATATATTTGATATGTTAATACTCAAGGAAGCTGGATGAAGTGTATATGGGAGCTATTTGTATTTTTTTCTACTCTAATGTAAATCTAAAATTAATTCAAAATAGAATTTTTTAAAATAAGAGGGTTTATTAATAAAAAGTATATCACCAAGAACGTAAAACTGGGAGCCACGAAGTAGGAAAAGAAAATTACCACAGAAAACCAAAAAAGAGCTCATATCTAGAATATGAAACTTGAGACATTTTACAAGAGGATGGCCAAATGTTCATAAACATATGAAAAGGTACTCAATATCATTAGTCATCAGTTAATATAAATTTAACCTCAAGTGAAAGTCTACTACAAACTTACCAGAAAGGCTACAATTAAAGATATCTAAATATACAAAAAAAAAAAAAAAAAAAGTTGCAGATCCATCCAGTGTTAGGGCACAAGGACACATACCTAAGTTTCAGGTTCGATTTCCTAGTTAGGACCAGTATGGGAGGCAATGATCCCTCTCTCTCTCTCTCTCTCTCTCTCTCTCTCTCTCTCTCTCTCTCTCTCCTCTCTTTCTCTCCTCAATAAACATATCCTTGGGTGATTAAAAAAAATAAAAGAATATTTGGAGCAGCATCACTAATAAATTAGAAACAGACTGGGAGATACAGAGAACAGACTAACAGCATTCAGAGGGGAGGGAGTAGAGGGGCTGGGGACAGTTAGAAGGGGGCAAAGGGGGGATAAATGGTGATGGAAGGAGACTTCACTTGGGGTGGTGAAAAAAATATGTAGATGATTTATTATATAATTATACCCCAAAACCTATATAATTTTATTAACCAATGTCACCCCAATAAATTCAATTTTTTTAAAAAGAAAATTTACTAGAGCTATCTATCCTATCTAATAAAAGACAAAAAGGGTAATTGACCATATCTTCGCTATGCTTCCCATTGGCTGATCAGCACGATATGCAAATTAACCACCAACAAAGATGGTGGCTAATTTGCATATGTAGGCGCCAAGTAATCGGGCGAAGCCGGCTGGCCCCAGGCAGGAGCAGCAAGTGAAGGCCGGTGTGGCAAGCGAAGAGCAAAGAGGGAAGCCCACTGTGCCAGTCTGGCCCCCGGGTCCCACGCGGTGGGCGAAGAGCTAAGCTTCTCCCCCACTGCGTTGGCCTTGACCCCGGGGCTGGAGTGGCCAGTGAAAAGCGAAGAGCAAAGACCGCTGTGCTGGCCCCTCCCGGCAAAGAGCGAAAGCCTGGGTTCTGGGCGCCGGAAGAAAACTGGTGCCAGCAGCCAGGGGAACGGGCCCCCAAGGGGCCCCAGACTGCGAGAGGGCATAGGCCGGGCTGAGGGACCCATCCGAGTGCACAAATTTTTGTGCACCGGGCCTCTAGTATGTATATAAGCCTAAGCAATCATTATGACTGAATGACCAGAATGACCGGTCGACCAGTCACTATGATACACACTGACCACCAGCGGGCATATGCTTAATGCAGGAGCTGACCCCTGGTGGTCAGTGTGCTCCCACAGCCAATCTCCCATGGCCCACCAACCTCCCACAGCTCCTCCCCCCAGCCAGCCGGACCCCCATAGGCCCCAACTGGGAGACCAGCCAGCCAACCTCCCAGTTTCCCTCCCCCTGGCAAGCCGGCCCCCTGATAGGCCTCAATCACCAGCCAGGCCAAGGGACCCCACCTATGCACAAATTCGTGCACTGGGCCTCTAGTAGGACAATAATTGCCAATGTGTGCTGCCTTAAAAATAAGTCATTCCTTATCTCTTACTGAAGTCACTTCCAGGTGAGGAGATTTTTAAATGAACCAAAACCTATCTTTCAATTAGTATTGTTCTCATAAAGTATTAATAAAAAAATAAATAAATAAAATAAAAAGTCCTCAATTCCTTGATACTGGAGACAGAAGAGTAGGAAGTCTTTAAAAAAAGAAAAAAAAAAGTTGTTAACCTCATAAATTGATAAACTCAGAGAAACGTTTCTCTAGTAAAATATTGTACAACCACTATCTGCTGACCTGATTTACCCCAAGCATTTGCTCAAATCTCATTTATATTTTATTAGTGACTTACTTTAAAATAAACAAAAAGTTAGGCTTCAGGAGAAGGTAACTTGGAGTCAAGGAAGAAAGATTTCAGAGCCAAGTCATAGCCAGCCTCATATATGATGGTCTCATGGAGTTTCCTGTGTCCTCCATGCTTGTCTAGTGGACTTTCCATCATAATTATCCATTCAAATGGGACACCTGAGGCCGAGTGCACCGGGGCATGCATATTCATTACCAATAGTTGAGGAAATGCCATGTCACACCCCCACAAGGGCAGCCTTATGGAAAATAAACATGTCCTCACCCTTAAAATTGAATTACCTGCAGCCCATGGCATTTTGGGACTGTAACATTTAACACAATTCCTAAGCTCAGAACTTCCCTCTTCAAAATAGCTTTAACTTAATTGCTATAATTCCATTTTCACATTTGCCAAAGCAAAAGTCCCATTTGTTCTGAACCCATCATGGCAAGACATGTCTCATAAGCTATATTCCCCAAAGCTCCTCTATCCACAGAACCTATAGGTAGATCTCTACTTAAAGAGATGAGGACAGAGAAGTATCCAAAGGAAAAGGCAGTTGGAGGAATTTTAGGATTAAATAGAACTACGGAAAGATTCACTCTATTGTCAAGTAGAGTTGTAGATTCAGATATATGTATATAAATGATAGATAGATAGATAGATAGATAGATAGATAGATAGATATAGATATACTAGAGGCCCGATGCACAAAGATTCGTGCAAGAATGGGCTTTCTTTTCCCCAGCTGCCGGTACTGCCTTCGCTCCGGTCCAGAGCCACCTTTCTGCCTTCGTTCCAACCCGGACCCGCATTTCTTCCTTCCCACGCTGGCCAGAGGCCTGGAGCGGCTGGAGCAATGTGGAACATGGACGTCTCACCCCGCCCCTGGCTGCTCTGCGCCTGCATATACAAATTAACCCGTCATCTTTGTTGGGTTAATTTGCATACTCACTCCTGATTGTCTGGTGTGTGTCATGAAGGTATGGTCAATTTGCATCTTTCTCTTTTATTAGTGTAGATGGTATACACACTTTAACAGCTGATAGCTCAATTTTAAAAATGAAATGATGAAATTTATTTTAATAAACACTGACTTTATAATTATACATATATACATATACATATACATATATATTAAATTGGCAAATATCAGAATTCTGGACAAATATGTATTAGAAATATGGGTTGAAATTAATGAGCCCACAATGTCTCATCTTGAAGTGTATTAAAAAAGCATCTCAGTACAACATAAAATTTCAAGTAAAAGAACTATTGACATTTAATCATTGCATGCCAAAAAATAAAGAATATAAGTACAAAAGAATATAAACTGTATTACTGCATTTATACAAAGTTCCAAAGGAAAAAAAGGGCAAAGCAAAGCTATAATGTTTAGAGATGCATTAAATGAATGTAACTTGCCTACCTCCATATGTGTGTTTCTTTAAACACTCTGGTAAAGATATATATTCAGCCCCAGATACTTTTTCATCACATGCTGCATTTAGTGTTTTCATTTAGAAAACAGATCTAAAGCACTAGTCATATCATTCTTCTGTTGGCAATCTAAATATAAAATCCTGCCAGTATTGCATCCATTAAAACAGTCTAGGAAATTAAGCACTAATTCCCTCTTTAAATGGTCATTTCTGTTTTTTTTATTTTCTAATTATCACTGTAATGAAGTGGCCAGTATTATGGTAGGAAGCGATTTCAAAGGCAGCCATTCTTCTTATTAATCATACACTTTATTTCCCCCCTAATGTGAGTCTGCCCCAGTTACATAAAATGCATGTGCAAACTCCATATCTGCTGAACGAAGACAGTTCTGGAATAGCAAGTCATACTTTCAGCTCAGAGAGCTCACCAGCGTTTCACTGGAGGAAGGCCATGTATTTTCCCTGTTAGATCATTTCTGATCACCCTGATATGTTCCTCTCAGCAGTCGATTTTCACTATCTTAAAACACTGCTATAGTATTAACACATCTGATAAGAACAACTTGTATCAAAAAAAAAGTGTACCCATTTTAACAGCTGATTGCTCAATTTTGAAAATGAGATGTATTTTAATAAACACTGCCTTTATAATTATTCAAAGTGTGTATATGAGAAAACTACAAAACACTGTGAAAGTATTCATTTTTGTTAAGCTATCGTTCTGCTCATGCTCTCCCATACCATTGGTCATGCCATTCTCTCAGCTTCTCCTCTTTCTGTTCCCCATACTTGTAAAAGCGAGACCTAGCAAAAGTTATTTGCCTTCAGAGTCAAAAGGGGATTTCTTTTTTAACTTGGATCATAGCCCATCTGATCTTTCTATGTCCCTTAAGTTTACTTTGCAGCAAATGACTGCAATGTGGTCAAGCGAAGGTCAGGGCTTCTAGCCTGCGGATTGCATGTGGTAACATTGAGTCCTGCTTTCAGCTGCTGTATTACGCTGGTGTCCTGATCATTTACTCCAAGACAAACAGTGATACTCATGCACTAGCAATTTTAAATGGGAACAGCATCTAGAAATGGGTCGTTACGGTATCTATTTGAAAATGAGCAGTGCTGAAGTCTACAGTTTGAACTCTTGACTGGGTTATGTTCTGATGGAAAAATACAGAAAATGATAATACTGACCACTGCAATTGCATTTAGACTATATATTGGATGTATTGGATGATTTTATCATTGTCATATGTAAGAAAGGAATAACCTTTTCTAAAACAAATTTTTATAAATATGTTTTTATTGATTTGAGAAAGAGAGGGTAAGGAAGGAGAGAGAGGAAAAAAAATTGGTTGGCTGCCTCCTTCATGCTCCCTACTGGGGATCAAGACAGAAACCTGGGCTTGGGAATCAAACCAGTGACCTCTCAGTGCACAGGATGACATTCAACCAGCTGAGCCACACTGGCCAGTGTAGGAGTGGCCTTTTACTAAGCTTACACTACTCCTGGTTGCACTTGGTACTAAAGAGAATTCAGCATCTTTCACGGGCATTTCTGGGTCTATCTGGACTCTCATTTATTTCCCAAGGGTGGATCTTCCTCCTATAGCTTTAGTTGACCAGTGATCTATTCACTGCAAGTTAATGAAAGAAGAAAATACAACCTGGTCCTTGAAAAACACTACAGCTAACTAAAAAAAATCCAATCTGTGAACATTTCCTAACTATGCAAACTAACTTACATTTAATGAGATGCTTTTTTTTTATTTTAAGGAAATAGGGATCTGACTTAAAAGGTGATGAAATCTTTGCTGCAAAATAGACAAGGACAACAGTGTTCTGATTGCCAGGGGAGGCGGGGGATGTAGGGGGGTGGGTACAGTGGTGATTGCCAGGAGATGGGAGGGAGAAGGGGATAAATAGTGATGGAGGGAGACTGGATTTGGGGTGCTGAACACACAATACAGTGTATAGATCAGTGGTCGGCAAACTGCGGCTCGAGAGTCACATGCGGCTCTTTGGCCCCTTGAGTGTGGCTCTTCCACAAAATACCGACTTCTGTGCATGGGCCACGAAGTTTCAATCGCACTGTACGTGCACGCCTGCACGTGGTATTTTGTGGAAGAGCCACACTCAAGGGGCCAAAGAGCCACATGTGGCTTGCAAGCCACAGTTTGCCAACCATTGGGCTATACTAACTGAACTTGAGGTTAAATTCTAATTTTGTGATTTTGTAAAAAAATTTATTAACAAGACTTAAATATTATTTCAATGATAAACATAGTCAACTCCTTTTGAGATGTCCAAAAGTCAAATAGGACAATAGAGCAAAATAACTTTTTAATGAAGCATATGGTTCCATTTGCATAATAGAAGGACAAATACAAATACTCTTTTCATGTACTTATGACATCTTGATTATCAACTAATTAGTCTTGGTAAATTTTTCTTTCTTTATGAACTTCTTAGCATTATTATCTTAATTTTTGTACAACCACCATTCTTAGAAAAGAAAAACTCAAAGGAAAGGCTTAACTATCAACTTGTTCTTGGGAAATTACATAAAGATTTTAAGCTTAAGTATAAAAAGAATACTTTTTTAGGGGGTGTTTTGGCTCCTTTATCAATAATTAGTTGCCCATAAATGTATGTGTTTATTTCTGGGTTCTCAATTCTGTTTCATTGGTCCGTGTGTCTATTTTTCTGTCAATACAATACTGTCTTGATTATTGTACCATTGCAATAATCTGAAGTTAGGATGTGTGATACCTCTGACTTTGTTCTTTTCTCTCAGGATTGCTTTGGCTATTCAGGGTCTTTTGTGCTTCCATACAATTGGATGACTTCTTTTGTTCTATTTCTTTGAAATTGCTTTGGGATTTTTATGGGGATTGCATCAAGAAGATACTTCTATATAGAGTGGTACTTTGTCAATGTTGGCTGCCATGTTCTTTATCACTAATATCAGGTGAAACATAAGGAAGGCCCTTGGCTGGGTGGCCCAATTAGTTGGAGCATCATCCCATACACCAATAGTCTGTGGGTTCCATCCCTGGTCCGGGCACATATGGGAGGCAACTGATCAATGTTTCTCTCTCACATTAATATTTCTCACTCTTCCTCCTCTCTCTCCCAAAAAAATAAACAGCCTTGGGAAAGGATTTTTAAAAAATAGTATGGCAACAGATTGGGGAAAATAGCATAGTTTCCCAAAGTTCCACTCTCACAATGTAGATATTTATAATTTAGCATTTAGCTTTTGGATAAGGGGCAAAGGCCTCCACCAGTGGCCTGGAAAATAGCCAGGAAAGTCCAAAGAACTGGGAGATGTAAGGTGAATACTGGATTTCTTTCCACCCCTAGCCCTATCCCTCCCTCTTATCCTTAATCTAATTTTGTGCATTTATCTTTCTTTAAATAGCCAGGGAATTTAGGTGCTCCTCTCTCAAGTCACTGAGATAGCCCTTGCTAAGAGCCAGAACTCTTAAATTGTCTATTTTCAGCTCCCAATGTTCTTCTACTCTTACTACACAGAAAACAAAAAACAATTGTTAAAGCTTGAACTTAAGAAGAATAGATTCAAAAAACAGAGGATCGGGTTTTCATGGCAATAATAAACAATAGATGAAAATACTTGATATAGATATTTATAATTAATACTAGAAGCAGGCTCCGCCCAGCCTGTGCCCTCTAGCAGTCTGGGACCCCTCAGGGGATGACCACCTGCTGGCTTAGGCCCACTCCCCAGGGGATTGGGCCTAAGATGGCAATCAGACATCCCTCTGGCAGCCCGGGAGCCCTCGGGGGATGTCCACTTGCCAGCAGAGAGCAGGCCTAAACTGCAGTCGGACATCCTTAGTGCTGCTGAGGAGGCAGGAGAGGCTCCCACCACCACCACTATACTGGCAGCTGGCAGCCTGGCTTGTGGCTGAGCAGAGCTCCTCCCATGTGAGAGCACACTGACCACCAGAGGGCAGCTCCTGCATTGAGAATCTGCCCCCTGGTGGTCAGTGTGTGTCATAGTGACCAGTCATTCCCAGTCTTTCTGCTGTTAGGGTCAGTTTGCATATTACCCTTTTACTATATAAGATAGAGGCCTGGTGCACAGATGGGGGACAGCTGGTTTGCCCTGAAGGGTGTCCCGGGTCAGGGTGGGGATCCCGCTGTGGTGCCTGGCCAGCCTGGATGAGGGGATGATGGCTGTTTTCAGCTGGTCACACTGATCCTGGTGCCGAGAGGCCTCTCAGCTCTGCTGATCCCAGTGCTGGGAGGCATATTACCCTTTTACTATATAGGATAGAGGCCTGGTGCACGGGTGGGGGCCGGCTGGTTTGCCCTGAAGGGTGTCCTGGATCAGTGTGGGGGTACCCACTGGGGTGCCTGGCCAGCCTGGGTGAGGGGATGATGGCTGTTTGCAGCTGGTCACACACCCTTCAGGGTGGGGGTCCCCACTGGGGTGCCTGGCCAGTCTGGGTGAGGGGCTGAGGGCCGTTTTCAGACTGGCGGGTGACTGAAGCTCCCAATCTCTCCTTTTTTTCTTTTTTCTTTTTTTTTATTCTGGGATTTATTTACCTTCTATGGCTGTCACTGGTACTGAGAGCCAGCTTTAGCTCTGAGGCTCGGCTCCAGCTCTGAGACCTCGGCTGCTGAAAGCAGGGATCTGGGTTTGTTTGGGTTCTATAATTGTAACACTGTTGCGGTCCTGCTCACTCCAGCTCTGACGGCTGAAAGCAGGTTTCTGGGTTTTGTTTAGCTTCTATATTTGCAACATTGTTTCTTAGACTGCAGCTCAGAGGCCGGCAGCAGCAGGCAGGGAACCTTGGCTTCCTCCATCACTGGAGCAAGCAAGCCTCCTGTTTGCTTCAGCTGCCTGGCTGCTGGCCGCCATCTTGGTTGGCAGTTAATTTGCATATCTTGCTGATTAGCTAATGGGAAGGGTAGCGTAGTTACGGTCAATTACCATGTTTCTCTATTATTAGATAGGATATAAAAACAAGCACATAAAGAGCATATGAAAACATGGGATTATATGTTAATATATTTGGGTAAATGACCATGAGAAGAAAACTGCCTCACCTAAATTCTTCAACTCACAAGGAGTTTGTTTAAACCAACACAAAATAAAGTAATATTTTAAACACATTTGGAATTTTATTGCTGGTTTTCTGAAAATATATGCTGCATCTTGATGCTTAGAGAACCTGAGCCAACTTTTATTATATAGTATGTTCGATTTTTATTCTATAGTTATAACAATGCAGAAAATAAAATTTAACCAACCTTTTTACCCTATTCTAACATATTTAGCAAAATCTTGAGATTGTAAGGAAACCTGCAGATCTACAATTAACCAAACATAATGTAAAGAAAAATTTAAAAACTTAGTGTCAGTCCTTCAATTTTGTTATTCTACTTCAATATTGTGTATTCAACTGCTGTTGTCTGG
Source organism: Myotis nattereri (assembly GCF_964212035.1). Taxonomy (NCBI): domain Eukaryota; kingdom Metazoa; phylum Chordata; class Mammalia; order Chiroptera; family Vespertilionidae; genus Myotis; species Myotis nattereri. The sequence goes on along the minus strand of NC_138077.1, from coordinate 128,726,234 downwards.
CAGAGTGCCTTTCAAATAACAGATACATAATAAGCAGTTGCTAAATAATATGAAATAAGGAATGACTGAATGCATGAAATGCATGTTGACAAATTATGATTAATTGGATAAATACCTGGCAAAATTATAATCCCTATGTTTTGAGAAAATAAAGTGTACCTTACATTTTGTAAAGCCTGCATTTGACATTCCAGGATACTATACTGTCAATTTATGAGACTCAGGATTCTCATGATCAAAAGTGTTAAAAAAAAAAAAGACTAAAGAATATATTATGAGTTTAAGGACTAGATACTAAAAAGATATTCATATACTAAAAAGGAAATTCAACAGAGTGCTTACATGGTACCATTTTTAAGATTTCATAAAATGTTAGCTTTTTTACCAATCCCATCCAAAGTATCTAAATCTTGCTATTTTAGGCATCTTGTATTCATAATCTGTACAACTTATAGTAACACTACAAGGGATACACTGATATTTTTACTATACAGATGAGGAGGAAGCTATCAGAGGACTTAAGTTACCCCGTGGTCAGCAAACTGCGGCTCGCGAGCCACATGCGGCTCTTTGGCCCCTTGGGTGTGGCTCTTCCTAAGCCTTAGGAGTACCCTAATTAAGCTAATAACAATGTACCTACCTATATAGTTTAAGTTTAAAAAATTTGGCTCTCAAAAGAAATTTCAATCACTGTACTGTTGATATTTGGCTCTGTTGACTAATGAGTTTGCCGACCACTGGTATAGATGATGTGTTATAGAATTGTATTGTATACCTGAAACCTGTATAATTTTGTTAAGCACTGTCACTGCAATAAATTTAATAAAAATAGAATTTTGATGCAAAACTATAGTAACAGGAAATAGTTCAGTGGTTGCCGTGAGTTGAGGGGGAGGGGAAGGATGAATAAATGAAGCATAAATGAAACTATTCTGTGAGAAATAGTGATGGTGGATACATATCATTTTAATATGTTCTGTCAAAACTCATAGAACTATACATCACAAAGAGTGAGCCTTAATGTAAACTACAGACTATAGGTAATAATAATGTATCAGTATTGGAACATGAGTTATAACAAATGTACCACACTAATGAAAGGTGTTACTAATAGGGAAACTATGTGTGTGTATGGGAGGGGGCAGTGGAGTGTGTGTGTATGGAATGCTTTGTATTACCTGCACAATTATTCTGTAAGTCTACAACCTAAAACTAGGATGCACCTGGAGAGCATTATGCTAAGTGAAATAAGCCAGTCGGAGAAAGATAAATATCATATGATCTCACTCATTTGTGGAATATAACGAACAACATACACTGATGAACAAAAATAGAGCCAGAGAAAAAAATAATTTAGAATATAATAGAAGTAATCCTGTTATTTGCAGATTTTTAATATTTCCTTACAACTTTTGTGATATTATACTATGTTATTACAGCTTTGATATTATTATATTTAAAATTGTTTTTCTTGAAATATTAATGTTTATTGCATGTAAAAAATAAAATAAAGATAAAAAAGTAAAAAAAAATAAATAAGAATAAAACCTAAAACTATACTAAAACATAAAGTTTATTCTTCTTTTTCTTTTTGCTTATAAAAGAAGGGAATGAAGAATTACTCTGGTAGACAAGAAATAGCCTAATCTCTTACTCAAGATCTCAGAGAAAATCCACAACCCCAGCCTTGTTCTGGTGTGAGTTACATATAAAATTAAAAGCTTTGCAAATATGAACAGACTAAAAAGAATTACAACTTTTTTGAAGTCATACAATTCCTATGTTTATCTAAACTATATCAGAAAAATAAAGCAGAAGAGAAAACCATTACTTATTCATTAAGGTGTTTTACCAAAGGTTAGATGTTCTAATTTTAAAAGATTTGCTTGCTCTTTGAGAAAAATTGAAAGAATGGGGAAATACAAAAACAATTTTAAATGTTAAACATATATAACATTTGCTGAATAAATCTGTAATGACAAGAACATAAAAGGCAGAGACCTAACAACCCAGCACTAAGAGGTTGGACAGAGAAGTGTGAGTAAGTGAAGATGATTGAGAGCAAAGGGAGCACAGCAGGCTGCAGGTGGTCGCTGCCCATGAAACCTGGATTTCAGTGAGGGCTCAGTTGTAGAAGAAGGTGGGGGAGGCCTTGGAGTTTGGGTTTTGCCCTTTGAGAGTAAGAAGCCATTGCAGGGCTTTCAGCTACAATAACAGGGTCCAGCCTGTGCCTGGGGACACAGCTGAAGGGGGAGGGACTGGTGAGGAGAGGTATTAGAATAATGCAGATTAGACTTTCTGAGGCTGTGATGAGGGGATACAGAAGAAGGGAAGACACTGAGAGATATAAAGCAGGCAACACAGTGAGACTGAGTGAACACCTGAAGTTGAAGATGGAGGAAAAGGGCTTGGAAATGACTCCCAGGTGCCATGTAGGACATAGAGAATACAGGAGGAGCAGGGCGCAGTGAAGGCAATGAACTCCACTTGGGGCATGTTGAGACTTAGTTTAGTGTGGGTCATCCAGGCAGAATGGCCCAATAAGAGGAACTGGCATCTATGATTCTGCATGTCAAAATGATCTGTACCAAAGGTGAAGTCATCGGTCTACAGAAGGTAGCAGACACTGAATGCATGAGATCACCTAGAAGACATCATATACGCTCAGAAGAAAAGATGCCCAAGGACAGAACTCTGGGAAACACCAGCATCTAACGGGCAAACAGAGGAGATGCCCTCGCAAAGGGTCTAAAAGGAACTGGAAAGAAAGAAAAAAGCAAGAGGCTGGTGTCATGGGGGCAGGAGAAAAGAACAGCTATGCTCTAGTAAAAATGTAACCCAGTTTTTTTTTTCCCTCATTTCTAGAGTGTTTTAAAAAGTCATAAAAGAAAATTGTGGGCCATATATCTTCTAACTTTGAAATATTAAAAATATACCTGAGTAAAGTCAATGTAATGATAATTGATTGCCAAACGAGAATTAATTTTTAAATTGTTATACTCAGCCTGATCTGTATGGGTCAGTGGTTAAGTGTCACCCTATGAACCAGGAGGTCACAGTTTGATTCCCAGTCAGGGCACATGCCCAGGTTGCAGGCTTGATCCCCAGTAGGGGGTGTGCAGGAGGCAGTGGATCAATGATTCTCTCTCATCATTGATGTTTTTTTCTCTATCCTTCTCCCTTCCTCTGGAGTCAATAAAAAACAAACAAACAACAACAAAAAAAAACTTGTTGTATTCAGCTAAGCACTAGAGTTCAAGAGAAGAAATACTGCTGGCATCTGTTAATGTGATTAACCACACTGTCATGGCTTGTACATTTGTGAACTTCTAAGAGAAAAAGTAAAGCAATACAATGTGCACTGGCCTTAGAGTCAGAAGACTTGAGTTTAAATATGACTCCTGTCACTTGCCAGCTGTGGCTAATTCATTTCACCTCTTCCAGGTCCAAGAGGAAGATAGCAAATTCAGGAAATTAAATACATGGAGTATATGACTTGTACAATCCATTTAATATTTCCTAACTCTTTTATATTCATTATGTACTTCCAAATACTAAAATATTTGATAGCATTTTGGAGATTAGCTCATCTAGCTACACTAATAAAAGAGAAAAATGGTAATTGGCGTACGGCGCTACCCTTTTCATTGGCTAATCAGGGCTATATGCAAATTAACTGCCAACTAAGATTGGCAGTTAACTGCCAACAAGATGGCAGCTAATTTGCATATGTAGGCACAATGCAGGGAGGCGAAAGGGAAAGCAGGAAGAAGCCCCCTGCCACTGACAGTGATCGGAAACCCAGTGGGGAGCTAAGAGCTGGGGGGCAGGGCAAAGGCGGCCCTGGGGCCGCCTTTGCCCTGCCCCCCAGCCATGATCGGAGAATCAGGTGCCTTTGCCACCCTGGCCAGTGATAGCAGGAAGTAGGGGTGGAGCCAGCGATGGGAGCTGGGCACGGTCGAAGCTGGCAGTCCCAGGAGCTAGGGGTCCCTTGCTTGGGCCTAAAGCGAAGCCCATGATCGCAGGGCTGCTGCAGCTGTGGGTCCCCGCTGCCCGGGCCGGACGCCTCAGCCAGAGGCATCCTGCAGGGGCAGGGGCAGAGCCCGTGCAATCGCGGTGCCCCCCACTGCCACTGCGGGTCCCCGCTGCCTGGGCCGGACGCCTAGGCCAGAGGTGTTAGGCCTGGGCAGGGGCAGAGCCTGCAACCACGGGGAGCTGGAGGTCCCCTGCCCAGGCCTGACACCTCTGCCGGAGGCCTCAGGCCTGGTCAAGGGGCCGATCCGGTGACTGATGATCGGAGGGTGATGAGCGTCAACTCCTCTGGCCAAGGCATCAGGCCTGGGTGGGGGGCGGAGCTGGGGATTGGGGGGATATGATGGTCCCGTTGCCCAGGCCTGAAGCCTGGGTCAGAGGCGTCAGGCTTGGGCGGGGGGTGGAGCAAGCGATCAGAGGGAGATGGGGGTCCCCTGCCTAGGCATGATTCCTGGGCCAGAGGCCTCAGGCCTGGGCGGGGACCAGAGCCAGTGATCGGGGGGAGATGGGGGTCCCCTCTCCAAGCCTGACACCTCTGGCGGAAGCATCAGGCCTTGGCAAGGGGCCAATCAGGGATCGGAGGGTGATGGGGGTCTACGCCTCTGGCCGAAGCATCAGGCCTGGGCAAGGGGCAGAGCCAGCAATCGGAGGGGTCTGGGGGTCTCCTGCCCAGGCCTGATGCCTGGGCCAGAGGCATCAGGCCTGGGCTGGGGGCAGAACCAGTGATGGGGGGAAATGAGGGTCCCCTGCCCAGGCCTGACACCTCTGTCAGAGGCGCCAGGCCTGGGCAAGGGGCCGATCCTGCTATTGGAGGGTGATGGGGGTCAACGCCTGAGGGCTCCCAGTATGTGAGAGGGGGCAGGCTGTGCTGAGGGACACCCCACACACACACCCAGTGCACGAATTTTGTGCACCGGGCCCCTAGTATAAATATAAAAAGGTAATATGCAAATTAGGCCAGGACACCGTAACGGGTCACAACTGGACAGGAGTAGGTTGAATGCATAGGTGAGACCCGGAGCAGAGATGGAGACAGAGACAGGGGGGCCTGCACAAGCCAGCACGGTGGCTCAGGTGGCCCCAGAGCGGACACCTGAGGGGGCCGGGGGATGCTGAGAGTCAGGAGCAGGTCTCGGCCCCTGCAGCGCTGGTCTAGCCTGACTCTACGGTGGCTGGCACTGTGTGAGTCAGATGAGTCCCGGCTCCCAGGGGGGCGCTTCCGCATGAGATTTCAATCATGTGCTGGGCCTCTAGTATTTTATAACACTTGCTTAGAGGCACACAGGTACCCCTAAGATTGAAGAAGTTTCTCCTTCCTCTGTGAAGATTTTAGTGCACATATGTAGAAGCCAACTGGTTGAGAATGACTTAATAATGCTGATTTTAAATGCAAAAATTGGTGTGCATTTTTATATCTCAATTAAATCTAAAAATTTGAAATGAGATTTCTCTAAAACATTATCTATGAGTTTGTTGGGTTATTTTTTTATCACACAGTTTACTTGATGTACTATATAACAAAAGCCCAGTGACCGAAACAGCAGAACAACCAGAAGGACCAGAGACCAGAACGACCAGGCACCCTCGCCCTGGCTGGCCCCACCCCCCCAGCAGGGACCCCCACCCCAATCGGGGCATGGCCAGCCTGCAAACCCCCCCCCACAGCCCCTCGCCCTGGCCGGTTCCACCCCCTCCCCCCCCCCCCCCCAGCAGGGACCTCAACCCAGATCAGGGTGTGGCTGGCTGGCAAACCCTCTGTGGCCCCTTGCCCCAGTCAGCCCCGCCCACAAGCAGGGATCCCCCACCCCAAACCAGGGCCCCCATCAGGCCTCTAACCTATATAATAAAAGGGTAATATGCAAATTGACCCTAACAGCAGAATGACCAGAAGGACTGCTCAACCAGTCACTATGAGGCACACTGACCACCTATTGGTTCCTTTCCCTGGCCTGCAGGCTCCAATTGCCTGATGGCAAACAGTGAATCGGGGGTGGGTGGCGGGGGATGTGAGTGGCACCATGCCAAAGGCCCCACCCCACCAGTCGCCCCACACACAGAGGGCAACTGGCAGTGGGGGCAGGGCCAGCGAGTGGGAGAAAATGGCCGAACTCTCAGTTCCTTCCCCCCATCATCAGGCTCTAATTGCCCAATGGCGAACAGGGAACTGGGGTGGGTGGCCGTGGGGGGTGGGGCCGGCAAGCGGGTGGAATGGCCCACCTCTTCGTTCTTCCCCCTAGCCGGCAGGCTCCGATCGCCTGATGGCAAATAGGGAACTGGGGTTAGGAGGTGGCAGGGGGGGAGGGGGTGGCCGGCTGCAAGCAGCCAGGGAATATGGCGCTAATCACAGGCCAGGCCTAGGGACTGTACCTGTGCATGAATTTCATGTGCTGGGCCTCTAGTATATATATAATAGGAATGTAAAGGTCCTCCTCTCCCCCACCTATCTCAGTCTATTAATATCTCATTGCAGCTGGGCAGGCACCTCTCCTAGCCTAGCTATAATAATAAAAGCATAATATGCTAATTAGACCAGACAGCCAAACTACCTTCCAGACATCATTCCAGATGAAGCTGTCATGGCAGGGGCCAAGGCAGAGGCAGTTATGGGCAATCAGGCAGGCAGGCGAGCAGTTAAGGGTGATCAGGCAGGCTGGCAGAGTAGTTAGGGGTGATCAGGCAGGTGAACAGTTAGGGGTGATCAGGCAGGCAGGAGCGCAGTTAGGGATAATCAGGCAGGCAGGCGTGCAGTTAGGTCTAATCAGGCAGGCAGGTAAGTCCTGATTTTGTAACTTTAAAATGTCTTAAAATAGGTAGTGTGAGTGCTACAACTTTGTTCTGCTTTTTAAAAATTGTTTAGTATAATTAATTCCTTTGTATTTCAAATGGGATTGAATTGCAACACACATCAATTTGAGAGATTTGAGAGTTTAAATATATTGAATTTTCTACATATCTCAATTTACTTAGATCTTTGTTGATTTCTTCCATCAGTATTTTGTAGCTTTCAGCATATATACCTTGTACATGTTATTAGACTTATACCCAAGTATTTCATGTTTGCAATGTGAAAAGGCTGAGAAGTGGTAATAAATTGTACTTCTAAAAAGTTCAATTTTCAATTGTTTATTGCTGAAATACAGAAATGCAATTGATTTTTAATACATTTTAATTACAAATTTCCCCTGGATTATATTCTAAAACAGTAGTCCTAAACCTAGCTGAACTTCAAAATCATCTTTGGGACACTACATACAGTTTCCCAAAAATTACCTGTTAAGGGTTCTTATTCTATAGTTCTGGGACAGTCTTAAATCTATGTTTAAAAATTTTTCCTAGGTAATTCTGACCTTGGTGAGGTTTGAGAACACCATAAATCATTTGTGGTTGTAAATCTTTCAAAGATAAGACAGAGATGACAAAAACATAATCCATTTCCCATACTAAGACTATTAACCTACACTTATTGGGCATTTTCAGTTGTATCAAGGGTGATAGATTTGCAGTACCATGTCTGTTCTGAAACCTAACTGCTTCTTTTTAACCAATGGCATGCATTTGTTGGAAATTGTGCCAAATTACTAACTAGGGTTAGAAACTCATTAAAATTCAGCCTATGGCTATGCCTGGCCAGATTAGCACAATATTGCTAACTAGTTGAGCAAACTAAAATTGCTTTTGTAGAGGAAGCAAATGAGAGGTCACTGGCTTAAAAAGCAATAAAATTGTGGTTAAATTCCAGAGTGGTTTGCCAAGATAACGATGGTGATCAAGGGACTGTTGAATGCAGGACTACACAATAACATCTAAGTAGTTTTGCCAAGAGGGTGGGAATGGACTTATTACTAGGGTATTGTGGTATCTTTTTAGAAGAACTCAAGAGCAGAAATTATAAACTGGCTTCCCAGGGGATTGAAAGAAGGACAGAAATGCCACTAGGATCCCAGAAAGTTCCTCTGGTTCCTTCTGTCCCCATGCCTTCTGCAAAACCATGTTTTTCCACTGACAAGCTCTGGGCAAGACAAAAATAACAACAGAAAGCTTTTAAACATCGCGCCTGTTATTCTCCCTGAAGAAACAAACCTGAACAGGGTTCCTGCAGCTCTCCCTCTACTGCTGATTCCCACATCTATCTGCTTTATGCCACCCCTTCATTAAACCTCCCCTCTCTCTACCTCTGTGTTCCAGCCTAGACTACTGTCCACTGCTTTAATTAGAATGCTACTTTAATCTCCAAAGAAACAGGTCAGTGTTGCTGATCCTATATAATAAAAGCCTAATATGCAAATTATCCCCTCGACCACCAGGGGGCAGATGCTCTGACCGGTAGGTTAGCTTGCTGCTGGGGTCCGGCCGATTGGACTGGGCAAGACAGGGCCAGACACGTTCTGGAGCCCTCCCACAGTCCTTCCCTGGCCATCGGCCCCAATCAGCCCCAATCGCAGGCCAGGTGGAGGGACCCCACCCTTGCACGAATTCATGCACCAGACCTCTAGTATCATTATAAATGCATTTATAGTTTATAAAAGATACCTGGCATAAAAATTTGTGTGACTAAAAGTATTTGTATATAAATACATAAGACAGTAAAAGAAGAAAGTACTTTAGTAAGAGTTTTAATAACCTTCATTGTGATCTAGGTCCTCTTAGAGTTCATGTTGATGAGTGTTATTGTTACAGAAAAACCGGACAAGAACCAAACAGCGCTCTGAGAGTTTGGAGTTACACTTTATTCACCGCAGTGGGCTCAGGGAAATGAATCCAAATTCCAAGCAAAGCTACAAGCAGAACTTCCCTTTCTATGGAAGAGCCAGCCCTTTGTGTGCTTGCTGGCGGCAGCCTTGAAAACTACACAGTTCTATCCAATTAAAAAATGCACCTGGCATGGCATTGGGTGTATCTAGTGTAGTCTCTGGCCTACAAGGTCAGACAGCTAAGTTTATCTTCCCCATTATTCAAGCAGGCTAAAGCGGGCTAGAAAGCAAACTTATTTTTTTTTTTAATAAGAGGCCGTCTAAAGAATAGCAGAGAATTCCAAACAGTAGTTTTACAGACTAGGGGTTTGCATTCACATTATAGACTGAATTTTGACCCCACAGAATTCAGATGTTGAAGCCCTAACCCCCAGTGTGACTGCATTTTAGGAGACAGAACCTTAAAGAAAGTAGTTAAATTTAAGTGGTGGCCGAATAGGCAGTTCCTCCCAGGGTCAGACTGGAAACACAACTAATTTGGAGAACATTCACCTGGAATTACCAACTGAGGAGGAGACTTAGAGCAAGGAAGGACAGGCAATGCCTGGACACCAGTAGGAAGGGTGAGGTCCTGAGAGGAGCTGAGCCAGCTCCAGGGCGGCAGGCCAGCAGGCTGAGGGAGAGGCAGGAGCTCCTGGCCATGGGAGGGCCTGTTCCCTCTGAAGCTAGAGGCCAGGCACCCAGGCTGGGCTCCCTGGCACAGAGCACCGGAGTCCAGACCAGCAACATCCAGCTGTGAAAGGCGGCAGGCTCTAATGGAGTCTGGAGCCAACAGACCGGAGCTGGTCAGGGAGAAAGCTGCAGTTTTGTTTTTTTATTTTTAAACCTAGAGCACAGGAGTTTTCATTTGAAGCCACTCACCCGAGTTTTTGGTGCAGGGAGGGATTCGTGGGCTTGAGGTGCCTAAGGAGAGACGGGGTGGGAAGCCTTGAGGGGAGATGTGGAAAAGCAGCAGCCAGGAGTATTTGGTCTTAGGCCTCCAACCCTAAATGGCCATTTTTCCTGAGTGGAGCTAGCCACTCCCAGTAGCTGCAGGGCAGGAAAAGAAAAAGAAACAACCTTGCCCTCAGTGATACAGCCTGCCCTGCCTCGGGAGCCCTTCCTGCCACACCCTGCATTTTGACCCTTTCAGAGGAAATAAAAGCAGAGGCGAAGCCTACAGGTTTGAACAGTCTCGAGAGCCTCAGTAACTGGCTTGCTGGAGGGTTCTATGCATGCCACTATCCTGGGAACCAGACAGGTACTTTCCCCACATGGGAGAGCTGATAAAAACTCCAGGTTTCCAGCCAGACACCATTGGTCTCCATACAAGGATCTCTGTTCAGCCGAGGGCAGAGTAATAATTCCGGCCACTCCTGGAGGAGTAGCTCTGGGACAGGGAAACACATCCAACATATTCTCTGAAAGCTACACAGCCACTCCCCTGACTAAAAAAAACAAACAAACAAAAAAAAAAAACGCCCTTCAATAACAGACTTTTGAGTGATTAAGATTGACAGCTGGCTAGCAGGCAAAAGTGGGCAGAGGTGGATCCCCAAACAAGGGAAGTTTGCTGACCCAGCCCTGGGCCCCATGCTGATAACAAACTTACTTTAAAGGGCAGATTGGCCCCTCCTGCTTGCAGCCAAGTCGTTTGGCAGGTTGCTGAAAGCCAAAGGAGGACAGTCCCTGATAGTGGTTAGCACCTAAGTACTCACAGGAAGGCCAGAACTGTCAGAACATAAGAGTAGGATCCAAAGTGATTTGGGATTTTTGGACTGGAACACGTGGTGTTCCCTGGGCAGGATGGTTCCTGGATTCTTTGTCTGTCAGAGTCGAAGAATGAATCCACAGACGGAAGGTAGAGTAGCAAAGGTGGAAATTTATTGAAGAACAAGTACAGACTCCCACATGGGGAAGGGGAAAGAATCTCAAAGGATAGAGTCCCACATGGGGAGGGGGAAAGAGTCCCACCAAGCTTCTGTTTCCATGGTTTATAAAGGCTGAAAGTCCCTGTGTCCTGATTGACCAATCCCCTCTGATTGGTCAATATTCCCTTTTGAATTGGTTACTGGAGTAACTCCTGAGCTCAAAGGTTAAATCTCATATGGGATAAATGAGGCCCTCCTCCCTTATCGTCCTCCTATTCCCTCTGGGCTTTTTCATCCATCTTTATTTTGTAAATATAGACCTTTTGTTATTCCCAGTTCCCTTATCTTATGTAAATATAACTTCTCCCAGTCTCCCTTGTCTTATGGAAATGTAACTGCACCTGGCTCCCTTGTGTTATGGAGATGTACCCTCTCCCAGCTCTGTAGCCCGGTGTGTTTTCCAAGGGGCCCCTTAATTTCTAAAAATTCCTAAACCTGTCTATATCCCCCTAAAATTCCTATTTCAAAAGGAAGAGCCCATGGGGCACTAATCTCTGCTGAAATGAATGCCACTTCACTTTTTTTCTTTTCTTTTTTTTCTTCCCTTTACTTTTTAAATATTTTTTCCCTTTCCTTCCTTTTTTCCCTATTTAAATTTATCTTCATCTATCTGATTTTTAAATGTCATATTACTCTAGTCTCTCTTGTTTTGTTCATATATCTAATTTTCCTCTTCCCTTTTCCTACTCAATTTTTTCTTTTTTTCACTACTCATTTTTTTTCTCTTCTCTTTTTGTCCTGTTTTCTTATCTTTTTTCCTTTTCATCTTTTAGGTCTATCTGCTTTTTACTCTGTTTTCCTTTTGAAATTTCTTTTCCATTTCGTTTCTTCCTCCTTTATCTTAAACCATTTTCTTTCCCCTACTCCCCTGATTTTTATTCTTATTTCTTTATTTCAGCTCTGCATATACATATTGCTTTCCCCCCAATTTTGTTGTTTTTGTTTGTGCTTTTGGGTTTTTTGTTGTTTTGTCTTCTCTTCATTTTCTGTTTGTTTGTTCATTTCTTTAATCCTCACCTGAGGATATTTTTCCATTGATTTTAGAGAGAGGGAAAGACAGAGAGAAATATTGATGTGATAGAAACACATCTGTTGATTGCCTCCTGCACAAACCCCAACCAGGGTCAGGGCCAGGGAGGAGCCTGCAACTGAGGTACATGCCCTTGACTGGAATCAAACCCAGGACCCTTTGGTTCACAGGCCAGCGCTCTATCAACTAAGCCAAAATGGCTGGTTCTCTTTGTATTTTTTTCTTTCTTTTTTTCTATCATTCTGTCATATTTTTCCTAATTCTATCTTCTCTAGTGGTTGCTTTGTTGGTGCTGTAGGGGTCTTGAGTATGTTTTTGTCTTGTTTCTTTTGTTGTGCTATATTTTGTTCTGTTTGGTCAGCACCTACACAACAACTCACACAACGTGGTTGGGGTGAGCCATATAACCAGCTAGCCTGAGAGGAGATTCCATCTGTGAATGGGACAATAACATTCAAGACCCAACTACATCAGGAGAACCAAAATAACACAATTAAGGGACTTTCCTAAAGCACCCATCTTAGGAGATCTAAGAGACTGCACCACTGGGTCCCACAAAACACCTACTACATAAGACCACCTTACAAAGTCTGAGAGGCCTAGCAAGTTTACCTAATACAAAGAAACAAAAACAAAGGGACAGAAAAATGGGGATACAAAGAAACAACCCCAAATGAAAGAAAAGGAGGAATCACCAGAAAAGAAACTAAAGAAATGGAGGTAAACAATTCATCAGATAAAGTAATGGTAATAAAGGTGCTCAAACAATTCAGTGAGAACTACAAGCAACTTAATGAGAATTACAAGAGACTTAATGAAAGCCACACCAACACGAAAAGACAGCTTGAAACAATAAATAAGAAACAATTGGAAATAAATGACATAGAGTCTAAAAAAAAAAATACAAAAGATCAATAAAACCAAGAATTGGTTCTTTGAAAAGATAAACAATATTAATGAACCTCTAGCCAGACTCATAAAAAGACAAAGAGAGAGGACCCAAATAAACAAAATCAGAAATGAAAGTGGTGAAGTAACAACTGATCCCGCAGAAATACAAAGAGTCATAAAGTAAATACTATGAATAACTATATTACAACAAACTGGACAACCTGGACAAAATGTACATATTCCTAGAAAAATACAATCTTCCAAAACTCAGTCAGGATGTGTCAGAAAACCTGAATAGGTAGATAACTACTGATAAAATTGAAAGTAGTAATCAAAAAATTCCCAGCAAACAAAAGTCATGATCCAGACAGTTTCATAGGAGAGTTTTACCAAAAATTCAAAAACAACTAACACCTATACTCTTCAAACTATTCCAAAAAATTCAAGAGGAAGAAACACTTCCAAGGTCTTTTTATGAGGCCAGCATTACCCTAATTCCAAAACCAGATAAAGATACTACAAAGAAAGAGAATTACAGGCCAACATCCTTCATGAACATAGATGCTAAAATCCTTAACAAAATATTAGCAAATTGAATCCACCAATACATTAAAAAAGATCATAAACCATGACCAAGTAGGATTTGTTCTGGGGATGCAAAGATGGTACTATATCCGCAAATCGATGAATGTGATACATCACATAAACAAATTGTAAGACAATCACATGACCATATCATTGATGCAGAAAAAGCATTCAATAAAATCCAACATCCCTTTTTGATAAAAACTCTCAGCAAAGTGGGAATAGAGAGATCATACCTCAAAATAACAAAGGCCATATATGACAAACCTACAGCCAACATCAGACTCAATGGGAAAAAACTAAAATCATTTCCCCTAAGAACAGGAACAAGACAAGGATATCTACTTTTACCACTCTCATTCAACATAGGACTGGAAGTCCTAGCCATAGCAATCAGACAGGAAGAAACAATATAAGGCATCTCAATTGGAAAAGAAGAAGTGGAACTGTCATTATTTGCAGATGAGTAAGGCCTGAGACTATTTGTAGATGATAAAATGTTTTCTGATCTCCTATGCAAGTCGCCTCTGATAAAGAAATAGCATAAGTATATCTCCAAAACATGTTATAGTAAACATTTTTTAATATTTTATTTTAATCTTTCAATGTCAGTACTTTTAAACCTTATTAGAGTGCAATATATTGCTGTGTTCTTGCCACCAGAAAACTTTTTTTCTAGGTTTTTACATGACCTAGAACAATTTAAGCATGTTTTATATTTTTATTTAATTTGGATTTCAGATATGCCACTTACCAGCACTTTTTTTTTTTCCTATTGGTCATCTTTCATATTTTTTCCAAAAGTTTCTTTGGAGATTTCATTAAATATTGTGACTTTTAAACTACTATTTCTAGACTCTTATGTACTGTTTTCTTGCTTTTTTAAAAAAAATTCTTTTTCTAATTTATAAATTTTCCATCATGTAAAATTTTTAGGCAATTTAGATTAATTAGGTCTTGATCCTTTAAGATTTACTGAAAATAAGCTTTCTTTTCTGTTGCAAAATCTTGTTAAACAGATACTGTTTCACCTTTCATCATACCTAGAACTCACTTCTAAATTGTAGGAGGATTCATACTTACAATACATATTTACTTGCTCCTCGAAGATATAAAATCTCTAAATAACAGTACATTACATTTTCACCAATAAATCCTAAAGGCATACAGAAGGTTGCCATTAATTGTATCATCCACCCATAGGACATTTGTGTGGGAAAGCTGTCAGGGCATTTGATAGGCCTGCAAACTGAACAGCAAGATTATGTGAATTTACTTTCAGAATTATGCTGAAAGATCACAATGAAATATTCCACACTTAGTACATTTCTATTTTCTATTACCTTATTGTGAAAGGCCATTCAAATATTCTTTTTTTTAAACTAAATCTTTATTGTTCAGATTATTACAGTTGTTCCTCTTTTTTCCCCCTATAGCTCCCATCCACCCAGTTCCCACCCCACCCTCTGTCCTTACCCCTTGACACTGTCCTCATCCATAGGTGTACGATTTTTGTCCAGTCTCTTCCCACACCCCCCACACCCTTTGCGAGCCCCCCTCCCCCCCCCCGAGAATTGTCAGTCCACTCCCTTTCTATGCCCCTGATTCTATTATATTAACCAGTTTACTCTGTTCATCAGATTTTTATTCACTTGATTTTTAGATTCACTTGTTGATAGATATGTATTTGTTGTTCATAATTTTTATCTTTACCTTTTTCTTCTTCTTCCTCTTCTTAAAGAATAGCGTTCAGCATTTCATATAATCCTGGTTTGGTGGTGATGAACTCCTTTAGCTTTTTCTTATCTGTGAAGCTCTTTATTCAGCCTTCAATTCTGAATGATAGCTTTGCTGGATAACGTAATCTTGGTTGTAGGTTCTTGCTATTCGTCACTTTGAATATTTCTTGCCACTCCCTTCTGGCCTACATAGTTTCTGTTGAGAAATCAGCTGACTCATATGGGTACTCCCTTGTAGGTAACTAACTGTTTTTCTCTTGCTGCTTTTAAGATTCTCTCTTTGTCTTTTGCTCTTGGCATTTTAATTATGATGTGTCTTGGTGTGGTCCTCTTTGGATTCCTTTTGTTTGGGGTTCTCTGCACTTCCTGGACTTGTAAGTCTATTTCTTTCACCAGGTAGGGGAAGTTTTCTGTCATTATGTCTTCAAATAGGTTTTCAATATCTTGCTCTCTTCTTCTGGCACCCCTATAATTCAGATATTGGTATGCTTGAAGTTGTCCCAGAGGCTCCTTACACTATCTTGATATTTTTGGATTCTTTTTTCATTTTGCTTTTCCGGTTTGGTATTTTTTGCTTCTTCATATTTCAAATCTTTGACTTAATTCTTGGGATCCTCTTGTCTGCTGTTGAATCTCTGTATATTATTCTTTATTTCAGTCAGTGTATGCTTAATTTCTAGTTGGTTCTTTTTCATATCCTCGAGGGTCTCACTAAATTTATCGGCGGTTTCTAGAAAATTCTTGAAAAACATTATAACCTTGGTTTTGAACTCTATATCCAGTAGTTTGCTTTCCTCCATTTCTGTCATTTGTGATCTGTTTCTTTGTCTCCACATTTTTTATGCTTCCCTGTGTTGATAGAGTGGCTTTCTGTGCTAGGTGTCCTATAGGGCCCAGTGGCTCAGCCTCCCCAATTACCTGATGTGGACTCTCTTGGTGTACCCCTTTGTGGGCTGTGTGCACAGTCTTGTTGTAGTTAAGCCTTGATTGTTGTACGTATCACTGGGAGGAATTGACCTCTAGGCCAGTTGTCTGTGAGAATCAGCTGTCTACAGTGGGAGAACTTCTATGCTGAAGACACCCTTCTGGGGCAAGACTTGCTTCAGTGGGGCTTTGGTGCTCACTGAGTCTGCCCCCTGAGTGTGTCCTTTATGGATCCAAGGAGCTGCAATCTGGATGGTCCCAATCTGACCACTGGGTACACTGGCTCTTGGGTCTCTAAGGAGATGCTAACTTAGCCTCTGCCTGAGGCTACCCAGCAGGAGCTATGAAGGCATGTGCAGATTCCTCTTCCTTGTTTGGGGTTTGGAGGTTCCTAGATGAGGCCCAGCTATGAAGCAATGCAAGCTGCTTTGGGGCGTTGAGCCTTCTTTTGGATGTTCTGGGTCTCTCTGACCTCTGCTCGCAGCTTGGGTGGGGTCTCAGGGAATCAACAGGGCAGAGCAAACAGCTATGGCTGATCCTCAGTCCTTCCCTAAGAGGCCCCTGGGTCTCAGTGTCCCCACGGTAATCTCTGCAAGCACCTCTAAGAGAAAACCACCCTCGAGTTCTACCTGCTGCCCGACAGTCCAGTTTCTCCCATATGAGTCTGGGTCCCCAGAGACTCTCCCAGAACTGGAGTTCAGAGCTGTCAGCAGCTTGTGACTCCCTCCCGATTGAAAAAGACACCGGCGTCCTCCATTGCTAGCCCTTTCCACTCGCACGCGCCTCCGTACCTCTGCACTTTACTTCCGCACCTCCTCTGAGTCTCAGTGTGCTTTTCTCTTTCCTTCTAGTTGTAGAATTTCCACTCAGCCAGCCTTCCTGTGGTTCTGGATGATGTCTGTTTTGTCTTTTAGTTGTAGTTTTGAAGTGGTTGTGCAAGGCAGCAATTTCAGGTGTTTACCTATGCCACCATCTTGGTTTCTCCCTCAAATATTCTTTATTGAGATCAAGGAGGGAAGAAAATGCCCACTGACTCTTCACAGTTCTAATACATTGTCAAGTTAAGCTATGCCTGAAAATTTTAACTCTATAAATGGAGATTAAAATACCAAAAGGTACCAGTTACGATGCACAGATTCACATTAGTACATGTTATTTAATACAAGAAATTTGAACACATCAAAAATTGGTACAAAGCATGATTTGAGAAAGATCGGTATTAGCTGAGATCATTAAGACATAGCATTAATTTTTCACTTGTCATCATTATATGATGTTTGCTAAATCATAGATAATGACTTCAATTGCCCTCATTCCCACAATCTGATTTGATTATTTTGACTGCATATTATCGTGTGCATGAAACTCACATTAAATGAGTCTCATTTATATGCCAGAACAAGGCATGAACTTGAAGTGGCTACATTACCTCCAGCTTGAATCTAAACTTCTTGTAAAAGACAAGTCTTCATTTAGATTTTTTTCCCAAACTTTCTCTTCTCTCTCTTTTCTTTTAGCCTCTATAGAAGCCTAACTAAGCCTTCTTCCTTCTTGCCTTTCTATGAGTGTGTTTTTCTTCCATGCTGCTTTAAGGGTAAAACCAGAATCCTTTACTGTGATTTACTGGCTCTTCCTTCAGCCCATCCCTGACCTTACCTCTCCATCCTCATAGCTTATTGTCACTGGCACACACATCCCGTTCCGGTCAAACTGAGATATGTGACTAGCTCTCCCTCCTCTCCTTCCTCTTTGCCTTCACCAAATGATTCCATCTGCCTGAAATGTTCTTCCTCTCCTTTTTCATGTAGTTAATTCTTAATGGTCTTAAGATTCTTCCATGAATACTGTTTCCTTCTTGTCTCTCCCTCACTGTGCAATGAAGCTGTTCTCTGAGGTCAACAGCAGGCCGTGCTCAGCTCTGGCATGGCACTGACATTCTACAACACAATCTCCCCTGGGTTGTTCCACTTTTAACTCTAGATAAGAGACCAGGTCTTTTATTTTTGTGGCCCCCTTAGAACAATGAGTGAAAGAGTAAATGTTTATTAAATGAATACCCAACATTGTGCCTTTGTTCATATTCTTCCTCTTCTCCCTAAATCCCCTCCTTCATTTGCCCACCCATCCCAATCTTTTTCTTCTCCCCAAATGCCACTTAAGCCCCATTCCTCTATGAAGCCCTTTCCCCCCTGTTTCTGAAAGCATGTGATTTGTTCCTTTGTTTATTTTGTGAAAGTCTTATGGACCCAAACCCTACTAGAAGACCTTCTAGGTAAGAATGGAATCTTGATTACTTCTTTACAGTCTGATGCTTGAGCATGTTAGAAGGTTCTTAGTACATTTTGATTGATTTGCCTGAATGGGGAATAAAACACTCTAGAAATAGGGTAGAGGGTCAATTCCTTCAAAAGAATAATGATCTGTACAAGGCTATGGCACCTTTTTAAAATAAAATAATTCCCTTTACTTAATACAGGCACTATTATCATCATTATTTTTTATCATTATTTGCCAAATAAAACACATCTATCCTGAAGCCAAGAAAAGCAATAAGAATAGTGACATGCTTTGAGTGCTTTTATTAGTCAGAACACTGGTCTGTTACATGCTCAAGTCTTTAATATGCATGAAACAATATTCTCTGATGCAACAAATGATTAAAGAAATATATTAAAGCATTCATTCTGAATGAAAATGGACGAGGTAATTCCCAAGGCTCAGAGCAACTACAGGAAAAATATAAGCTGAAGTACTCATTTCTCCCCAGAGAAATTCTACAGAGATTGCTTTCAATTTTTGGTTTTAAATCTAAAAAGTTGTGGCATAAAGAGTTGAAAAATAAGGTTTTGGCTTGTTCACATGCAAGCTCTGGTTGAATTTTTAATATTTGAGGGTTTTTTTTTATGGGATGTGGGGAAGAAAAAATTCCTTTTTTCTCTTATGAAGACCACTCATTGGCAATTTCTTCAGAGAACCTATCTGTTGTCAAAGTGTCAGCAGCCTTCTACTCACCATTCTACACAACTAGCTAGTCAGGAGCCTCGGCAAAGCCTCTTGACCTTTCTGAACCTCTGCTTTTATCTTTCAGATAGGAACACAAACATTTTCTTTGCTTATCCCAAATTTCTGTGGTGTGGAGTAGGGATGAAAGATTGAATAAAATAAGTTAGAAATTTCCAAAGCAAATGAAAAGATAAGGCATTAAAAGTCACGTCTCCTCACAGTTTGGGTTGTCCCAAATTGAATTTACGTTAAAACATGAGACTAGCACCAAATATGCTTAATGCAGGCTTAAATCTGAACATGCTTTGCTTATCTGCTGGGAGAAGACTTATTCTTGGGCTAGCCAGCACACTTGACAGGGAATATAGTCCTGAATTGTCCTCTTCTTTTAGCCAACCAATCAGCAAATATATATTGATTAACTGGTATTCACAGGCAAGTAGGATAACACTGTATAGAGTTTCCACAGTATTCCCAATCATAAAACATATCTGAAGACATATGGCATATACATGTGTTAATTAAGAATTAGCCCAATATAGTTGAGTGTGGGACTGGGGGTGGGGGTGGGGGTGGGGGCGGGGGTGGAGGTTATCAGACACCAGGAGAGACAGTGTACTAGTCTGCTAGGGGTGCTCTAACAAAGATTACACAGACTAAACAATAGGCAGCTTAAACAATAGAAATTTTCTCATGGTTCTGGAGGCTGAAAATCAGAGATCAAAGTGTCAGCAGGGTAAGTTTCTTCTGAGGCCTCTCTCCTTGGCTTGTAAACGTCACCTCCCCTATGGTCATCCCTCTATGTGTGTCTGTGTCCTAATCTTCTCTTCTTATAAGGACACCTGAATTATTGGATTAGGACCCACCTTCATGAACTCATGTTAACTTAATCACCTATTTAAAGTCCCTAACTCCAAACACAGCCACTTTCTGAGGTACTGGGAATTTGGGGGGAACACAATTCAGCCCATAAGAGATATAATTCAGGTACTTAGAGAAAAGGAAGAGAAGGCATTCCAGACAGAGGGAAACTTCAGACACAGAAAGGTGCATGGCGGGCTGGGACAGGGAGTAATCCAGCATTTTGTAACTCACATCAGTAATGTGCTTCACAGTCACCAGAATACTTTTTTTAATTGTCACAACAGCCTTTAGAGAGATTATTCTTTAAAAACTAGAAAACTGATATTTAAGTGGCCTGCATCTCACCTATCTCCTCAAACTTCATGTACTTGAGGGACCTGATTCCACAGTAGATCTTCATTGGGTGTGAGGTTGGGATGGAGAATCAGCATTTCTAACAAGCTTAAGTGATGTTGAGGCTGCTGGTCTGTAAGCACATGCTGAACAGCAAGAGTGCAGGGGACAGGAAAGCGGAGTAGGAGAAGGCTATGTTTTAAAAGACTGTGACAGGAACAGGTTATGAGTTTGGACTTGATTCTGTGCTATTCAAATTGCTAACTGTGATCTTGAGTTAGATTAGGTATAATCTTGCAAAATTCAAACTAGTGAAAGTTTCCCAATTCATAGAAAAACAAATGAATCAATTAGGTGGGGTTTTCTCAATTAAAAATTTTACCGTCTAAAATTTTCTTTAAAAGTTTAACATTTAACTAAAATGAAAATACAAAGAGCAAGAAATTTCCAGGAAGAAAAAAAAAAACAAAACAAAAACAAAGAAAGCTGGAGGTAGCCAATCATGCTTAGTATGACATGTTCTTAAGAAAGACGTTCTCATGTCAGTGATTTTTATATTACGCACAACAGAAAATCTCCCCCCTACAAATATTGCCCTCAGTGTAATTATTGGGATTAAGTCTATCCTTCCTCTACGGTGCTTTTCAGACAGCACCTAGACTTCCAGACGAATAAGCTGGAAATAATTCTGTAGGAAAAAGAGGACCACTGAGGGTTATTAACCAGGTCAGTTTGATGAAAGCAGTGTGTGGGGAGGCTGGAGATAAATCTCAAACTCCTCAGACTGGTAATGGCTCTTTCTGTTGAACTTCTGGTCAGTCAGTCATTTATCATTCAACACATGGGGTCGGGTATTTGCTTCTGTGCAAGTCACTGTCCTGGGCAGGCACTTGGGTGGTGTCTGGCAAAGCACAGTCTCTGTGTTGAAGAACTCTAGGAGGAAGAAGAGAAAACTGTAAATAACTGTAACCAGGAGATAGGCATGGACCACAGCCAGTCAAGAGGATCAGAAAAGACATCTGAATGGGAAGATTGTGACAGATGGAAATTGGAGGGAGGTGACAGTATGGTAACCATATAGTATTATCTAAGCCTGAACACTGATAGTGAAAGGGGACACCATTGACAATGACTCCAGGAGAATAGGCATAAGATGGCCATGCTAGGTTTGGGGGAAGAAATGAGACCTCTGGGCGGGGCAGAGAATAGGGAATAGACCAACCAGACTAGGACGTTATTCAGGTGACCTGGCCCCAGCTACCTTTTACCTCATCTTCTACACCTCAGTCTCCACACTCCCTACTGTCTCCAGACACACCAAACAAGCTCTTCTCAGAGTCCTTGCACTTGTGTTTCTCATATGTTCACATGGCCAATGCCTTCATTTCATTCATGTCCAAATAAAACTCTTTCCCATGACCTTCTGAGTATGATGGTGTCACTGAAAGGGAGTGGTGTGGTCTGATGTACAGCTTAACAGGATCTCTGTGACTACTGTGTGGGGCAAAGTGGAAGCAGAGACCGAGAGAGGAAAACAGTTGCAGTTGTCCAGGTAAGAAATCAGAGATTTACTCTGGGAAGATTGATGTAGCAGAAATGAAGACAGACCAGTTGGGAGGACTGGCTCACTTATACATGAGGGATTGACACCTGAATTAGGATTGTGGAGATAACAATGGGCAAATAAGGGGTAGAAGTGATAGCATTAGGGTCTGATTGTACAAGGGAGAAAAGCAAAGAGGAGAGTCTAAAACAGCTGTGGGCAAACTACGGCCTGCGGGCCGGATCCGGCCATTCGGCTGTTCTATCCGGCCCGCGGAGCCTAAAGAGCAGGGGGTTCTCTTGCTCTCCCCTCCGCTCCTTCACCAGCAGCAGTGTTAACATGGCAACGTTGGGAAACATGGCCGCAGCTCCTTCTTCTGAGTCCAGTTTAAGAACCCATTGTGGCCCTCGAGTCAAAAAGTTTGCCCACCCATGGTCTAAAATGTCACCAAGATAACACCCTTCATCCTGTGTTCCTGAGACATGCTCCTCAGAAGGACATTTCTAGCTGTTGGTCAATCCATCAGGAAGCATGAGAGTCACTGCACACAGGAGAAAATCCATGGTTGTGAGAAGTCAGCTGTACAAAAACCTTCTTGATTTGCCTTTATAAGTCTATTTGACAGTGGAACTTTTTAAAAACAAATTAAAATCTATGAACATCCTGTTGGAGCCAGATTTTACCAGCCAGCTAGCACTAATACATTTTCACCAATTTTGTAGGCCATAATGATTAGTAGCTTGAAATCAACCATTGTGGGACTCTTTATACCAGAAATCAGCAAAGTACTATCTACCTATTTTTGTACAGCTCTGAGGTCAGAACAGTTCTTATATTTTTAAATAGTTGAAAAATTCAGAAGATAGCTTGAAGAAGTAGCTGAGTTTAAAGAAAAAAAGATCACTTGTGGGGATAATTGAGTTGACTGCAGTCTAACAGGAAACTATTTATGGAAATAAGTGATAAAGTTCATATCTGTATCTGGACCCACAAAATAAAGGCAGTCCCAATGGCCTGGCCCACGTCACAAATTTAAATCTAAGGTCAATCTGCATTAACAGAAACACCTGTTGAGGAAACCTAATACACACAATCCCAATCCTCCAACTCAGCTTTGGCTCTCTTACCTGCCCTGGAAAATGGGGTCTGCTAGCCTTCTCAGGAAATCCCCACCCTCCTAGCCAATCAGGCTTTGCTTTTTGTGTTACCTCTTCTTTTTTTAAAATAGTTTATTAATTTTTAGAGAGAGAGGAAAGAAGAAGAGAGAACATCAATGTGAGAGGGTAACACTGATCAGCTGCCTCCTGCACACCCCCTATTGGAAATTGAACCCGCCACCCGGGTATGTGCCCCGACCGGAATCAAACCAGCAACCTCTCAGTGCATGAGACATGCCCAACAACTGAGCCACACCTGCCAGTGTGTGTTGCCTCTTCTAATGCTCTGTAAAACTTGCTCTTACCCAAACTCTTTCTGGAAGAGTGCTCCGCTGAGTGGGAGGCACTGAACTCCTCCACTCCAGGGGTTGTTTCCCCTTGGACACGGACATCAAACTCACTACTAAATTGTTTAAATTGTCATTTTACAGAAATAACTTGAAGAAGCAAGAGAGATGAGACAAATAATGGAACCAAGCCTCAGTGACAGTGGAAACAAATCAACATGAATGGTGGTGGGATTAATTTTGGAAAGCAAACACTTCTGAGACAAGACAGAGAGAAGAAAGGAAAAGAAATATAAACAAAACTGGAGGTGGAGGAGGTTGGAGTTAGGAATATCCCCACAATCTCAAAGAAAGGAGAAGTGAGGTGATTTGTAGAGAGGGCAGGGGTGAGAGTGACCTTGGAGGCCAAAGTGAATGGAGAGAATGGAACAGCGCAGAGCTCGAAGGGGATTTATGTCCCCCCTTATATACGATGCCATCCATTCTAGGATGCAAGCCTGGTGCTCAGCCAAGCGGGCGACATTTGAGTATCAACATCTGAAGAACCCTCCTCTCTGCGGGAAGGAGGAGGGACAGAAAGCAACAAATGCTTGTTCATTGATTTTCACAAATTCATCAAAATGAAGCCTTTAGGCTGAGTAAACTAATCAGTCCGTCAGTGACAGGCACCAGGCTGGGCTCCGAATCTACAGATAGAAATGCACACCGTCTCCACCCTCAGGAAGCTTACAATCTAGAAAAACATCTGAGCCCAGGCATTCCCTCAGGTCTTCCATGCTTTGCCATGGAATTCTGTGCACTGTAGGTAAAAGCTATAAGCACTACAGAGCCCACAGGAGCAGCATTCGTAAATCACTGGGTGGCAAAGCTGGGCATCTCGGCACAGGGACCACTAGGCCGTGATGGCGAACCTTTTGAGCTCGGCGTGTCAGCATTTTGAAAAAACCTAACTTAACTCTGGTGCCGTGTCACATATAGAAATTTTTTGATATTTGCAACCATAGTAAAACACTTATATTTTTGATACTTATTTTATATATTTAAATGCCATTTAACAAAGAAAAATCAACCAAAAAAAATGAGTTTGCATGTCACCTCTGACACACGTGTCATAGGTTCGCCATCAGTGAACTAGACTGTATTTTTATTAGATATTAAATAATGGCAAGTTAAATTTTTTTATTTTTTAAATACACTATTTGCATAAAGAATCATATCTCTGCTACACCAACTCTCTCCACTGTAAATTATTTCTCTGTGTGCTTCCTCACTGTACAGGAGAAAGATTAAGCTAAAAATAGCCCTAAAAGTGAATCATGAATTAAGACTGACTATAAAGTGCCTATGATCTAAAAAATATATATTTATGTACCTGGGCCATTGATTACATATTAAAATAAATGGAGATATGTCCAGATATATCCTTTTCCTAAAAATACCTGGCAAATAAAAGAATCACAAACATAAAGCTTTAAATGTGAATTAAAAGAGAATTAAAAATATTTACAACCTTAGTCTGTAATGACAAATTCCACTTAATCAAAGACCCACTCAGGTTTTTTTCTCAATGAGAAAACAAATATGTTACTTATTTTTTCAGAAAACAGTTTTAGACATACTATAACACAGAGGGGGAAACCCTGGTTTTCATGCACCCATTGAGTATATAATCTAAACTGTTATATGTTCAAGTAGCAACCCTTCTGGGTCCTCCCAGGCTAACATAAAACATTATAAATTAAATGCTGGTGCAATGACAAAATTGCTTTTCATGGTCATAGGTGAAGTCCCCCTGGGGTACTATTGCTAGTGACTTTAGAATTGTATTTGCCGAGGTAGAAAGGTATAGCTTGGGTTTACAAATGCTTTTACATTAGGGTAAACAATACTAATAGTAACAATAATTACAATGACAATGATGATGGTGGTGATGACGACTCCAGAAATGACAAGTACTCAGAATTCTTGGCTCTATTAAGAGGCAGGTCCTCTGTGTTTGTGGTTTTACCAAAAGATCTATCACCTAGTTTGGTCATTGCCTTGTCAGTTACCACACAGACACACACACACACACACACACACACACACACACACACACATACACACACACACACATATAAACACACAAAACAAATGAGCTCCCCACACTTCATTCATGTCAGAACTCAACAGCTTGAGTAGCACAAATATTCTGCAGTCACTCATGAAAAGAAATTTTTAATAATAAATATCTAACAATTAATGGGCTGGTAGCTGCAATTGTCTTCAGGGCATACTATCTAATTTCCTTGCAATGTTTCATATCCTTACTTTTCACGCTGCAACAGTCTATCATTAAAACCAAATGCAGGTTTCTATCACTTTTATTTATTTTTCAAATCAACTTATAAATCAGTGCCAGGCCTTGTTACAGATGAGTTCCAATAAATTATCGGCTGTGGACAAATTCTGAATGTTAAACACTTCCTTCCCCTCCCGCCCCCTTGGTCTCTGCCTGTCTCTCTCTCTCTCTGTTGTTTTTCTCTCCTGCTCTGAAAGGAGTCTTCTGCATGGCCCTCCAGGCCTGCATACCTCACGGGCTGGGCTTTGGGTCCAAGTGAAAGAGCCCTTAGTACTTAATCCTGTGCTATTAAAATAATGCAAGAGACATTTATTTTCAGAAAAAAATATATTTATATAGGATACAAGAGTCATTTTACAGTCCTTGGGAGATTTACCTTTCTGAGTTTCAGAAGTGCAGGCCTCTTGTTAGAGGCTTGTTCCATCCTCTCCTCAGCCTGAGACTGAAACCCGAGGTCTATTTCTCACAGATGTCAGTTTGTTAAGCAGCCCACCTACCTTTTCCAAGCAGCCCTGTCGCCCCCAAGATGCCTTTGGGATGCTGTGACAGGCTCCTGCCAAGTCTCCCTGGGAGGATCCAGCACAGATCTGGGCCTCTGCTCTCACTGACATGGGTCTGCAGGACACACAGGACACAGGAGACACCCTGCCTATAGGGCGAGGGAACAACATTTCTACAGTCCGCTCCGACAGCCTGTGCTACCACCTGCTCACTCGCAAGCATGCACACAGTCGCAAGGTGCATCTGAAATACATCTCAGCTGGAAACCAAGAAAAGTGCTTTAAGATCCTTAAAACAGCAAGAGCCTCTCATGGAAGCCACTGTTAAAGTTGTGCACTTGATGGCACTGTAAGTAGATAGTACAATGCACTCCACTATACTACGTATCTTTGCCATAATTCTGACTGCGGATCCATTTTATAGCAGCTAAGACTGCGTTTGTAATGCCTCTTTGATATTGTTCATTTGACAAATGCAGGAAAGCTCTCTGAAATGTCATTTGTAAAAATGTGATATTTCAGTTAGTTCCTAGAATGGACTTCTAATGTTCCTCAAGTTTTAGCAAGTTCTTCCTTCTGGAAATGTATAGCAGCCAGATGGTTGCTATGTGTAACCCAGGTGCCACACCTGACCAGGTAACAGGAGAGGGAGGTCCCCCGCCTTTGTCGGGGCCTGGTGAGCTTAGAAGGAGGTGATATGCAATTCCAGGTGCCCCTGGAATTCACGTCAGGGCACAAGCCCTTGCACAGGTCACAGACAGAGCTGCTGCCGAGTTTCCCGTTACCATCTTGACCTATTAATTTTCATTGAGTCCATGCTCATGATTAATGTCTACGTAAAGGACCAAAGGCCAAGAGCCCAGCCTGCAGCATCTCTTAGAGAAACAGGAGGCATATGTTTATCTTAGCTCCAGAGATGGAAGGCAATGACGTTTTATTAACTAACCCACTGCACATCCAAAAATAGAACCAGGGAGGGGAAAAAAAAAAAAAAATATATATATATATATATATATATATATATATATATATATATATATATATCTGCACTAATAAAAGAGAAAAATGGTAATTGGCATACGGCAATACCGTTTTCATTGGCTAATCAGGGCTATATGCAAATTAACTGCCAAATAAGATTGACAGTTAACTGCCAACAAGATGGCGGTTAACTGCCAACAAGATGGCGGTTAATTTGCATATGTAGGCACAATGCAGGGAGGCGAAAGAAAAAGCAGGAAGAAGCCCCCTGCCACTGACAGTGATCGGAAACCCAGGGGGGAGCTAAGAGCCACCTTTGCCCTGCCCCCCAGCCATGATTGGAGAATCAGGTGCCTTTTCCGCCCTGGTCAGTGATAGCAGGAAGTAGGGGTGGAGCCAGCGATGGGAGCTGGGCACGGTCGAAGCTGGCAGTCCCAGGAGCTAGGGGTCCCTTGCCTGGGCCTAAAGCGAAGCCCACAATCACGGGGCCGTTGCAGCTGTGGGTCCCTGCTGCCCGGGCCGGACGCCTCAGCCAGAGGTGTCCTGCAGGGGCAGGGGAGGAGCCCGAGCAATCGTGGGCCCCCCGCTGCCACTGCAGGTCCCCGCTGCCCGGGCTGGACACCTAGGCCAGAGATGTTAGGCCTGGGCAGGGGCGGAGCCTGCAACCACGGGGAGCTGGGGGTCCCCTGCCCAGGCCTAATGCTTCGGCCAGAGGCATTAGGCCTGGGCAGGGGCGGAGCGGGAGATCGTGGGGAGCTGGGAGTCCCCTCCCCAGGCCTGACACCTCTGCTGGAGGCCTCAGGCCTGGTCAAGGGGCCGATCCGGTGATTGGTGATCGGAGGGTGATGAGGGTCAACTCCTCTGGCTGAGGCATCATGCCTGAGTGGGGGGCGGAGCCGGGGATTGGAGGGGTATGATGGTCCCCTTGCCCAGGCCTGAAGCCTGGGTCAGAGGCATCAGGCTTGGGCGGGTGGTGGAGCAAGCAATCAGAGGGAGATGGGGGTCCCCTGCCCAGGCATGATTCCTGGGCCAGAGGTCTCAGGCCTGGGCGGGGGCCAGAGCCAGTGATCGGGGGGAGATGGGGGTCCCCTGTCCAAGCTTGACGCCTCTGTCAGAGGCGTCTGGCCTGGGCAAGGGGCCGATCAGGCGATCGGAGGGTGATGGGGGTCTACACCTCTGGCCGAGGCATCAGGCCTGGGCAAGGGGCAGAGCCAGCAATCGGAGGAGTCTGGGGGTCCCCTGCCCAGGCCTGATGCCTGGGCCAGAGGCATCAGGCCTGGGCTGGGGGCAGAACCAGTGATGGGGGGAAATGAGGGTCCCCTGCCCAGGCCTGATGCCTCTGTCAGAGGCGTCAGGCCTGGGCAAGCGGCCGATCCTGCGATTGGAGGGTGATGGGGGTCAACGCCTGAGGGCTCCCAGTATGTGAGAGGGGGCAGGCTGGGCTGAGGGACATTCCCCCTCCACACACCCAGTGCACGAATTTCGTGCACTGGGCCCCTAGTATATTAATAAAAGACAAAGATGCTAATTGACCGTACCTTCGCTATGCCCATCAGCCAATCAGAAGAGTATGCAAATTAACCCAATAAAGATGGCCATTAAATTTGCATACTGCAGGTGGGGCAGGCAGTGTGAGACACTGCCCACAGGATCTGGAACTCTGATCTGTGACCCGGGGAGGCAGGGCAGGAAGAGCCAGATGCTGCCCCCTCTGATCTGTGACCCGGGAAGACTGCGAGAGGGCACAGGCCAGGCCGAGGGACCCCCTGCCGAGTGCACAAATTTTTGTGCACCAGGCCTCTAGTATATATATATATGTATGTATGTATATATATATATATATATATATATATATATATGTATTTTTTTTAGTTCAAGCAGCAAAGAGGTCTTGTGGGTTTTTCTCCCCAAAGTGCATGACTTCCTTAACAGGACAGAGGAGCCCAGCATGCCCAATGACAGTTCAATACAGGATGGACTTATTGAATTGTCTGCATGGGCCAGTTCTTCCCCACCTGTGCAGGAACCCCTGAAAGGTGGTTGGGCTTTGCCACCTCGAGAACTCTGCGCTGTTTGCTAGTGCAGAAACTGGCACCCCTGCTTGGCCGGTCCATCAGCATGCGCCACGCTCGGTGGAGGAAGGAGCCCAGTAGCACTGTGGTCGATGTGTTCAGGGAATTGCGCCTTTCATTTTGCAGCAATCTGCCTTCATCCACCTTACTAAAAATGCAGTATTTTTCACACTTTTGCCATTTATGTAGTTAAGTGAATAAACTTTCATCCTGCTTTGAGTTTGCAAAGGCAGGATTGGGAACCTGACATCGGACTACCCTGACATCCTGAGCTGAGGGCTGTGAAGCTGGAAATGAGCCTAAAGGGTGGTCATTGTTATTAAACACTCAGTGAGTCGGTCCCCGCTTTGTTAAGATGGAGAAGCCCTAACTGGGAACTTAGGAGGAGTGATGAAGGTGCTCTAAATTGAGCTAGGTTTAGTGGTAGAAAAAAAAGTTATTTACTCTAAAATGATTCTCAAACATTCTGCTACATATGCTCAATTCCATTCCAGAAGACTGGCTTCTAATGAGTAGACTTTATTCAGGAAAAACAAAACAACAGCTAAAAACCCTCTAAACTCTCCAGATCCCTCCAGCTCACTTCTGATGAAGCAACCTCAGTAGTGGAGGCAAGCTGAAACCATGATGCCATTAACCCAACACCAAAAGGACTGTCCTCCAACACGTGGCATCATCCAACACTACGGTCATGTGTCAGTCCCGGGCTGTGCAGACCCTCCTCTGCAGCGTCTTCACAGACCAGCAGCGCGGGCGTCACCTGGGAGCTGGGCACGAAGGCCGACCCCAGGCCCCACGGCCAGCCAGCTGAATCAGCGCCTGCGTGTTCACAGCATTCCCGGTGACTTGGAAGCTATTCAGTTATTTATCCACCTGTGCAGTGAAAGGCACTTTCCCCACGCCTGTCCTTTTTGGCAAGTTCCACTCCTACACATGCATGTGCACGCGCGCACACACACACACACACACACACACATACACACACACACATGCTCGCGCACACACACTAATAACTACTGTTACTGGTTTGGTTTTGCTTTCCAATGTTTCATTTTGCATGTAAAAACAAATGCAAAGATATGCACATTTCCCACCATTCCCCACAGTTAGCTAATATTTTTATTTCATTTATGAATATTGCATTTTTTTACTTAGTCAAGTTATTTTTAAAGAATTGAATGCTTTTCTTTCCATGTTTTTTCACTGTTCTCCACTCATTTCTCTTCACTTTACACATATCTGTCAACATTGATGGCCAGTTGCTGTGAGGCATTTGCGCTTTCACCGTAATTACCCACGTCATGCAGTTGCAATATGAGCACTTAAGCTGATGGCATTGCCCATGACTTTCTTTTAACGTGAAATCAGAAAAGCCAGTATAGGAACTGAGCCTCTCCCACTGAACCTTGCTTAATCTCAAAAGAGCTTCAAGGGACAATTACAATAAAAAGATTATTCTCTGCATTTCCAGTCTGCACAGAAGGACAGTTGGAGATTGCTTTATCTCATGTATATGTATGTAACTCATGTCGATGTGTGGTGATCATACATCTAGGATTTTCCACCCTCTGCCCTTTTCCCCATGCCATTACTCCCATTGGAATCGCCTACCCTTGAACACCCCCACCTATTGAAATTCTTCCCAGACGTCAAAACTCAACTCTGACACTCTCTTTCCAGAGCCTTTCCCGACCACCCCTGCCAGAAGCATTTCCTCTGTCTCCCGATGTTTTCTTTCTTTGAGCACCACCTTTCTGACCTGACGTTCACATATTCTGCCTAATTGCTTGTAAACAGAGCATTCCCTTTACTGAACTGTGGGCTTCTGAGGTTGGAAACTGTTGAAAATCTTGTGTCTAATTTTGGGCCTACTATATCACAGAATATAGCATAAGTTCTTGATAAATATTTGTAAAATGAATGGGTGAAACTATGTAAGCACCATAAGCACATCGTCCTGTGTGAGGTTCTATGTTACCTATTTCTCTCTGGCACTCACGTCTGATCTAATCCTCTGCAGTCAGACCATGACCCTCAGCTCTGAGAGCAGCAACCCTAACTCAGAAATTGCTCCAATGTTAGATTGTTAACCAAGTTAATATTTTGCATATATAGAAAACCACTTTTCCACTTTTCTTTATTTTAAAGATTACTATTTCATTTTTCACTAATATATCTGTGAGCCAGAAACTCTTACACGATCTCTTTTTAAAAGAGATTTGAAACTGCAATGATGTTTGATTCCTACAGAACCTATGGTAGGCCATTAGGCAGACAAGAGCAGAGCAAGGACGATGGGCCAGGTGCAGAAGGTCACCAGGGTGGAAAGCCGTAGGTGCCTAGCCATGGGCAAAATGGGAAAACAAGGATCTCACCCCCAAAGTATCCTTTTCCCCCCCAGTATATAGATGATAATGCAGTTTAGACCCTTGGCCTTCATGTTGCTGGTCATGGGGTCTGGACCTTCCCCTGACCTTTGCTCTCCTAGCATGTCGCTGGTCATGTGGAGGAAGAACAAGGGCTGAAGAGTGGCCTCATGTACCTCCCATGCGGGTCCTTGCACTACCACTCCCTTAATCATTAACCCTTAAGGATAACATCTTGGCCTCAGTTGTTTTTCAGCTCCAGGCCTGGAAAAGCAGCAAAACCAGACCAAGCAATGCCATGGCTAGCACCAGGACCAGATGCAATGACTAATGACTCCCTCCTCTAGGGCCGACCAATCAGTGGAAACCACAAGCCTGAGGGGAAACACCTAGAGTTGATGAATATTTTATTGAGATCCTCCCCTAGAACCTCCCCTGAAATCCCCACCTTTGTAGGCTAGCTAAAAGCCTTCAAGATAACTCAAATCTTTCTCTCTTTCTCTCTCTCTCTTTCTCTCTCTCTTCTCATTCTCGCATTGCCCACCCCTTTTCCCTTGCCTCTATCTTTCTCCTAAGCTCCAACTTCTTTTGTTTCTGTAATTTGTTTCCTGAGCCCATTTGTTCTACAGCTCACTTCTTCTAACTCTGTGACTTTCTAAACAAACTTGTTCTTATCATTTGAGTCTTGATTCTGAATTCTTTCCTAGTCAGAACTCAAGTACTGAGGTTGCTGAACCCAGGTCCAGTCTGACTCCAGTGGCCTAACATCTGGTACCCTTCTTCCGCCAGCAAACCCCAAAATATTACAGATATGTGGAAAGTGTAAGTATGTAACTCCTTAAGTTCTCCAATCTAAGATTCAATAATCCTTTAATATGCTTGAACATATTTGACATTCTTAAGTCAGAGGTAGACCACATTTGAGAAAATTGTTAAAAATACCTACAACATTGGATTCAGCATCACTATGTGTTTCTATGAATAAATATGTACAAAAAGTGCTTCAACAACAACTTCATTGTCTGTATAGCATAGGGCACATTTACATTATATTATCCTAGAGATACCTTCAAAATGGGGAGTGAAGATTATAGACACTATAATTTGGAATTTTTAGGTATCTCAGGGCCATTCTAGATAGGGTTTTTATAATAAAATCTTATTATTTCAATGTCCTGTCTACAGGGAAAAAACAAACAAACAAACAAACAATCATGGATGCCATCACACACCTCAGCAAGAACAATGAACTTCCCAGCTATCTCCCCCCACCGCCCCCTAAAAAGCAATTTAATGCACCACTGGAGATTGCCTATTAATTGGACTAGAAATAAAGTAGCCTATGAGTTGGCCAGGGAAATCCAGGATGTGTGTGTGTGTGTGTGTACATATATATGTATGGATGTATATAATAATTCACCCATAAAGTAAACAAGCAACACTAGTACGTCATTTTCTAATTACAGGGCTGTTTCATAAACTGTAAATGCTAACATGGGAGAGGTAAATCATAGCAATTTAATTAATAAAACAATTTAGACACTTAAACCCATATGTGCACCCCTAGGGGCACCACATCAATAATAGAGGCTTGCAGGCATATTTTAGAGATTTTATGCAATCATTTGCAGATCTTGTAGTCAATAATTGTTTCAAACTGCATTAACTCTTCCCTCACCATACACAAAAAATGAATTTTCATTTGTTAAATGTTCTTTTCTGTTCCAATGGTCTCGTAGGGTTGCTAGGAGTAGAGGAGCCCAGAGTTTCTTTCCCTGAATTAGCAGGACAGGAGATGAGAGGAACCCCCTGTCCAACAAAACAGCAAAATGTGGGGAGTGAGATTCCTTAAAGGCAGGAGCAGGATTCTCCCTTTTCCTTCCATTTAAAGGGAGATTAGGAGATAAAAAATGTCAGAGGATGGAAATTCAGCGCTTGAATTTTCATATTTTAGATCTTCTTTCTCTTTAACCTTTTAAAATTATGTCTATTGAACTGGCATATATTGCTGGGGGAATGTAGAATAGTGAAGTAGCTTTGGGAAATGGTTCAGTAGCTTTGTAAAAAGTTAAATATAAATTTACCATCTGACCTGCAATTTCACTCTTAGGAATTTCTCATTTTCTAAGATAACTGGAAATATATGTCCTTTGAAAAATTTGTACACAAATATTCAGTGACATTATTCTTAACAGCCAGAAAGTGAATACAACCCAAATGGCCATTAATTGATGAATGGATTAACAAAATGTATATAGCCATACAAAGGAATATTGCCCAGCAACACAAAGGAACAAAA
Source organism: Myotis nattereri (assembly GCF_964212035.1). Classification (NCBI taxonomy): domain Eukaryota; kingdom Metazoa; phylum Chordata; class Mammalia; order Chiroptera; family Vespertilionidae; genus Myotis; species Myotis nattereri. The sequence goes on along the minus strand of NC_138077.1, from coordinate 128,692,626 downwards.
TACTGACACATACTCCAGCATGTTAAAAAAAAAAAACAAGTTAACGGATAGGAGCCAGACACACAAGAGTACATATTGCATGATTCCACTTTTACGAAATGTCCAGAAAATACCAATTCAAAGAGACAGAAGGTAGGATAGTGGTGCCGGGAGCTGGCATAGGAACTGGGGTGTACTGGGAGCAAGCATCAGGGATCTTAGGGTGATGGGAATGTCCTAAAACGGGTTTGTGGTGATGGTTACACAATTTACCCAGTATATTTACTAAAAATTATTTAATTGTGCACAACATTGGTGACAGTTTTAATATATAATTATTCTTCAATAAAGTTGTTTAAAATGTGTGCCCATAATTTTTTCATGTTTCTTATCAATCCTGAAAAACAAAAAGGGATTTGTATTGAAAGATATGAGTGGATTGTACAGTGTTTTGTGGCTGAATAACACTAAGCCTAAGCAAATGCGGTCTTTTGGTAGCTGTAGTCATCACTGCCAGTTCGTATACACTCAGCTCCGCTGTTACCGACAAGTGTGCTTTTCACTCTTGCGATTCCCATCAGAGAGATAATAAACTATTATCAGTGAGCACTTACTAGGTGTTATGCACACTATATGGTATTAACTTCTTAATCAATGTAATAATTCTTATGCAACACTTTAGTGTTCCCATTTACACACGAGCCAGTTGAGGCAAAGAAAAGCTGAATCATTTGCCCAAGTTTGGCAGGAAGTGCAGAGCTGGGATTGGAACACAGGTGGCTGCAGGCTGCACTCTGACCTGCCTCCATCACTGATCCCTCTCTGGGATTACCAAAACCTAAGAGAAAGCAGGCCGTGAACAAAAGGGAAAGAATTTACTAGAAATGTGAAACCCGGTCTATGGTGTGAGTCCTGCATCCCCCAGACGTGGCTGCTTGCTGGCAGGAGGCTGGGTGCTGGGCAGAGCTCTATACACAGCTGTGCTGTGGCTATGGAGGATTTCTTTAAATGTCAGGAAAGGTATTCTGAAAATTCTGGCAAATCTGTATTTTAGTATGCATAAGGCAGGTTCCGAAGCACAAATACATTGCAAATGTATTCCAAACATTTACTTATCATATGCATGGAATGTCAATTAATCAATTGTAATAACATAAAATAGTAGGTTAGTTGTCCACAGAGGCTACATGGACTGACACAGAGAAGAAACATACTGATCATGAAAAATGGTGGGGGAAAGTGCTATTGCAATGTCAGTAACTAAAAAACCAGAATATTTTAAATTAATAATTATTTTAAAAATTATTAAAGGCTGCCAATTGAGGATCATGTTATGACCTGGACCTGCTCTATACTGAGTTGTAATCAGAATGTTTTGTTATCACTGCATCCTTATAATTTTCTTATTCTTCGAATGTACTGAATCTTCTCTTCCCCTCTTAGTCACCCTCAATCACTTACCCCTAAACTCTATATCTACCCATCTATCCATACATCCATACATCCATATATTTGTCCTTTCCTTACTAACCTCACTTGGTTTCTGTTACAGTATGGACAACATAATTAACCATTTTAGAGTGTTTTTACTAGCACCCCAATATATCTCACCCTCTTGTCCTTCTCCTCTACCTTACACAGTATAGGCACTTAATAAATATTATGACTGACTGACTTCCACCTCCTTGTTGGAGAAATGCCTTGATTCAATCCATTAAAACATGCTGAAGTCTAATGTCAACTGAGCTTGCTCCAAAATCCTCCCATTCAACCCCAGATAACTTACACCGACTTTCCAGTGGGAGTATGCTACTATACTCTACACTGTCTACCATTGAAAAATACAAACCACAGGTCCCATTCTAGACCAATTGTTATACCAGAAATACATTGAGATCAGGACCAAGGCATAGCATATCTAAAAGCTTCCCAGGGACTTTCCTCAAAGTACCGAAGCCCACATCCCTTCCTCACTCTGTGTAGCGAGAGGAGCAAGGTTAGTGGGTTCTACTGTGTTCTCGAGATGATGGAAGATATCAGTATATAGTTCTTCAATTTCCCTCCTTACTAGAATATCTTTTAAGAGCAGGGGTAGGCAACCTTTTTCTATCAAGGGCCAGATAGAAAACATTTTAGGCTTTCAGGACAAGAAGCAATATCTGCAACTCTTCAAGCGTCTGCTATCACGGTGAAATGTTTTACAGTTTAAAGTCCACTGTTAGCTCGTGAACCATACAAAACCAGACAGCAGCTGTAGTTGGCCACCCCCTGTTTTAGAGTCACGGATTATCTCCTAACTGACAAGTCTTGGCACTGTTTTGAATGTTTCATATACCTTGATCTTTTTTCAGTCCTTAACACTATTCATCTTTCTTTCCTTTTTAAAGCTTGATTTTCATGTCATTCAATTCCTCATTGTGCATGTGTGTGTGTGCGAGCCTGTGTGTGTGTGTGCGAGCCTGTGTGTGTGTGTGTGTGTGTGTGTGTCTGTGTTGTATTGTGTACATCCCAAGCTGATGGCCCAAGCTGCTTGTATGGCCATGTTGTCAGTCCAGCTGCAGATACACTTCTATTAAACCAAGTGGTAGCTCACCCTGAAGCCTGGCAATGCTGGCCCCAACTGATCCTCTCATAGAATGCTCTGGTCAAACTGTGCTGCTCCTGCAAAGTAGGAAGAACAGCTCTGTCTCCATCTGCACTGTGCACAGCAACTAAGGCTGCCTGACCAGGGTTTGCAACTCTGCCTAATTGAAACCCAAGGCCATGGCAGTGCAATTATAATTGGGATAACAGCAGTGGCATCTCATGTTTCCACAGGACTCCATGCTGCAAGAGTTTATGTTCTTATCAAGGTCAGTTGAATGAACAAAACTTATTTCCTAATGTGGAAAAATTGACATAAAATGTGTACTGAGAATATTTGTCAGTTGCTCAATATATTCAAATCCATATTCAAATGCCATCTCTGCCTCAAACAGTTAGTAGCAGGGACAGCTGTGCAGGAGAAACTGCTCTTCCAGCTGGGAGCTGATCCTAGGAAGGGACTCCAGCCTGATTTTGAAACTACTAAGCATTCTAATGAAGTTGACTTGATTTACATTTTAACAATATCACACAAATGTACTACATGGCACTTTTCCAATAACCACTTCAACATCATTCATTTTGACACCTCCCATTGTTATGAAAGGCAGAATGAATAAAGCAGCATTCTGTGATGGGGTGCATGGGGAGGGGAGCTGAGTTTCATGTGATTTTCAAATCAGCTAGCCCAAGCACACCATGACTGAAATTCCATGACTACCTTGAACTTGACATCAACTTGAGCCCTGAGTTCTTCTGCCCACCTGCAGCCAACAATTAACACTCAGTTTCTGACTGATCCATTCTGGGAGCCTAGTGTACCATACTTCCCCTACTACCTCAGCCACCATCAGTCTTGGGTAAAGGTAATGCTTCAGGATACAGTAGTCCCCCTTTATCTGTGGTTTTGATGCCATTTATATATGTAAAAGGCTGTGTCCATCCTTCCGACCGGTAGCTATGATGCACATTGACCACCAGGGGGCAGTTGCTCAATGAAGGAGCTGCCACTGGACATTTAAAAATAAACGGCACCACAGACCTGGCACTGACAAACCAACAGTCAGCTTCCCCCCAGTGGGACACAGGACCCACCACCACCCCCAAGTGACACCCCACCAAATCACAGCCAATGCTGTTAAGACCCCATGGCGCAAAATTTGGCCCACAGCCCAGCCCAGCCCAGAAATGGTTGCTGTGGGCACCAGGTAATGTCACGTAGCAATGCCGGCTTCCTCTCCCTAGTGACTAGCCTCCTTGGAGTTTCTTCAGCCCAGGAACCCAACTTGCTTTAGAGCCAGGTGCAAACATTTTACAGTTTAACCAAATGTTTGCGAAGCATTTTCCATGCCTCATATCATTTGATCCTCACAGAAGTCCTGGAGTAGAGAGATAAGAGACTCAGTAGAATCCTATTTTTTTCTTTTCATTAGCAAGACACGAATAATGATATTACTAGTAAAATATTTCTTCTAGTTAATTTCCTTTCAATGTGCATGAATCCGTGCACCAGGACACTAGTTATATTAATAATAGAAAAGAAGCAAAAGGGAGGCCAGACATTGTAAGCATGGTCATTTGGGCAGCTTCATTAGGAAGCTGCAAATTTACATTCTCCAAGGAACCACTGGTCCATTCCCTGCAGATCACTAACAAAGGGGAGATGGGTGCATGGGCAGTGAAATTGGGTTGACATAGGGAAGGTGCCTGTCAGTCAAACCTGGGAACAGAGATCGTTGGTAAGAAAGGGTGGGGCCACTACAAGCCTGCAACAATAACAGTTTCACTTTCCACTCTCAGTGACCCATGGCCAAAGAAGGTCTGAATATATTAAATGGAAAACTCCAGAAGTAAACAATTCATAAGTTTAAAATAGTGCACCATTCTGAGTAGCAGAACCATTTCACCCTGCCCAGGATGGGAATCACCAGTTGTTCAGCATCTCCACACTTTATACACAACCCGCCCATTAGTCACTTACCAGCCTTCTCATTTATCAGGTCAACTGTCATGGTTGTAGTCACAGTGCTTGTATTCAAGCAATCCTTATTTTATTTAATAGTGACCCCAAATAGCAAGAGTATTGATACTGGCAATTCACATATCCCAAAGGGAAGCTGTAAATTGCATATATGTTTGTAAAAAACACAACTAGCATTCTATTGGGGAGGGGGAATTAGAGAAAAAAATAAAAGAGTGAATTATATAGTATGTTAGATGATAGAACTATGGAAGTAGGAAAAGAGACAAATAGTAAATTAATATGTGAGCAAATATTTAAAGAGAGAGTAAGCCATAAGGATATCTAAAGAAAGTGCTCCATGCAAGGAGAATGGCAAGTGCAAAGGCCCTGAGGTTGGAGGGTGCCAGGCAGGATCCAGGAATAATAAGAAGGCCACTGTGGCAGGAGCAGAATGAATGAGGATGAATGAAGATAAGATATAAAATAACGAAGTAGTTGGATTCTGGATATATTTTGAAGGTAGAGCCAATTGACTTTGCTGATGTCTCAGATGTGGGAAGTATTAGTTATCTATTATTTCATAAAAATTTAGCCAAAAACTTAGTGAATTAAAATGCTAAATATTTAATAATATCTCATAGTTTTTGTGGTCAGGAATTTGAAAGCAGCTTAGTAGGAAAGTTTCAGCTCAGGCTCTCTCATTTGATTGCAGTCAGGATGTTGTCATCAGTACGATTATCTGAAGGCTTGGTTGGGGCTCACTGACATGGCTTTCAGCAGGAGGCCTCAGGTCCTTTACACAGGGGCCTCTCAGAGGCTACTTGAATGTCTTTATGACATAAACACTAACGTCTCTAAGTGTTATAAACTGAATGTTTGTCTCCTTCCCTCCAAAAAAAGTCTGTATGTTGAAGCCCCAACCTCCAATGTGACTATATTTGGAGACAGAGCCTTTGTGGATATAATTAAAGTTAAATGAAGTAAGAAGGGTGGGATTAGTGTCCTTATAGGAAGGGAACCAGACAGCTTGCTCTCTCTCTCTGCCACCCTCCCTCCCCACACATGAGAAAGCAGCTGTCTGAAAGTCAGGATGAGAGTTCTCACCAGAAATCAAGCCTGCTAGTCTTTGGTCTGGGACTTCTAGACTCTAGTACTGCGAGAAAACAACTTTCTGTTATTTAAGCAACCCAGTGAATGCTATTTTTTATGGTAACCTGAGCAGACTATACATCCAGAGAGAGAAAAGAGAGAAAAAGGAGGAAGCCACGGGGCCTTTTATGATCTAATTTTCAAAGTTGCACACCTTTACTTCATTTTATTTTGTTTATTAGAAGCAAGTAAGTCTAGCTCATACTCCAGGGGAAGAGAATTAGTCTCCACCATTTGAAGAGAGGAGTAACAAAGAATTAGTGTGTATGTTTTAAAACCACCTTATAAGGTATAAAAGAAATAGAGGCAACAAAAATCATGCCAAGATTTCTGGACTCAGTAACAGAAAAAACAAAAAACAAAACAGAGTGTTCATGGAAATGTGTGTGACAGTTGTTGAATAGGAATATCAGGAGTTTAAGTTTGGGAAATTGAGTTGCTTATACACATATAAATGGAAATGTCAAAAAGGCAGTTAAATATGTGAATTTGAGTCATATGAGTGGTTTGTGCTAGAAATATAAATTTGGAAGGTGTCAGCATATATATCACATTTGACACTTAGTAGAGGGAAGAGGAAGGGAAGGAGAGGAGGGGAGGGGAGAGGATAAGAGGTCTAAGGCCTGAGCCTCCAGAATATTTCTACATTAAGGGAAAGAAGTATGAGGTGGAACCAGGAAAAGAGTTGTGTAAAGAAGAAAACCCAGAAGAGGAAAATTTTGGAAGCTGAGGGAAGAAAGTGGTTCAAGGGATAGGGAGTGATCTACTTTATCAAATGCTACAGATGATGTACTATAAAGACTGAAAATCGGCCTTTGGATTTAGTAACGTGGAGGTCACTGGCAACCTTGATGAGAACGGTTTCAGTAGGACATTAAGAGGAAGACCTGATTGCATTTAATTTAAGAGATAATGAGAAGAGAGGAATTACTAAGATGATATAAACTATCTGGGACATGTTTCTTCACTCTACTGAGCTTTCTTCACAGAGTCACTGATGGTCTCCTATTTGACAGACTCAAGGTCTTTTTTGAGTGTTTTATCTATATATATAAAAGCCTAAGCGACCTTTATGGCGGAACGACTAGAACGACCAATCGCTATGATGTGCACTGAGCAGGCAGGCAGATGAGCAGTTAGGGGCGAGCAGGCAGGCAGGTGAGCGGTTAGGGGAGAGTGGTCCCAGAATGCAAGAAGGATGTCCGACTAATCCTCACAGGACATCCCCCCAGGGTTCCTGGATTGCGAGAGGGTGCAGGCCAAGCTGAGGAATCCCTACCCCTCCCCCTCCCCCCTCCTGTGCATGAATTTCATGCACCAGGCCTCTAGTACACTATTATCTTTTTGCAACCCTTTGACACCATTGATTATTCTTTTTTTCTTAATCCCTGACTACCATGTCATTACATCATCTTGGTTACCCCACCTCTATCCTATTCCTTCTCTATCTCATTCACCAGTGTGTTCTTGTGCATGTATGTGTTTGTGTGTGGTGTGTGTTTGTGCCTGCATGTATATCTAGTCCCTTGTGCTGCCTGAGCTGCTTCTGTGACCATGCTCTCTGCTGAGCTTGAGAGGCATTTATTTCCTTAACCCAATCACAGCGTGACTGCTCCTCTTTTGAAGAGTTGTAATGGGAAACAGAGAAATGGGGTAGTTAGTGGGACAGAAAAGGAGGCCTGTGCAGAGTTTTTATCGGATAGGAGAAACACGGAATATTTGAATATTGATGCAGAGCATAGAGGATTGATGCAGTAGAGAAAAGTGCAGAAGAGGGAAAGGGAATATCCATGGTTACGCTGAATGTACTAAATGAGATTAGATTAGCCTCCATTTAAGTCCCATGTGTTAGATATTATTTGAAATACTTTAGATATATTACCCCATTATATGCTACCTGCAGTCCAATAAAGCATTATTGTACTCGTGGTACAGATGCAGAATCTGAAGCAAGACAGATAAGTAACGTGCACGGTGTCACTCAGAGAGCAAGTAGTAGAGCTGATGCTCATTTCTGCCCGGCCGCAAAGACTGCACGGCACCTGGCACAAAGTAGGTGCAAAGAGTATCCTTTTTTGCTTTTTTTAATTGTTATCTTTTGTCTTTTTTACTTCTCTTATATTTCCTACCTAGGTAGCTATTAGAGTGCACAGAATAAATGCTCAATAAGTGTTTGCTGAATGAAATTTGCTTAAATGAAGATGAAAATTTATGATAGAATGAGTACAAATATGGAACTGCTTTTGATTCAGTCCATGAAGAATACCCTGCTAGTAAAGAGTTCCCTCAAAATTTTATCTTTCTTTCATGAAATCTAATAGTTAATCATTTATCATTTAATTTTTTAATTTAAATGACTCTTTAATGTATATTTTTATACTCAACAGCCATGTAATTCAACTTTTAAGATAACATTTCTAACAATTGGACAGCAAATAATTATTTTTTGAATCATTGGATGTCAGGGAATCTGCTTGGCTTAATAGTAGGAATAAAATTTAATACCATCTAAGGATTACCAATTTTTAAAGAAAATACATTCAAAAACTATCCTTAGCACCAAAACTCACTCTAAGATCATGATTTTCTGCCCATCAATGAAGTATTTCATGGCTTCTGTGGTGCCTCAGGGATGTGGTTATGAAAATGAATTATAATCTGTGTTTCTATGAAGAAGAAGTCTGGCTATTTCATCTTTCTAGGGTTCTGAATTCTGAATCAGTGGAGTCCTGAGTCAATGTCAGAGAAAGTTTTATTAGGAAACAAAGATGTGAAACCAAAGCAGCTTAGGGGTGCAGTTTACAGGTTGCCACCTGCACTCTGAGTGGCTTAGCAAACCTGGAGAGTGAGAACGTGGACCCAGGGAACAGCACTTCCACCAAGAATGCAGCCTTGGCCATCCCAGGTGTGGGAAGGTTTTGTGTCAAGCGTGTCCTAGTCCATCCGTGCTGCTGTAACAAAACACCATAAACGGGGCAGCTTAAAAGCAGTAGAGGCTGGAAGTCAAGATCAGGGTGCCAGCAGGGTCAGGTTCTAGCGAGGGCTGCAGCTTGCCCGCCTCATTGTGTCCTCACACATTGGAAATGGACAAGAGAGCTTTCCTTTATTAGGGCACTAATCCCAATGGAGGGCCCTCATGACCAAATCGCCCCACAGAAGCCCTACCTCCTAATATCATCACCTTTGCCGTTTAGCTTTCAACAGCTGAATTTTGGAGGAACACAAACATTAAATCTATAGCAACACATTCTCTGTAGTGGCTGGAATCAAATAGCTAGGACTTCTGTGGCATCTCATTTTAGCCCGGCATAGCTATATAATTCCTAGGTCTATAGTTATGCATTTTACCATAATGTGGTCTGTAAGCACCATCCATTCTAACAAGCCTGATATAGTCAGCAATAATTACCATTCTGGCAAAACTTTCCCTTCTTAGTTTCAACCAAAGGCAACTATTTTAAGAAAGTCTGAGCCAAATTAGTTGAACTGCTTTTGAGTTCCAAATTGGGGCGGGGGGGGGGGCGGGGAGGCAGGGGACAACACTCTTCCTTTATTAAAAAAAAAGACAGTGCCCAGCATTATTCATTTCTTTTTATCTATTCTATATAATAAAGAGCTAATATGCTAATTAGATCAAATAGCAGAACGACCATCGGACGCCCTTCTGGAGGCAGCCAGGGCTGCAAGAGCCGAGCCCCTTGCATGCATCGGGCCTCTAGTGGTGTTATAAGGTTGTAGCACACTTAATTGCATTTAATTTTTTTTTACTTAGCTTTGTAAGTTCACTTTAAAAAATATTTTAAATATATGCTAAGCTGTTCAATAAAGCTAATTTTTAATGATATTCAAGAGATTTTTCCTTTGGTTCCCTAGTCGATGCCAATGCTCCTCAATGAGGAAGGAAAAATCAATTCAATTATCAAAGTGCAGTTAATTGCTTTCAAGATTAGGGTGATTCAAAGAGCAGCAAGGTATTTGCCTGTGCTCAGCAGTTTTGGCTAAGGAGAGTCTCCTAAGCACACTGGGAAGAGAAATTTAAAATTCTTACATTCTTCCCAGCTTTCTCACTTCTTACATTCGTCCCAGTATATCCACACCTGCCATTAATAGAGCCAATGGCGGGAGCTTTTGCCCCTAGAGCCACAACATAGGGTATTATTTTCAACTAGTATGATCTGTTTCTTCTCTCCAAAGGCTTTGGTGCTTGGCACTCCAACTATTTGCATGTTTAGCCAAAATAGTTTCTTGGACATGCCTGGAATAAAGAAAAAGAAAGTTTTTTATGCTAAGGATTCTCCTACCCCATGTACCAGTATTCATTGATGGCTAAAATTCTCTTATCAGTGTCCCTTGAGATCGGTTAATTTTTGCAGTTTATATCATGTTGGAAGAGCATTCTAGAAGCTATTAATATGAAGATGAGTAATATTTGACTCCTACTCTTAGGCAGCTTATAATCCAGGGGGGAGTAGAAACAAGAGCACAAATCATTTTATTCCCAGGGGTAAAATGCAGTGTAGCCCCAGGGAAGCCCCAAGGAGGTTATGTGCAGAGCTGCAGGCTGCTCTGAGTAGAGGACAACAGACATAGCCCAGGGATGGAACTGTAGTCTTGGTGGAGGTAGCCATGTGAGCAAAGACAAAGACATGAAGCAGCTTGGTAGTGCGGAAAACCCTGTTCAGTAGTATTAGGGCCTGAGCTATAGTCAGGGAGGGGTGGGGGGATGAAGCCAGAGGAGGCTCTTGTGCTAAGCATGGAAATTGATCCTGCAGGCAATGAGAGACCACTGAAGGTTCTAAATGGGGATGTGACATGGCAAGTGTAGAATGTGTTTTAAATTGTAATGCCTTGGATAATAGAGACCATTATGAACTTTTGAACAATAATAGATACAGAGGCAGAGCTGCCTCAAACAGATTGTCAAACTGCAGCGGGAAGGCTGGGGAGGGTTTGGGGGCAGGAGGTAGGGGTGTAAGAGATCAACTAAAGGACTTGTATGCATGCATATAAGCATAACCAGTGGACATAAGACATTGGGGGATAGGGGAGGCTAGGGGACTGTCTAGGGAGGGGGGATAAAATGGACACATATGTAATACCCTTTGTAATACTGTAAGCAAATAAATAAATAAATAAATAAATAAATAAAAAAATAAAATAAAAAAATAAATTGTAATGCCTTTTTATGTTTAAAAACATGATATTGCATCATAGGAAAGTTGGAAAGCACACAAAATTATAGAAACAAAATAATTATGTGTAACCTTAGCACCCAGAGACAACCAGCACCATCATTGTGCTGTTTTTTTCCTAAAAAAAATCTTTCAGATGTATACATATATTTTATGCAGATGTATATGTAAATTACACACACACATATTCCAATAGATGATCTATGTTAGAGAGAGAGCAGCCTTATTGAAAAGATGCTTCAACAAGCCCCTGAAGGGCAACAGTAAGGCTTGGGCACTCCCCACTGTGGAAGAAGGAAGGGGATAAATACACTAAAGGGGGACTAGGAAGGAGCAGCCAAGCTCTACGTGGGAACAAAGAGTCAAAAAAAGAAACACTCCTGCCGGGCCAGTGTGGCTCAGTGGTTGAGTGTTGATCAATAAACCAAGAGGTCATGGTTCGATTCCCAGTCAGGGCACATGCCTGGGGTGCTGGCTCCATCCCCAGTAGGGGGTTGCAGGAGGCAGCCAATTGATGATTCTCTCTCATCATTGATGTTTCTATCTCTCTCCCTCTCCCTTCCTCTCTCTCTAAAAAGCAATAAAAATATTTTTAAAAGAGAGAGAAGAAAACTATTTGGCTGCATGGTATTTAACTGGGATTTATTAGATTGTTTGTTGTGTGATGTAAATCTACTCCCCTCGCTTGTTTAAATTTCTTGAGTAAATTCGATGTTGCCCATCCACTCATGCTTTTTTGTGTATACATGTATATATAGCTATATGCATAGCTCCCCATCTAGATTCTTTACTTTGATTGTATCTCTATTGACTAGATAGTAGTATGTCTTTGAGTAAGCTTTTTTCAGAAAGACTAAGTGAACAATCATAGCTAATATTTAGTTAGCACTTACCATGTGCTAGATGATGTTTTTTATCTGTATTAGCTCATTTAATCTATACAACAACCCTAGGAATAAGTTACTATCATCATCTACTTTTTACAAATGAGAAAGTTATAACACAGAGAAGTTAAACAACTTGCCTAAAGCCCCACAGCTAACAAGTGGCCGAACTGGGATTTGAGCCCAGGCATTATATGATAAATCCCAATGCTTAGTCATTTAACAGCACTGTGTAATATAACTTTGAACCCTTACATATCTGTGAAAACTTTTACTATTGCCATCACTTTTAAGCAATAAGAGGAGGTGTAAACAATTAAGATGTAAGCTGAAAAGTTATCTTTGAATTTGTCAATTGGAAAGTCATTGAATGACAAAGCTATTTTCAGGGGAGCCATAGAGATAGAAATCAGATTAAAGTGGGTTTTAGAGGCAACTACTAACAGGTGTATCCTATAGGTTCAAGGAAATGAGTATGTTTAGATATCTAAATCAATCTATATCTATCTAGTTATCCATCCAACCAACCATCCATTCATCTATCTACCTACCCATTTATCTAGCTATTTTGCTATTTATATGAATATGTACCTATGTATGTGTACATGTATGTACATGAGGGTGAGAGCATGTAGATGTAGCATGGCATGTAGATGGCACCTCTCCTATACACAGATTAAGACAAGAAATTATATATAAAGTTACATATAAATGGGAGAACTTAGTATATTTATAGTCTGAAAGCACCATAAGAAAGATAAAGAGAAATGTAGATAGGTAAGCAGCTAAATTCCAGGGAAATCAGGAAGTAATGGAATCAAGAGCATAAATGGAGAAGCTAGCCTTGAATAGAGAGGACTCCTCCAAGCCGGGAAAGAAGTGGTAGAAATAGGTACAGATATGCTCTACATCTGTGATCCTGGCTGGTGTCGCTTTTGTTGAGAGTGAGAAGTATAGGGGGAATGGCAAACATTTAGAAGATGTTCTGAGAATAGGAGATGCTGTGACATAAAATAAGGAAAAGATGAGCAAGCTGTGTTGCAAGCTTAGTTGAGCCTGGAGATCAAGTATTTGGAGGACATTTTTTTTTCAGGGAAGGTCTGCAGTTCTTGTTATCATCTTGATATTATTAAATATTATTATGTATGAGGCATGGAACTAACTGTTCTTTAGGCAGCATCACATTCAACAACTTCATGAGGCAGGAGTTATTACCTCCATTTTAAAGGTTCAAGAAACTAAGGCATAGGGAGTATAAAGTAAACATACCCATCGCCACAGCTAGTAAAAGAATGACTGTGGGACTTTCTAGTACTATTCCCCCCAGTACCTGGAGAAAGCTGAACTCCAAACTCCTCAAACTCATAATAAATTGCAGTTTACTGGATCTATTAGAAGAAATTGTGCTAGGAAGCATCAGCTGAAAACAAGGTGACATGCTGTGCAGTAACAGAGAATCTCACAAGTCTTTTCTAACAAGAGCTCAGGCTGAACTTGCATCTAAGGGGCTGAATCTCAGATGAGAACAGGTTCTAAAGTCACTACAGAGAGGCATGTTTTCCAGCCTCACCAACCTGGCCTCAGCATACTGCACTAGCCTCTCGCAGCTCGACTGTTCTGCTCTTCACTAGGTTTTAGCCAAGATGCTGGGAAACACCAAGAGCTAAGGGCCCAATTTAAGAGGACAAGTAAATGTCATATTTAAAACTGATTTTCAGTCACTCACTTTCGCCATTTGCCATCTGGACAAGGTCATTAGGAAATTGTCTAATCGTGTTGCTCCTACAGGACCCATGCCACATTCTTATTTCAGCATCTATCACATGCTCCTGCAACTGTTGGCTTACATATAGTTCTCCTCGTGCATGGAGGATAGAGAATCTTATGATTATATCCATGGGACCTATTAGAATATCTGCTAAAAAATAGTAGAAAATCTGTAAGAATTAAAAATAAATAAAGTAATAAATAAGCAACTGTGGTTGCATGGGTTAACAGGATATTTTAAAATGCAGTATATTGTATGCAGTAGCTTCAAATTTAATGTTGATGAAGAGGTATCAAGTAGAGACTCTAATAGGCTTGTAATAAATAAGAGTTAGTTCTTTATCCTAACATTTGAGGTTCTCCAAGATTTGAGCTCAAACTACCTTTTGTATGATATTTCCCTTGAAATAACAACTAGTAACTATTCACTAAGCCTTGCTTAAACCTCTACTTGTCCATATTCTTTTCACCACAGGAATCAACTTTCCTTTCTGTATTTGTAATTTGAAATTTACCTAAGCTCCAAGCTCATCAGTCACCTCCTCAAAGCCTTGTAACTTTGCTGTGTTTGGAATAAATCTCTCCTTTTTTTCTATATTCACATAACCTTAACCTTTTGCACTTAGAAATCTCATTGTGATGTTTGCAAAGCATGGGGAAATATATGAATTTGGGCTCAGCAAATGGCTAATTTGGTAACTTTAAAAAGTTAGACTCACTGAGGCTCACAATATTCATCTTTGAAATAAAGAATAGTAATACCTCCTGCTGTAGCTGTGAAAATTACAATATTGAATGTAAGTAAAAGCCTCGTTCTCTTCCTTCTTATAATTGTTTGTGTTTGGGTAAGCTTCTAGTCTACTAGACTCAAGTTTTTTAAAGGCAGACGTACTCTTTATAAGTACTCTTTACAACATTCCAAACATATAATACTCAATAAAATGAAAACGAATATGTAATCTATGTGTTATTTTAATGTAAATAGGTACTGTGAAGGTAATTAGAAAGGTTTTTTTTTTCCCTTAGTTATGTTAGCTACTTTCTCCTGTAATCTTCATGACAAATTTTATATCAAAGCCCCTCTAAATAAACAAAAATTAGATCATGTTTAGTCATTAACTCCGAACTGGTGATGATTTTATTTATAAGATTTTTATTGCAGATATCCTCCAGTGTTGAGACAATTAACAGCTAGTTTCACTAGTTATAAGCAATGAAAATTAACTCTACCTGGCTTTAGCAAGAAAAAGATATATATTAGAAAGTTTCCTTATAGTTTTCAGAATTAGAGAAAGAACTGAAAAATCAGGACAGAAATTTCAGTGGCCAGAAATCATGGACTATACCTTAAAGCCATTGCCATTGGATGACCATCTTCAACCTTCCTCCAGGAACAGATCTCCAGTCAAGAATTTTCTTCTGGGGAAAAGAATTTGTTTGGGTTCAATTGGATTTCACACCCATCCACAAGAGCGGGGGCTCATGATTGGTAGCCTCTCTGAGCCAAATACTAGGAATGGCAAAGGACAGGTTAAAATAGAAAACAACTCACCAATATATTGATGCTCTGTTTTTGTGAGTTTTTATGAATCGAACTGCATTTTTTAAATTATCACCTCCCAATTTATGAGAATAAAAATGTGGAAAATTGTACACTCCAAATATGGACTTTGTTCTAACTAATAAATAAAAAATGTTATTTAACTACGGAAAAATACTTTAAAGCTCAAAACTATACCATACAAGTTATTGAAGGAGACAGTCATGCACAATTCACCTTATAAATACATTATTGTTTTTCTCTGCATTTGACCATTAGGTTTATCATCTGTGGCACAAAGGTTTTGAGGTAAAGTCTATTCAGTGATAGGCAAATATTGATAAGAAATACTTCCTGTAAGACTCACTCATTCATTCATTTATTCATTCAACATGTGCTTATTTTGAGCATAGGAGCAGGAGCTGGGGATACAAAGATACATAAAACTGACATAAGGCCTGTGCTCACAGATCTTACAGACCAATAATATAGAGAAAACACTCATAATTGTGTGGTAAATATATAGGTACTGACAAGCACAAATCCTATGAAGAAAAAGTAAAGTTCCTATGAAAAACATGAGTAGAAAATTTACTTTATATTGAGTAATCAAAGAAGGAGTTTCTGAATAAGTGGGAAATAATGATAGTGATGGTGGAGATGAAGATGTGGATTCAGATACATTTTAGGAAATGGATTCTACAGGACTTCATTCAATTTTATTGCAAATGAATGATTCTCAGGTTTTTGTCATGAGAAACTGGATAAATGGGGGTGTCATTAGCCAAGGTCACTGATCACTGGAGTAAGAGTAAACCTGGAGGAACTGTCAAGGGTTAAAGTTGTTAAATTTTGGGTGCTACATGGTATTACATGGGAGATGCCATGCAAGTCACAGTGTATATAGATCTGAACATAAAAGAGTCTGGACTGAAGATATAAATTTGGATGTGTCATTGATAGGCATTAATTGAATTTATGGGCAAGGGTACGATTGCTGTAAAAGAATGTGTAGAAGCAGATAAAGTGGGGTCTTTGGACTGAGCTCTGGGAAATTCCAACTGTAGTACTGGATAGAGGAAGAGAAACTCAGAGAAGGAATTGAGTAAGAGTATCAGAGACATATGTGGACAAAAGAACGTGGAATACAAAAGATAAGAAAATAAGAAACAACATAAAGGGTGCATATAAAGTACTGTGGAAATGTTGAGGAAAAAGAACATATTCATCTTGGAACTAGCTGATTCCTATTTAAGAAAGGTGTGAAAGAGCAGTTGCATTCCAAAACAATTACTGTTTTTCTCTCCAGCCTTTCTGGGTAGGAACCAGCTCCACTGAAATCTGAACTTGTAATAACTTGCTTTTTCAGAGCACATTGGTGGCATTGTGAATCTTGGAAAACCATCAGATTTGACAATGCCTCTGGATGAGAGAGTTTCAGAAGTCTCTCCTTCTAACTCTTTTAGTCACATGATGATGAAAATCAAATTTGACTTAGGAGGCAACTAGCAAAGTTACACTATTTTTGTAAAAAGGTGTCTTTCCACATTGGGCATGGATGAGGCCCTCCTATCTTTTGGGTGGAGAACACAAAGTGCTATGAAGTTGTCTTAAAATTCAAAAGGCTATGGCCCCTGCGAAAAAAGGAAGATGATTTTTATTACCCATCCCAGTGGAGATGGCATGCGAGCTGGTATTCGGAGCGTGGGTAGGCTGGGACGTGCAGACATGGGAATAAGAGAACAATAGGCAGAAGGTGCCACTTGCAAAAGTGTGTGGAAAGGCCGAGGATGATCACAGAGAAGAAAGAGTTACTCATGGCTAGAGCATCAATGGTCTGAATGGGGCAGGGTGAGATAAAGCATGAAGAGTGCTTTAGAGCCTCGTTATAAACAACATTAAATGCCATGCCAAGAGCTTTGCCACTGGGAAACAGTAGGAAAGAAGATACTCCTTTGGGGGGCCGGAGGGAGAGGACTGTGTTCTTTAAATTGATCTGTATTTTGGCTTCTCTCTGTTGCTGCCTCTTGATATGGAGAGAAAGAGAGAGAAATAGTTCCCCAGGCAAAATACTGCCTGGGAATAATGCTCCCTGGTCAAAAACAGCTAGTGACAAGGGAGGAGGAAGAAGACCAGTAAAGTAGCACAGAGCTGGTGGAGGGAGAGCTGGTGTGCATAAAGAATTTCACTTGCTAAATTCCATGTTAATGCCTGCAGGCCTAAGGCATTTTCTAGATGGGTGCCTATGACCTCTGGACTCAGAAGAGGAAGAAAAAACAAAACAAAACAGATTCTACAGGACTTCCGTTTGCTTTTACTTCACTCTTCAAAGCAGGTATTTGCCTTCCATTGCCAATATAACTTCTGTTCCCTTCCTAAGTCCTCAAGGAAAATTACTTGAGTAAGGAAGTGGCAAAATTAAGTTGACTTATAGAAAGAATACCTGAGCAGTGGATCTAAGGATAGATTGAAGGAGGGCATTACAGGAGATCTGATGAGAGCTAATATAGAACTAAACTAGAGTGGGATAAAAGAAAGAGACTAATCTGAGAAAGATTGTAGAAATGGAAATGAAGCAAATTGCTGGCTGATTAGACATGGTAGCAAGAAGGAATAGTGAGTAGAGGGCCAACCCCAGTTTGCCAGAGACTCTTGCTGTTTTAGCACTAACAGTCCCACTCCTGGAAAATCTTTCTATCCTGGACAAACCAGAATTGTTGGTCATCCTTAGGAGGCTGTGATGGTTGTAAAATTTCAGTTCTGGGTAGCTCAGAGAATTATTGTGTCTTTGAAAGAAATGGAAGGCACAGGAGGAAGGAGGGCTGGAGGAGAAAGATAACAAGCTAAGGATTTAAGAATGTTAAGTTTCCGGTTCCTGTGGGGCAGCTGGTCAGCTGAAGGTAGCTGAAGTTCTGATATTAGGTAAATGTGCCAAGGGAGAAAGTTTAGGGAGAACAATAAGAAGGAAAACAATGGGTCCTTGAATGCCACCATGTAGAAGTTGGGGGAAGGAATGGGAACTTGAGAGGGACAAGAAGAAGGAACGCACAGTGGAACAGAAGGTTGAAGGAAAAAGAAAATAAAGAAGGATCTTCCAGCCAATTATTCTTCAATGTTCCACGATTTAAAAATATGATTTTTAAAAAATTACAAAATAAGAAAAGGCATTTGGATTTTGTGACTAAGCTGTTATTGCTGACCTTGGTGGAGGAATTTTAGTGATATATCAAGACATTTCAAATAAACAGGCAGGAACAGGAAGACAGCACAAAGACTCTCAAGGAGCTTGGTGACGGAAAAAATGATGATAATAAGCTAATAATTTACTATTTGATATTACATTAACTTTTAAAACACTAATGGACAATTACTAAGCCATCTTTTTTAGAAAAAGCACAATATAAAGTTATGAAATGTATGCCAGTAACTAGTTGTGAGACTTTTAATGTCACTAGCTCCACCCAAACCCATCCTCTCTTAGGTCTGTAAAGCAAATGGCTCGCCTTAGATGATTTCTAAGGTTTTCCTCCAGCTCCCTTGGACCTCATTTCTAGAATTCGAGGCTATGAATCAAACAACTGTTTTCTGTGACACACGGTTGTGGTTTTGGAACTCCAGATATTTTCTCTGAATTATCTAAGGTAGCATTGTCCAACTGAACTCACAATCATGATGTAAATGTTTTATACCTGTGTTGTCCAACCATTAGCCAAGTATGGCTACTGAGCACTTGAAATGCATCTAGTGCAACTAATGAACTGAATTTTAAATTTCATTCAATTTTAATTAATTTAAATTTAAATAGTCACATATGGCTTTCATATGGCTCGAGGCTACTGTATTGAATAGTACCACTCTAAAGAATTATAATGAAATTCTCAAAAAGTTTCAAACTCAAATTAATTTAGAATAATCCTATACTATGTGCTGTATTTTGTTGATAGGGGGACTCTGAAACAGACAAGCCCTTGAGAACTTTAGCTGCCAAAACATTTTACTAAATGAATGCAGGTTAAAAGAAAGCTGTGTCGGCTGCTACTAAGGTAACTGTACTGACAGAGAATGAATTTCACTGCTGAAAAAAATGCTTCTGAGAAGGTTATTTTCATTTTTATTCCTACCGAAAGTAGGAATAAATGTGTTAGGAGTTACTAGCTGGGTGGGAAGAAGCTTAGAAAGATGCTGAAAATAGATCATGACCTACTATATATAGTGTGTGCCTAACTTAGTCCTAATTGCTTAACTGACCACAGTGTAATAAAAGCTGTACACAAAACAGAGCTTATGCCCTAACCGGTTTGGCTCAGTGGATAGAGCGTTGGCCTGCGGACTCAAGGGTCCCAGGTTCGATTCCAGTCAAGGGCATGTACCTTGGTTGCCCGCACATCCCCAGGAGGGAGTGTGCAGGAGGCAGCTGATCGATGCTTCTCTCTAACTCTCTACCCCTCTCCCTTCCTCTCTGAAAAAATCAATAAAATATATATTTTAAAAAAACAAAAACAAAAAAAACACAGAGCTTATTATCTAAATAAAAATGATTAAAAATAAAAAATTGTCTTCCTAAAAGTCTCTTCTTAGATCACCCCTATTAGTTGTAACTGTTAAAAACTAGGTGTTAAATTTCAGAAAAATTAGCTTTTTGTTCTCTTCATAAGTCAAGCTATTAGCTAGGGAAGAACATTTCTTTTTTCTTGTAGAGAGATTCCATTCTGATCTCACTGTGAATAAAGGCAAAAACAAGGTTGGAACTTAATAAGATGCCACAGGGAAAAATCATCACTACCATAGTTTTCTAACTGCAGATATGAACATCAATTCAGTGTTTATTAATTCGCCAGTGTCATCATTTTTCATCTCAAGGTGAGAGAACCACTTTCCTGAGGCACACCAGTTGATCAGTGTTCAGAGCATGGGGGTGATTCTAAAATGTTAGCAAGTAATATGGCCATTGATGTTCCAATAGTTGGGAACACTTTTGTCTGATAGCCACAAACCCCAGCCAGTCAGTCACCTCAGTACCAAAGGTGCCATTTATCATGTGCAACACTTAGAACTAATATTATCCATATAGTGATATTAAAAAGAATTAAGAACAGTATAAAAGGCATTGAACTAGGACACCTGGATATGGTCCTGAGGATAGCACTTACTAGTTAGAAAGCAAAGCTAAGCTCTCTGGGCCTCAGTTGGCTCATTTATAAAATGAGTACACTATTAGTTTTGCTTGCCATTCTGCATTGTTGTGGAGCTCAAATAAATAATGACTGCCATAGCATACAGAAATCATAATGTACTTTCCAATTGTAAGCATGATTCTAAATTAATGGCAATAATTCTGATTATTATTACAATGTCCTGGGATGCCCAACTCTGCATGTAGAAGTAGGAAGCCTCTCCTATATATTACATTAATGACTCTCTGAAGAAACGTTCACATGGTAAAAGTGACAACCTGGTTTGGAGGTTCCTCCTTAAATTAAACATGAAATCATCATATGACTCAGTATTTCCACATAAAGAATTAAAAACAAGTCTTCAAAAAACAAACAAACAAAAAAACCCTGTACAAATATGTTCATAGCATTGCTATTCAGAATAGCCAAATAAATAAATAAATAAATAAATAAATAAATTGTGGGATATAAATACAATGGACAGTTATTCAGCCATAAAAAGAAATGAGGCATTAATACAGAGCTAGTGGCAGGCAAAGGTAGAACCTTGAAAACATTATGCTAAGTGAAAGAAGGCAGACATAAAAAGCCACATTATGTAATTCCATTTATATGAACTGTCCGGAACTGGCAAATCTCTATAGACAGAGAACAGATTGTAGGAGTAGTAAAAATGAGTTTTCTTTTGGAGTGATAAAAATTTTGTGGAACAAGACAGTGGTGGTATTTGCACAACATTGTAAATGTACTAAATGCCACTGTATTGTACACTTTAACATTATTAAAATGATAATTTTATGTCATGTATATCATATCACAATAAAAACATTTGCCATTAAAAAAAGTTGAACCTCCAGTTTAAAAATTGATTAAACTTAGAAAAATTAGATTCTGCTGTGGGTTAACAGCCATTTTGCAGAACACTAATCTAATAATCCAGGAATTTACTCTAAGCATCCTCTAGACTAGAGCTATCCTATATAATAAAAGCTAGTTATGCTAAGTGTCCAGTCAACCAGTCGTCCGTTCAACCAATCAAAGTGTAATATGCTAATGAGATGCTAAGGCCACTCAACCACTTGCTATAATGTGCACTGACCACCAGGGGGCAGATGTTCTGATAGGTAGGTTAGCTTGCTACTGGGGTCTGGCCGATCGGGACTGAGCCAGTCAGACCAGACATGCCCTGGAGCCCTCCCATGGCCCCTCCCAGGCTGACCAACCTCCCGTGTCCCTCCCTGGCCCCGATCATGCACTGGTGGGGTCCCTAGGCCTGGCCTGTTCCCTCTCGCAATTCGGGATCCCTCGGGGAATGTCAGAGAGCCAGTTTCAGCCCAATCCCACAAGCAAGGCCAAGGGACCTCACTGGTGCACAAATTAGTGCACCAGGCTTCTAGTAACCAATATGTGAAAACAGGACAATGAATTATCTAGACCAGTAGTTCTCAGTCATGAGATCAGACCACATAGTGGTTTTCAGTCAGCTGTATGAAAAGGCAAGAGCTACATGTAGTACAATGGAATTGTGTATAACCTACAGTCCATATTACCCATGAGAAAGGTCCCCCAATTCACTATGTAACTACCTAGGAAGGAACATTCCTCATGGGAAAAGTGTTTTGGAATGCTGGTCTATATTATTCAGCATGAAATAGCTGTAGTCCAGATGGTTCCAGATGGTTATCAGATGGTTTCAGAATAATGCCAGGACAATTTCCTTAGAGCAGAGAACACCATGACACATCAGCAAGAAAATTAAACAAACATGAGTAATAGACCAGTAATTTTTTCCAGTAATGTTCAAGAATATATCAAGATATTTAAGAATTATTCTTCCTTGCCTTAGTTGATGTGGCTCAGTTGGTTGGAGTATCATCCTGCACACCAAAAGGTGGTGGGTTTGATTCCTGATCAGGGCACATACCAGGTTTCAGGTTCAATCCTTAATTGGGGAGCATATGAAAGGCAACAGATTGATATTTCTCTTCTCTTCTCTTCTCTTCTCTTCTCTTCTCTTCTCTTCTCTTCTCTTCTCTTCTCTTCTCTTCCCTTTCTTCTTCTTCTTCTTCTTCTTCTTCTTCTTCTTCTTCTTCTTCTTCTTCTTCTCTCTCTCTCTCTCTCTCTCTCTCTCTCTCTCTCTCTCTCTCCTCTCCCTCTCCTCCTTCCTCTCTCTAAAACAAAAATCAGTAAAAATTTGGGGAAAAAACACACACACCAAAAAAACACACACACCAAAAAAACACAAGATTTACTCTTCCATCCCACCATTGGGAAATTCTATAGTCAGCCAGCCACAGAGATTTGATAACCTCTAGCAAAGTAATTAATGGCCTACTAAACACCCCAATAAGAGCACTTCAGAAGGAAGAAACAGTAACAAGACCAAGGTCCTACAGGTAACTCAAGGAGATGGAAGAAATAAATCAGAAAAGGGAAAAAGAAAATGTCATAGGTACCAAAGGAATGACTCAAAAATCTTTCTAGAGAAAATCTGCAGTTTTTCTGGAGAAGACTTTCAGCACGGGCATGACTAATTTCTCAATGTGTGGATTTTAGCTCCTAAACTACAGCTTTATCATTAACACAGGTAACATAAAAATATTTGAAAATTGATTCCAACTTTTGAATAGTAAACTAAAGGATCTTCCAAGAAGAGAATCAATATTTTTATTCTTACATGTAACTAAATTAATACAATTATCAAGTAGATGTTAAAATTTACAAATACATTTCACTTCCTATTCTGACTTTAGGTCTTTTATTTTCATATACCCCCTGAAAGTGGGTACTTTGAGAATGTCATTATACATTCTGGGCCCCATGTAGATCTTCAGTCAAAATCGAAATACCCACAGGACCTGAGACAGGGGAGAATCTGCTGTGAAATCCTCTTAAAATTAAAATGCCCCAATGCAACATTTCAACTGAAGGATACAGCACATCCAATAGGCATTTTGAACACAAATTTTGGTGAGATATACTTTTGTCTCAAACTTTTCTTTTTTAAAACCGTAATTTCTCCATTCACACAAAACCCAGATCTGGTGAAAACCTCAGGCAGGCTTATAAATTTAAACCTTCAGTCAGGGAAGGGAGACATCTACTGGTGGATAAAATAAAAATGTTAGATATATTTATAGATGTATTTGTATCTATATATAGTGCTATAAACATATACAATTTCTACATGTGTAATATGTTTGCATTTTAGATGTTAGTATATTTATATGTATACACACACACACACACACAACAGATAAAACAAGTATTCAACCAAAGACATTTTGTAAATAGTAAAAAGGACAAGTTAAAATATACTTTCTTAATACCCAGACTGTGACCTGATGTAGTAAGATACAAAGGAAAGATGCAGGCAAGTATGGTTGGTTAATGTAACAGAAAATATAACTCAGAAACCTCCCTTGATGAATACAGTACAGTCTGTTTCTCTCTAACAATTTCAATATTATTTCAGCATCGTAAACTTTGATTTCTCATGTGATTTTACTCCAATAGAGGAACTACACCAGGCTACTATTTTTGTTTACCTCTGAGATTATTTCGGGCCATTTATACATTTCACTTTGGTCTCAATCTTTTTAAATAGTTCTCTGAATTTTTATTTATTTAATTCAGACTGATAATGCTCACATGATATAATTTCTAGGTTGGTGTCACAGAACATCACTGTGCCTGCATGGACCAGTGTCATTACCATCTTCTGGCTGGGTGATCAGTGAAGCAAATAATCTCTTCTCTACATACCAAGCCCCATGCCTTCTTGCTATTTCTCTCTCTTTTCTAAAATGGGAGGAAAAAAAAATCCTTTCCCCAATCAGCAGTAATCTCTCCAAAGGTCTTTTAATTTCAAAAGTCATAAGTGTTAATTAGCTATTATTAAGTGCCCTCTGTATAAATTAACATGATTGATGGAAAAATTAAGGCTAATGAAAAATGTGGCAATGCATGTATTTTTAAGCGACTATATTAAAAGATGGCGGTCCCTCTGGACAGTAATTCAGGCCCTCTGTTCTGTACCCCGACTTATTATTATCTCTTGCTATCTCTCCTCCACTACTTTTTCTTTTTTTCATTAGGGAAAAATGTGAAATCTTTCACTTTTTAATTCAGTTACTTTACAATTTTATTTTTTTAACTTGGGACACTAAATTGTATACCTTATTTAATACGCTCTCATGAGGTTAAAAAAAAAATCCCTCATTTTTAACCCTCCAAATGGAAGTAAATGTCCTCTATTTAGAAAGAATCAAATGCTTCCCCTCTCCGGGTGGCTGGGAGGTAGTGTGGGAGCCCACAGGGCACCCACACTGTGGAGCAGGAGCTGTATGCCCAGGGCTGGCGAGGCACCAGCCTCCCTCCTTTCATTTCTTTACCTCACTCTAGAGTATTTGGGACAGAGTTCAAAATTAACAACAGTTTTTCACAAAAATTAAAATGGAACCTACACACTGATACCTACTATTGAAAGTTAAATAATGTAAATTTGACACTGAAGATTACTAGGTTTATTTGGAGGGGAAGGTTCTTTGTTTTTTATTAAAGTATATAAGATTGTCACAATGAGAACAGCTGTGTAGTTGAAGATTTGGGGCATCTAATTCAATACAAATATTAGTGAGTATTTTCAAGAATAAAAGATAGTGTAATAACACTGTATGGTATCAGACTTCATAATGTATATAAATGTCTAGTCACTGTATTGTACACCTGAAATTAATATAAGACTATATGTCAACTAAAATTAAAAGATATATTAAAAATAAATAAATGCATAAGTATAAAGGTGGTCAAAAGTCATGAAATAAAACTACCAACACTTCAAAGATAACAATGTTCATTTAAAAGTATAAGCAGAGAATTTTTTTCATACAATGCATGAAATAGATTTTAGTTTTCTTCTATAGATAACTGGGATGCAGGCACAGTGTATATCTATATATATCTATATTTATATAAAAGCTTAAGGGACTGTTTGACCATTAGACCATTCCACTGGCAGCTATGACACGCAATGACCACTGGGAGGCAGACGCTCCGACCCATAGGTTAGGTTGCTGCTGGAGCCCTATCAGCCCTGAATCTGGTTCACCTGCACCAGATTCCCTTTCAATGTGCATGAATCCGGGCCACTAGTTAATAATATTTTTTTAAAAATTACTTTTATCCAGAATCAAACCTTATCTCCAAAATATAAAATCCTTGTCTTATGTTCTAGTAAAAAAAAATTAAAAAGCAATTATTTTATGTTTGTTTTATAAAGACCACATCATTTTGCAAATTTGCCATCCTTTTTAGAAGCATCAAAATAACTTCAAATTTGGACTTCTAAATTCCCTAAAATGGTTCAAAACACCCAAAATGTCTTCACAATGTCCAAAAGTGATATATTATATGTAGGCGATAAACAGCTTAGCTTGCCTGATTGCCATATTAATGGTTTGGGCAGGTGTGTTTCCATCTTCTTTATCAATCTCTCTCCCTGCCTCCCATATCAACCTCTCTATGAATACTTAAGAAGCCAATGATGGCGAACACTTGCAGTGCTAGCCACTACCTCATGTCTGATCCGTGGGATAATGTTTACTGTGACACACTGCACTTCGGGATATTGTGACTTGCATCTTTTTAATATTCTCTTGGAGCTCTGTGCTTTCTGCAGGCGCTCACGCCTTGTTCAGAGGCGATCTAACATGCATCCAGGGGGACTGCTGCACTGGCTGTGGGGGCGGCTGCGTTAATTAGCTCACTGCCTTTTCAGTGGGACAATGTTCTGAGCTGAGAACAGCACTGCATTTATGAGGCACATTAACATATTGCTTGTAGGGACAAAAAGAAGAAAGAAAGCTGAGTGATGGGAGACAAAGATGGGCTCAAAATCACAATCATAATTGTTGACTGGTCTAGTCAAATGCAAGGACACTGAGCACTTAGAAGGATCTGGTAATTTGTGGCAGCCTCCTCTGCCCAGTGAGGGAGCGAGAGGACCCCTATGTAAGGGAGGAAGCTGTAAAAGAATCAATTTGATAATGAGATTTGAAAAAAAAAGTAATTTAGTGCTATTTCTGGTTTTATATGATTTTTAATGTCTGTGGATCTACAATTAAGTCTTACTATGGAAACAAACAGCAAGATTGAGGTAGAATGCATCCACTGTCCTCCTCACTCACACAAATCTCTTCTAAAGTGGAAGCACTGCAAGATTTAGTGAGGGACACAATTCCATTAAAAATAATAGATTGGGTATATTGTGACTTGGTATTTGAATCTGAAAAATGCTTCTTGGTGCTCTCAAGTATTTTCATTAACATTTTTCCCCAAAGGAAGTCATAATTAAGCAATCAATGATGCTGTAATATGGCTACTGTGAGAAAGTGAAAAAAATCTCCCAAGGTAGAATGATAAATTTATGCTAAATTTCAATGAAATATAATTTAAAATAAAACCTAGAAAAAACTCAGAAGTTTTAAAAATATTTCATTCTGGTAACGATGTGAAGAAAGAACAAACATGTCATAGAAATCCCAGCTATGCAAGAAAAGTGTCTATCTCTTAGCACAGGTGGCCAAGGCCCAGATGCCTTCTTTTAAACTTCATAATGTTAAATATATTTCACCTCTCACTTTTTAGTGAGCTTGTAAGAGAGGTAACAGTTTGGAAATAGAAACTTACCTTTCCTCAGACATGCATCCTGTCTCTGGTTAACCCCAGTATTCATTCCATCTGCTGGGGTGGGGTGTCAGGTGGGCAGGGCTAGGATTGCTATAGACAAGTGGCGTCTCCACATGTGGCCCCAGACCAGAAGTATCAATGGAACCCATTAGATATGAAAACTCTCAGGCCCCTCCCTCAGGCCCTAAGGATTAAGAAACTCTGGGTCGGCCTGTGGTCTTAGGGGTCCCAGGTTCGATTCCAGCCAAGGGCATGTACCTTGGTTGTGGGCACATACCCAGTAGGGGGTGTGCAGGAGGCAGCTGATCGATGTTTCTCTCTCATCGATGTTTCTAACTCTCTATCCCTCTCCCTTCCTCTCTGTAAAAAATCAATAAAATATATTTTTAAAAAAAGAAAAGCAACTCTGTGTGTGAAATCCAGCAATATGCGTTTTAATCAGCCTTCCAAATGATTCCAGCTTGTGTTGAAGCTTAACTATGGTTATAAAAGAATCAAAGAGGAAGGAGCAGTATACATAGAATCATTATTTTTTTTCTGACATCAAAAATAGAATTTGGCCATAGCTGGTTTGGGTCAGTGGATAGATCGTCAGTCTGTAGACTGGAGGGTCCCGGGTTTGACTCCGGTCAAGGGCACATGCCCAGGCTGTGCGCTTGGTCCCCAGTGGGGGGCATGCAGGAGGTGGCCAATCCATGATTCTCTCTCATCATTGATGATTCTATCTCTCTCTCCCTCTCCTTTCCTCTCTGACATCAATAAAAAAATATTAAAAAAATAGAATTTGGCAAAATCAGTGATTGTCTCTCATCATTGATGTTTCTAGCTCTCTCTTCCTCTCCCTTCCTCTCTCTGAAATCAATAAAAAATATTTTTTAAAATTAGAATTTGGCAGGACAATAGTCCTGAAAGGATAGCATGTTGGAGCACCAAAAGATTTTCTAAATCTCTTTAAATCTCATTCAACAAATCAAGGGTTAAGCCAAGTGAGTAGGTCATAGATTTTTTTAAAAAATAGTAAAGTCACAGGTTAAAGAAATAAGAGAAAACCCTTCCCGTTGCCACCCCAAGAGGCCATGGAAAGGGAAAGTCAGATAGAAGAGAGAGGAGATATGCCCTGACATCACCATCCTGGGGCCTCTGCAGACACAGCCCTTTAAATGCTGAAGGCTCTTGCTATACCTGGCATTGCTCACTTCATCAATGTTGTTGCCAAGCAGAGAGAGGGTCTAGTTGCATTCCCGAGCTGCTCCTGGTCTCCACATGGTATTGACACTGGATTGAGAACCAAAGGGCTTTCCAGGGGCCCAGTGTGGTTGAGAACAAGCTGACTGTGAAGCTGAGCTTGCTGGGTGATCAGCCTGAGATCCAGGGGTCACTCAAAAGGGTCTACGGTGCATATAAGGCCAGGGAGCAGGCTGAGTTAGTGGGGAAGTTTGCAGGCCCCAGTCTTCACTTTAAACCTTTAAAGAGTACAGCATATAAAACACACACACACACACACACACACATACACACACTGTCTAAATAAGGGATAAAAATAAAATATGCAGAATTACATCACATAAAATAATTGTTAAGAATAAGACATGCAAATAAGCAAATATTATTTTATTTTATACTAGAGGCCCGGTGCTTGAATTTGTGCACCAGTGAGGTCCTTCAGCCTGGCCTGCGGGATCAGGCCAAAACCAGCTCTCCAACATCCCCTGAGGGGTCCCAGATTGCAAGGGGCACAGACCAGGCCAAGGGACCCCACTGGTGCATGATCAGGGCCAGGGAGGGATGCGGGAGGGTTCCAGGGCATGTCTGGCCCATCTTGCTCAGTCCTGATCAGCTGGACCCCAGCAGCAAGCTAACCTACCAGTCAGAGCATCTGCCTTCTGGTAGTCAGTGCACATCATGGATAGTGGTTGAGTGGCCTTAGCATATCATTAGCATATTACCCTTTGATTGGTTGAACTGCTGACCAGACAACCAGACACTTAGCATATTAGGCTTTTATTATATAGGATGGAATATAGAAATTGAAACCGGAGCATGTGAATGCATGTAATTGTTCCAATGAAATATCCTCATGGTCACAAAAGATCATGTGCCTATATGGACAGCTTTATAGAACACCTGGGCAACTCCATCACTCAGGGTCCGGGTTCAGGGCTACACACAGCCCCAAGAATCTGCTCTCAGGCCTGACACCTTTCAGGTGCCAGAGAGACACATCAATGCTCTGCCCTATGTCCTTAAAATAAGACAATTGCTTCCCAAATCTGTGATGAATCGAGCTGGTGTTCAGGGTAGGCCCTGCTTCACTGCAGGGAGGTTTGAGCAGAGGGGGCACTCTACCAAGTTCTTCCTCTCAGTAAAAATACAATAGAATTCTCAAGTAATGAGGTGCCATTTCCTAAAAGTATCCATTTTATTGCTTCTCTTCATGCTCCAACCTGTGATCCAAGAGCACTTAAGAGCAAGCTCAGTGTTCAAAGCAGGTGTGTGTGATGAGAGGGGACAAGACTCTAGCTGGGTGGTAGCAATGGCATTCTTTCGAACAACCATAGATTACAAATAATCATTTCTGGATATGCCCAGGAAGGGAAAAATCTTGGTGAAAAGTGTTCATTTTGATCTTATAACCACTTTAGTTGCACATTGCTAAGCAAAACAATACAATATGCTCAAGAGAAATGTTCAGATAGAGTGGATTGTGATCTTGCAGGAGAATTAATTTTGAATTCATAGTATGTGGTTTGAATTATTGCTTGCTATAAATGTTAGCAAAAAGAAAAAACAAACAAGAACTTGGTTATTTCACCTTTAGAAGATTGAAATTGCTTTATCAATTTTAGAACAATATGGTATGCCTGAATTGAAAACGAACTGCATGTGAAATGTTCAAAAAAAGTGACATTTTAATTAAAAAATTAGAATAAGGAAACAAAAGTGCTTGCTTGACTGTGAAGATTTATGTAGAAATAATATCCAAACTGTTTCTATAGAGTCCATTTTTTGGACATTATAGATGAAGGCACAGTCTTTACTAAAGAGACAGTTGAATATGTAGAGTAGGGTATAGTTACCTTCATTTTTAAAAACATACTAGTGAATTGAAAATTTGAAAAAAAAACCGAAATAAACTGTATGGATGTAAAGAGATGCTGAGGAATATTAGAAATATAAGTAATAATGTTTATATTATGAAGTTTAATAATTTGTAATATTTCCTTAGTAACAGTTTTTTTTATATACAACTCTATTAGGAAGTTTGAACAAATGTAAATTTCATGAATTACTGATTCTGCTGAAATGAAATCAAGAAAAATAAATTTATGAAACAAATGTTATTTATTGAATTATGCATTTTTTTATTTTATTAGTCATCCAACTATTACCAAAACTGTTTTGCTGATTTTCATATATATAAAAGCCATAGCTTTAAACACGGTTTTCAATATAAAGGTATATTTGTCAAGATAAAGAAAAAGAACATATTAAAGTGTGTTATCTTGATTTAGCTATACTAATAAAAGGGTAATATGCTAATTAGACTGGATAAACCCGACATCTTCTGGTGATCTGGTCCTCCTTCCAGACAAAGCCATAGTGGCGGGGGCCAAGACAGAGGCAGTTAGGGGCAATCAGGCTGGCAGGGGAGCTGTTAAGGGTGATCAGGCAGGCAGGCAGAGGGGTTAGGGGTGATCAGGCAGGCAGGCGAGCGGTTAAGAGCCAGTGGCCCTGGATTGCAAAAGGGTTGTCCGACTGCCAGTATAGGGATTGGGCCTAAACCAGCAGTCAGACATCCCCCAAGGGGTCCTGGATTGCAGAGGGTGCAGGCCGGGCTGAGGAACACCCCCATCCTGTGCACGAATTTCATGCACCAGGCCTCTAATATATATATATCACAGGATCTTGTTACACTATCAGCATGATAGGAATCTCTTAAAAACTGCAAATCCTTAAAAGTCTAAAAGTAGGAAGTGAGGTACCATTGGGTAAAGGGTGTGGAGGGAAAACTCTCTGAATCACAGCATATAAGTGGTCCCAGTCTCTCCCAGCTTAAAAAAAAAACCTATTTTGCAAAACAAATGCCTCTGTAATACAATCTCAAGTAGAACTCTGAGCCTAATTTGCTCATTCAAAGGCCGCCATACATAATAAGCAAATGTGTTGACATATCACTCCCATCTTTTTCTTTTCTTTCTTCCCTTTGCAGCAGGAAATGTTTAGAAACCTAGTTGGAGTAATAAGCAAACAAACAACTAAAAGCAGTCATCTTCAATTTTAGTACTAAAAATTTAAACCTTGAACTGTAAACACAAAAGAAATCAAAGTGAATAAAAACAGACCATGTAGTCAGGCTGATTAATAAACAGCTTAGTGCATAATGAGGCCAGAATTGCAAGAATCAAATCCTCAAGATAGTCTAGAGTGTATTCTTTCCATTATAAAATGGGCCCTTGAAACAACAACATCTGTGATCATTAAAATGACTTCTTATTATGAAAACAGCATCCAAATGAGTTTCAGCATTTGCTTTTTAAAAACTTAAAATAACAATGCTAAATGATGGTGTGTGAAAAGCTTGCAACTTTGATGTAGTCATAATGTTTATCTGGTTTTCTTCCAGGCTTTTTTGAGAAAGGCATGTTTAACAAACTATAACTACATGGAGCAGCTAGATTTGGGGAAGAAATTTTGGTAGAACTAAGAAGTATGGGGACTATATTGTGCTAATAGTATGCATTAAAGTCCTGAAGTGTGGGAAACCATAAGAGATCCTAATTAAGCCTTTGCAAATTACAGTTTCTCTGAAGGAGCAAACTATTGACATGATTTTATAAAGGTCTTTTTGTACAAAGCTATGAGTAAATAAAAAACAGGACTACATCTGGAAAATGGAACAATGGAATAAAGGCCAAAATAGGAAAATGCTGTCAAGAAAATCAATAAAAGCTGACTTGGAGATGTCAGTGGCAGAATGGAAGATTAAGTCTATAAAAAAGGGAATAACTATATGGAAATAGAAAAAGGAGAAAAATGATAGTCCATTAATGTTTATAACAAGCTTTTTTTTTTTTTTTTTTTACAATGGAAGTGTTCTTTTTACTTTCCTTGAGCCTTTCTTAATTTTAACATATTTCTCTAAAAATACTGTTATTAACTCGAACCAAA
The DNA here is from genome assembly GCF_964212035.1 of Myotis nattereri. Classification (NCBI taxonomy): domain Eukaryota; kingdom Metazoa; phylum Chordata; class Mammalia; order Chiroptera; family Vespertilionidae; genus Myotis; species Myotis nattereri. The sequence continues at coordinate 128,660,536 of NC_138077.1, read as the reverse complement.
AAGTTAACATGGAGATGCTATTACCACCTCCCTTGGTGCATCTATTTATGACTTGGACCAGAATATATAAACAGAATCCTGTGCATCACTGCTGAACTTCCCATCAACCCATGACTCACTTACTTAGAAGTTCACCTCCGCCAAGATCCCACTAAACAGTCACAGACAGGAGTAAAGAGACTACGTGCCACCTACTGCTCAGGTTTCAGGAATGTGAGGTGTTTTCTTGGCCAGACACTACATGCTGTCTGTATCATGAAGCATCAGCATTACAGCGTCTTTCTTTGGTTTCAGCTTTTGAGCAGGATAGCATGAAATCTCTTTAGGAGGGTCACATCTAAACTATTACCTATCAGTTATACCTCCGTGTGCATGAGCTTATCAAATATTTTGCTAAGAATGGGTTTTTAAGAAGGAGACAACCCGAGAACAGACATCAAAGGCTACCAGAAGGAAGACATTGAAAGTGTCCAAAACAACAACAAAACCTCTTTTTAATTTTGTGGGGGCCATGAAAGAGTTCCATGACTCCCTAAATCTTGCTCCCTAAGGAGCTAGAAACAGATTTCCAGGGCAGAAATGGAAGTTAGCTACTCCCAAAGCTGTGGCCTCCTGATTAAGGCTAAATATATCTCAAGGCCTCTTCCAAGAAATAATCTTGCAGGAAGTCACTAGTGAACTAATACCAACAGAGGGTCTAGGACAGTGGTCGGCAAACGCATTAGTCAACAGAGCCAAATATCAACAGTACAATGATTGAAATTTCTTTTGAGAGCCAAATTTTTTAAACTTAAACTATATAGGTAGGTACACTGTTATTAGTTTAATTAGGGTACTCCTAAGGCTTAGGAAGAGCCACACTCAAGGGGCCAAAGAGCTGCATGTGGCTTTCGAGCAGCGGTTTGCCGACCACTGGTCTAGGAGATACAGGCACAGTGTGTAAGGCAGGGAGAGCAGGAGATGTAAAGATCGGGCCCCTGACCTCAAAGAGGGGAACATCCACTAAAGAAAAACAGTAATTTAAATTTGCTTCAAAATGTAAATGGAGAGGAAATGCAAAAGAAATATGTCATAATAATTCTTTTGGGATTGTGATACTATAGAATTCAATAAGTTTGACATAGAGAAATGAATGGATTCAAGTCCTTCATTCATGAGAATCCACTCTCCTGTAAGATAGCATAGCACATGCTTAGCAATTCCAAGAGGCACCAGAGATGCTACAAGATAAAATTTAGTTATAAAACCAATGAGAAAGAGAAAGTGTATGTACGATGGGGAATGGGGTGGGGCCTGGGGGAGGAGATCATTTAAAGAAACCAGTGTTTTGACAGGGAACTTCCCTATGATCTCAGGTTTTTAAAAGATTTATAGGTAATTCAGAGGTAAAAAAACATGAATGACCTTTAAACTTGAGAAAAAAATGTTAACTTCACTTATAACTTAAAATACACATGAAAACAATACCACTATCAATTATCTGATTAATAAGTCAAAAAGTGTGATATATTGTGCGGGTTAGGATCCTAAGCTATTTAGCATATTCACAATTTGACAGATATATAAATTGGAATAATCTTTGGAAGGCAATTTGCAAGTATATATATGTACTAGAGGCCAAGTGCATGAAATTCGTGCACTGGGGGGGGGGAGGTGGTCCCTCAGCCCAGCCTGCACTTTCTCCAATCTGAGACCCCTCGAGGGATGGCCCACTGCCCGTTTAGGCCCAATCCCTAAACGGGCAGTGGGCCATCCCTCTCACAATCCAGGACTGCTGGCTCCCAACTGCTTGCCTGCCTGCCTTATTGCCCCAAACCGCTTCTGCCTACCAGCTTGATCACCGCCTAACGACTCCCTTGCAAGCCTGATTGATGCCTAACTACTCTCCTGCCGGCCTGATTGCCCCCAACTGCCCTCCCCTGCCAGCCTGACCATCCCCAACTGCCCTCCCCTGCCAGCCCGGTCACCCCTAACTGCCCTCCCCTGCAGGCCCTGTCTCCCCTAACTTCCCTCCCCTGCTGGCCTGGTCACCCCAACTGCCCTCCCCTGCAGACCCAGTCGCCCCAAGCTGCCCTCCCTCCCCTGCAGGCCTGGTCACCCCCAACTGCCCTCCCCTGCAGGCCCTGTCTCCCCTAACTGCCCTCCCCTGCTGGCCTGGTCACCCCAACTGCCCTCCCCTGCAGACCCAGTCGCCCCAAGCTGCCCTCCCTCCCCTGCAGGCCTGGTCACACCCAACTGCCCTCCCCTACAGGCCCTGTCCTCCCTAACTGCCCTCCCCTGCAGACCTGGTCGCCCCCAGCTGCCCTCCCTCCCCTGCAGGCCTGGTCACACCCAACTGCCCTCCCCTGCTGGCCTAATCGCCCACAACTGCCCTCCCCTGCAGGCCATCTTGTGGCCACAAGGGGGTGGCCTTATTTGACCACATGGGGGCGGCCATATTGTGTGTTGGAGTGATGGTCAATTTGCATATTACCGATTTATTGTATAGGATTTTAATTATATCTTTTATTTTGAGATCACTGTAGATTGACATGCATTTACAAGAAATAACATAGAAAGATCCTATGTACCACTTATTCAGTTTTCCTCAGTAACAACATCTTGAAAAACTATAGCACAATATTACAACCAGGATATTGACATCTGTACTGTCAAGATATAGAACACTTCTATCACCACAAGAATCCTTCATGTTGCCCTGCTATAGCCATGAAATGTCCTTCATCTCCATTCTCTCCTTAACTCCTATAACCACTAATTTGTTCTCTATTTCTACCAGGATCAAGCCCACAACCCAGGCATGTGCCCTGACCTGGAATCAAATTGGCAACCTTTCAATACACAGGAGAATGCCCAACCAACTGAGCCACACTGGTCAAGGCTCAATTTCATTTTTTATGCACTTGTCTTTATTAGCTTTTCCCTTCTGTTTGCTTCAGGCTTATTTTACTCTTCTTTTTTCTTTCTTCTTTTTTTTTCTTTTTCTTTTTTTTTTCTTCTTTTTTCTTTTTTTTTCCTTTTTTTTCTTTTCTTTTTCTTTTTTTTTCTTCTTTTTCCTTTTTTTTCTTCTCAATGTTTCCCCATTCACAATACAGACCAGGCAAAGAGCCTGAGCTGAGGTGTATATAGGGTAAGTTTACTCTGCCTCCTATTTTTTTCTTTCTTCTTGAGGTGACAGTTTAGATTACTGATTTGAGACTTTTCCTCTTTTATGTAAACATTTAGTGTTATAAATTTCACTCTCAGTACTGCTTTAGCTACATCCCACAAATTTTGATATGTTTTTTTTTCATTTTCATTCACTTCATTGTATTTTTTTTTATTTCTCCTAACATTTACTTATTGACATGTGAATTATTTAGAAATGTATTAGTTTCCAAGTGATTGGAGATTTTCCTGTTATCTTTCTGTTATTGATTTCTAGTTTGATTCCATTGGGGTCAGAGAACATACACTGTATAATTTAAATTATTTTAAATGGTCTACATTCAATTGGTACCTCAAAAAAACAAAGCATATTCTGTTGTTGGATGGAGTGTTTTATACGCATCAATTAGATACTGGCATATGTTGTATTGATCAAAGTTCATTTGCAGAAAATGGATTCTTCTCTAATCCCCTGTTTCTCAATTAGGGTTCCATGGAAACCCAGGATCCTGCAAAGTTTTTTCTAGTGATTTTTTTTCCATGACTACTAAACAAAATAAACATTATTTTTGAACATGGCATGAACATGTAGTAATAGACCACGATGTAGGAGGTTTGGTATTTAGTTCATTAGCAGTTGTTCATGCTCATACAGCCTGGCACAGTAGGCCCCTGTTAATTTGGTTGAGATCTTCTCAGTTTTTGACCCAGGCTAGGGAAGGTCATTAATAATTAGTGAGCACTGTATTGCTCAGAGACCAGGATTATTAACTGATGACATTAGTGTTTCCCTTCCAAGTCACCTCTCCCCACCTCCTCGTAGTATCAACTGATATGTGGGAACAAACAATCTCTGCTCATGTAATAGAAAACAAATTTAAAAATTTTTACTAGAAAAAATAAAAGGTTGTAAGCCACAAATTAGTTTCCTACCCCGACATTCTACCATTTAACCTTTGTTGTAAACACTGTAAAATATAATACTCTAAGTTAGAAGTGAATTGTATTGTTTTGCATTATTTGTAATTTATTTCATTTTATTATTGTGCCCTTCTATTTTATATTTTATTAGTATTCATGTTTTGTATACATACCTAATGGTCCAATGTGGAGATATTTGAAGACAGAGTATTAAGATGGAAGAGGATTCTAGGCCTAGGCCCATGGGAAATACTGATAAGGTTAAGGGTAGAGCCACTTCCTGAGTTATTTCATTGCACAAGGGCAAGAAACACCAAAGAAGTTGTTTTACAATAAAGCTGTCTATCAATTGGTTTTATATGGGCTAGTGATCCAAATAAGCTGTCCTATTCCATTGTTGGCAAATAAGTTTAAATGCAGCACCTGCTCCAGCAAAATGGGAGACATATACCCACAAATCACAGCCATTTGCCAAGTAACGGTGCCTATTATTTTTAATGGCCATTGGCATGTCAAAGCAAACAGTAAAATATTTGTTTAAAAAGGTGTATTTGTCTCAAAAAGCAAGTTATTTATTAACAAATGTATTACATAAGAAAAGTTGCACAGGTAGTGAAAACAAAATAATATCAAGATTCTATTCTTTAATAATATGGTAAGTCAATATATTAATGACAAGTCTCATAAACCTGAAGAGGTTCTATAATCAACTGAAAAACAACAGCTTCTCTATTCATGTCAATGAGTCAACCTACTTCTCCAATAAAAGTCACTCTGTGATTTGTGAGATTTATAGATGATAGTGAAATTCAAGAAAAAGTTTCTGCTGCAAAGAGCTGTCCCAAACAAGCAATGGCCAAAATATATTCAATGTTTGGTCTTCCTAGCTGGTGACAAGAAGTCTATATTGGAGAAATGATGTTAGCATGATATTGATAATACCCATCAATGGGTGGCCTCATGAGAGCTTTGCCTCTCACATAAAAAGTCCCAACATTATCACACTCTTCTCTTCACAGACATGGGATGATGTTAAAAGTATTGGAGCTTAAATGAACATAGTCTAGACAATACAAAATTTGGTGACTATTAAACAAAGGTTAGATCACTCAATAATGTTTGAAAACCAGGACAAAAACCACATAAGTCTGCTCCATACTGAAATGTGGTGACAAAGAGGAAGAGTTCTCAATAGGGTACTGGAGCTGAAAGGTGAAAGCCAGGAATACTTCAAGGAAACATTAGGCCATATTTTGCTGGGGGTTTTCAAGATGATAACTGACTACAAAAACCAGCCTACGAAGGAGATTTTATTTTATCATATGAATTAGTTGAACAAATCCCTGAGAAACCCTGGGAAAAAATGTTTTTGCTTCAAGGAATAAGATTTTAAAGCAAACTGAACCTTTGGGGAAAAAATATTGTAAAGAGGACTCAGAAAATGTTTCTACTGGAGTAGAGAAAGAAATCAGTAAGTTGCAAGTCTTACTGAAAACTCTCTACAAGAACTGCAGAGCAAACTGAATAACATTCTCTTTCCCTTTCAGAACAAGCGTTTAACTAGAGAAGGGATCTATCTCTGAATCTTTTGTTCAGCCGAGACCTTGACTTTGAGAAAGATGAAGACTATGTAAACTGAAAGACTATACACTCAAGATGAGATTTACCAATATCTCCTGGGACCAATTCTCTATTTCTATAAAAGTAGGATATGCTGCCATTCAAAAGAAACATTTTGCTATAGTTTTCAACCTATTACATGTGTTAGCAACATTTTTATTGTTTCATAAATATCAACAGCAAAAGCAGAAATCATTTTATTTCAAATGAAAATGAAATCCATATGTGTTTATTGCAAACTCAACCCAAAATTGAATATTTGTACAGTGAAAACCAAACACAGGTCTCACATTAAAGAGGTAGATTTTATTCTGTATATCTAGTTCCAAAAATAAAACTTTTTATGCATATCTAAACTTCTAAAAGAGATCAACACATGCATATAATAATGTTGTAATGTCTAGACCAGTGTTTGAGCCTGATCATGTCACTCATTTAAAAAATGTGTTTCAAAGTCTAATATTAAACTGCATCTTAGGCCAAATTTTCATCTATTTTGCTTTCGCTATGGTTTTAGTTGCTTTACTATTTAACATTATAAATAAATTTTCATGTTGCAAATAGCATTCATTTAAAGCATCTTATAATGTTTAGTTAAATTAAATCCACCAAATCTGCCATTGAAAAGTTTAATGTCCATTTTTATTTAAGCCTGTGAATTAGCAAAAATTTATCCTTTTTGCCTTTATGAAAAGAAAGAATTAAATAACTACCTTTTTATATTTTAAAAAATTGGGAAAAAAGTTTATTTTTCATTTTAAATAGAGTGAAAATTACCCCTGCACACACCATATACCATATACCACCTTGTAGAAGTTTGTGACAAGACTCTTGGATTTACTTGGATATGGTAAAACATCAAAAATAATTTATTTTTAAGGCTAACCTGAAGTTTCCTCTGCCTATATTGCTGACTTGCATTTGTGTAAGGGAACCATATAAAAGAGTAAATGAATAAGTTAGCCAAAATAAACTTCCCTCAAAAAAGCTCATTCTTTACTCAAAAGAGATTGTCAATTATCACTCAACTAGAAGCCTGATGCACGAAATTCGTGCAAAAGTAGGCTTTCCTTCCCCTGGCTGCCAGCACTGGCTTCCCTCACAGCTCCGGCTTCATCTGGAAGGTCATCCAGGAGGACATCCGAAAGGACGTCTGGTCTAATTAGCATATTATGCTTTTATTATTATAGATTAATATAATCCAAGGTAAAGATCATGCTAACAATTTCATGAACTTAAAATACTATCATTTTTAAACAAAGGGATTAGCTGAAATCTGGAAATAATTTTAAGGATAAAAGATTAAGAAAGAATAGTTTAGGCCAGTGGTTGGCAAACTGCGGCTCGCGAGCCACATGCGGCTCTTTGGCCCCTTGAGTGTGGCTCTTCCACAAAATACCATGTGCAGGCGTACAGTGTGATTGAAACTTCGTGGCCCATGTGCAGAAGTCGGTATTTTGTGGAAGAGCCACACTCAAGGGGCCGAAGAGCCGCATGTGGCTCTCAAGCTGCAGTTCGCCGACCACTGGAGGCAATTCAAACAAGAATGGATATATTGCAGCATATTATGTGGCTTACAGAGTTATGGGAAGACTTGGGAAAAGCAAATTAAACAGGTTAAACTTTCAGGGACAATTTTTGTGCATCAAGGGAGCTGTTGCCTCTTCTTTGATTAGGTAGTCAGTTCTAGAACCACACCTTACCTCCTATAATCTGCACTCCTTGAAGAGGAGCTGGCTCCCTGGCTCTCAAAACCAGCAAAGCTGGTGCCTGAACACTGAGCCGTCTGAGAACTGCTAAGAAACCAAACTGTCACCATGTCTGTTTCCCAGGAAAGTACAACACAGGGAGAATTCTGCATCTTCTAAGCCAGTGGTTCTCAACCTTGGCTGCACATTAGAATCACCTGGGAATCTTTTTAAAATCCTGATTTCTGAGCCTCATCCTCCAGAAATTCTGTTTCTTTGTTACTAATGTTGTGGCCCCACCCCATAACAAAGAAACAGAATTTCCGGAGGATGAGGCCCAGAAATCAGGATTTTAAAAAGATTCCCAGGTGATTCTAATGTGCAGCCATGGTTGAGAACCACTGTCTAAGCCAGCGGTTCTCAACCTGTGGGTCGCGACCCCTTTGACGGTCAAATGACCCTTTCGCAGGGGTGGCCTAAGACCATCCTGCATATCAGATATTTACATTATGATTCATAACAGGAGCAACATTACAGTTATGAAGTAGCAAAGAAAATAATTTTATGGTTGGGTCACAACATGAGGAACTATATTTAAAGGGCCAGAAGGTTGAGAACCACTGGAAGCCCTGCCTAAGTACATTTTATTGTCAACACCTACATTTAATTTGGACTGATCTTACTGCAGTCACCAAGTTTAGAATTATAAACAGATCCTTCCATTGTATGTGTTCATTAGGTGACACTAACACCTATCAGTATTTTTAAAATCTTTTATTACACTTATTGGGGTGACATTGGTTAATAAAAGTATGTAGGTTTCAAGTGTACATTGCATTGCATTTACCACCCAAAGTCAAATTTCCTTCTGATACCATATATTTGACCCCCTTTATCCTTTACTACTACCCACCTTCCTTTTCCTCTGGTAAGCACTACACTGTTGTCTATGTCTATGAGTTTTTATTTGTGTGTTTGTCTTGTTTGTTCATTTCTTGCTTTCAGTTTTATATCCCATATATGAGTGAAAGCATATGGTCCTGGCTATTTTTACCTGACTTATTTAGCTTAGAAATGATATTCGTAAGATCCATCAATGCTGTTGCAAATGGCAGTATTTCATCTTTATTTATGTATGAGTAGTATTTTTTTGTATATATATATTTGTACTACATCTTCTTCATACAATCAGCTATTGAAGGACACTTCGGTTGTTTCCATATCTTGGCCACTGTGAATAATGTTGCAATAAATACAGGGGTGCCTATATCTTTACAAATAAATGTTTTCAACTTTTTCAGATAGATACCGAAAAAAGGGCTTGTAGGGTCATATGGTAATTCTATTCTTAATTTTTTGAGGAACCTTCATACTGTTTTCCATAGTGGCTATGCCAATTTACATTCCTACCAGCAGTGAATGAGGTTTCATTTTTCTCCACAACCTCTCCAACACTTGTGAGTACTTGTCTTGTTGATAATAGGTATGAGGTTGTATCTCATTGTAGTTTTGACTTGAATTTCCCTCATAGCTAGTGAAGTTGAGCCTCTTTTCATATATATGTTGGCCATTTGTATGTCTTCTTGAGAGAAGTGTCTGGTCAGGTTCTCTGCCCATTTTTTAATTGGATTTTTTTTTTTGAGTTGTATGAGTTCTTTACATATTTTGAATATGAACTACTAACTGAGGTGTTGTTTGCAAACATCTTCTCCAATTAAGTTGGTTGCCTTTTTGTTTTGTTGATGGTTATTTTTGCTATGCAGAAGCTTTTTAGTTTAATATCGTTCTATTTGTTTATTTTTGCTCCTACATCACTTGCCTTTGAGGTCAAATTCATAAAATCCTTTCTAAAACCAAGGTCCGTAAGTTTAGTACCTATGGTTTTTACTATGTAATTTATTGTTTCAGGCCTTACATTTAGGTCTTTAATTCATTTTGAGTTAATTTTTGTGTGTGGTAACAAACTGCAGTCTACTTTCATTCTTTTGCATGTGGTTCTCCATTTTTCCCAGCACCATTTATTGAAGAGGATTTCTTTTCTCCATCATGTGTTTTTGTCTCTTTTGTTGAAAATTATTTGCCCATACACATATGGGTTTATTTCTGGGCTTTTGATTCTGTTCCATTGGTTTGTGTGTCTGTTTTCTGCCAGTACTGTGCTATTTTGATTATTGTCGCTTTGTAGTATAATTTGAAGTCAGGGAGTGTGGTACCTCTTGGCCTTGCTCTTTTTTCTCGGATTTCTTTGGCTATTTGGGACATTTTGTGGTTCCATAGAAATCTAATGATTTTTTTTCTCTATTTCTTTTTTAAAATCCTCTTGGAATTTTATGGGGATTACATAAAATCTGTATATTGCTTTGGGTAATAGGCCATTTTAACTATGTTGATTCTTCCAATTCATGAACATGGAATATCTTTCCTTTCATTTGTGTCTCCTTCAATTTTTTTAATAATGCTTTTTAGTTTTTAGTGTATAGATCCCTCACATCAGTATTTATTATTTAAACATATGTGTGAGTTTCTCTTTGTCTGTGTGTGTGTGTTGGGGGGGGGGGGGAACGTGCGCGCGCACATGTGAAAGAGAGAGAGAGAGAGAGAGAGAGAGAGAGAGAGAGAGAGAGAGAGGGAGAGAGAGAGAGAGAGATGTGTATAGGAAATATATGTTTTACCTTTACAGTCTTTTCAGTGCATGTGAGAACATTAGCAGACAGGTGGAATGGATTGAGAACAAATCCTATATCTAACACAAAGGCTTCTTAATAGCACCTACTTGCTGCCTACATTTTAAGTGTATATTTGAGTGATTCACACTGATCCTCAATGTTTGACAGCTGGATTAATGTGTCTTTTAGATGTGCAAAGGCTCTGAGATGAACCTAAAAACAAGCCATAAATTTTGTTTAGTTGCATATTTATTGAGTGGGACATTGGACTTAATGACCTCCAATTGTCCTCTTACCTTAATGAAGCAGGTTTGAAGCAATGTGTGGTTTTATTGAGTTTTACTTAAATTCTAGTCCTGAAATTATTAGCTAATACTGAAATCAGGGTAATCCAGGGCCATTTGGTCCATAAATCTTCCCTTCTCATTCATTAATGAAGATAATTCACTTGAAATGCCACACACCTGGCTTTTTATTATGTGTAATAGTAATGAATAAATGCCTTAGGAATATGTCCAACATCCTTTTGTGCAAGATAAATTCAACTGTGGCACCTGGACCTAATAGGACATTTTTGTTTATTTAGTAAACATTTCCTGAGCATCTAATTTGTAGCTGCTACTATGTAGAGGACTAGATTTCTATTTCTCACTTGTGTGGATTCCAAACTCAAAGTCTGTAATGTCTCCAGCCATAACTTTAGCAGAATTGGTTGGTTGGGGCTTATTTGCAAATTTAGGTGAGAGAAATTCTGAAAATCCCCTCAACCATATTAAAAGCCCATTTAAGTTCCACTTCAATCAGCTTCAACAGCCTAAGCTAATAGGCTAATAGCTAATAATAATAATAATACTATGTTCCTTTCTCCAAAATAGTATAGTTTTAAACCTCCCTCTCTTATTACTTCTTATATTCAATAAAAACTGGACATGTAACTCTCATTTGTGTGTAAAGATGCTGGAGTTAACTTGGTCCTTAATTTACTTGCCAACAGTTGCCAACATTTTTATGAATTTCTCTGCAACCCCCATTCAATTTATATAAGCTATCTAATGTAAGAGAGAGAAGCAAAGAATATCAATAAGACATCTTGATAAAGGACAAACTAAGAATAAATCAAGAAGTCCCTGTCAATAGAAATTTAAGACACAAAATTTTATTGTCTTTTTAATCTGTTGCTATAAAGTGTCAGCCATCTTTAGAAACAGAGTGAATCTGACATTTTTGTGTTGACTCTCACATTTCCCATTACAGACTCCTCTCATGTCTGTCCTGAAGCAAAAATAAATTTCCATTTTTAAGCTTTTGATGATAAAAATCTCATCTGAAGCCTCATAAATGATCCTTTATTATCTATATTAATAATGAATAAATGTCTTTCGAATACCCCTGATCTTTTGCATTAATAGCACCAGATGTATTATAGATAACCTTTTGATTTAACAGCACAAACTCTGAAACAATATTAAACACTGAAGGACTGATCTTACTGGAGTCCTGAGGTCAGAATTATAAACATTTCTTTCAGTTGGATGTGTCCATTAGGTGACACTAACACCTATCAGTATTTATTTTTTGAATGAGTGTGTGGTTCTAGGGGAGAGAGAGAGAGAGAGTGAGAGAGAGAGAGAGAGAGACTAGAAACCGAGCACATAAATTGTTACTTTCTGCAGCCTTTCACACATTACATGTTCCTTCTACAGATTTATTCTAGTGTGAGCTAAAGTTCTCAATGGAGACAGATTTTTAAGGTATTGCTGCAACTTTTTGCTTTTTTCTAGCCTTTTTAAAAAATAAAATTAGTCTCTTGTTACTGCATTTCCAGGTAGAAAAATTCAGTTGGAAAGATGTATATTACATTAAAAAAAATGAAAGGACCATTCATGAGAAACTTAGCTATTCCTTCTTCAGGCTTTTTACTCCATTTTCCTGATTATTATTCTACTAGAGGCCCAGTGCACAAAAATTTGTGCACTCGGAGGTGGGGGAGGGGTCCCTCAGCCCAGCCTGTGCCCTCTCCCAGTCTGGGACTCCTTGGGAGATGACCACCTGCTGGCTTAGGCCTGCTCCCTGGGGGATTTGGCCTAAGCTGGCAATCAGACATCCCTCTGGAAACCTGGCAGCCCTCAGGGGATGTCCACTTGCCAGCGGGGAGCAGACCTAAGCTGCAGTTGGACATCCTTAGCGCTGCTGAGGAGGCAGGAGAGGCTCCCACCACCACCACTGTACTGGAAGCCATCAGCCTGGCTTGTGGCTGAGCAGAGCTCCCCCATGTGGGAGTGCACTGACCACCAGAGGGCAGCTTCTGCATTGAGCATCTGCCCCCTGGTGATCAGTGTGTGTCATAGTGACCAGTCATTCCCAGTCATTCTGCTGTTAGGGTCAGTTTGCATATTACCCTTTTATATATAGGATAGAGGCCTGGTGCACGGGTGGGGGCCGGCTGGTTTGCCCTGAAGGGTGTTCCGAATCAGGGTGGGGGTCCCGCTTGGGTGCCTGGCCAGCCTGGGTGAGGGGCTGATGGCTGTTTTCAGGCTGGCCACACCCACTTTAGGCGACTGAAGCTCCCAGCCTCTCCTTTTTCTCTTTTTTTAAATTCTGGGATTTATTTACCTTCTATAATTGAAACTTTGTTGCTGTCACTGGAGCTGAGAGCCTGGCTCCTGCTTGCTCCAGCTCTGAGGCCACAGCCTGCTGAAAGCAGGTATCTGGGGTTTGTTTAGTTTCTATAATTGAAACTTTGTTGCTTTCAGAGCTCAGAGCCGGGCCATGGCAGGCGGGGAACCTTGGTTTCCTCCATCACTGGAGCAAGCAAGACTCCTGCTCACTTCAGCTGTGTGGCTGCCGGCCGCCATCTTGGTTGGGTTAATTTGCATATCTTGCTGATTAGCCAATGGGAGGTGTAGCGAAGGTACAGTCAATTACCATGTTTGTCTATTATTAGATAGGATTCCTAAATGCGGTCTTCACTCTATCACAGACACAGATACTACAGATGAGTGTCAGAGGCCCAGGTGCAATGAGTTGCCAGGGCAGAGAGTGAATCAGGGCAGAGTTGTAATAATCCCCCAGGTTTCTGACTAAAGTCAGCTTTCTTCACCATATTTCAGGTTCAGCCTCTTCCACATACTTCAATTCTTGGCCTGAGAGCTGAAAACAGTAATGGAGTTATAGACTCACTATGGGAATAAATGCTAGGAAAGAGAAAAGGGTAGGTAAAGAAAGAATGGTCATGTGTTCTCTCTGGAAACGACACAGTGGCCTGACATCATGCAATTATTTACCACGGAGAATTTTTTTAGTATCCAGTATGCATATATTCATCATCTAGGAATATAATGTATCAGAATAACTGGGTAGCTGATTTCTCAATGAGAAAAACATCAGATAAATGCTAATAGAGAATTTGATGATAAGACTGGGATTATGAGTTTGGGGAAGGAAGATCACAGAGGTAAACTGCCATTTTATCACACCATATCAAGGGCGCATGATATGAACGTACTTCAAAACTGTGGATACTGAGCTTGATCACCTGGATGAGGTAGTATCTGTCAGGATTCTCCACTGTAAAGTTACTCTTTGTTTTCCCATGTCTACTTCATACAAAAGAGGAAAAACAGGGACATGAAACACACCTGCTCATATATTTTTTTTAAATTTATTGTTGAAAGTATTACAAATGCCCCCTTTTTCTCCCCACTGACCCCCTCCACCCCACACCTGCCCTCACCCCCAGGCCTTCACTGAACTACTATCTTTGTCTATGGATTATGCTTATATACATATAAATTCTTTGGTTAATCTCTCCCCACCCCATTCTTACCCTCTGGGATTACATCCCTTCTCCCCCATCCCACCTGGCAACCAACAAAAAGTACTCTGTATACATGAGTTTGTTTCTGTTCTGCTTATTCATTGTGTTTATATATTGTTGATAGATATGTATTTATTGCCATTTTATCGTTCATTTTTTTTATCTGCTACTTCAAAAAGACCCTTCAACATTTCATATAATATTGGTTTGATGGTAATGAACTTCTTTAGCTTTTTCTTGTTTGGGAAGTTCTTTATATGTCCATTGATTCTAAATGATAGTTTTTCAGGATAGACTAATCTTGGTTGTAGGTCCTTGCTTCTCATCACTTTAAATATTTTTTGCCACTCCCTTCTGACCTGCAGTTTCTGTTAAGAAATCAGCTGACAGTCTTATGGGAGCTTACTTGTAGGTAACTAATTGCTTTTATCTTGCTGCTTTTAAAATTCTCTCTTGTCTTTAACCTTTGGCATTTTAATTATGATATGTGTTAGTGTGGGCTTCTTTGGATTCATCTTGGTTGGGACTTCCTGGACTTGTCTATTCTCTTCACCAAATTAGGAAAGTTTTCTGTCATTATTTTTTTCAAATAAGTGTTCAATTTCTTGCTTTGTCTCTTCTCCTTCCAGCACCCCCATGACATGAATGTTGGTATGCTTGAAGATCTCCCAGAGGCCCCTTACACTATCATTATTTTGTATTCTTTTTTTCTTTTTGCTGTTCTGCTTGGGTGTTTTTTGCTTCCTTATATTCCAAATTGATGGTTTCATTCTTGCCTTCACCTACTCTACTGTTGATTCCCTGTAAAGTATTCTTTTCTTAAATATATTTTTATTGATTTCAGAGAGGAAAGGAGAGATAAAAACATCAATGATGAGAGATAATTATTAACCAGCTGCCTCCTGCATGCCCCCTACTGGGAACAGAGCCTGCAACCTGGGCATGTTCCCTGACTGGGAATTGAACTTCCTAGTTCATAGGTCAATGCTCAACCACTGAGCCACACTGGCCAGTCTGTAAATTATTCTTTATTTCAGTTAGTGCATCCTTCATTTCTGACTGGTTCTTTTTTATGCTGTCGATGTCTTCACTAAGTCCCTTGAGCATCCTTATAACCAGTATTTTGATCTCTGCATCTAGTAGATTGCTTGTCTCCACTTCATTTAGTTCTTTTTCTGAAGTTTTGATCTTTTCTGTTCTCTCATTTAGGACATGTTTCTTTGTCTCCTCATTTTGGCCACCTCCCTATGTTTGCTTCTATGTATTAGGTTGAGCCACTACATCTCCTAGGCTTGGTAGTGGCCTAATATAGTAGGTATCCTGTAGGTTTCAGTAGCACAGCCTGCCTAACCACTCCAGCTGGGCACTAGGTACACCCCTCTGGGTGGACTGTACACCTTCCTGTTTTAATTGTGTGTTGATTGCTGTTGGCACATCAATGGGAGGTATTTACTCAGGCTATAAGGATCAGCTATAAGGATTAGCCATGACCATTGACACCACCACCAACTGCATTGGAAGATCAACTGTGCGGGGACCCACCACACAGAGAAAGACTTACTTCAGCAGGGCTGTGGTACCCACTGAGTCTACCCTCTTGAGTGTGTCAGTTGTGGAGGTGGTTGGGTGATGGAGGTAGTTGGTCTGAAGCTTTCCACTGGGTGTGCTGGCTCTAAAAGCACAAAACTTTAAAACATGAGGAAAGGAAACCCAAATTTCCTTTGCAAATCCAAAGATGAAATTCCTGTGACAGGAAACCAGCTCTCAGAGCACACATGAGACAGCCGTGGGGCTCTCCCAACATCATCTGGGAAGAGGTTGGTCATTTGGAGCTTCTTCAGAGAAGGCAGGGACAGACCAGAAAGTATTTGTAGTGACTGCTTTTGTCACTCTGCTTTTGTCTTCAAATGCCTTTTGAATACTTAAAATATGGGAGGTCTGGAATGGTAATAGAAGCAACTAGAGAATGGGATATTAGTGGAAATTTGTAAGTTTTTATCAACATAGTATTAATTTCCCCTTTTTAATAGCATCTTAATTTCTTTTTAGGAAATTATTTCTACCCCATTGTATGACATCTTTGTGAAACAATAAATTCAGTTGCTTGCCTCTTACTGTCAAAATTGATTAGCAAAATACTTTCTCTCAGACACTTCATACTGAGAGATGGTTAGGCAGAAAACAGTCTTTATGATGTTGAGTCTTTAGAGAGTAACACAGGGAAAAATAATGGAAGTCACATGGGTGCTAGTGGAGGCACCCACTGATAGATTAAGCTCTTACTATAAGCCCAGCTCTATGGTTTCAGCTTCCTAACCCTGTGGAGTTGCCTTGCCCTTCCCATTGTCAATCCTATTTCTCCAGCTCCCCCATTACTGTTGTGACCTTCCGACATCCTTCCAAAATATGGCTTTTGTTTATATTCCCCAGGGTCAAGTTCTGCTTTGTGTCCCAAACAATTTCTATATTATGCAGTCTTGTATACCATGTTTGTCTTTGAAGTTGAATTTTCCTATATAAAAAATGATGGAAGACACAAAATCAATTATCCTTGGAATGTAAACCCTATTAGACTAAATCTCGTGTACAATAAATCAGTAAACGATGGTAAACCACTTCATTGTGCTCAAATGAAGTCCAAATTCTTGCACTGGTGTAGCATTTCATGTAGGCTTTGGCACTAGGCAGGTGGGGGAGATAATAAGCCAAGGCTGAAATAGATCTGCATTGTACAGTAGAAGATGGCCAAGCCAGCACCAGTTTGGCTCAGTGGATAGAGCGTCTACCTGCGGACTGAAGGGTCCCAGGTTTGATTCCGGTCAAGGGCATGTACCTTGTTTGCGGGCACATCCCCAGTGGGGGGTGTGCAGGAGGCAGCTGGTCGATGTTTCTCTCTCATCATTGATGTTTCTAACTCTCTATCCCTCTCCCTTCCTCTCTGTAAAAAATCAATAAAATATATTAAAAAAAAAAAAAAGAAGATGGCCAAAAGCACTGATAGCTGAAAAGGTTGCCAATATATGTAGATTCAATGAGGCCTGATATACAGTTATCAGTGATTATTACCAAAAAAATCTAATTAGCAATTCAGCATATAGCAAGTACAAATCCAGCCAAGACGCTACACTGGTGTTGGAACAATTATTCTACAGATAGCAAGACCCAGCTTAGGAGGAATGGAGTGAGAACCCTCAAGGAAGAGACTATTAAGAACCATAGGGGAGGGTGGGGGTAAGGGGAAGAGATCAACCAAAGGACTTGTATGCATGCATATAAGCCTAACCAATGGACACAGACAACGGGAGGGGGGGAGGTGAAGGCCTGAGTGGGCGGGGGGAGGTTGGGAGGGCAATGGGGGGATAAGGACACATCTGTAATACCTTAATCAATAAAGAATTTTTTTTAAAAAAAGATCCATGCAAGATTCCTGGATCCAGCTTAAGTGTGCTAGAGGGTCACTACTAGGCACAGCAACTGGGCAGATTATGGAAGAGGGAGCAAGTAGATGCTCAGTTTGGTTAACATGGGGTCTGGATAAAGTAGGGAGTTCTGTGATCTGGTTAGGTACCAGAGGTGTAGGCAGACTCTGGGACTCTGGGTTCTTGGCTCTCCATACGGCAGCAGAAGAGACTTGGGGGATTAAGAGCATGGGCATGTTGGAGTTCACCAGTGGAGCTGGATTTCTTGATTCTAACTATGGGGAACATGATGTATATCCAAACTCAGATTGGCTTTGGCCTGAGGCCCCAGATGGAGGCCAGCAGTGAAATACATTTGAGAAAGCGGGGATGAACAGAAGAACAAAACCAGGGGTGACATCTAAGGTCTTCATGGATTGCCATCAACCAACCATTATTACCTTATTTCCTTCCAATCCCATGTCCTAACATCTTTTGACCAAACTGGATGGTTAATATTCTCCATGAATTCTTATTTCCTCTTACTTTCTTTTCAATTTGCTTTTGCTATTTCTGCCTTACTCCCACAGCTTGACAAAATTTTCCCAATTCTACAAGGCTGATCTCAAATTCCATGTCTTCATGAATAAAAATTGAATTCTACCTTCTTTGAATAGTGAAAGAATTTTATCTGTGTCTCTATGTTATCACTTAACATCATGCTTTATAATAGAGTTTTCTGCATTTGCCAAGTTACACGAAACCTACCCAAAACTTACTAGGAACACTGACAATACATATATATTCTGCCACATGACACATCCTTCCCATCATATAGATTGTCTGTCCTGCAGAAACATGGGTGACTTTGGAGCAGGCACAGTGTGAAAGCTAAGTCCATGTAAATTAATTCAGCATTCATTCTATTGCTGTTTCTTTAATTCCTGCCTCTGGCATGTTTTCTTTGATTAGGGAGGGGATAGTTCCTCTGAATTTTTGACCCTCACTCTTCTTTGTGATCAGTATGCTGCATGACTGTTCTTTCTAATAGGTGTTATTGGGTTTGCTGCCTCACACAACCCTCTCCCTTTGTCTACATTAACCTGCATTTTCTGAGCAATGACGCAGTCACCAGCAGCGTTACTGCTTGCATCATTCCTCTCTTCTTGCTCCCAGTGGGACTTCGCTGGAATTAGCCAAGTAGGAGCTCAAAGGTGAGACTATTTCCACATAAGCAAAACCAAAAGGGAAAACTATTCATTGAGACAGATCATATCCTGAACCTTCATGTCTAATGAAAAATCAATTAAGGAGGCCAAAACTGTAGCTTGATTACCTGAAATAGCCAAACCTGTTTGACTACTGAGGATATCTGTTGTCTATTATGAAGCCATTAATGCAAACTCACTTTGTTAACAGTAAAAAAGTACAGACTACTGACTTCATATATTTAAAATCTTAAGAAAAATATAGAGCTGTATCCAGTTTGGCTCAGTGGATAGAGCGTCGGCCTGCGACTGAAGGGTCCCAGGTTCGATTCCGGTCAAGGGCATGTACCTTGGTTGCAGGCACATCCCCAGTAGGAGGTGTGCAGGAGGCAGCTGATTGATGTTTCTCTCTCATCGATGTTTCCAATTATCTATCTCTCTCCCTTCCTCTCTGTAAAAAATCAATAAAATATATTTTTAAAAAAAGAAAAAATATATAGAGCAACATTTTCATATAACCAGACATCAAACACCTGAAATAGATATGCTTATACATAGGCATATGGCTATATTTAATTATATATATATAATTTATTATATTATTATATTATTATATTAATATATTATATTATTTATATATAAAATTATATATATATTATTTATAATTTATTGTATTATTATATTATTATATTAATATATTATATATATATATATATATATATATATATATATATATATAAAAACAACCAAATGATTGAACAACAGCCGACAGGCCGACTGGTTGCTATGATGAGCTCTGACCACCAGGGTGCAGATGTTCAACACAGGAGCTTCCCCCTAGTGGTCTGTGCGCTCCCACAGCCAACCTTCCTAGGCCGGCCAACCTCCGTGGTCCCTCCCCCTGGCTGGTCAGCCCCCCAATTGGCCCTGATCTCTGGCTAGGCCAAGGGACCCCACCCATGCACAAATTTGTGCACCAGGCCTCTAGGGTTAATTATATAAAACTAGTGCCCTGGTGCACGGACTCATGCACATTGAAAGGAAATTAATTAGAAGTGGCTGGTGGGCAGGACTGGGCAAGACAGGCCAGACACACCCTGCAACCACCTCCCATGGTCCCTCCCCAGCCAGCCACACCTGGAGTGGCAGCATGGCTTGAAAGACATCTGTGGAGTGAGTGGGGTCCATCTGGCAGGTGAGGTCCCTCAGCCTGGCCTGTGGAAATCAAGTCAAAACTGGCTCTTCAACATCCCTCGAGGGGTCCTGGATTGCGAGAGGGCTGTTCTCGGGTGACACACCCTGGAATCAGTCTCCCTCCTCTCTAGTTCCAGGTTGCTTCACCTGAGAACCGCCACTGCCAAGTCACCGTAGCTCAGCAGCTTCTGCTTTGAGTGTCTGCCCCCTTGTGGTCAGTGCATGTCATAGCTAGTGGCCAAAGTGTCTTCCCCCTGGTGGTCATTGTGCATCATAGCTACCTGTCGGACAGTCGAACGGTTGGATGGTCACTTAGCCTTTTATATATATACTAGAGTCCCGGTGCACAAAAATTTGTGCACTCGGGGGGGAGGGGGGGTCCCTCAGCCTGGCCTCTGGCCTCTCGCAGTCTGGGACCCCTCGGGAGATAACGACCTGCTGGTTTAGGCCTGCTCCCGCGTGGCAGAGGGCAGGCCCAATCCCTAGGTGCAGCCCCTGGTTGGGCTCAGAGGAAGGAGATTGGGAGGTTGTGATGCCACCCTCAGTCACAATCAGGGTAGGGCCAATTGTGGGGTTGGGGCACCGTCCCCTGGCACACTCAAGGCAGGGTCGATGGGGAGGTTGCGGCGCCACCCTCGGTCATGCACAGAGCAAGGCCAATCAGGGGGTTGGGGCACTGCCCCCTGTCACTCACAGAGCAAGGCCCATCAGGGGGGTTGGGGCTCTGTACCCTGTCACGCACAGAGCAGGGCCAATCAGGGGGTTGGGGCGCTGCCCCCATCACACACAGAGCAGGGCCCATCAGGGGGTTGGGGCACCGCCACTCTCACACTCAGGGCAGGGCCGATGGAGAGGTTATGGCTCTACCCCGTCACACACAGAGCAGGGCCCGTGGGGGGGGGGGGTTGGGGAGCTCCCCCCTACCAGGCACAGAGCAGGGCTGATCAGGGGGTTGGGGAGCCTTCCCCTGTCATGAACAGAGCAGGGTGGATAGGGAGGTTGTGGCCCCACCCCCTGTCACACACAGAGCCGCAGGGCGATCAGGGGGTTTGGGCACTGCCCCCTGTCACGCTGATCCCGGTGCTGGGAGGCCTCATGGCTCTGCTGATCCCGGTGCTGGGAGGCATATTACCCTTTTACTATATAGGGTAGAGGCCTGGTGCATGGGTGGGGCCAGCTGGTTTGCCCTGAAGGGTGTCCTGGATCAGGGTGGGGGTCCCCACTGGGGTGCCTGGCCAGCCTGGGTGAGGGGATGATGGCTGTTTGCAGCTGGTCACACATCCTACAGGGTGGGGGGCCCCACTGGGGTGCCTAGCCAGTCTGGGTGAGGGGCTGAGGGCTGTTTTCAGGCTGGAAGTGACTGAAGCTCCCAACTGCTCCTTTTTTTCTTTTTTTTTCTTTTTTTATTCTGGGCCAGCTTTAGCTTTGAGGCTTGGCTCCAGCTCTTAGGCCTCCGCGGCTGAAAGTAGGTTTCTGGCCTTTGCTTACAATGTTGCAAATCTGCTGGCTGAAGTCCGGTGGTATTTGTTACAGAGTTTCTTAAACTGCCCGCTCAGAGGACTGCAGTGGCAGGCGGGGAACGTTGGTTTCCTCCGTCACTGAGGCAACCAAGCCTCATGTTAATTTCAAGCTGCCTGGCTGGCGGCCGCCATCTTGGCTGACAGTTAATTTGCATATCTCGCTGATTAGCCAATGAAAAGGGTAGCGGTCGTATGGCAATTACCATGTTTCTCTTTTATTAGTGTAGATAGATTAGCGGCCTGGTGCACAAAAATTCGTGCACTGGGGGTGGGTCCCTCAGCCTGACCTGCACCCTTTCCAATCTGGGAGCCCTCTCCAATCTGGGAGTTTCTGTTTGTCTTTGCAATCATATGAGTGAATTGTCTGAGACCACCAACCCAGTTTGGTTTGTTGCTCACAGAATAATAGAGGCAAGTTTTTTTCTATGCTTCATTGGTGGAGATTTCCTGGAAGTTTTAGGATATCTTCTCTTTAATTTTTCCTAGACACTCTGATTTTACTTATGTCTCTCACCTTGCTTTCCCTCCATCCCCCACCAGAACAGTAACTTGCTTCAGGCTCACTTTGCTCTAGTGTCTAGGAGATCCACCTGCCACCAGAACTATGATTTCCAGCATTCATGGTGCTCCCCGTTCTCTGGGCTTCTGCTTCAGGTTCTGGGGCTGCCACCAGAACTACTATTCCCAGAATTCCTGGTGCTCCCCATGCTCTTGGTTTTCCCTTCCTGCTCTGTCTCCATCCCACGGCTTCCCACTCTGCCAAGTCCTCCAAGCTGCTAGCTCTCCCTCTCTGCTCTCCATATGGCGACTTGGGGAGCCAAGTTCCCCAAGCCGCTGCACTCTCTGCTGGCTCTCCTGCTCTGCTGTCTGCCCGGCAGCTTGGGGGAGCGACTGAGGGTGCCACGTCCCCCCAAGCTGCCAGCTCTCCTGCTCTGCTCTCCATCTTTGTCAGGTTAATTTGCATACTCACTCCTGATTGGCTGATGAGCATAGCAGAGGGATGGTCAATTTACATGTTTCTCTTTTATGATATAGGATGGCTACAGTATGATAGGAGTGGCCAGAGACAGAGGAAAATAGTCTTGAAATGTTGAGTAAGGTTGGTAAGTTTTAAAAAATTTTGAAAGTGAAGCATTCTATTCTAGCATATTAGAATCAGAGGAACTCCAAACTCTCAATTTTATATAGTAAAAACTGAGGCACAGCCCTGGCCAGTGTGGCTCAGTTGGTTGGAACATTGTCCCATGAGCCAAAGGGTCATGGGTTCAATTCCCAGTCAGGGCACATATCCAGGTTTCAACTTCAATATCCAGTTGTGACGCATGTGGGAGGCAACCAATTGAACTCTCTCTCTCTCTCTCTCTCTCTCTCTCTCTCTCTCTCTCTCTCTATATATATATATATATATATATATATATATATATATATATATCTTCCCTCCCTTCTATTCTCTTTAAAAATTAATGAGGGATGAGGGAGCCCTAGTGGTTTGGCTCCGTGGATGGAGCATTGGACTGCAGACTGGAAGGTCCCAGGTTCAATTCTGGTCAAGGGCATATGCTCAGGTTGCAGGCTCAATCCTCAGTAGGGGGCATGCAGGAGGCAGCTGATCAATGATTCTCTATCATCATTGAGGTTTCTATCTCTCTCTCCCTCTTTCTTCCTCTCTGAAATCAATAAAAATATATAAAAAATTAATGAGGGAAAAATCCTCAGGTGAGGATTTTTTTTAAAAAAAAGTCTGCTAAAAATAAATAAATAAAAAGACAAGCCACAGACTGTATGAAAATCTTTGTAAAGCATATACTTGCTAAAAGATTTGTATCTAGGGTATATAAAGAACTCTCAAAAATCAACAAGAAAGAAACAATCTAATTTTTAAAACGGGGAAAAATATTTAAACAATCACCTTAGCAAAGAGAATATATAGGTAGCAAATGAGCACCTGAAAAGATGTTCAACATCAAAAGTTATTAGGGAAATACAAATTAAGACCACAATGAGATTCTACTACACACCTATTAGAAAGACTAAAATTAAAAAAAGAACACGAAGAAAAGTTTAAAAAGAATAATGAATTCACATTAGAGCATATTTAGTTTTATTGTGTCATACTTATATTTTTATTGTATTAGCTTTTAGATTTATATAAAAATAAAGTTCTTAATTCTATACAAAATACCACAAATATACTGCAAAGAATAGGAAATCAATATTGGAAATTAATTTTTTATAATATGTATATCAGTAGTAGTTGACTTGAATATGAAATGTAATGTTATCTAAATTCTGTAGGTTGCATTTAGAGGGAGAAACCCAATTGCTCTAAATTCTTACTTGGGTTATTTTTTTAAAAATATATATATATATATTTTTATTGATTTTTCACAGAGAGGAAGGGAGAGGGATAGAGAGTTAGAAACATCGATGAGAGAGAAACATTGAT